>NC_051046.1:14482946-15082946 GCF_904848185.1 Acanthopagrus latus
ATTGACCCAAGCCAAATCTCTACAGACTGTGCTACTACTACTACTGTTTCTTGTACCATTTTCAAAATAAAAGCATTTCTGTCATGTAACTGACGGCTCAGATATCATAGAGCAATTTGGTGAATTTTCAATCTGAATTCTTGAGAAGCCTACCATCATCTGCAAAGTATCAGCCGTACAATATATCGAGAGCATGTTTATGGCTGTAATAGTTTTTATTTACAGCGTTAATGTACACCTCTGCATGTTATTGATCAGGGAACGTGACAGAATAGACTCAAAGTGGTCGTCAAGAGGACCCAGTCACCAGTGGAAGGTCAGCAGGTGGAGGAAAATCACCCAGGATGGCTGCAGCCTGTAATCATCTGTATTAATTCGATGTGAGCGGTTAGCGGAGAAAAACACATCTGTCCAAAGTGACTTATTGATTTCATAAGCGCGGCAGTAAAGCCGGTGTTGACGCTCAGCCGCAACAAGCTGCAGGTCCCGTGACTGCTGTCGTCTAGAAGAAAAGGACCTGAGCGGAAGCGTGAAACCTTTCAACGATTCTCAATCCCCTAATGCTCCAAGGAAATCCAATTTCACGTGGCCGTAATTGAAATTTATTTTGTCACAACAGTGGGGAGACGACATCATTTATTGAGCTCTGTCTTTCCTGCGCCGGGGGACACGTCTCACACTTCCATGGTGTTGAATCTGTAACTTGTGTTAATAATTCAGTAATAAAAAAAAGGCCTTTCAACAACTTTTCATGGAATTGCAAATGAATCGTTGATTGCAACCAATATTTTTAGACTAGAAGATAACTGCAGCCATGATGGATTATTTAAACCAGCAGCATGAAAAAAAGTTCCAAAGCCGAGTGTAATGCAGCCATCACAGTCCGTCTAGATAAATCAACATTAACATTTCTACAGCAGACTTACTCTCTACGGATCTCAGAGTGTAATGTAGAGGCAGCCATAGGATCGCCCTTCATACCCCTCAGCCATGCTAGGAACGCACAGCATGAAGAGGTCCATTACCTCGACATCATCCCTGCCCTTCCTCCACTCCCCCCTTCACACAGCTCAGGAACACACCGGCAGAAATAACAAGGAAAAACCCAACGAGCGTTCCGCCTCGCTCTAACCAAACCCAGACTCGGCAGAGCCGCCCCGCGTTTGAATAATGCTGCAGATTAAAAAGTGAATGAATCATATTCGGAGCGCACGGTGGGAAAGCAAAAGCGATCAATCAAATTAAAGGGGAGACACTTTTCAGAGGGGTTATTACATATTCTAATATGGCTATTTCCAATCAGTAATTGGATGACTTCGTTAGCGAGCATAGCACGAGGGGAAGGACTTACGAAAGCAATCTTATTTGTGGATGTGGATGTGTATCGTTCTGCTTATTAAAACTGTTTTGACCTCGTCAACCTCACCACAGCTTTTGGACATTACAATTTATTTTACATTTCTGATTTTGTATCCATTCCAATCCTTTAATTAGAGTTTTTTATTTTAAGGATTTGATGACAGTGTTGGCTCTAAATAATGCTTTTTTTCCTCTGACTAATTGAGAGTTACTGCTCCAGTGTGCTGCCACTGAAGATGTGGACAGGCATGTGGGTAGTTGGCAGGTGGGCTCATAATGTCTGGCCCCTCGGGGCATCGAGAGACGTGAAGTTGTTGCTGTAATTGCTCATGCAGCGAGGTGGCCTTCCATTTTGTCTGCACAGGTTCATCACAGACAGCGGGGAGGGGGGCTTGATTCTTTGTCTGTGGTGATAACTTGATGGTGAAGTAACCCTGCTTTGTTCTCCGCTGCCTCATCTGCATGTTGGGTTTGGTTTTTAAAGCATTCCTTCCTGTTTCCTGTTGTTCAATCATGATCTGTTTGGAAGAAGAATTGATCACTTTTCTCTTCAAATTCTGTGTCGTCTTTGCAAAAGGAAATCCATAATACATTTGATTTTTTTACTCATGCATCTATTATACATATGATTCCACTGTGAATAACAATGGGCCTCTTTCTGCATGTGTTTGAGTGTCAGGTTGTTTGTTTGTGTTTGATTTATGTTTGTGTGTGTGTGTATGTGTGGTGCAGTGCCTCGGCTGTAACATCTGGCACTAGTGTGATTGGTGTGGTGAGCCCTCAGGCCTTTTCACAGGTGATAGATGACACCTATCACAACCTGTCAGCAGGGACCTAGCCTGCAAACTAGCCAACCAACCAGCGGCCTGCCCTCCTTCATCTTCACCCCCGTTTTTTTTTTTTACTGCGGAGAGAGATGGAGAGATGGCAGGAGCAAAGAGGATGACTCATTGCCTTTTTATGAATATAAAGATGCACACGCGTTGTTTTACTTTGCAGCAATAACTGATTAAATTATTGAATAAAAGTTGCAGTCGAGCGGGAAATTCAGCGATGTTAGAGCTGCTTAGACCCAGCGGTTTACACGCGCCCCGGAGCTCTTACATGTAAATTCGCATCACAGTGAATGGAAATGAGCAATCCAGATAAAGAACATCCTCCGTTCTCCAGATGAGCCGTTTCATCGGTGTCCAGGAACAGGCTGTGTTTTAGCACAGTCAGAAAACCTGCCAACCAGCTTCTCCACTGATTCAGTAGGCTGAGACAACAATTACAACCCATCTGCTGTCCTGTTTTCCGTGTGTTCTCTCTTTGCTTTTCATCTTTTATTTTTACACTCTCAGACGCTAGTGTCTTATGGCATCATCCCCTGCTGGTGATGTCATTTACTCCATTGTAATGTTCTTATTTTGCGCATGATGAATATGGCCACTGAAGTTGGATTTGTGGTGTGACAGTGTAGCCTCAACACCTGTAGTAGAGGTAAATTGAAAAAAAAAAAAACAAGCAAGAAAAATACATCATACATCAGGAAAAATCCCACTGTGAAACTCTGGCATGCTGGTGATTGCAGTCCTCCTTCACAGTGAACGAAGGAACGTAAACACCATTCCTTCACCTACTAATGATTACACAATAAAGTCCCCTGTTCAGCAGTGAGACAAAGCAGCGTTCCCCTCATCGCTTTATATCACAGTGATGGCGAGGATGTAAACACAATTGCTTTGACTATAGCACAGGCTGACGACATATGACTTGTTTTCTAGTGTTGCATCGGTGGGATCAACAAATGAAATTCAGCTCTGGGTTAAAAGTTAATGTGTTTGAGGCACATACGGTGGATATCGTCTGAATTGTATTGATACTACTACTCCAATTGAATAGGTGGATTAATTTGGGGTTTTTTTTGCACTTACAGTAACGAGTGTTGTCGAGTGAACACAGAGTTATCATCACCTGGTTCACTTCATTATCTCCACCGCTGCCTCTCTGCTCAGCTGACATCACTCTGTGTGTGTGTGTGTGTGGAGGAGCTCCGCAGTGGAGACGCTGCAGAAACGTAATAAATTACGACCAAAATGTTAAAAAGTGCTGTTAAAACAACAGTTAACATCAGAGCTTATCAAGAGTATGGAATTTGGTATTGGGTTTTGATATCCATCCCTGTCGGTAGCATAGTGGAACCTCTTAATTACTGTTGTTTTATATCTCTGCAGGTAACCATATGTTTCTTTTTATGCTACAGCTTATTTTACGTTGTGGTTAAAACTCGAACTACAGAACTTTTGTAACAGCTCTGACACATCACTCATCACCTGCCAAACCTAACAGTTACTCAATGCAACAGATGAAGTGCACAGTGTCAGGTAAGGTGGTTCCAGTGCAGTGATGACATATATGACTATAAAGTGTAGTGTTAAAATGTAAAATATCCTACCTCACCTATTTATCTTTTACAAGTGCTGGATAGCCACATTTATATGATGATATTTAGGTTTATACTCCATGTTGACAAGACTTTCAGCTGATATATTTACATTTTTTTTAACTCTACTATCAGTATCCGTATCAACCCAAAAACTACAGGCTCTAATCCCTTCAGTTATGGTCTTCATCGTAGCAAATATCAGATCATCATCTACAAAACAAATCTTAACTTCATTATAATGCTCTGATTAAAACATTTGGGAAAGAGATTAATTGATTGTAAATGAGACGATATCTGAGGGAGCCAAAGTGACAGCAAGTCATTTGTTTTCTAAATGATTGGCAGAGGGACAGTATGGACTCTACTCTGGATAGATTTTAAAGTTATATATGTTATTAAAGCTACAAAATTTCTCTCTCACACACACAAACCCTCAAGCAGACACACACAGCACACAGTAGGGTTGACTCACACTGCTAAAGCTCACACATGTTAATGGATTAACTAGGGAGCCCTGGATGAGGTTTGACAAAGTGCCGGCTCAGGGCCGCAGTGGCTTTCCTTGCGCCTGATAATAATTGATGGATGACTGTGGTGCAGGACACTGACAGCCTGGTTGCCTGGCCTTTACCCTCTGCCAGCTCAACCCTTACATGTGTGAAATAGCCAATTACTCCGACGCCAATTGAAAGTAATAGGTTGATGAGCAAATGGCTACTGTGGGACGTTGGGGAGCCTTGTAGAGGGAGGAAGAAGATAAAGTTCTACCAGGAACAGCTGCCGCTGCCCCGCCTGAACCCACCGGATACTGTGCACCGAGGTGAGGAAAGAGTCCGTTAGGTATTTTCTCCCTCTAACTGTGGTATCCCCATGCTGTATTGACTTAAAGTTTATGATCCATGATACAATCATGTTATACAGGAGCTAATTTACAGAAATAAATCCTCCTTTTAGAGGCTGTTAAATGGATAATGGAAACAGCAGCAGCCATACATTCTCAGGGAGGCATTAAACACCATTTCTTTTTTTCTTTTTTTGCTGCTGAATGGAAAATCATATGCCGCGTGGCGAGCTAACGCTAGCCAGCCATAGGATATTGACAGAACAATCCATCTTTATAAAAGACAGTGAACAATTCCAATCTATTTTCTGGAATCACATTATCAGAGGCAATATGACTGCATCCAAATATATACAGGGGATGTATATGTAAGGGGAGAGAGTGTGGGGGGGGGATCAAGACAGGGTGTACAGGAAGGCATCCTGGGTAAAAGGGTGAGCAGTCTCTCTTCATAATTGGACAGGTTATTTTTACACAATGCTGATGTCTTGGGCCGCCTGCTGACATGTGTATCCATACATTCTCTCAAATATTCTCTCTAATTCTCTTTCACTGTCTCTCCACGCCACCTCCGTCTCCCCTCCTCGTACGCCCTTCACCCTCCACCCTCCACCCACCGCCACCACCATTCATCCTCACTCTCTCCCCTTCCTTTTTACCCTCTCCGTCTTCCCTCCAGTTCATCCCCGTCTATTGTTTGTTCCTCCGCAGCATCTCCCAGTCTCCAGCTATTCGAACAAAGTGTAATTGACTGATGTTTAGGAACCTCTGAAAACAGACACTTATTGGACGTGGCTTGTTTTCCATGAAACAGAAGCCATTCACTTTGTGCTAATTCAATTCCAGCCAGACTCCCATCCTAATCTATTGGTGCTTCAGTCGGAGGCAAAAGAAAATTAAATCTGGACATGGCTTTATTGCCACTGTTTTAGATTTCTTGTTTACCCGTCTTGCAATTAATTCATCATGAAACAAACTCATTACTGTGAACATCTCAGCAGACAAACTTTCTGTTGTTTCTCTCTGTCTCATTATCTCTCGGGGTCTTGATGAGGATGACTCAAATGCGCTTTCAACAAAACAAGCTTTTTAACTTCATTTCCCGTGTGCACAAACTCCTGAAGGCATTTCAAGTCTAATCCAATCACGCCAATATAAGCTCTGCTACCTCCACTTAAGAGTTCAAAGACGAACCTTGCCTGCCCTTGCCGTATGTCTGACACATGGGTGTATCGGGCCCTCCCCTGCCTCACGTCGGCCAATGGTGACGGATGACCTGCAGTACATCACTGAGCTGGAGCTGGGTGGCTGGTGGACTTGCTTGTCAGGGCTCTCCTCAAGTATTGGCCTCTCCATAAGTAATTGGAGTTGTAAAGAATGAAAGTCAAGCTTTTTCTTGTAAATGAAGAAGATCTGGACCAAAGGATCTAAAATCTCCGCCACAATCGATAACATGTCATTTAAATCATTCACTTTCTATTGTTTTTTTGAAATTTCCATGATTGTCTGGATTATTTACTAAAGCTTACTTGGGCGGCTGTAACTCATGGGGTAGAATGGGTAGCTGCATGCTGAAGTGTCCATGAGCAAGATACTGAACCTCAAATTGCTCCTGATGAGCAGTTGGCACCTTGCATGGCGGCCAATGCCATCAGTGTGTGAATGGGTGAATCTGAAAAATGATCTGAGCTGTCAGTAGACTGGAAAAATGCATTTACGATTTAAAAGTTGCTCGTTAATTTACAAAAGCAGCGTAGAAGATGAGCAAGCCTGATAGAATTTAAATTATAATTGTTATTGAAGTAACAGAAGTAATGTAGTGATTTGAACCCAAACCAGTCAAGTGTTTTTCTTGGCAAAACCTAACCAAACTGGCCCTGCAATGTTGTTTTTTTTGCACACTGCTATACACGTTGTTTTGGAAGTTGATTCATTCAGTTGTTAAGGTTTGAGGATATGTTACTTTTTGCATGGCAAGCCCATCACTCAACTCTCTGATAGTGTCGAGTAAGGAGTTTTTTGATAAGTAGGGACCTGCATTTATAGCAGACTAATGCTTCTCTCTGCCATTTCGGGGCCACGGAACAAGCTATAAATCATCATTGGCATATTACCACCTGACAAAGTTGATATAGGGAATATTTTAGTAAACAGTTGCCACTATTGAGCAGATGTGGAGCAACATTGGCATTGATTCACCTATGAGTCCAAGCTCCTCTTCTCTCCTAAGTGCTTTAGTTTGTTCAGCAGGTAGTAGCTCACTTTGTCTTCCTGATGTCCTGCACACTGTTCAGGCAGCATAAAGTGAGTTCAGTTTGTTTGTTGTGGCTGGAAACAACAGTGGTGAGAGTGGTAAAGTCGAACCAAACTAGTAGACTCACGGCCTGTAAAAACAGAACAATGAGCTCGAATGCTGAACTTACGTTGTTCGTTGTCACTCCAGGGGACACTTTTCACAGTACACAGTTGGAATGTGACCCATTGTTATTGATCACTGCAGCTTAAGAGATTCTCGGCTTCTGGAACAGACATTAGTTTAACATCTGGTTAGATTTCATTGGTTATTGTAGTTATTCTTAGTTCAATTACATGGGATTCAGATTGTTATTAAAACATAATAATAATAATAGGATTAAACTGAAGTCAGAGTTTCACAATGGCAGTAATGTCAGTCTGCCAGACTTTGTGGTATCAAGACTGATATCTGTTGTCACATAAACAAACATAACACGGCGCATTAGCCGAAGCCTGATTTCACTGGTCAGAGTACTGTTTATTTTGATGGCTTGTGGGCCTCCTGGCAGTGTTTGGCTGTACCGCACATCTATTACTGATGCCGTGATTGACACGGGCAATGGGGCCTGGGATTGGAGATGGCTGTGCAGAGTATTGGTGTGAGGGAGAGTTGTGTTCCCTTCATTAGACAGGCAGGGGGAATGCCCTGTTGACCCAACACTGACCCCTCCAACACAATTACGAACCACAGGCCTGGCGCCGGTTATTGATGCCCATCAGTGACATGAGCAGCTGCACAGAGTTACGGTCTCACTCACTAATGTGAGCCACAGTGTGTCAGACTCACTGAACTATGAAAACACACATTAAAAAGAAAAACAAGAGTACACATCCTGTGTGATGCATTGATTTGGATTCTGTTACTAAAAGGGTTTTGGGGAAGGAGGACAGAGTGGTTTTCAGTGCTGATGTACATTTTATACATTCTTGTATTGTACAAAATGTCATAAAGTTGTTAAAAAATGTATGAGATGAAAAATGAGCCAGACAGTTACTGGACTTGGATTATAATCTAGCATTTACCCAGAAGATAAGTCACAATTTTTACTGCTTTCACGATTTGATCCAGTTCCGTTTCCTGTCAGTGGTGGATGATGCTGCTACATGGGGTTGAGAAGAATTGCCATTATTTTGGTCAACCAGGACAGTCAAGTGAAATGCACAGTTACTACTAGTCGAGCCATTTTTTTTTGACATTTTAATGTGGAAATGTGGACATTCTGAAATCTAGCATTGGCTACTGTTGTTCTCTGTTAGCAGAGCAGAGAGAGGCACTAAGACGGGGCACTCAAGGACACACATAAAGTCACAATCTCTGGACTGTCGTAGAAACCTAGCCTGAGTCTCTCACAAAGAAACCCACTGTCCAGCGGCATTAAACAACCTGAAACAAATCATCCACAGGCCTGTACTGTAGACGCAACCAAGAGAGACGAGGAAGGACTCATTTTTCATCTCACATTACAATCCATTCACATATTGCCAATAAAAAAGGTGATTACTGGATGTAAATTGCTATAAGAGTCTCCATTAATGTGACTGTTACAGAGTTGTGAGCAAGATATGTACTGTGAAAAAAATGTTCTACTTGTAATATGGCAGTAAATCCTACACAGTCTTCAGTAACACTCACAAAACAACAGAATTATCTCAAAGTTGAGATAAGGATCTGTAAAAGTGGGGAAGTTGAAATAAGCCTCAAATAGATAAATATGCACTCTGTGAAACCAAATAATAATAGAGAACAATACTGAACTATAATAAACATTTCATTTAATCATGTGTGTCACTTTTATACTGTTTATGAAATCATTCTTATCATACCAGTTATCTTTCTGTGACATCCATGTTTTTCAGTTTTGCACGTTTACTGTATGTCAACATTTGGAACTCAAATAACCCACATCTTAAGTTAATACTGATGATTTTGTGCTGTATAGTCATCCATTTACACTGTTCCTGGCCCTGTGGGCTCAGGAAAAATCACACATTAATTTCTTCAACTCTGAATTGTCATCTGCAAATTGTTTAATATATAATGATAATATAATTTCCTTGACATGGACTTTAATTATTAACTGATATTACAAAGTTGTGGTCAGTTTTCTGTTGATGTTCTGTGACTTTTTGAAAATTGTTCCACACCTGAGGATATTGCAGCATGATTGGAACAAACACCTGCGATGTAGCAGAGGATTCTCTCAAACAAGAAAGAAAAAAAAAAAACGCTATCTCGCATCTCATATATGAGCCTCTCTGTTTCTCTCTCCCAGCTATAAAAGTGTGTGTGTGTGTGTGTGTGTTGGACTGCTGCTTGACTGTATCCTGGCATTGTGTTCGTGATGTAATATCCTGGTCTGAAAGCGTGGTGTGAGTGGGGAACCAAAAAAAAAAACAAACCAAAAAAAAAACAACCTGCTGCTTTTGGTTATCTTCTCATTTTTCCCTCAGCAAGTTGGCAATAAGCCAACATTCAGCCTATCGATTTTCTCCACCTCCTCTTGTAAAATGAAATCTGAAATTGTCCCCCCCCTTCTTCTTTCACTTTGCAGGTTGTAGCTCTCGCCAAACTTTGCACCATCGGATTTATATAAAGCTTCTCTTTCCGAGGCTCAGGAAGGCAGAGGGTCTATTTTCACCACACACCTTGTTTTCATATTGTTATTTCTTTGGATTGAAGCCATTATACCTGCCGAGTTTCATGTTGGCAGCACCTCTGCATATCTTACGGCTCGTGATTCTAAATTGACCTGAGGAATCCCCAATGGGAGTAATGGTGGGAAGGGCCCCGTTAACGAGCCTTTGTCCCTGCTCACTGATGGAGGCCACGCAGCTCTGGGAAAAGTGGCCTATGTGATTAGTAAATTGTGGTTAATTAGATAGATGGAAGGGGTCACCGGTAGTGATAAAGTCAAGGGAACCACTGAGTGATGGGGGTGTCAGCTGATGCTAATAAAGAGAGAGTGCTCAGAATAGCTTGGCGCCCGTAGGAGTCCTTAATAGATAGTCATTAAGAGCTATTAAAAATGACCAGACAAAGGCAAAACTGTGCTTAGCTGTCAGTTCATCCGCAGAACCACTCGAGTCTGTGTGGTAAAATGATGAGGAGTGGACTGATCTGTTAACTCCTCAGTACCAACGATGGGAGTCAATGAAGTGGACAACTCGATCTAATAATACCTGCGTGATCCGTTGGAAATGTTAATGCGAGGGGAGGTTTAAGTGACAGCACAGCGCGATCAGACCGGCTCGGTTGTTCATGTTGTCACGGTTGGATCTTACCACGGTTGGTTACATCTGTAACCGAACCTCATCCCCTCTTCTTTTTGGAATTAGCTACTTCGCCGTGAAGCCAGTAGCAATGTCACTTTCTTTCTTCCATGCCTGCTGTTTACTGAGCGTGAAACGATCGGCAAGTCTGGAAATTGTCAATATCACCACATGACTTTTTGAATTAATTTTGTCATCATATTCAAAATTAGATCAGTGTTATTGTGGACAACATGACACGAAACACTCCTGGTGCCAAACTCAATTCCATCCACAGGCAACATCAGCACATGGTTGTTCTAAAAGCGCTGATTGTAGGTGTGAGACAGTATAAGTGAATCTACTTGCTATTGTATTACTTTTAAAAGACTCTCTCTGGTCAGGGGGCACTTGTTTTTGCTTCAAACTTTCTGTTTGGAGTGCAGGCTGACTTTAATTTCTTGGAATTTTTGTTTCTTTTCACGATGGGTAATGCCAGCAATGTAAGGCTTTGCGTTTGGTGACAAAGCACCTCTGTAAATATAGGCATATCTGAAATCACTGTGTGGGTGTAGTTCAAGGAATGGGTAACGTGTAGGACTTAGACTCAGGAGAGTTGGGTTTTATGCTGTTAGGAACACGTTATCATACTCATACTCATCATATGTATCATATGTATTACTCTAAGTTTACTTGGTATTTTCTGGGTATTTTTTTCAGTTTTCTGTCGGTGTTTGGTAGGGTTTAGGTCTGGGAAAATATATTTTGGACTAAACAAGACTTTCACAACTTTAAGACGTGTTTGAAAGTATAACCTCTCCCATGTATTTTTCCTTTTTTCCCCGAGTCGCTAAGCTATGTCATAACAACAACATGATTGGTCCGTTTCAATGATGGTCCTGGAGCTGCATTAGTTGTGATGCTCCAGGAACACCAACAACAACACGGTGATGTCAGAGCATGCATAAATGTACAGGCAACATACTGGCTTGTCTCCATTAAGCACAACCAGGCAAGCTCTTACCGGACACCCAAAATGAGCCGCCGGGCCGACTAAGCAAACTTTTAGTTCAACACATTTAGTAATTTAGTCTAATCCATCCCATACAAAGGAGATTGGCAAGTGGTTATGTAGGAAGACAGCAGACTGATGATATGGGTGGTGGAGAAGGGGAAGATGAATCGCAAATATGATTCAAAGTGAAGAGATTAGATCCATATCAAGGAGAGCATGCAGCGGATCTATCTCCACTATCGCACATCCGCCTCTTATCTGACTTTGATTTATGTTCCGGCAACGTGCAGTCAGTGGGGAAAAGAATGATTTGGCACTTGTTTATCTCCAAACAACGGAGCGCAGTGCGAGCGATTACATCTGACAGACCTTATTCTAGACAACTCAAGGAGACTCCTGGTGTGGTGGGTGGTGCGCCCCGCTGTTTGAGGAGTTTGCCCTCTGCCTGGCTCGGCTCGTAGCAGGTGTGTGAGTCGGATCCCCGTGTTGGCTACGGCTGACCTCCCCGCACAGGGACGGGGCAATTAGTCCACAAAATGGCTGACTGTAAATCTCCTGCGGGAAGGGTTTGGCAGGGGCACCCGGAGGTGAGCTCGACAACGAGGAATTAAACACACAGTATTAGCTAACAGCAGTTTTATGATGTGAGGCGCCGAACAGGGTGAGGGAAGGGGCAAGGATGCTCCTCCGCAGAATCATTCAGGGAGCTGTGTTGTGTACCGCTGCAGTGCTTTTCAAGATCAGGGTCCCTGCGTTATATACAGAAGATGTGCCATATAATGAGGTTCATTATAAAAGACTGAACTGACAACTGGAGGGAATTTGCTGATCCAAGGAGAACCGAGTATGAACTATTTATATTTAATGTGAAACATATAGTTCTGTTCCATTTAATGCCAGTGTTGTTGTGAGTATGAATAGTATAAAGCACGGATCATCATTAGTTAAAATTTCACTTGATTGTTCAGTTTCTATGTACACGTTCATTCTTTAACACATGTACATGTAGACACATATAGGGCCCATGCTTCAACATTACACAGTGTCGCATTTGAGAGTAGTACTGCCCAAACATGTTTGTTTTTATCTGGTTTTAGGCCATATTTGTGCACTGCTTTTGGCTCATGATTGTTAAGTTAGCAGACTTTGAGCCATGTCTGGACTTTGCATCATTTCTTGGAGTCTCTCCACAGACTGTGGTGGACTTTTGCCACAAATCTGTGGAGAGAATAACAGATTGAATTAGTCAAGCGTTTTCATGCAATTAACAAAATCACATGGCATGGCAACATACATGTGATCTGTAAGAAATAAATTGTGTGTGTGTATTTGGGCGCAGGTTAGTGTGAGTAGGGGTCAAGCAGAATGGTAGGTTCATTCATTATACTTTGTAAAGATGAGTGGAAACTGTCATACCTGTATTTCCATCTCTATGAACTCCTTGTTGAGTACGAAGTGCTTGGAATAGTACTGCACTGCGCTGAACCAGGAGTTCCACCATGTAGCACATGGATTCGGAGCCATGGCTGCCTTCGTTCCTGCTGGGAGTTTTTCTGTCATCAACTCAAGCTATCTTCTTTTGCGGGAGCCAGCTTGGTAGAACATCTGTGAGAAGCTCAGCATGAACGCATTCAGCTGGTCTAAAGGTCTGCGGAAGGCATTGCCAATAAAGTTCATCATGTGTGCCACGCACGTAACATGTAGTGAGTCTGGGAATAAAGATTGCAATGCGGCTTTGTGTGCTTTCTTCGTGTATGCTGCATTATCTGTGTCAAATACAATTACTTTTTCATTGGCTATGCAGTATTCTTGCAGACACTTGACCACAGAAACGGAGACAGTAGAACGGTTGCACTGCTGCAGGAGGGCAGTGTCTGCAAGGTGGGCCAGGACCCCCCCTTGATTCAGCCTTTTCCAGGGGTGCAATGAGGATGTTCAGTACACATTTCCCCTCTACATCTGGAGTCTCATCAAATATGACAGCAACAGGCTTTTGGGCAAGATGTGTTTAGAGTGCCTCCTTTTCTTTCTGGTAAACTCCACCTAAGTATTTCTCTTGAAGCTGGTGAAATCCAGGAATGGCATTGATTACATTTTCCCTGATGAATCTTCGCATTGCAAGGTGGTCGCTTTTAGAGAGTGGAATGTTGACTGCAGTGCAAGTGGAAACCCAATCTTCACAAATCTTAAGGGAAAAAATATATGTATAAATAACTGTTTGTAAAGATGTAATGCAATTAAACTAGTTAAGATAAGTTACCCAGTAGCCCATACTAATAGGATTTTTTGTCAACGTATTTTGTGTATGCTCTCTCCTCTGCATCACACACACACACACACACACACACACACACACACACACACACTCTCTCTCTCTCTCTCTCTCTCTCTCACACACACACATCCATGCACACATACACCTCGCACGTTCAAACCCATGGTTCAAACACACACTGACACTGAGACCAGTCCCAACCATACCGGACCCAGAAACTGCACCCGAGCCACAGGTTAGAGTCGCCACGGTTTGATAGTATTTACAGTTGCCGAAGAACTATAAGTTACCTTTACCGTTAGCAGGAGCTAGCATTAGCTACATGGTAGTAAATGTAACAACACATACGAACAAACCAAGTAACATACTCAGACACGCTAACCATTCTGAAACATCCTCTCAACAGCCTCTCCTGGGTCCGATTCTGGGTCAGACTGGTTCGGTTGAACATCAACATATCGACAAGCCATAGCGTTACATCCACCATAAACATTAGCACATACTACCGCTAGCATTAGCGGCATCCTCTCCCTGAGAGGGGTGTGTAGCGGGCAAGGCAGGCGTTGACAGACAGAGCTCATTAGCATTTAAAGGTCCAGGCACAGAAACAGACAGCTCTCAGTAGAGCTCACTTGAGCGACTTTTAGACAGCTGAAAAATTACAAAAAAATATCAATTTAGTCCTCACGAAGCCTTTACCTTCATAAACAAGTTATGTTTTGAGTGTGGCTGGCTTCTTTTTCCAGTCATATAGTCAATTTCTTGGAGATTTTTCCAAAAGTATTTCTCTAACTCTAACTCTAACATTTTTCATACTGTCTTTATGGGGCTCATCACCTTCTCCCATGACATCCAGCAACACCATATTTCTTGGGTGGTTGTCAAATGAATCCGCCTGTCTGTAGAACCTTTACCTTCATTATTTATTTCTTCTGGTGCAGTCGAACACATAACATGAGCCAGCAGAAGAAATCCTGCAGGTTATCCAGACCTACTGGGCACTTTTGGCGCTGACTAACTTTAGCAGAGACGAGGTGGTTGGAGAGATAGAAATCTGCTGGCCTGACAACATTAATACCTGGACAACCCGCAGTGTAATACAACACCATCCTGATAAGACTGCGTACCACAAAGCCTGGACTCAATACATTCAAAAAAGGGCATCTGTAACTATAGTCTTGAATGTCCTTAACAGGAAAAATACCTTTTCGATCTATGTATACAGTTTGGGGCCAATATGAATCAACAGTGGTATGAAATCAAAATGATGCAGCAGTGATCAATATGCTACATGTACACTTTAGTATTTCAAAAATTCAGTTGGCCTGTGTATGAACTATGTATTTCCACACGGACACGTGATCTGGTTACATCCCCTTTTCCTGCCTTATCAAGTGCAGAACTGGGGAATAAATGCATGCCCCCCAGAAAGAATAATCTGGGTCTTTCATGACATCTAGTCGCCTAAATCTAGATGGTGGTGGTTTCCGTTAGTGTGGAGGGGTCAGAGAGGATGGAGACCCCTCTGACAGATGGTGTCGCCTCTCTCCTCATAACCATTGGCTGATTTGTGAATATTGTTCCCCTTTGGTTTAATCTGCCGTGTGCTGTGAGGTGGAAACTATTCCCAGGAGGGTGTTGTTAATTTATCTCCTGTGTATTAACAGTGTCTTTGGCAGGAGAGCGCACCCCGACATTCTCCCCACCAAAGTAAACAGGGGAAATGTTGACCTGTGTTGACCAGAAAACCTTGAGACGGACTGTATTAAACGGTGAGCTGGGTGTTCTGAGGGCGCGTTTGAGTTTTTTATGATTCGCCCTCCCACATTCCTGATCCGTGACAGACATTTATCCAGGGGTACACGGCCAGAAACCCTCTTGTGTGTGTCGTTGTAGGCATACGCTGATGGGGTCATCCTTGTAGGTTCGGTTCAGCAATATCTGATCAACAGTACGCCGAGCCGATTCCTCGAGGGTGTGCCAGCAGACAAAAGAGACGAGGCTGTGAAGTCCTGTGATGCCTCAGTTCAGGGTCACAGCAGATTTGTTGTCCCACATGAGTGGAGAGGATGCCCCACAGCTATTGGAGGTCCATCAAGCATAACAACAGACAAATCAATAAAACACCACATCCAAGATGTATAATCTCATTACATGGCCGCTACAAAGAAATACGGCCTTATATGATTACGCAGTAGCTTTTGTCTGCGGTGTGGATTTAGAGCTCTGATTTTATTGCTTGTTGACCGTGGTTTATCTGCACTTATCAATACTTCTGAGTGCGGGGAATGTTTTCATGCTTCAGCTGTTGTCCAAAATGTATAACCACAAATCTTTCTCCAAGGATTTTACGTTTTGTTTTAGTGTGAAACTTTTCTTGTGTTGGCCCGCTGATTTAAAGCCTAATTTTGTTATTCAGAGTACAGCCAAACACTGAAAACCTCAGGGATTTTTAAGATGAATCTGTGCAGAACAATTTTCCATTATGAGCTCCGTCAAAAATGCCATGGTTGCCACGGTGACGTGACGATGTTCAGAAAACCCATCTCGGACAAATGCCTGTGGACCCCGACACTTTATCATCTGACGTTCAATAATTTTGGTGTTGATTATAACTGGAAAATCGATGGCGATCCTTTGGGATTGAGAACGCTGACACGGACAGCGACAGTGAGGAGTCGACCTGGTTTATTTATTGGCTTCTGTGCTCTGCGTCGAAGAGTGCAAATCAAAAGAGACATGTATATTTTACTGTATTTAACACCTGTGATGAGGTGAAAGTGAGGGCACTGTGTGGCCAAAACCTTTAACCAACACAATTTAATATAAATGAGAGAAGAAACCATGACATTCTGATTGTGAATCTTTTAACTCTCATTTGGATTTCTTTTGACAAGATTAAGCCTTTTAGAGTTTCTGACATTAATCTTTGTTCCATTCAGTATCTTAGGAGAAAACTATGTCAACTTGTTCATTCCTTGTCTTTTGTGGACATCTTCAATAAATGTTAAGAGTTAGGGTAAGCACTAAGCACTAATACTGAAGTGCATGTGTGTGTCTCAATCATCATTGTTCATGTATGAAACACATCTACTCATGTATTGATTACTTTTGGGATTCATCAATTATTCATGCTTGTCTGTAAAATGAACAATATTAAAAAGGTGATTTTCACCTTTGCCAGTTCCCAAGGAGTGCCAAGGAGACTACTTCGAAAAGGTTTTTTTATCCAGCCAACAGTTCAAATTATAATGAAGTAAGTTAAAGCGAAAAATGCAGCAAACTGTTACACTTTGAAAGTTGGAAAATGAGGCTGTTGAGTATTTTTCCCTGAAAAATGACAGTAATTGGTCATCAAAATGGTTGTTGATAAACTCTCTACAAATAACAGATTTAACATAAAAAAAGGTGAAAGTCAGCAGTCAAAATATCTCAGAGTTTCATCACTGTCCTCTATACAAAGACAATGAAAGCTCCTTTTCCCATTTTTTAAATAATATTGTGCTGCGGTGCCTCTCTGGCTGTATTTATTAGGGGAAAAAATATGAAATGTGATATTTGAGGCTTGAGGGAGGGGCAGGAACGAAGGGGATTAGGACACAAGTCTTCTATTAGCAGAAGCTAAAGCACCTGCCTTAATTGACGTAACCTCAAAGCAACAAGGGAGCAGGGTTTAAAAAGTGAAATTTAATGACACTGACATTGTTCACATGGACTCTAATATTCAACTAACAGACAGAATGAAAATGCCTCATGCCTCAGTCTAGTGAATATTCAGTCAGATCGAGAGGGCTGGTGTAAGGTTGGATAACGCCTTGATGAATGCCTTATAACCATGTATACATTGTCTGCCGACGCATGTTCGCATCAGGCGTGCGTGAGGCTTATGTTTGTTGCAGGAGGGACAGAAACATGGCGGTAGCAAAGCAAAACTGTTCTGCGGCCAGTGCAGCTGTTTTGTAGGAGACATATTTCAGGCGGATTAGATTTTTCCACTTTGTGCATGTCAAGTTGTTATCTAGTAATTTGATGAAATGCTTTGGGGCATGTAAACACGTCCTATCAGATCACCTTATTAAGCGTCCATGTGAACAATTAAATTGGACTCTGTAATCAGAATGATTTCAGTTGGGTGAAAAAAATATTGTAACCACAGCTAGTGATAATATTTTGAAGCTCTGAGCAAGAAAATAATACGCATGTTCAGTTCTGACTCCGATGCTTGCTTTCATTCCCTATTTGCCTTTCTTTTCACTCATGGTAGTGCGTCATGCGTGATATCTAGGTGTGTCATGAATGAAAAGAGCTTTTAGGTAACACCACATGTAATTAAACATGGCTTTATGAAGTGCCAAATGGATGCACACACAGCAGACTCTATTGTGCCACAGGACATGAAGCTGTATTTGTCGTAGCCAGCACTGAAACGTTTCCAGTCCGACACTATCTGATCCGGCCTCCTAAATTGGAGTGCGAACACACCAGCATGCGGCTCAGCATGTTAAATCACACACGTCTCCCTCTCCCGCTTCTTCCCTTTTGGTTCTCGCCTGCTCTTGTTTTCTTATCAGGAGGACAGAAAATAAGATTCCTGCCCCCTGGGTATCATCATAATTCCAGACTAATCTGCGCTGAAAAAAAAAAAAAAAACAAGCGTGTGATCCATCTGCAGGACTGTTATTAACGTCGGATCTGTGGCCATTCTCATTCTGGAGCATCGCAGTTTAGGTGAAGGTTTTAAGCTGATCCTCAGGCGCACCGACGACTTTCTCCTGCCCTGGCACAGGCAAGAAATAGAAGTCGCCAAAAAAAATCCCACAAGCATATAGGAAATGGAGGTTTGTTTGTGCAGCCACCAGGCCAGCTGAAGCGCTCGGGGGAGCACAATGAACAAGCCCATCGCAATAGAAATTACGGAGTACACGAAGGGTGCCAGTGGAGCCTCGCTGCTGCATCGATGCAGAGCTAACACAAATGAGTGTGGTGCTGCCAACGTCTGCCTAGAATGAGATTTACTTTGTTTGTTTGTTCTTCAACTTTTCTAAGTCGTGTTGTTTTTGCCTCTGCGCTTCGGAGCGATCGCGAAAATTATATCGGGTGATTTTAATACCAAGTTCATATTACCAACGCGCCCAGCAGATCGTGCTATTACTGTAAAACTGCAGATTGAAAATAAAATGACTGTTTGGCAGAAAATGCCTGCATCAATTTCCCTTAATTGAATTTTTCCATCAACGTGCAACTTTTACTATTCAATTTTCACTTTGATTGTCGTTTTAGTAATATAACTGAAATCAATCCGGAGACTCTCCTAGCAGGCAGACGTGCAGAGGTCGTTGTCGGCGACCTGCAGAGTGAAACCATTACAGCCGTGTTCACTGCCAGCCAACATTTAACTAATGTATCCAGACTGTATACAGATTAGTTTGAGAAAACCACAGCAAAACCACAAGAAATACAGTCATTGCAAATATTTTCCAAACCATCAAAGGAGAAGATTTGAAACGTGATTACAACAACACGTCCTCATTTCTAAAAGACTGAACAGGTTGGTTGCCAGTGACTCCCAAAACAACATATATCACCGCTCACAAAACAACATGGCCGTTGCAGTGTAACAGGGACAGGCCCACTCGCCTGTTCATCGGTGATTTTCACTTCCACACTGGACGTGAACAGCAGATTCCTGGGTGAAAGTCCTGTCCTTGTTTGACCTGCCCATCCGATCCCGACCTCATCCCTTTGTGGACTTGTTGCTCTCTATTCTACTTCGCCTGACTTCCTCCTTTGCTGTTGAATGATTCTACAGCCACATGAAGCCGCCACCTAACAGGAGCGTAAATATGGATCGTGATAAGCTGCTTTGAGAGTTGACCTGTGTGGTTGCTTTCCTGATCCAGAAGCTCTGGTCACCAACACTGAATTCCAAAGTGTCACTTGCAGTGTCACTTGCAGTGCCTTTAGCAGCGACATGAAACCCGGAGTGACAGTGCATGCTCTATGGCTGGAAACAAATTGTATAATAATTTCAGCTTGATGGTTTTCAGTGGGTTTGTCTTTCACATCACAGTAATACTGAAATACTTTTATTTTGGAGTGCCATTTAGCTCAGTAGGTAGAGGCTTTGTCCTTGTTGCAATTCCAGTCTGGGGACCCTTTGTTGCGTGTCACTCCCCCTCTCTCTTGTCCTGTTTCCTGTCGTGTCTTGAGCCTGTTCTATCAATAAAGCCACTTAAATGCCAAAAAATACTCATAATACTTATCTATTGTTGGTGTAGCTTTAAGGTTCACATGCACATTTGAAAATGTTTTTCCCGTCCTTTGTACAATAGTTTCATCTTATTTGATCAGGGACTGGGAAAGCAACCCCCTGCTGGATGTGTTCTATGCGACTCTGCCCCAACATGACATTGGTAGAGAACACGAGGACGCTGGTATTATGTCGCTGAAATGAGGTGACCTGTCGGTGACGTTGCCTCTAAAGGCCTCGCATAGGACACAATAAGAGATTGCAGGTTTTCTGCTTATGCTAGAATCAGCATAAGACTTGTATAGATGGAACAGAACAGGTTGGTATGGAGTCTAACCTGTTTGCCCTCTAAGCTGATTGTCTCTATAGATCCACTTTCTCTCTTCAGGAGCACAAAACTCTCATCCACAATCAAAGGAGTATTGACTGTGTATTGACGAGTACTCAGCCAGCAATGGGCAGAGAGTGAAATCAATGACATGCCTGTTGTACATGTTTGCTGCTTGTTCTTAGTGAGAATTGCCACCTTGAGTTTCAGTGACAGTCAGCAAATTGATTAACCCGCTTTACTTGCTCTTGAAGATATGTAGATAGTAAAACACATATTACCTTTTTACAGTTTTAACTTTTGGATTTGCCAGTTATTAAAAAGTATATGTACAGAAAAAAAAGCAATACGTTTAGTTTGGATGGCAAATTAGGGATTAATGACCCAAACTTCTAATTACATCATGATGCGTTATGATAGCGATCGTGGTGTTTTATTATATGGTGATAATGCATTGCAGCTATGAGAAATGTAATACACTATGATCCTTGCAAAAACAGTGAGTGTGCAGCAATTATCAAATATTCATACTTGACCTGCTTTACAGTGTGTTGTTATTGCTTATAACTGTAGATACACTATAACACAAGTATGATTTTAATGCATTATAGACATCAGCGTTATCAATAATATTGATAACAATTTGATGGTGACCGTCAAATTCAGTATTCATGAGTTGCGTTTATGGGAGATTATAGATGTGGGCAGATGCTGTGATTGATTTATGCGTCACAGTTTTACTTTTTGCGTTTCCTTTTTTGTTTCACACAAAAAGTGTTAAAAGAATAATGCTGGGTTGTTGCCACACATGATTTGTATATGACACTTTACCTATATCAGCAAATTGCAGCTCAAGCGATTTGGATATCGCAGGTGGCCATAGGTAGATAATAATTTGATCCACTGAGATGAAGGAAGGCTTGTCGTCCGCTGACTTCTCTGAGAGTGTTTTGTCTGAACTCTGGAAGATTTATAAAACACCTGCTCTCCTGTCGGCTCCACACCTCCTCTGCCTGAACATGGAAACACAAGATTAAAAATTGTTATTTCTGTAGATACCTCTGAATCTATAACACCTAGGAATCTTCCCCAGTGTGTCCTTGATCACAGTAGTCATCGTATCGTAAGCCCTTCTTTCTCTTTCTGATTCAGTATCTTCTCACAATCAGGTGGCTGTGTAATCCTGTTTTATACACCTGCCCAGTGGAGGTTTATACAGCTGGCAATCTCTCCGGTCTTGTTACTATATGTCAGATAATATAATAAAAAGGGTGGAGCCCGGCACACATGGGGATTGTATCTGGCCACAAATATCATTAAACACCTCAGGCAACAGGAGCAGGCAGACCTATGGACCTCCTAATGTGTCTCTGTTAGATCTCCAAATATACGAGGCATGCTTCACAGCTAAGCTCGGTTTATGCTCGAGTGCTTTATGCATCTGAAGCGATTACTATTCATCACAGGCTGGCTGGGGGAACTTCAACAGCCATCAAGGCTAAATATGAGCGAGCCGACATTTTCACCTTTGCTTCCCCCGAGCTGCAGGGGGGCCGGTGCAGCGGCAGTTCAGGATGTCCTGAGGGTGTCCCGCGACGCGGGCGGTGTCGAGGCTATGGTGTCGTGTGGCTGCGAGTGTTTTCGTGGCAGCAGTTAGTTCGGGCCACACACTCTGCAGCCCGCGGTCAAATGAATATGAAAGCAGACGGGAGCGTCCAGCAGAGAAGGTAGCGGGGAACGTCTTGTCTTTCACTCACCGCTCCACATATTCCCCCCCTTCTTCTCCCGCGGCCTGAAGCGTCAGAACGAGTGTTTTCTCTTTTAAAAGGTCACTGCTCTTACATGTGTTCAACCGGTGTAAACCACACTCGGTTCATACGTGATGGACACTTCTGACGTGACGGGAGAAATGCGAAGTACGGCCTCCGGCATTAGAGAAGCTTTAAGTGTGGCCGATAAAGTCTTTAATGACGGTACGGACAAATATGTAACGGGATGAATTGTGTTAAATCAACCATCAAGATACTCAACCATAATTCTGATCATGCATGTTTCACGCAGACACTGATACTGTAGGTGTTGGCAGACTGCACCAGTCAGACGTGTGTTTCATCCTGATCTCACAGACAGACATTTTGATTCTCGTCTTCTTGCTTTGTTTCCCCTGACTTTACTGAAAGCTTGGCATATGTCACTTCCTCAGCAGTTTCACAGTCAGATTGTGAAAAGCTGGAGCTTTCCTGTCTGATGTGCACTCTGTTTCATCTGCATGCAGACAGAGGGTGGCATCGGGGTTAACCTGATTTCATGTAGGACGTCTGTTGCGGGGTGGTGTGTGTGTGCGTATGTGTGTGTGTGTACAGTATGTCATGTGCTTCTTTGTGTGCAAGTGAAGGGAAAACTCCTCATAGTGGGTGTTATTTCTAAGTGAAGAGGCTCGTTGGAAACAAATTTTAATTTAATTTCCGAATTTACCTTTGACATATCACAATTAATTGATGAGAAGCAGCCAGAGGATCGTGTACTTTGCTCATAAAAAAGGTGATTGATATCTCATCACAGAATATTAGTGAGGAAGCTACATGAATACTGTCATATTATTGACTAAACATGCTAATCGCAGGGTTAAATAACCCATTCATTAATTCATAATTAATTGATGTAATATGCGCGGTTTGAAAGAAATAGCCAAAGACACGTTGTGTGGGCTGAAACACAAGTTTAAATTGCTTTTCAGGCACTGAATTAAAGAGCCATCATGTTGATTGCTTTAAGAGCAGCATTGCATACGTTATCACACAAGGTATCCTACAGTTTGCTATTTTTATCCGCGGTCATGTTCCCACATGAATTAAAGATTTCAGCCTCTTTAATAATTTATTGCCATCGAGGAAGATGTTTTGGTCGGCTTCCCACAGTCTGGCCACGCTGGCTTTGAAGCGCCCACCTGTGCATTCGCGTGCGCTCGCCTGACGAGCTCCCGTCAAAGCTTGTCATCGGAGGAAGCGGGCTGCGACGATGATTCATTCACAAAAGGGCCTCATTTAATTACTCCCAAATCAGGTCACATGGATACCCAGGAGGAGCGGGTGCGGAACAGCGGCGGTGGGCGATCAGATCCGAGCCACGCGCCACATCACAAACCACTCTCACATCCCCGCGGCTCTGCGTTCGCGTCAGCTGGATTTCTAATCTTCGGTGCTCACGCCAAAAGAGGTTTCAGCCCGCCCGGTGTTTCCGAGCAGGCCTAATAAACCTGTTTATGTATTAAACACTACAGGGACACTCGATATTCCTGACAGACATCGCCATAGACGAGTAATAACAGCGATGAGTGCTCCTTATTAAATCTCACGCTTCCCGTTTGTTGTCAGCGTTACTGTAAGCCTACACGAGTGTTCGAATACAAACATCTCTTCCAGTAGCCTGAGATGAGCCCCGCTTCACCCCGAACCCTAAGGTTTTCTGTCTGTTATAGTAAATAATGTTCATATCACATTTGCAATATGTGAAATATCAGTGTCTCAGAGGAGCTTCATCTTTCACCCAAGCTGCCTCCAAGAGCTTGTGACTGGCAGCCACAATTCTCTGGAAAAGGTGCCGTCAGAATGGAAGTGAAAAATATGCTCCGTGTTTTACATACTTTAAAAGTCAATCAGACGTCAGGCTGTTGAACCGTATGCAGTGGAATATTGGATTCATCCAAGTTCTGTGCTTGAGTGGCGAGTGGCGGTCGGCGGCGGTATTTATCCCCAGACAAGAAATCGATACAAATACAGTTGTGGGTAGTGATTGTTATTTCATGTTCTGCGCCCGGCTGTTGTGTTTTTGTTGCTCATTTTGTTTGCATCAGTGCAAGACAGACGGAGGAAAGACACTGCGTTCCTCTGTAAGCTTTAGGCCGGCATGTCTACGTTTACAGCTCGGCCATATACCTACATTACGCACTTGGCTGAAGGTTATGCCTCCTGGTTTAAGGTGAGCTCAAATATCCGTTTGTCAGAAATGCAATTGAAGAAAGCTCAAAATACACCCATCACAGTGAGGACAAATCGCTCCTCGATGCCCAGCGAGGTGAGGCCCATTAACTGAGAGAATGAACACGATTGAGGGCCTGTTTCTGGCCGAGCGGGCATAGGGCAGATCGGATGATGGACGACCGCTGGACAGCAGCAAAAGGACACTCAAAAGGACACGGCAAGGAGACAAAATCAGTGACGTCAAACACGAAAAACACAGTGGCTGCTTGCATTTCCCTTCCAAATGTTACACAATAAAAAATACTGAGCAAGCATCTTAACCCTGATCATAACGTACAGCTCCGCCTTGTCAGAAAGTAAATGCTTTTACTACACGTATCTATAATGTGCTCATCTTGCCCTCAGGTCGCATGGGAAATGCCGTCTCAGGTAAATTCCGCCTGTCAAAATGTAAAACCCGCAGCCATAAAGCACCTCCGGAGAGCTTTTATCAGTCTTAATGTACCCGTCAAAGAGCATCCTTCACGCTGCATGTCTCATCGAGAGGTGCTGCTTGACCGCAGGCAGAGGCTACTGTATCAGTCTCGCTGCACCGATGAGGAGAGAGACCATTTGGGTGACCGATGAGCATCTTAACCTTTCGGGGTCAGTGAGTGCAACATCTCCGAGCGGTGGTCATCCAGACCTGAACCCTGAGTACACATCTTTCCATGTACCAATACCAGATACTGTCAGCGCTTTCTCAGTCTGATATTTGTCTCCCTATGCAGGGAGGACATTGTATTTGACCCTTGATGGTTTTACACTTTCCGTCCGTGCTGACTGTAGACAACTAGAGTGGTCCTCGCCACTCAGAAGCACTTCATCGCTATATACCGGTCCTCAATATACAATTTCAGAAGACTGCCTCTGAGTCACATTTTCTTCGCAGTCCATTGTACCGCAAGCAAACATAGCACCCCTGTTCATCAAATGCAATATCATATCCCCGCTCCTCAGTCTCCCAGCAAGACCCTTTGATGTCAAATCGGCACTTTAGTGAACAGCACTTCATGGATTTGATATTGCCTGGCAACTGCAGAAAAAAACCCACTCCTTGTGGCTTCTTCTTCAGGATGAGGAGCGGACGGTAGCGAGGATGGTTTGGGTGGCGGAGGCGAACAGGGAGAACGGTGGATGGTATTAACCATAATGGTGCTGTATGATGTAGGTCTCTGTTTGGCTTGCCTCCAGGCAGTGGAGCAAAATTAAAGCCCAGAAAATCGGATTATGGAGTCCCCGGGGGTGGGATGCCCAGTAGCCAGCTGATGAGCGCTCATCTACTCTTAGCTGTTTTCTGCACAGCGAGCCCCGCTGTTGGCTGGGAGGCCAATTTGTTAACAATTATTGCTCGTTAGTGTAGGTTCCTGCTAGCGAAAGGGGATTCCACGGTGGAGACAATAGCTAAGGTCTATTGTCTGGCAATTATCGCAGTTTGAGGGAAGGCAGTGGTTGATCTATTGCCTGTGAAGTCTCTGGCATTGCTGATTGCCAATTTGCTCCGAGGTCCCCCATCATCAATGACACCTGTAGTGCCAACTGAGTTATAAATATGCAATCATTTGTTTGTCTTACATTGTGCCATTCAGATCTTGAGCAGTCTATATCAATTCATGTTTCACTTTTTAAAATAGTTGGGCAAAACAAAGTTGGAATCCATTATCTGTATGTCCTGAACTACTGTTGATTGTTTTGTCATGACAAAGAAAGACAAGTCATAATGCTGAATCACTCGTCTCTTCATCATAGGAATTACTGTAGTCAATCATTTTTTATTAATCTGCACATTATTTACTTAATTAATTGATTAAACATTTGGCCCACAAAGGGTACGAAAATAAATACATTAAAAAAAACAAAAAAACAAACTCCAATCACAATTTCTAAAGGCCCAGGATGATGTCATGGATAAGCATTGCCCTCAAGTTTGGCATATCAGCCATCGCCATCTTGTTTTTTGAAAGCGGCCGTATCTGGAAGAGAGAGGAGCCAGAATACAAGCCAGGATTGCGAATTGTTAGTTACAAGGTAGCCACACCTTAAACATACCCTGCTTTAACATATACTGTAGTCTAAATAGGACCAGGCTTTCCAAGCTAGCAACTGAAACCATGAACTCATAAGAAAACGGGTTACTGAGGTTATTAAATAAAGTGATAAATTGAGAAGTACGGTCATTTTTGCATGAGCTTACAGACGTCTTTTTGAAACCAGTGACCTCGCCCTCTGTTGGCTATGAGAAAGAATGCATTTTAAGGCACCTCTGCATTGGCTTCACTTTTCAGACACAATGGCTCTTTCTATATTTTGTACAGTCAATGGTTTTGCTGAATCAACACTTAGAGAATAAAGAAGAAAATAGAGAAGTTATCAAAATAGTTACAAATTATTTCTGTCAATCATTTAATCTCATTAAATATATGATCATATAATTAAGTCAGCAATTAAGAGCCCTGCAAAACCTTTATTTTCCTTATTAATTGATCCATGGATTTTTTTCCAACAATGGTGAAAAAGGTTGAAGACAAAAAGACCAACACACAAAAGTATTCCTTTACATATCACTGATATGTAAACAGAGAAAAGCAGTAAATTCTCAGTTTTGAGAAGCTGGAAACCAACAATTCCACATGTTCAATGCCTCAGAAATTGTATTGATCATCAAAATCGATTGTAATTACATTTCTGGGGATCAACTAATTGATTAATCACCTAATTATTTCGGTAAGCCTATTGCCATTTTGAGCTACTATGGTATTGACTGCTTGATGTCTCCTTACCAACGTGGTTCCTTATTTCCTTCAGAAATAAACACTACATGGCAACACATCCTCCACACATGAAGCAGATAAACAGTCACTGAATTGCCTCAGATGCAGGTAGGTTAACTGCAAGCCTTAGAAAACCTCCTCTGCCCGCGGAGTGTGTCGTCTCGGCACAGCCAGCCCTGCCCAAGCTCCTCGCAGGGAGCTGCTCACACAAAGAGAGCTTATTGTATAACTGCGCCTCAGTTTTAATGAACCGGTGCTCCCGCTCGCACACGCTCCTCCCTCTCCAGCGGTCGCCTCCCCCTGCTCCCGCCTCCCTCATGAATATGGCAGTACTCTCCATCATTATTCATGAGCTCGCATCAGCGTAGTCATGTGCGCCGACAGCGAGGAGGAAAAAGGGGGGAGTGTCTCAGTGAGCGAGAGTCACAACTCCGGCGTGCGAGTGTGTGCAAGTGTGTGTGTGTGTGTGAGTCTGTGAAATAGGAGGGAGCGGGAGAGGAGAGAGGAGACACACACATACACCGGCTGATGCTGCTACTTGTACTACTGCTGAAGCTACTGCCACTCTGTTCACATCTGAACCTTCTTCTGTTAGACTCAGCTGGAGCTCTCTGTTGCCTTTGAGCTGGGCTTGTTTATGAGCTTTATGTGTGAATGGGAATGCCTGAAAAGAGATGCCTGCTAAGGAGTGACTGATGAGAACCAGCGCTCCGGTGTGGAGGGTGACCCCCTGTGTCCGTACCACCACTACTCGGGGAGAATTGGACGCCAGGCTTTTCCACGACGACTATAATGGGCTGCAATCTGTGCACTTTACAGAAGCGAGAGGAACACTACAAGCTGCTGTATGAGATTGCACAGGTGAGCGGAGGCACGGCCGACTCTGGCATCAGTTGTGTGTGTGTGTGTTGTTGTGTATGATTCATTATGCGTGCTGTGCGGAGAGCACTTTCAGGCTGCTGTTGCTGCTGCTGTTGCTGCTTGCTTTTGAAAATAGGTTCCAAACCAACACAGAAGAAGGGAGTGTTTCAGGGAGAAGATTGGAAAGGTGCGAATGAGGGATTAATACACAAAATGAAAGTGAGGCAGCATAATGGAGAGAGAGAGGCATCTTACTCAACAGCAGATGTGGTTCAAGTAATAAACACTGCTTAGAGAGCAGGTAGCGTGCAGCCCATTCATCCTGCTGAATGAATGGGCTGCACGGCACATTTTTAGTAGCACCTGAGTGCATGAATAAAATCTCTAATGATGTATTTTTACCAATTTCCAGTTGAGTCTTCGGTAGATTAAGGTTCAGAATATGTCACTGAATATTTTCATGGACATTGAAACTTTTCTTTTGGCACTTGTGTTGTCGCTGTGAGGGCTGTGAGATGTGTTACCTACTTCTTGGAGAGCGCCTGGTCCTGATGGTTCTAATCTCACAGATGTGAAGCTTCAGATTCATTCACGCTTTGTTAGACTTCCGATGCAACTGCAGAATAATTCCGCATTTTTTGGACAAATTCATACAGATTCTTCGCCTAAAGTGAATTCTTGTCATCTACAGTAGTGATGTCAGGCCCGTCAGATGAATAGGCAGAGGACATTATCTCAGATGGTGGTTTTAGCAGAACGGATAAAAAAGCATTCTCACAACCACCTCCAGCCTCCCCGTCAGCCCTCTTCCAGTGACAGGCTAATAACTGTGAAGCTCAGTGTCTTCTGGAAGAGGAGTAGAACCCCCACCACCACCACCACCACCACCAACCCTCCAGTAGCGCCTGCCTTCACGCCACTGTGATCACAGCCTCATTAGCTGTTTTATACAACCATCCTGTGCATTAATTAGACGTGAAATGTCTCTCTTTACCCTTGTGAAGAGACGGGATGGGGAGAAGCGGGGGCGGTAAACTATCCTGGGTTAACCGCTGCCTGTAGCTAGATCGTGTGCGACTTGAGACGAACTCTGCTCCTGGACGCTGTCAGTCACATTTGGGACCGCATGACTGACCGGGCTGCAGGCTTCTGGATCAGCAGTAATGGAGGCTGCGCTCACTAATGGTCTGTTTAATATTAGCAAACAGACAGAATTGTCTCGGGACCGTGAAGGATGAAGAGGTAGCCGCCGCAGTGCCTGCCTCTCCTCGGGAGGACCATAAAAATAGTGCTGTCTCGGTGCTTATCTTGGCTTTGGCGTCCCTCCCCACACCAGTTGTTAAGAAATAGTGTTGACTCCTTCTTCTCGTGGTTTAGCAGAGGGGATCAGTATCCGCCAAGTGGGCCAGTCTCCAGGGCGCACTCACCGCTGACAGGAGCGCTCTGGCATGTCTGTCCACCCACTGATATACCGAGCTGGCTGAGGCGGGAGCTGCAACATCAGCACCTACTTTCTGATCACCACAGTGGGAGGGAAGGCGGGAAGGATACAGAGCGTGGAGGATGAAGACTTGGATGGGAATAGAGAGTAAGCCGTTAAAGATGCAGTTGTTAGAGAAAGTGCCAGGGAGGAGGGAAGGGTTAAAAAAAAAAAAAAAGAGAAATTAGGGAAAGGAGCAAACAGGTGACAACTCATTAATGTGGGTAGAAGAGTAAAGAGCAGAATAGAGGAAGAAAAAGGAGTTATCACTGAAGAGTTTTTTGGTTTGAAATCATGCTTTACCAATAGAAAACCCACCTCCTGTCACAGTCTTGCACGTACACATCCGTGCACTCGCTCACACATGTCCTCAGAGACAAACGAAACAAGCAGTACACCCTCCGCAACAGCACAACAAATGGTAAGACAGACAGGCAGGAGAGTCTCCTCCAGGCAGCCGAGCTCTGCCTGCAGCTACAGAAGTGTGTCACCGTGTCTTTGTGGTCAGGGGAAGTGTGTTGTGACAAAAAGAAGCTGCGCTCACCGCGCACACCGCCGGCAAACCTAATCCTCTTCCTCACATATCATCTCATCTGTCTAGAACAGAGCTCGCTCAGCTCTCAGCCTCGCTCCATGTTTTTCCTCTATCAATCCTGCTCAGTTCTTTCATTCTGCCTTTGTGTCTTTGCCGTGTGCCGCGCAGAAAAACACACGCTTATGCATACACGCGCATACACACGCACTCGCTGCTCCACACTTGTGATTATGCAGAGTCGCTGAATATGTGTATGCAAATGAGGCAGAAGTGGTTTGCTGGTGTCACAGCGTGACTGACCGGCCTTGCAGCAGGTTGATTCGAGGAGCAGGAGTCAGTCGCAGTGGTTGGTTAGCCACCTTCCTCCCCTTCCCTTCACACCCAGAAACAATTTTGACACTCTCCCCGTCTGCCTGACCCCACTAGCTGTGGGAGATTTATGACTAGCTGGCTCCCTCACTCTCTCTCCCGTTCCCCCCCTTCCTCTCTGTTCTCACGGCTGTGGGTGTTCTGCATGGAAATGCGCTCACCTTTCTCAGCTGGACTGCGAAGCTATCTTGCAGGGCTGACATCTTTTATTTATTGCATCGGCTTCTCTTCCTTTTCTTTCTGGACAAGAGGACACAGGAATCTTCCTGCAGCCTTGCTCTTTTTTTTTTTTTTAAAACTTTCCAAACTCACACTTTCTTTCTTTCATACCTACTGCTGCTCTTCCCTTGTGCATTGTTCTATTTTTTCCCCTCCTTTCCTTTTCTTCCTGATTCCTCTGATCTCTCATCTTCTTTGATTACATTTGTTTCAACCTTTGCTCCAACCTGCTCTCTGCTGGATTCCACTCCAGTTAACCTTGCACTGATTGTCCTCTGTGCGAAGGAGAAGTAGGAAGTTTTCCCTCATTTTCGGTCAACAAGGATGAAACCTTGTTGAACCTTCTGACCCGAGGTTCAGCAGCTCACGGTCATCCGCACTCTTACGGCCTGTATTCTCCTCCAGGCTGCAGCTCGGGCCGTTTGTGCAGACAATAACATACTGTAGTTGATTCGCTCTGTGATCTGGCAGAGCTTTGTAATTCCCTTTGTGTCCGTGAGCTCCCCTCGTGAGTGTCACACATTGTCTGTGCACCGCTGAAACCCAGTGATGTGTGGCCTTTTTGGAGGCTAATTAGCAGGATGGCAGATGTTGATGAGAGGAGCAACGCGGCGTAGCTCGGAGTTATGTGGATTGGAGGAGATTTTAGCCGCGCGCGACTGTGTTGATGAATTAATGGTTTGCATTGTCTTTTGACAAAAGCCTTTTTTGCAAATAGGTTTGCAATCAAAACAAAAGGACCCATTAGGAATCCTTCAGGTGTCAGAACTCAGCAGTTAGTGCTAATGGTAAGCCAGCGCCAGGCTTCAGTGGCAGCCAGCCGCTCTTAAGGCTGCTGGGTAATGAATTTCATCGCTCGCTGTGCGGCATCCAGACCTTCTACATGTCATTATCCTGTTTTTGTATTTTCCCAATAAACCGGGCGTTCTTTTTTTTCGTCACTAAAAAGTTTTGAAAGCCGCAGAGCCAGTTTTACAGTCGAAGTTTTATTAGACGGGAGCAGGATCACTCTCTGCTGCATTTCAGAAATAAATGAAAAGCAGCTTCCTAGCTCAATGAGGCACAGCAGTCCCTGATAACTTGCTGATGCATATGAATGAGAATGAGGCTCACACACACACACATACACACACATATCTGTCTACAGGAAACAAAAACAGTCTCAGTGAATATTTTAACTACAAAACCAGAAAGTCCATACATTCATAGAGAGAGCCGGCAGTCAGGAGGCTGTAATGTAATCCCGGAGTCCAGTGATGCCAGGTTGACACGACAGGACAGACGGACGTGAAATGAACCAGATCTGGAATCCATTTGTTCCCGGGGTTAAGGTCGTTTCCCAGGAGTTTGGTCCTGCAGCAGGGTGGATGCTCTCCTCCGTGTGGTAGCACCAGATGCGAAACCTGTGGACCGGAGAGGGTCTAAGGAGGACACAGCTGACTTGCTACGGCTTCGGCGACACCACTCGCCATGTGTGTAATGGATATGCATTCGATAAAAGGTTGAGCAGCTACCAGGGAAGCCAGGCTTTCAGAGAAAAGGTCTGGCATGGGTCGTCACATACAGCAAGCCAACAGAATCTGCATTTGTGGTTTTCTCTTTGTAAGCAAAGGGCTTTTATTGTTGCATTTAGTCCATAGATTTACACAGTGGAGGAGGATTAACCTTTGGTTCAAGGCTCCGAGAGTACAAGTTCCTTTTCTGCTTAAAAAATGATTCTTGACTTTATTTGCAGAACTTCCAAAGCTCAAATGGTCAATACAAAAGATGAGAAATAATTATTGTTTTCTCTGATATAGGGTTTGAATAGTAGTGACTGATTTTCCTCACAAAGAAGGTCAGTTTTTATATTGATTTTGGTGTTCCCCAAGGAAGCGATCTCAGCCCTGCTCTGTTTCTTCATACCTGCTCTCTGTTTTCGTTTCTGGCTAGACAATGCTTTAATTGGATATCTTTGAGTTTTGAGCATTGGTTGTTCATTTGAGACATTTTAGGGCTTTAGGAAATTGAGATGGACATTTTTCCATGTTTTCTGACATTTTTTAGACCAAGCATTGAAACATCTGTTGTAAAACAGGAAATGGGGGAATAGGAACGAATGGAGGTGCATACTTCTGGAATCAGCAGTCCTTCTATGCATGTGCTTCTGATAGCTTTGACGGTACATTAAGGCTGCCGAACCTTTCCCTCACCCCCCCACCACATCTTCAGCACTATCTCCAGTCAGTTAGCTTCAAATGTTCTCATCCATCTTCTTGCCCCATTATGGTTTTTTTTTTTGAAGGATGTCTCTCAACCATTAAAATTGATAGAAGTGAAGAAAGAGGGGGAGGAGAGAAAAAGAACATGCTGCTTGATTGATCTTGTGTCCACCCAGGAAAGATTAGCCTGAAATATAATCTGGGCTTTCTGCGCTGCTCTTACAGTTCCCAGGCAGCACAAAGGTTCATATTTTTGAAGCCCAGACGGACAGATGCATACACACACAAATCTTTTTGATGCCTCGCTAATATAAAGAACCGTATTTCTTTCATCATTTCCAATGCTCTTTCTGTGCCTCATCCAAAAGCCTCTAACTATCTGATCTGTCAGCCAACCATGTTTGATTACAACATGAATGGATGTCTGTGAGCTCCGCTGCTGTCTGTCTCAGGGTTCCCAGTGGTTGAAATTGAGATCTAAATGTGCTGAGATGATCTTTTTCCACTTGGGCTGTTTTCACAAAGGAGCAATGTTTACCTCCTCACTCTATAGCTCCTCTCTTAGGGTTTAATGCTATTCCCATATTTATCAGGCGGGAAGGCGCTGCGGAGAGGGTTGCATAACCACAGCCGCTCGCTGAGTGTGTAACTGGAGATTTCATCATCTTATTTTATGTGAATTACATACTCTGTCGCTTCGCTGCTACCGTATGATGAATCGCAATTGCTCAAATAGTTTGTCTTTAACCGCATTGTTGTTTTTCGATAAGGGAAAACGAAAAAGGAAAGTCAAAATCGAGATCACACATTTTGGCCCCGGAGATGAGCGCTGCACTCCTCGGATACAGATGATGCCACATTTGCCACAAGACATGAAGTCAATGGCTATTATCAGTCAGTCCGCTAAATCTCTCCGTGGAGGAGCAGGAGGGATTTAAGAGGGGAGCTGATGAATTGACCTTTTCCTTTTCATCTGTTTCTTATCTCAATAAGAACCCAGCTGACCTTTTCAGCCACATATCAAGTCTCCTGACCCCCTCGTCTCCTAACGCTCCCTCCAACCCAACACGAACACAGCTCCTCAAAATTAGTTTTATCTCCCGTATGCGCTTCCGTCTGCACCGATTTCCCTCATCTCGCTCACAGCTGCAGCCGGGGAAGGGCTGCACAAACAAAACATGACATACCATTTTCCTTGGGGAACTAAAGCTGTTTATCAGAGAACAAATTTCTCTACATCTCACTGCCGGGTGTCAGCGTGAAGGCACTTGTTGTTGGCTGTTTGCTGTTCTGAGGTATTCAGACAAGGGCTGCGAGAGGAGGCTAATGTCTCATGTACGTGCACAGAAACAACAAGGAACCAATTATCGAAGCAAACAAAGTCCTGGAGGTCATTATACTCATTCACCTTCCTTTTTTTAAACCTTTCCCCCCCCCCATCGCCTCATTAATTCAGCGGGATAAAAGTAATTTCACTCGGGGTAAATCTCACTTTGGCGGGCTGAGGATGACATCAGCGTGGCGTCATCCATGAGTAACACCGAGCCATGTCTTAGTGCATGTTTTACTTTCACATGCTCATCAAGATCAAAGGCTGTCAACTTCAATCAGACTGAAGGAGCGACGGAGAAAATGAACTACATGCCTGAGTATCTCAGTGCAGATCCCCAGTGAACCAGACCGTCTATTTAATGAATTGAACCCGGTGAAAGATGACTCAGATGTTGTGTGCATGGGGAAATGGCATGTTACTGTGGCTTGGGGGATATGATTTTTCTTTTTTTTTCTCTCCCAGTCTTTTTTGTTTGTTTCCATATCTCTGCCGGTAAACAAAGGACAAAGAAGGCATATTTTTCTGCCCCCATTGTTATTAGCCATGACTTGCTGCCCTCAGTATAACTCAAAACATGACATTATGCATTTCAAAGCAGCTATTTTTTTTTCCCCCTTTAACACAAAGTCGCTCACACACATCTCTTGCGTGTGCAAGCGTAGCTGTTTATGGTAATATGAGCATGCATGTGTGCAAAGAGATGTGTGTGCACGCTCAGAATTATTTGTGTCTCTGTCCAAATTGGTTTGCGTCTGTGCTTGATTGCGTGAGCATTGTATCTCCCTGTGTGTTTATGTGGCCGCTTTTCTGTGGCAGACTTTGGGCTGTCTGCTCTCAACTTCTGTTTGTGTGTGCATGAGTTTGTGTGTGTGTGTGTGTGTGTGTGTGTGTGTGTGTGTGTGTGTGTGTGTGTGTGTGTGTGTTTGTCATGTGTAGAGTGAGAACAGACCTGACAGCTTGTGCTTTTCACTACAAACATTGGTGAAAACAAAGAGCTATGAGATGCACACGGGGGGCTGTGCATCTGCATCCAGGGTGCCTCTTAGCTGATTATCTGAGTTTAAGCAGACAGAAGGGCCCTCATTAATTTATTGCCATTCACAAGAACGCGTCTTCCCTTTTTCCCTCCAATTAGTGGGGATTGTATGATGGGAAGGAAGAAAATTTCAGCTCGAGACACATTCAGTAGAGGTAACAACCATAACGACTGAAATACAGTGAATTTCTGGAACTTAAAGCCCCGGAAACGTATCTTTTTCAGATCAGATTTCTACAATGGATGCCGGGGTCTGACATGAACACAGTTTTGTACCAAAGTTAGGATAGTTTTAGTCATTCTATGTGAGAAATCTCTGTATATGAGTGTCTTTTCTCACTGATTTTGTCAGCAAAGCCTCATTAGGGTTTTTTTTTTCATGCACCAATCAGAATGTAGCCATTTACAAACTGGAATTATACTCAGGGTGTCAAAGCCCTGAGGCCATACTGGTTAATTTAAGGCTGCAACACCACACAAAATACCACCAAAGACAGGGTGTGGATACTATCTGGGCACCAGTGAGTTTGACTTGGATGTTGGCAGCACACTTCTCACAGATATGCTCTTGTTTTAGTTCATTTAGGTCAAGATATGCAGGCGAGGAATGAACAAAGGGCTACTTGAGGGGCGCACTTTAGAAAGACTTTGTTTCATCATTTTCCCCATGTTTCTTTTTGCCTTTGACAGGCTCACACTAGACATGACCCGCCCTTTTGACACCAGTCAATAAAGAAAGACAGCGCTGTCAATCAAATTTGATCCACCCACATCCACACAGTCCTGATGAAGCAGATTTTTGAAATAACTAAGGACATTTTCCCCTTTCTTTTACCTGGATAGAATGTTATTTTATTATGACCATTTAATATTATAGTGAAATTATTAAGATTATTCAAGATATTCAAAACTACTCGACAAATCCTTGGAAGCTCCAAAGCTAAATATTCTCTTCATTTAATTGTGAATCACAGACCCGCATTTTTTGTGGATGTTTTTTGTGGGTGGTGCTGCTGCTGCATTGTGACTAAAACAATGTCCGCTCTCTGCTGACAGAACACACAGGCTTCCTCTTATCTGTGCGATGCAATGTGTTCGGCGCCCAGTTCCCCCTCAGCCGCGAGATATCAGCTCCGACATCACCGCTGACATTTGGAGAAATAGGATGGTGTCAGGCCAGGGGCTGCCTCCTTGATCTATAGTTGATAAGAAGAGGTGACAAAGCCTCGTGAAAGATGCTTTTCTGCGACGGCCCTTTTTCACTCTTTTATTCCTGCATCACTTTTTCTTTCATTCTTTAACCTCTGCATGTGCTGTGCCTCAGAAGGTGTGGATCGTCTGAGACAGGTGTGTGTGTGTGCGTGTGTGTGTGTGTGTGTGCACGCATGTGTGAAAGAGGATGACTGATGCTGGAGTGGGTCAAGAGATCTGTGTGTGTGTGTGTGTGTGTGTGTGTGTGTGTGTGTGTGTGTGTGTGTGCGCCGGGGGAGGAAGAGGAGGGGTGGCGTTGGTGGGGTGTCAGGGTGACACAAAGCCCCCCGGGTGAGGCAGCCATGCTGGGTGTCACTCCACAGGTCAGCGGCCACCCCCTGCTGCTCCCATGATAAGCCCCGGCCTGACAGCCGTTTGATGGGAAGGGTGACACACACTCACACCTCCCCGCTCCACGGCTCGCACGGCCTGGGGAGGAGGGCGATAAGAAGCTCCATGAATGCGGCCGCCGCAGTGACATTAACTATCTCACGGTCACTGCTAAGGGCTGAAAACTTGAGTAGCCAGCCAAATCAGGTATTATGAGCCCTTAGCTGTGTTTTTGTAAATAGATCTTGAGGTTCTCTCCTTTCAGATTGCAATGTGGCTGAGTGTCAAGAGTGTGCCGGGGCGAGCAGGGCCGTGGTTTTATTATTGCTGCCGCTGTCACACTGACACACTGACACAGTTCCAAAGACCTGGCTTTTAATGAGCTGCATTTGCAATGAGAGCTTCACAATGGCTTTTGTAAAAACTCCAGCCTCTCTCAAGCGAAATCAATGCCTCATCAATGTAGGGCGAGTTTCAGTCGACACCTCAGTGTAAATGTAATTTAATTGGATTGCAAAATCTATCTGAAAGTCCAATCGCATTAGAATTCGAAAGTGAGCGGGTGTGAGGGTGAAAGATGGTGTGAGGTGTGAGGGTTAATTGATTTGCAAGGACTGTTTCATACAGTTTCTTAAATGCTCATCTCCCTGTGACAAATCAGTGTGTTTGTTGCAGAAGAAAGCGAAATGAGGCACACTTCGGCTCGTCAACGTGAGCGTGTGAGGGGAAGGGAAGCTATTTTTACAGCACAACACATTGTTGTGAAACAGCAGCTAGCAGAAGTTCACAGTAGCTAGAAGATGCAATCTTAGCGAGGTTGGAATGGCGACCGTGCTTTCTCCCCCGCAGCACTGCAGTCAACCCAGCACCTCCTACACAACCCAGATCCTCTCACAGTCAGGCCTCCTTCCTCACAGCCTCAACACTAGCAGGCAGACTGGCACACTGGGGAGGGAGCCACCTGCCTTATTCGGCTCCTTGCTCTGTAGCGAGATGCATTTCAGAGATCGAGTTGTAAAAATCTTAAAAATGTGCTGCTCTCGACTCGTTTTAAAGTGCTCGTATATCATCATAAAGCTGTAAAAATGTACAATTCTTTTTTCTATTTCCTGCCAGGAATGATTATGAACACGTTTTGTCTCATACCAGCAAACGTTTTTTTTTCATTCTTCAAATGAGAGGACCCTACATCTGTCATTGGTGAACCAACAACATAGTGGCACAGGTTTTTCTTGAATGATCAACTGGTGCAGATCCAAACACCTGTGAGATCACAGGCCTGGCTTGGGGACTTGGTTTCCTTACCAGCAGGTGAACTGACTCTCTTCCATCTTGGCCAAGTCAGAGTTTGAATCCTTGTGTGAACAATGTGCCTTTCATCATGAAAACATAGTCATTTGCAATTTGCATCATGTCCTGAGTGAAGGAGAAGAAATGCAGCTGGGTCTATTCACGAATGTGATTCAATTGACAGGAAGTTTGGTGTAACATCTTTCATGACGTGTCTCACCGGACTGTTGAGGTGAATAAAGCTCCTGTATGTCAGTCACTCAGCATACTTTCAAACCCTCAGCTGTGGTCATGAGGTCTAAGTAGAGACTGACAAAGTTAAATCTTGCAAATGAGATTCCATTGTGGGCGGTTTGGCTCCACTGTGTTGAAGGAGCTTTTTTGTTAAACCACTGTTCATTTGTATTGAAAGCAGAGTCGAGGTCGAAGCGGTACAGGCATCTGATGCGGATGCCTCCTGAAAGTCTGACTCTGGAGGCATTCCAGGCACGTTCACTTTGAGGGGAAGATAGCAGCCGTGGAACATGCTGTTGATATTACTCTACATATTCTATCCGGCTTGTGAAGACTTCAGATTCCTTAGATCGCGACTGATCTTGAAGGCATCTTCAATCTGGTCTTCATGTGAATCATAGATGTAGCGTTAGTTGAAATCCTCTTACTTCTGTTTCCAGACTTCATTGACTGGCATATCCTTGCCCTGGATGGTTTACTTCACCTGTCTCCTCCTTGGGTAGTGTGAATGTGGCAGGTGAGGAGCTTGTGCCAATAGAGTTTATGCACTCCTCAGATACAGATGATGCCACATCCTTAATGCAATGTTGTGCAAAAATGATGCAAATAGAGAAAGGATGGCTATAGACAACAGGGCATTTCAAGACTGAGCAGTGAAGAATAAATGTCCAAGCTTACTTAAATATACCATGGTGAATTTGGACTTGAATGAATGTTTGACATACTGATAACTTACCATTTCTTCAAAACGTCACAACTGTGGCTCTTTCGCCAAAACCAAACCAACTGTAGACAAACATTTCATGAATGTATGTGATCACGCCCTTGACACCGATCCCACCGTCCTCTTGGGTGAACTGGTCCAGGGCGAGAGAGAGAGAGACGCAGCTCAAGAACGAAAGACGAGACGGAGGCCGAATAATTTCAGGGGAGCACTGAGTGGTAGTCCATTAGTGTCAGCCGCACGTCCTGAACTCTGAGTGTCATCGGTCCATGTCAGTTTCTCCCCGTTGCTTGTCAAATGTGAGGAGGGAGTGGCTGCTGTCATCACACAAACATGCTGAAAGCTTACAAAAAAAAAAAAAAAAAAAAAAAAAACAGACAGTGACGGAACAGTGCCAGAAGTCCCAGAGCTTCAGCCAGCACAATTTATTCAACCCAAAATGAGCTCTGTGTCCTCTGATAAGTTATGTACCCAATGCATATTTGCATAAAAGGTCTGATATCGACTTGAAATGGACACAGTTTCGTTGTAATAGCAGTTAAAGCAAGGCAAATTTGATTTGAAAACAGTTTTTTCCTCAGAGGAGTGCCCACGGGAATAGCAAAGAAGAAATCAATACGGGGATGTCTGTTTTTAGACACCCAGTGCATTTTAGACTGTTTGTGAATTAATCAATAGCAGAGTATGTTTTTAGACAAGGGGGTGGGATGAGGATGGGCTACTTCCTCCACCTGAGGGCTGCTATTCATCAGGGAACTGACAGAACGCTGTAAAAAAAACAGAAGGATAAGGGAGCAAGCAGATAGCTCCCACTTGACTCCGTGCTTCTGTGTGTCTCAGTGTCTGTATGAAGGGGGAGGGTTTATGCAAGTGTGTATGTGTTTGCGCACGCCAAAAACATCATATCGTGCTTTTTTCAGTTCCCCGCCAGATTCCCCTGCCCTCTGAAGAAAGTTGTATTTCAGGAAACACAGAGTCTGGAAATATCCCTGTTGCTTGGGGAAAAATCTATCACGCTCGCTTGTTCTTTGTACAGGACTGAATTTGGCAGTAACACAATTGAGGGAGTTCCGCTTTCCTCTCTGTCTTTGTCTGACAAGTCTACACCGCTGCCCACACTTCAGTGATGGCCCCAGGTGATCGTAAGACGTATAGGTCTACCTGCGCCAGAATATGGTCATTCGAGCCCTGAGGCCTGCAACAGCGGAGAAGTTTTTGTGTCTCGTATATGAAACATTATTAAATACGGGTCGCCCTCATAGCCGTGATGTATTGAAAACAATCAAAAAAGCAAAAATATGTTTGTACCAAAGGCAGGCTCTATAAATGTTTAATAATATACACGCTAGCATCGAGGATAAAGCTGAAATTTATGCTTAGAATTCAGTCCGCTTGGGTTATAAATAAAAAATAATAATAGAAAAAAAACCCTACAAAGACTGGCACTCAAGTTCAGTTATTTTCTTTGGCTAAACGAGGATGAAATCTTCGCAAAGTGAAAACTGATCCATCTGTTTGATCACAACAGTTAACACAGGGATTGTCTGATGCATGCAAAGTGCTTGAGGTGACTTTAAATTTAGATGGCGGGTGAGAAAAGAGGAGCTCTGTCTTCTCAGAAGTGATAAATCCAGGCTGTAGCATGTGTGAAGGAAACTGCTAATGCGTCATGTTTATTAACGAATGCTGTATCTGCTGGGTGAACAGGTGGGTTCATTTGACAGTTACATTACAGAGAGCTACAACGATACTTTAATGTATATTTTTACAGACAGCTTTCAGATAATCTAAATACATTTTCCACTAATTAAGCTGCACCGATAGAGTTGAAATAGGTCAAAATGTGGGGAAATGCTCCGCATTAGAGGTAAGATACCCGTCTCATGCCTGTTTAACTTTAAAGCACACTACAGACAATTAGCTTAGCTTAGCATTCAGACTACAGGCAAGAGGGAAACAGTTAGCCCGATTTCTCCAAAGTTATAACCAAGAGTCCTCAAGGAAGTCACTTTGCTTGGACAGGACATGGTTAAAGTTGTGATGCCTGCTCAGGCCTGCGAGAACTGACCAATCTGAGCAAACTGGGCTTTTCAGGAGAAGGGCCTTAAAGAGACAGGCACAAGAATAGACCGTACAGACAGAGGGTGAATAGAGGTGCTGCAGCAATGGACAGAATTACAAAAATAATGTTTTTATGAACATTGAAGTATGTAAACATGTTCCATTAGACTACCAAAATAAAAGCATGAACCTGAACCTGTTCTCTTACTCTTATGAGAACAAGGGTATGGATGTTTGTGTGGTGGATGAGTATACACAGCCTGCTCCTGGTGTTCACGTCCCGCTCCATTCCAGAAACACCTCATATGGGACATAGGGCATGTCAGGTTTATGGTGGAATATTGTGTTGTTTTGTGACATTAATTTTAAGAAACGTCATGGGTATTTAGACAAAGACACAGACTATGCAGTATGTGTGCTAGTCATTGCAATTGACCTTATTTACAACAGACATTTTACTATGTGAAACACAGGTGTGATTAATAACATTAATAACGGCCGAGCTGTTCTCGGGCCCTGGTGGTGCGCGTGCTGACTCCGTAGAAATGATTCACCGGCACACAAATTGAACTGAGCCATCATGAATTAATGTAGTTACCCCCGTGCTGATCCTACAACAACTGTCAGCTAACAAAAAAAAGTCTGATTATCCCAAAATTGCATCTTCTGCTTTTTCCACAAAGCAGTGGGGAGACTCTTTATTGAGTATAACACCATCTCCACTTGGACTCAACTGTATTTCCGTGCCCACTGAGCTGTTATCCTCCTGCGCTAAATGTTGGTTCTTGGCAGACAATTACATTCGGGAAAAAAGAGAGCGACGAAAGTGAACCCAAAGTGCCAGATGTGAGCAGGCTTAAACAGGTTGCCCTACTGCTGCTCGGGACCAATTAGCATTTGTCATGACCAGCTTGCACCCCGACCATCGGTGTGTATGTTTTGAACACAGATTTCTTTTCGCTTGCAATATGGTTCATATTTTATTAGCTTCGCTAATTGTCTCCATCTACAGCCCTCCTCCGCCTGCTTCCAAGTCATGGAATTGTTATCAGGAAATCACAGTGGAACAGACGCTTTGCTCCCAAGCAGTTGCGCTCATCTAATTATAAAACACTAGGTAAATGTTGAGCAGATGCCCTCCACCAATACCCCCATCCTCCCCCTTTTCCGCCTTCCAATTGAGAGAGCCATTTGGTCTCATTCTAGTGTTACATTGGCTCCACATGGAGTGGTGATCCTTGCCAAGTGGCTGCCGTGGTATAAATGAACCTAATTGCTCGCCAACTCACCACACTGTCCAGCAGACGAGAACAAAAGAAGAACTTCCTCTTCAGCTAAAGTGGTGCGCTACACCCTGCTGTGGTGCACGGACTTCTCGGCCCTCCACAGCTTGTGGTGTCTAGTTCAAGAGCTTGTGTCTGTAGTGAGGAGGCAAGAGTGTGATGCTGCATTACCTTCTAATGACTAATAGCTTCAGTGTCCTTGCATTTGGCAGGGCCGTGCCACAATTAGGCATCTGTTAGTAGAGGGAGAAAAATAAGGGGAATACACAGTAGGGGAAGAGGCGAGGCATAAAGGAGGAGAAAAAAAAAAAATTTTAGGAATTAATGAAGCAACCTGTGACCTGGATGTTTGAGACCTTTTAAGCAAAGCTGCTTGTAGTTTCAAACAGCTATCAGTTCAACGAAAGGCTTCTGTAGTTTGGACTGCATCAGATGCTGTGGTCCTGTAATCTTGCGTCTTAGTGGTTAGCACCGTCGCTTCACAGTTAGAAGGCCCGTGGTTTGATTCCTTTCTGAATGGAGTTTAAATGTTCTCCCCATGCTTGCGTGGGTTTTCTCCGAGGGCTCCAGTTTCCATCCAATCCAACCTTCAGATGGATGTATGTTAGGTTAATTCTCCCGCTAGTCCCCTTGACTGAGACACTGGCTCAGAGCTGCACTTCAGTCCTCAGCGCTGCACCGTGGCGGCCCACTGCTCCTCAGGGATAGGTTAAACCCACAGTTACTCTGTGAATGATTTTAATTGAAAATAAAACCTTATTTGCATTTTACATTTACATACACTATATTACCAAAAGTATTCGCTCACCCATTCAAATGATCAGAATCAGGTGTTCTAATCACTTGGCCTGGCCCCAGGTGTATAAATTCAAGCACTCAGGCATGCAGACTGTGAAACAAGACATTTGTGAAAGAATGGGCCGCTCTCAGGAGCTCAGTGAATTCCAGCGTGGAACTGTCATAGGATGCCACTTGTGCAACAAATCCAGTCGTGAAATTTCCTCGCTCCTAAATATTCCACAGTCAACTGTCAGCTCTATTATAACAAAATGGAAGCGTTTGGGAACAACAGCAACTCAGCCACGAAGTGGTAGGCCACGTAAAGTGACGGAGAGGGGTCAGCGGATGCTGAAGCGCATAGTGCAAAGAGGTCGCCGACTTTCTGCACAGTCAATTGCTAGAGAGCTACAAACTTCATGTGACCTTCAGATTAGCCCAAGTACAGTACGCAGAGAGCTTCATGGAATGGGTTTCCATGGCCGAGCAGCTGCAGCCAAGCCACACATCACCAAGTGCAATGCAAGGCGTCGGATGCAATGGTGTAAAGCACGCCGTCACTGGCCTCTAGAGCAGTGGAGACGCGTTCTCTGGAGTGATGAATCACGCTTTTCCATCTGGCAATCTGATGGACGAGTCTGGGTTTGGAGGTTGCCAGGAGAACGGTACATTTCAGATTGCATTGTGCCAACTGTGAAATTTGGTGGAGGAGGAATTATGGTATGGGGTTGTTTTTCAGGAGCTGGGCTTGGCCCCTTAGTTCCAGTGAAAGGAACATTGAATGCTTCAGGATACCAAAACATTTTGGACAATTCCATGCTCCCAACCTTGTGGGAACAGTTTGGAGCGGGCCCCTTCCTCTTCCAACATGACTGTGCACCAGTGCACAAAGCAAGGTCCATAAAGACGTGGATGACAGAGTCTGGTGTGGATGAACTTGACTGGCCTGCACAGAGTCCTGACCTGAACCCGATAGAACACCTTTGGGATGAATTAGAGCGGAGACTGAGAGCCAGGCCTTCTCGACCAACATCAGTGTGTGACCTCACCAATGCGCTTTTGGAAGAATGGTCAAAAATTCCTATAAACACTCTCCTCAACCTTGTGGACAGTCTTCCCAGAAGAGTTGAAGCTGTAATAGCTGCAAAAGGTGGACCGACATCATATTGAATTCTATGAGTTAGGAATGGGATGGCACTTCAGTTCATAGAATGAGTAAAGGCAGGTGAGCGAATACTTTTGGTAATATAGTGTATTTTCATTTGAAGACCTGATTCCAGCTCCCTTCTCTTCCCAAATGCTTATCATGACTTGGTTGTCATGATTTCTCTATACTCGAATCGTTTCTTTTGATAAAACAACTTGTGATGAACAGCACTGCGGCTGCCTAAATGTTTGTGGAACTTGGATGGAGAATCAACTTCCAAGTAAAGGCCAGAATTCAGATCCAGAAACTTACTGCCAACGTGTGCAGAGAACAATAGAAAAAAAAATCAGTTATAGCAGGAACCATGAAGATGTAAAATTAAGTTGATTTAAGTTTCAGGAAAAAAGGGATTTTTTTTTTTTTTTTTCACACCGGGCTTCAAGTTGGCCCTCATGCTGTCCCTTCCTCTTCGCCTCCTCCAGTGTTCACATCTTTCTCCTGGCTTCATTACCTCTCATACCACACACTCTGTGCTGGGGAGGCAGAGCAGCTGTCATTTCTGTCTGGCAGGAGTGTCTCTCCTCCCCGCCACAGCCACAAGTGACCTGTTTCTGTCTCTGAGCCAGGACAGATGACAGCCCCGCTGCTGCCTCTATGCTCCAGGTGTGGGCTCCGGGTATAAGCTTCATTGGGATCCAAACCGTGGCTTTGATTGCACTTTATAACTGATTAAAATTTAATCTCAGCCTCGCCGTGGCAGGGAGGAAGCCTTGTAAAACAACGCTGACTTTGTACGAAGGTGGGATGGGTTTAAAGTACACATACACGGAGGGAACAATCATAAGCGTGTGCACACGGAGCATCCATTACACAGTCAGACTATAAATCTGCCTTGGAATTAACCAGTGGGTAGAGGCTGATTGCTGCAGCGGTCCCCTCGCACTCTCAGGAATGAGAATAAATGAGCGGACGCTGGCATGAACAATCCTTTATTACACCCATTAGCCAGAGGAGCCTCAGCCTTATGAAACTGGGGACACGGAATACGTGGCCCAATCGCTACATACGTGGCCTACTTATGGTTCCCATGGCAGTGTGAAGACCCCCCCATACCCCATAATTGCCAGCACCACACATGCATACCATCATCACATTACCCTCCCACCCCCCCAGTCTCCCATCCGTTTGCACATTCAGTGGATGCAGCACAGACGTTGCCTACTCCTCGTAATGTCAAAATATTTCTGAAGTGCCAGCTAATAAGTGCAGCTCTGGAGTGCCTCCACAAGCTCAATATGTTCATCAACACATTTTTTTTTTTTTCCCTGTTGGAGAAACTTCAAGAGATAGCAGAATCATTAATCAGGGAAGTTCGCTGTGTTATTGCTTGTAAGTCATTTCACTCATTCCTGGATGCACTCTTCAAACAACAACAGCGCCAGGTGTTCTTAATCAAGATTGGTATTTTTGCTTGTTTTTTTTTTGTTTTTTTTGCATACATAAAAATTGCCAGGTGGACCATTTTTTTCATTAATGTATTCCCCACAAGAGCACGGTAATGTTACAGCTCATTTACTGTGCAAAGCTTCAGGTCATATAAACATGTTTTGACAGGTGTTTCATTACATTCAGAATAGACTGGCTGACACCGTTTGTTGTGTCTTCTACTCGAGGTTACTTGGTCCCTGTTGTTAGCTGATTGAAATGAAGACCAACAGGGGTCCCTACATCGGTCTGTGTCATAGAAACAAAATGATCATAATATACTCCCTGGAGAGGGTCATTTTCACAGGGAAGTAAGTTTTTTTTTTTTTGCCAAGGGGAACTGATGTGTAATTCTTGAATCAATTGTCTAGTTCAGTTTTGAAATTTTGCCTCGAGTGCTGTGCAGTTCCATTAAAATTTCAGCCTTAAGCCAATATTTTAACAAATTGCCATCATGAGGAGGAAGCATTGGTGATGTAGCTCTCAAGCTAGCATTAATAAACTAACCAGAATAGCAAAACTGACTCACCATCTTTCCTGGATGTGAGATATGAGAAAGCAAACAAATTCCCAAATCTTTGCCGTATGGCCGGACTTCACCCACTGGCGACTGTCAAATGTTTTTCTTTTATATATTTAATTCCTTATATTCTCTAGGACTAATTATAATTCCATTAGATAACTAAGACTAGATGGAACTAATTAGTCATGGCCTGTTGCATTTGTGTATGAAGGCTTGTTTTTCTGCAGTTGTGGGGACCCAAATCCGGGGGCTAAATCCAATAGCTTTGTGGGGACCATAATGCTGTACCACATAAAGCGCATGATTAAATGGGGAAGTATGAGTTAGTTTAGCTTAAGGCCCCTTAAAGTGTACATAAGTCTATATAAGGTCACACAAGTGGTGAAAACAAGGACAGGTGTGAGTGTATGTGTAGCAGGAGAGTGAACAACTTTAGAGCAAAGTGGTTCTTATATGATGCAGCCAGACGAGAACAAAAGTGAACAAAAAGTGATGCTCAATACTAACAATCAAAGTTTAATAGTGCTATTAATATCTCACATCTGCCCCTGCAGGAGGCTGTACTCATAAAAGTGTGCCTCAAGGGGTCCCATCAGTGTCAGTTGGAGTTGCAGAACTCAATTCAAAGTTTTTAGGGGTGGCTGTGGCTCAGCGGGTAGAGCAGGTCAGCTAGTGATCGGAAGGTCGCCGGTTAAAATCCCAGCTCCAGGCTGAGCTGAGCTGCATGTCGAAGTGTCCTTGTGCAAGATACTGAACCCCAAATTACTCCTGATGTGCGGTTCACACCTAGCATGGCGGCCTCTGCCATCAGTGAGGGCCCTGCGATGAGCTGGCGACATGTCCAGGGAGTACCCTGCCCTCGCCCAGAGACAGCTGGGATTGGCTCCAGTAAAAACCACCGTGACCCCATAAAAGGGATGAAGTGGTTACAGACAATGGATGGATGGACTGTGTTTTTAATTCAGACCCCTCATAAACGTTTACAGACTGAGCTGCTTTATGTTTATCATCAACATTTCTCAACCACAACCAAAATGCGATGCACCACAAGATGCTAGGTTCCTCATTCATGATGGTAGGTCCTCAATTTCATGTTGTGTGTCCCCGCCAGTAATGTTAATGTGGTAGAGTTGTCTTCATCCTCTATTAGAGCTCACAAGTCTCCAAATGTAACATGTGATACGACCAGAGGTGGGTAGAATGTCTCTCTAAATCTGTTCTCTAGTATTGTCTTCACGCAATTAGGAGTCCTTCGCCTCTTCTATGCACCATTAAGGCCATCTTGGAACACTTTTTTCTTCATATTAGCAAAGAAAAGTAGCTGTAATGTCTGCAATATGTAGCCTACATCTGCGAGAGATGGATACTTTCCAGCCCAAAAAGGAAGAGCCTTATCCTACTGATTTGAACATTTTCCTCGTTACAGTGCAGCTTATTTTACAGTCAATCAGTTTTGCTCCCAACATGACAGAGTACTAACAAGGCACATGTGACTGATGAGGGTTTCATGTCCTTCCCTCTATCTCTGGTTGTACATAAACAGGTACAGTATTTGTGATCGAATATACAGTAGCTCTTTGGAGCATCATTTCTCTCTCTGCTGTTCCAACTGTGTAATCAGGACACAGTGGGAAGCACTGAATTGCATCCAATTTCCTCTCACTTCCCTTTGTTTATTGACTCGGGGACCTGACAAGAAGTGAGATTTTCGTGGGTTGAGAAGAAACCACAGACATCGACTCTCCTAACCTCTCACTGGCACTTGCGCTGTGCCAAGAAGAACACAACAGGGAGCCTTGAAGGAGATTGATTACACTTGTGATCACTCTTCTAAGATAATGTCCTTCCTTTTAATCATGCATTGTGCCGCTGCTCTTTACAAGGATAAGATTATCATCAGGAACTTCATCACTGTCTCATTGTAAATGCCATCCTAATTGGACTACTCTGCTTTCAATGAAAGTTTTGATCTTATTTACCACCGCATGTCCTTCAGCTGAAATAGGATGTTTTGTTGTTGGTCCACTCTCTCCTGTTGTATGTGCTGTCTTATCCTCCAAACAGAAAAGTCAAACATGTTATCTTCACTTTCTAAGAACTACACGTAAAGATTTTTATTCACTGCAGCAGTGTAGCTTGTGTAGTTAGTTACAAGGTGCACATAATTGCTCCCTGGGACTTCTGGAGCTGCTCTTTGTAAAAATCAAAGAGTTGACAGTATTTGCTGTATGTTAGCTTGATCCCTGTGGTGTTGAGCTTTGCTGAGCTCTCGCAAGTCAATAAATGTGTATTTACTCATTGGGCACCAGAGAGGCCTTATAATCCCACGATTCCACAAACCTGACATTTCATAAGAAAAACTCCACCAGCCATTAGCCCGCCAGACATCCCCCAGCTTTGCTGTCTCTGAAACATTCCCAGTGTTTGAATTAAGATTTGAAGATGAGTTCGGTGCAAAGAAAGCCTAAATGAGAGTTTAGCCCACAGCCTCGGGCTGTTGTCAGTAATCCCGTTCTTTTGTTCTCGGTGACATTGGCAGCATTGACCAGACCTGCCCGTTGTCGGCTTATGAGGCACTCTTGATTTTACCGGTCCGCTCTCTTGTCAGGTCCTTTGTGGTGGCTGACATTTGTGATGGGACACCAATGACTCTATTTGCCTCTGGGGAAAGTGATAAAAAAAACAGCAGCTTGAGATACCCGCAATCACACACGATAAGAGCAGAAAATGTGCAAATTGTTTTGTTGAATGACGTCTCTTTTCTTCTTCGGGTAGACTGGAATTGTTCTTAGTCCTGCCCTTCGTTCTTCTATCTTCCTCCCTTCGCTCTTTCCTTCTTTCCTTTATTCTTTCTTTCCTTTGCTTGACACCCCACCTGAACTGGCTCCCAGTTAATGGCTAACAGGCAGATCAGTGGCCAGCCACGGGGGGTCCTGGCTGACCTTTCAAGCCCTCCCAGTTCATTATTTGCACTGTCAAAGCTCCACGTGCCACTGTCTGACCTCCACTCTCATTCCCAAACCAGCGACCGTGTGACAGCCTCACAGACAAAGAGCCAGTTTGAGGCTCGGGGAAGTCAGACGAGACGCCTTTGTTGTGATCACGAGTCTGTCTGGCATTATGTAAATAGCGCTTATCCAGTGTTAATTGCCTCTGCTGCTATAATGAGCATATTAAAGGTGAAGGAAACAATTTACTGCTTTCAAAGTCTCCCCAGGCCACCGTGAAGAAGACCAGCCCTGGCAGTCGGCAGCATCGCGAGTGCCATATGCTGCCTGTGTCATCTGATCTGCACTCTAGAACTTCTGAGGTCACATTTTTCTAGATTTCACTATTATTTGCCTCTGTTATAAGAACATTGTACTCACCCTATTAATTGCTCTGAGAGTGTGGTGATTGCTCTAAGTACGGTAAAACATGACAAAACAAAGGAGAATGGCTTGACCTCCTGTACTTACCATAGTTGTATACATTCACAGGTTTCTTGTGATGAGGGATTCTGACTGACATGTCGAGTGCTGCCACCTTCTGTTTTAGCTGAAAATACAATTGTTAAAGGAGTAGTTAGACTAGTTATATGTGTTCTCATTTTTGTGCAGTAAATGTGAAGCTACTGCCAGCAGTTGGTTATCTTAGCAGAATAACTGGAAAACCTGGATCTACTATAACCTGGATACCAGAGTTCTGGTTGGACAGCCATCTTTACAAGGACCCCAGAAGGTTATTTCGGGCTAACAAGACCAGGCCCCTATCTAAATGAATGGGAAGAGAAACTGACATTGGTCACCGCAACATGAAAACTTAAACTGTAGAATCACCAAACACTAGGGCTCTAATGGCCACTTCTCCAGGTACAGCTGCTATTTTTTTCCTCATTTAAGTTGCCAAAGACAGCTACAGTTACTACATTACTTTTGTTTGGTTCTGTAACGTTGCATTGTGGGACATATCTCTTTATTTATTTGAGTGAGGGACCTATGCAGTTATCAGACTATCCGATAGATAACGCCCTCAATAAGTGCAGCCGGCTTATCCATTCACACTGGTTCAGTTCGTAAACAGAAGTTATTGAAATGTTACATGAATAAAATGTTTAATTTTTTCTTTTTTTCTTTTTTTTTTTAAATCAAGTTTGTATGGAATCCTGGGTCAAAAATCATGGTACAAGCCGAATCGTGAGTTGTATATCGTTATTGCCCTACCAACCACATATCATTTTTTTTAAAAAAAAGAGAGAGAGCTTTAAACACCTCCCACCAGAGCACATATTACTCGATATATGAATATGAAAGTTAATATCTAATATTTGCATTCTTATTTGGTAATCCTGTGCATTAGCCTGATATCCTCCTTTTCGTCCATCTGCACGAGACCCAAATTGGTTGAATCTGTCGATAATCTCTCAGCTGTGTGCTGGCATCAGTGCAACAACACAATTGGCTTCTATATTTCGCAGCTTGGCTTTCATAAAGCAGACAATTGGCTTTTGGGGGGAAGGGACCTGACGTGTGTCACACAACTGCCAATCACTTGGCTGCAAGTGGTTTGTCTCCCCTCTTGTAATTTCTGTCCTCAAAGATAGGGGATAATTAGTCCAAAGAAAATTGCTAGCCTGGCTCATACGCTTAAAAGTTTCTAGTCGCTGGAATGACTTCAATGGTAGGCTATTAGCCATTGGCACACAGAGTTTAAATAATGAGGCTGTCACAGATTTCTTGGCTCAAGGAAAGTTTTACAAACATAAAACCTCCATGGATCAATAAATCCTTATCTAAAGGTTCATAATTTACCTAATTTGCAGTGCAAGGTGTCCTGTCTACAGTTTTACAGAGGTGTCTTTTATATTAGTGATCTATGGTAATGCTTTTTAGGCTGCAGTTGACTTTTCCACTGCAATGGCCACTTGGCAAAATTGAAAGGCAAGTCGGAGTGTTGGCGCCACATCGGAAAGGGGATAACAGCTAGCCTGCATCATTCAGAGATATTAACCAGCACAATGTTCGCATTGACTGATGAAAGAAATGACCCCCTACACAAAAATAAAAGTGCATGTTGCAGTAAACAAGAAGTTTTCTACAATACATACACTAGGTTGGCTCAAGGACTACAGACCACAGTCCACAAAGTGAGGGAAGAACAGTGGGGTTTTACTTACTTTACATGTTTGGACTGTGAATTGTGGCTTTTCAGTGTTTAAAATACTCCTGCTGGGCGCCCTCATTTGTCGTACCTCCTTTCTGCCTCCCTCTCAGCACATTTGGAGGTGTTCCATGACAGTACCCACTTGATTTTCTTCAGTCAGCATATGGATGGCACCATTACTCCTTACATCTTTTCACGCAAGCCAGGCTATTTTGCTGATCTGCACAGCACATAGTATCATCCCCCCATTTCTCGCTCCTCTCCCGCCCCCCCAAACCAATTACCAGTTATCACCAAGGAGGAGGCTGTTCGTCCATTAGTTATTCATCCACCCGAGTGCCGCTTTTACCCTAATTCGATTTTTTCCATTTTACATTAAAACTCACTCCAAGATGGCAAGATCTTAAAAGTTAAGCACAGGGATTAACTGTGCATCTCTAAATCTCTTTAACAAATATACCCTTGCACGTACCATTAACCTTGAACAAGCTGATTAACTTAGCACTCCGCTTCCCTCACCGGTCCCAAATCATATTTGGAATCCGCTGCAGAATTTCATAATCCAGCCAAAATAAGATAGTACAATTATCCCGCATTCAACCATAATCTGTTAGTAATGAAGATGGAACGGCATGTATTGATTTAATTTCATGGGAAAGTGATCACAGGCAGAACAGGTGGATGTCCTGGCTGTTGTTGCAGAGAGATATGACAGATATCCCGGCAAAGCACAATAAGGAATCTGATGAAATGTTTACCCAACAATCTTTCATGTGCAGCGTTGTGAGAAAGGGTTTGTGCTCGTCAGGTCTGTGCCTTTCTGTCCGTCCTATCTGTGTGCACACTTGTGTGTGTTTTGGTCACGCCGGGGGAGTCGATGGGGCTGGAGGAGCTGTTGCAGGTTTCAGCAGCAGCATTTTAATAATGCGATAACGGGGACCCACAACCATTGTCGGGAGAGTTACTTAAAAGATGTGACGAATGACTCATAGATGTTGTTATACAGGGTTGTTCTGTTATCCGGTGATTACAGTTTTTTTATTGTGAAAATCTGTTAAAGTTTGACACATTTAAATCTTTCTGGTCATGATGTCCCTCTTTGCACAATTTGAATTATTTTATAAGTGGACTGACCGATTCTGGAGAAAGATAGCTGGATAGTTGAGTCTGGGAATAAGGGACTGGCACCGAGTCACTACTTAGTCGAGCTTCATCAGATGTAAACTGCTCAAAGGTGTCCACACAACATGTCACATATTCTGGATTTCACACAAAATGACAGGAAGATTTAAAAAGCTGTCTCCACTATTTTGAATGTTTTTCACCGACCACTAACAGCTACCTTAAAATGAATCCGTCTCCTTTCACACAACACTCTATAAGTCCTGTCCTCACAGTGAAGCCATTCATACAAAGCTCTCAACACTGCAGCTAACATTAGCAATCCAGCTAATCAAGAAAACAAAGCATGTGAATTAGATTGGAAGAGGGAGGCCGAGTGTGGAGGAAGAGGTTGAGAAAATGTGCTGTGGTAGTAGATGGTGACGCCATTCATTCCTGAGCTTGGAGCTTTTCTTCAGCTCCTCTTCTGCTCAGCGCTTCTGTCATCGAGTGTTGGCAGAGTTCGCGCTCAGATCTCTTCTCCCTTTGTCCTTTTTTATAACAGTTGTCCTTGCGCTGAGCGATTACGGCACGAGATTGGATAATAAACCCATGTAAAAAAGGCGGACCGTGAATTTTAGAGCAGATTGGAAGAGCTGATGCACTTTGAACGAGTTGCGCAATAAAGGGAGTGCTCCACTCGAGATTGGTGCTCAGAGAAGAAAATTGGCAGAATTCATCAAATGTTCTGCGGGCATAAAACCTCTGCAGCAACGTGCAGGGCCTTTAATGTGAAAAATAACCCAGGGGCCTTGTGGAGTGTGTTTTATGTGGTTGGAGGGGTTAAAGGAGGCCCGTACGTTGGTTCATGTATAGATGTTGAGGGGATTGTCAGATTTCCCCAGTGGCATGCTCTCTCCCTCTCTCTCTTTACACTCGCTCACCCTCGCTCAGACAGTAGCGCTGACTGTCTGAGAGTGATTTATGCAGCCATAAGGGCAGTACTGTAGCGGACCTTGGCCCGTATTTTATTCTGACACTTATTATTGAAATGAGACATTTGGGTGTAAAGAGGAACCCAAGCCGTTTTCTCACTGAGAGAGGATGAGGTAGCAGTCCTGCTCACATCAAAACTCCGCCTTGCAGCATTTGGAATTACCTCAGGGAGTATTTAATTCCACTTCCCCAGCTGAATGCTCCTGTTCTCACTTGCATGTAGTAATTTTTTTTTTTTTATTTATGAAAATGCAAATTGCTTTTCGTATGTAGAAAGATGGAATTGCAACACATTGATGTTGTTGCTGGAGTTGGCGTGTAGAAGCTGTTGTTCAGGTGCTCGGAGGCTCAGAAGAGACAGTCAGTCAGCGGCAAACCCGTCTCACTGTCGTCCGCTCTGCTGCTGCATAGGCTCAGTTGGGAAATATCAACAAACATTAGAGGAGTTATTTCAGGGTCCCAGTTTGTTTTTTTTTTCTGCATAGACGATGTACATGAGCGGCAGTCGGCACAGTTCTGAGGCTTGCATGGGCATAAATTATCAGTCCAAAAGATGCTCATGAAATAATGTCTGGCTTCTTTGATAGAACGTGTGAATGCAGCAGGCCTATGAAGAGAAGAGAAGTAACCTGTGACTTTGAAGGGGAACTTCTTGTAGCTGAAGGGTAAAGGGCACTGACTATTTGGTAAAATGTCTCCAGACCTCTGTCTAACCAGGAACCTTTGTTGCACATCGTTTCCTATTTGCTGTCATCTCTTGACTAGTTGACTGACTAATAATGGCATAAAATTCGCCTCCAACACCACAACTGCCAAAGAACATTTGAGACAGTCAGTGCAAATGCAAAATACATAGGAAACATAGATAAACAGCTAGTCCGGCTCTGTCCAACAGAACTGAAATCTACCACACCTCTAAAATTTACCAAGTTACATGTTTAATTATCTAATTTATTCTGCACAAAAATGTGAGTTGTGGTTTCTCATTAACCAGGAGACTACTGGCCCACGCACTGGCCCGCACTATGTCGTATCCTGCCTCCTCCACAGTCTGTTGAACTCAACATTTCACAGTATCAGAGAAGTGGCTCCCGTTCTGTCCGAGCTCAGGTGTGATGGCTGACCAGCAGCAGCAGTGGTCCTTCCCTCTGTGTCTGGAGCACAGCTCTATGGGTTATGCTTCCTTTGTCCCCCACCTTCTGTATCTGTAGCTGCTCCTCAGACTCCTCCAACTCTTTTATCCGAGGGATCCACACAGCTGACTGGACACCATAACATCACACCGAGGGGTTCATGCTGCCTCTTCCCGTAAGACGAGGAGGTAGAAACAGGTGTGTAATTGACGGCTGTAAGCGCTACCCTCCCGAGGCTAGATGACCTACATGTTACACTTTCTCCATCTGCCTGCATACGCTCAACACCCCACAGGCTGCCACTCACACCGGCAAGTGACGGCACTCGAGAGATACAGACTGTGAGTAACAGAGGCTCGCCGCCTGTACAGATGTTAAGCACAAACGCACAAGGTTACACGCGCTGGTTAAATAGAAGCCTCTGATGTTCTTTCCGCTGCCGCTGAAAGCCTTGTTTACTTGGCAGCGCAGCCAAAGTAGAAGGGATGACCTTGCTTCATTCAATTCAGCGCATTTCCAGTTGGACCAGAATATGAGCGGGGACGGGGACGTTCACCCTGTGCACGGCATAACCTATGAAAATTGAAAACAAAAACATTTCATTAAGATTCAAAGTGCTACACGCGAGCCATTAAGCAATGTATGCAGTTAATTCGAAGGCATAAAAAAGCTAATGGACTATTAGAGCCTACTGCCTGGGGCTGCCTTGCTCTTCCTCGCAGAAGAAGTACATCAATCACTTCTATCAGTAATCCCCCTGCAAGCTGCCGGCACAGTGTCTGCGCCTCCTGCCACAGAAACGGTCCCTGAGCAGACGCAACATCAGATTTGGCTGAAGCTGACATCTTAACAGATCAACTGGACCTTGCTTTACTACCACTGTCACCACATGGTGCCCCTCGGTCCTTGGCGATATTGATGGGACAGAGTAGTCGATGAGACAAAAGCACTGACGGACGAGGCGCCTGAGGAGTCGAGCTGAGGTGCTACGTGTTCGCTCTCTCGTGCTTGTCCTCACACCTGGAGGGCCAAACGATAAGATGGGACACAGATGAGGAAACCTTCAGGAGTGCGCTTTTGCCGTAAGCGACTCGGAGCTCGTGGATTTAGAAGTTTCGAAGTCACTTTGTTCGCGCGCAACAGCGCAGAACGGCTTAAAAGTGGCGTGTGATATTTACTGAAGCGGAGACCCGACACACTCCGCTGTGTCACAAGTAGACAATTTTTAAATGTCTTCGTCAATATGGGACTCTGCAGCAGGGAAAATGAAAGGAAAGAAAAGAGGTTTCATCCTTTCGATGCACTCCACTAAGCTGGTTTACTGCATTTGTTGTGGGGAGGCTGTTTGGTCGTCTCAGGGGCTTTGAATAAAAACACATTTCTCTCCCGGCTACAGCTGCTGCACATCCGTGTGCAAACAGCCAGCAGATGCGTCCTGGTCCAGCTACTCCATCCCGGAGCCCATTTCCTTCCAACTTCACATTTACCTGATCATTGCCTGGCCCAATTATACAGCAAATGATCTCTCATGAATAATCACCATTGTTTTGTTCCAGACCAATAAGATAATTCATGTTGACTCTGTGCATATGGAGCACTTGCAGAGCTGCACTGAACTATTTAAACACTACAGCTGCTAAATAATTTGTTGCAAACAGATTTTGTTTACCAGCATGGTGTTTATGAATGAATATGTATTTGCATACTTTGCATGCACACTTGAGGACGCTAGCGCAAGCTAGTGTAACTACATCAAAATATGTGTGATGAAACTTTGAAGAGGCTGCAGCTGTACCGAGCGGCGGGTGCGAACGTGGAGAGAAATGGTGTTTAATTTTGAAAGGATTAAGGCTGCTGAGGACACGAGCCAACCCGCAAGATGTACTCACATTAAAATTTCCCTGTATAGTCACCTTCAGCTTTTCTGCTCGCCAGCTGATGATGCACTTCGCGGAGAGTAAAGCTGTCGAAAGACAAAAAATCGAGGGCTGTGCTGAAGGCGGATCTGCAGTTTGAGAAATATCTGGGAATATCTCAGAAGCTGCAGCCAAGCTTAGAGAAACCCTTCCCATCTGTCAGATAGGACTGCAGATCCACACGGCTAACTGAGTCAGTGTGTTTAGCTGGATAGACATCAGCCAAGGGGACACGACGGAGGATGGCAAAGTCCCTCATGCAGGAGTTAAGGCTACTTGATATTCCTGTGTTGATTGGGGATTAATTGTTCCATCTGGCTCTCATGAAAACCAGTGAAGGGAATAGAGAAAAAAACAAAAAAAAACAACAACACTCCCTCCTCTTTTTTCCTGACGTGTTTCCTCTTGTGTCATTACGGTTACGGACTACGGCTAGCGAGCGGTGAGGCTTGGAGGAGGAGGAGGAGGAGGCGGAGCCTTGGTGTGGACAGGCTGTACCAGAGGGAAAGCTGGGAAATTTGATCATTTTTCTCTGGGACTGTCATACGCCATAGGCTGCCTCATTTGTCTGCTCCAACTCCTTTGTTTCCACCAGGCTCCATGTTCCAGGATTAGCCGACGGGACAAGAGACCGGCGGCAAAATAAAACGGAGAGAGAGAAAGAGAGAGTCAAAGGAACTGTATACGCTAATTATTATAGCGCTTCATGTTTCTTTAATACAGTACTTAACTCTAATGTACGTGCTGCTGTATTAAATACCTGCTGACTGGCCAGAAAAAAAAAGAGAATGAAAGCCAGGTTAGGGGTGTGAGGGAGGCTGCTTTGTATTTTTCCTCCAAATTGCCCTGCAGTTCCACAGCGGTGGTGTTGACCCAGTTTACCTCCCGCTCAGGTGATTAATGCAACATTGCTACAAACAAAGGTCACGTCAGGAGGCAGGGGAGCAGGCCAGAGAACCACGAAAAGCTAAGAGAGTTATAGATGGCTGCTGTTATTGCTGAGAAAATAAGTCGCTGTTTTTTTTGTTTTGTAGGGCATCAGTCAGTCTCTGGAGACGAGCATTGAGAGAAGAGGGAGAAAACAGAATGAAAAGCACACGCGCACAAACACGCAGGAATGGGAGTAACACACTATTATAGCATTACAACCGTTATTACATTATAAATATTTTTTATATGTTCCTGTTAGCGGGTAATGAGGTTAGCTTGTTTGGAAAGCCTGTTAAATTGAATGAATAAATTAAAGGGGCTCTCCACTGAACAGTTGTGTGGTGCCCTGCGTGTTGCTTTCAGGAGGAAGTTTTTCTGAAGTTCGGAAAAATAAGTCCAGGTGATGTCACGGGTTGTCTTAGAGGCAGTGAAGGTACAATGTAGGAAGTGTAGGATCCAATGTTTTTGGATCAATGTTTCTTTCATTTCATCCCTTCTTAAAGCAACATTATCTACATTTTTACCTTGAAATTACATCTACAAAATCATTTTGACGGCACAGTGTCTTGAAACAGGATGAATGGTGTTTCTGTCTTAGCCACTCTGCCCGCTACCACTTGTTTCTGCACTATGTCACTTCAGTGAGAGGGTCAGATCACACCGTTAAACACGTGTTTATATCAAGATACAAGTTTTCATCTGACAAGTTGTTACAGACCTGGGATCTGTATTAACGACGGTCATGTCAGGGGGGTGTAACTGAATCAAAAAGCTGTCCCCAGAACACTGTTTCAAGCTAGAGAGGTGGCAGGGTCCGCCAGATATAAAGTCAAACACTTTTGTGTTGTCCTTTGAAGTCACTCCATATAGGCATAAAAGATCTTTATCTTCTGATTAAAGGTCCTGCCCCAAAACCACATGGACCTTTTATTATACTGGGTTGTGTGCCTTGTTTGTGCCTTTTTTAAAAAAATGAGAGCGTAAAACACATTTGGAAGTGCTCCTGTGATGGGGGATCACAACCAGAGCGGAAACAATGCGTTCTATCACTGAACCACAGAAAAATAATTGGGATTTTGGTAATCAAGTCATTTTCAAGCAAAAGTAGAGAAGAATGCCTCTCAGAAGGGTTTCTCGTTCTCTTTGTAATATACAAAGTATAGTACGCTGAACAATTTCATGTTTGGGGATTGTGGTCAGGCAAAATCAGACATTTGAGCAGAATTACCAACAGTAGTCATCAGAAATAATAATTGCAGACCCAGCCACAAGCCAACACAGTTTGAGAGCAAATGACAGAGTGCTGTATAACCACGTACTAATCTGCCGTGTCGAAATGCATTCATTCAAAGACACAAACTGACTGTCTGGACGTATGAGTTTCAGAATTGGGTGTATCGAGGGGCGCAGCGTGAAGGGCAGACATATTTATTAGAAAAACTGAAAACGTCAATGCTGATCCCGGCTTTACAGAGGATTTACGCCGTCAGGTTCTATTGATGTTTTACAGCGGCTCAAAACATGTTTAGTCATTTCTCGAAGTGCGCTCCTTCAGTGAGATGTGAAACAGAAAGAAAGTGGAGATTTACTGGTGGAATAGCTTATACACAAGATATCTCTGTAGGAGTTCCCCGGTGGCCTCTGCATCTTTAATGTTCATTTAGAGGCACCGCATACACACAGCCGGAGTTACTTGAAACCGTAGACTGCTCATGAATGTAGGTCATTTTGTTCGAGTCTGAACAAGGCTATGTGTTTTTATTTCTACCGCTGTGTTGCATTTTAAAAGAGAGTTTTGCCGCTTTTGAGTTTCCCGGCCTCACTGTGTTTTTTTTTTTTTTCCTCAGATGGGACTCGTGAATATAAATGATCTCTTTCGCTTTTTCGAGTTATCATTTAAACTGATTTCAATTTGCAGCGCGAGCAAAAAAAGAAAAAAAGAAAGCCCCACTCCAAAAGTGTATTTAAATAAAACTGCAAGTGTAATTATGCCGTCTACCTTTTTTTCTCGTGTCTGTGGTTATCTAAATTATAATCTCTGGTTTCAGCGTTTATACCGAGAGACATTCTCTGAGGTATTCCACAGCCATGGTTTCTCTTCCAGAGAAATTACTGGTGTTAAATGAAGCAATGAATTTCTTTATATGTGCCAGCTGTAGTGCAAATGGTTTTCAATCTACAGGAAGATCCAGTTCATTTTGTGGAGATGAGGCTGAAGATGGACTTGGGTGAGCGAGGGGCCGTTTGGGCTTTGATGAAACAGTGTGATAATGTTCCATCAGGCGGCGTTTTTGTGTTTATGTTTCTCAACGTCGTCTTCATAGCGGTTTCTTTTTTGATCATCTGTCGAGAGGAGATGCAGGAAATAAAAGGAAGATTCTGTCTCTATGGATTCAGCCCGGAAAACAAGAGTTAGAGTAGCAATGTGGGGGAAAACAGAAGTGTCTTTCTTGTTGATGAAGGTTGTCAGTCATCCAGGTCATGGTGAGAGTATGCGCTATGTCGTGGGCAAGCGGACTTATTTCAGCTTCTTGATGCTGTTTCTCTGCTCATCCAAGACGCTTCTTCAGTTCTGTGTTGTCTTTCTGCAGTATGCTGCATGTTCAGACTGTGTAGGTGGTTTTGTTTGGGTCTGATGCCTAAGTTTTCCAGTAAACTTAAAAAAAAAAAAAAAACAGTTGAACCCGTGTACAATTTACATCACAGTTTTAACCATTTGCTGCACCAATATGCAAATGAATATGGCAGTTTTGCCTGTGTTGCACCTCGTTTGATGCTGTGGAGCAACTGTGAGTTCCTGGAAAGTTATAAGGAATATATTTTTAAAAATTATAAAAAATAAGGACCTGAATCTTTGAAAGGGTTTAAAGTTATACTCTCTGGGCATGTTTTGCTATTTTTTTTTAACTCAGTGTTAGTACAAAGGCTACTGTGTGTTCCACTGTGTGTGTGTGTGTGTGTGTGTCCCTCAGTTTCCTGCCATCTCTCTAACACCACAGCATTATTGACAAGTGTTCATGCATTTAAGTCCCTTTCTCTTGTTGTCTTTGAGCCCCTGAAAGCTCGGCTAGTACTCATTATAACACTTCTCAGTCGTCTCGATGTCTTTGGAAAGTTCTAGAATTCAGTGTTTAAGGAGGTGCAGGAAGCCTGCTCACAAGCCATCAAACATCCACACAAAAGAAATTCAAATTTCACATATGACTAAATGCTAATAATCGAGGAGGCTGGGGAGTTGGAAGGAGTTAAATTTCTGAAAGCAGGCAGCAGTGAAGTGGCGAGGATGAAGCGCTCAGCGTTGTTGTTATGCAGACTTCTCAGGCTCAGAAAATAATATTATCTCTGTCTTCCCCCTTGGCTTTTTCGCTGGCTTTTAGTCTAATGTCACTTAGCCAGAAAAATGTGGTTCTTTGACTCTGCAAAGAGACTTGGGTGCAGCAGCGAGGTCTGTCTCCACAACGGCTCTGCTTTGTAAAATGTTTCTATAGCAACAAAGAAGAGCCACATTGAATAAAGCAGACCAAGTTTTGATATTTGAAACAACAACAAACAACCCTTTGCGCAAATACTTACATTTCCCCTGTCCTTCTCAGGTGAATGGGAAAGAGTTGTCCAAGTCCAGCCATGAGGAGACTGTGGAGGCCTTTCGCGCTGCCAAGGACCCCGTCGTGGTGCAGGTCATCCGGCGGACCCCCAGCGGCCGCCCCCATGGCCCCCCTCAGGAAATCCATGTGGTGGACGTGTGCACTCAGACTGACATCACCTTTGAACACATCATGGCGCTGGCAAAGCTCCGGCCTTCGACCCCTCCTGTGCCTGACGTCTGTCCCTTCCTGCTCTCCGACAGGTATGTGCAGCAGGAAATGTATGTAGTTATTGTACATCTCTGTAAATTATGACTGTGAGCTATGCTTGATAGTCAAAACAGGGATTATAATTTGAAGGAACCCAATGATTTGATCCAGTTTCATATATTTGTATTTCATTTGATATGCAATTACAGAGGATTTTGATCCAGTGCCACAAAGACTTTGTTGTTGTGTCCTTGTTTTGACTTTGGCTGAGACTGATGGAAATTAGGAAGGAGGCAAAAAGAAAGTAGTGAGAAATGTCACTGAGCTATGAAGCAGAAATATCAGCGTCTGCAGGATTAGCATTACAAGTATGGAAGGCGTCTGTAAAATATAAATTAATTGTCTAACTGGCTGCTCACTCGATTCTGACGGATATAGATTTGTGTGATAAATGAGCCTCTCAGTGTCCTTCACGTCGTCTTTATACCAATAGAACAAACCCACTTTTTAAAAGATAAAGGAGAAAGAGAAATAAAGGACGGGGCTAAGTGGTCTTCATTAACCATTAATACAGAATACATGTGCGAGGTGTGCACGGAATGTCAGTGTGTTGTTTGGTATAAAGCATCAATTTCAGTGTATCACTAAGGAGGTTGAGTTTGAAAACACTGAGAGTAAATATCAGGAGCAAAAGATGTAGCCATGTATGACGGCCGCGAATGCACGACCATCTGGATCTGTCACTGAAATTGTTATTCCTACGTCTCTTCGACACAGCACAGACAGTCCCATGGGGGATAATTGTGGTTGAGTGGCAGGAGGCACTTACAAATAAATCAGCGCTCATAGTGCAGTTCATTAACAGTCCTACATAATTTTTGATGCTGAATTATCTTTCACATTCCCCCGTCTGAAAAGAAGCATAACACAGCCGCTCAAATCAACAGCACAGCCCCAAAAATCAAAAATGCATTATTTTCCTTCTTACCTGTAGGGCTATTTGTGATTGTTTTGGTGTGAGCCGGCAAGTTTCAAAGATATCCGCCATAGAGATGTCTGCCTCCTTTCAAATAAAATGGAGCTAGATGGCACTCAGCCTTTGGTGCTCAAAGTGCCAAAAGCAGTGTCTTATTCCACAAACAACCACCGCTTACTTAAGATTATCCACCGAACTTGCTGTGAGCAGTTTCATGCATGAGATATTTTCTTTCTGCCCAACTATACCTGCCTGCCAACTTTCTCATGAAGAAGGAAGCATGCGTTCAATAATGGATGACAGGCTGGCTTACTAAGCTAGCCTGTGTTACATCTCAGCCAAGAGGACACTGTATAAGTTAACATCCCCGCTGGGGGCAGGAGCCTCTCTGACAAGGGTAAATGCACACTTCCCTCTGCACTGTGATTATGGTTCGCAGGTGTAGCGCAGTTGAAACTGAAAAATCTCTACATGAAAGTGCTCACAGCAAGGTGTGTTGAGTATTTTGAGTCATGACGTCTTGAAATACACTTTGCTCTTGTGTTTTCAAATGTATGAGTGCCATCTAGTTCCATTATATGCAAGACATGGCAGACATTTTTTAAGGCTGATATCCCCAAAACTCTGCCGCTGACATCCAAACAATCTAGATGGATGAACAGCACTACAGGTAAGTGGAAACATTTCTTTGACTTACGACTGAATTGTCCTTTTTGTTTGGCTCATGCAAAAACTTCAGATGAGATGAAAAAGACATCCTCAAAACAACACATGTTGTGTTACACTCGGTGTGAGTGTGCTCACATCTCGACTGTTAATACAATCCCTCAAAGACATGTTTTTATTGTCTTATGTGAGAGGAACGCATAAAATATGTACCAAATAAGATCTGGAGAGTTTTAAGTATCAACAAGAGGTTTTCTTGGTAGACAACAAAAGAAACAGGCTTCGTTATTTCCTCTGCTGGTATTTTAGTTTACATTCCGTTCATCTCGGAGGAGAGGTAAACTGTCTACAATAAAGGTTTAGCACAAAGACATATCTGGGTTTCACCTCTTGGGAGTGAAACAATGAGACGATAATGATGCAGGAGCTTCCTAGCATAGAACGGGGAAGTCGGGGTGGAGTCGGTGAACTCTGCATGTTTGTCGCCGGAGATAATTACTTCCAACAATCATAAACAACTTTGAGGATCTGCTGCTTAGACATTCAGGTACGGAAGTTTAGTCGACTCCTCCATCTGTGCCGCTCAATATTAAAAACATCATAAAAAAAAAAATGTGTGTGATTGTCGGTGTCGCACGCTAGGTGTAAAGTACTATACATAACCTGATCGAAATCATTGCCATATGTATATATCTCGCACATTATCACCACAGAATCCCCCACGGGGCCTTCCTGCCATAATTGGGGCTGCTTGGCATATCCATTTTGACTCATGGACGGTTTACAAGGTGATTAAAGCAAATGGGCTAATAAAAAACTAGGCAACACAGTGCAACGTGTGCTTGCGGGCTACTTACAGCCGCAGGCCAAGCCCAAATGTAATCAATGTGTCCCATAAAACCCGTGTTTTCTTCCCTTCGTCTGAGTTCAGGCGCAAAATCCAATATACAGCAGATTTTATGGATACAACAAATGTTTGTCACTCTTGTTTTTGAGGCTGGATTGTATATTTGTAATTGTGTTCTTTGCACCCACAAGCCATATGTTGTCGTGTGTGATACTATATGGCATCAGAGTATAAAGCATCCTGACATTTACCAGTCTGGTTTTTACGGCTGGAAGATTGTTTGGAGACAGTTTCACAGTGCTGGTTTATCTGAGAGTCACGTGGCCCCTGAGGCGTCACTCAACATGTTCAACAGTGTCTTTCTGAAGTTTTTTTTTTGTCCTCCCTGAATTATCTTGTGTGGCACCGAAGCTGCTCATCTCGTTAGGCCCTCACAATGGGGTTTTGTTCTGTGACTGAGGGAAACATAATAGAATTACACCGTACAATGTGGGGGGTTTTGTCTGTCAAGAGCAGGAAGCAAATTATGTGGATATGCTGTTATTAACAAGTGGCTATACTTTTTATCACACACACACTCCAGCTGCAGTGAAAGCCCTTGACAAATCCTTTATTCTTCAGATTCCAGGAAAGACAAAGGCGAGGAAATCCTGTCACTTAGAGGTGTTGAACGCGTTTGATAGAAACTGAAGCGAAGGATCTCGCTCACGCCCAACTTCTCTTGCCTCTTTCTGTTTCTCTGCCCCCCTGTCTGTCTTTCTTTTCTCCATCCATCTTCCCTGACAGCTGTCACTCTCTTCACACAATGGACCAGGATTACTACGAAGGGATGGACTACCTCTCCCCTGCTCCGGCTGATGGAGAGAGGGCAGAGGAGTTTGAGTATGAGGTAAGACATGCGCTTTTGTAAGCTAATGTATGCTTGTGCGGTATGTTTGTATGTACTTCGCAGATGAGTCACATCTTTAATGTTTGTGAGTTAAAAGTAAATTCTGGTATTTCAAAACCTCTGCCCTACATTTACACATTTTGGGTTTGATTTAAAATACAACAGTTCATCATTGCAATATATTTTGATACTTGATACTCGGCAGCAGTGTAATCCTTTGGGACAGTTCTTGTGTTTGCTGCTGTCTGAGGTTGTTACTCCATAGAATATTGGTGTCAGACACTTATAAGCATGCAACAACTACAGAAACTCTCCACGAAGCATTTCATTAAAGCAAGGTCCATTTTTGTAACCGGGGCTTTGATGGTCAGAGTTGTACCATTCTGCAGATATGCATACAAAATGTGTAAAAATATGGCCCAGGTTTAAAATACTGGCATTCACCTCGAAGTAAGTATGAACAGTTAGCTGAGAGAAACCTACGAGCACTAATTAACATGATCTGTGTAGTTTGTTTCGACCCAATACAAAACAGAAATTAGCGAAACATAAAGTAGTTTCATGGGGAGTTGCGTGCTGATGGGTCAGATGCAATAACTTCCTGGAGTGTTTAGTCGTTGCCACAAGGTTGCTAGAAAAACAGCAGGAACCCATAACCCATCGTTTTAATTACATACCTGTTCATGTAGGGATCAAACAGACAAGATACAGTGTGGTAATTAGTGAGTTGTAGACGTGCTGTTAGGCGCCACTTTACTCATCCAGCAGTTATCGGTAAGCTAAGCTAATCGACTCCTGGCGCCAGCCTCATTTTTAACACACAGATATTAAGGGTGATATTAATCTTCTCATCTGATTCTTGGCACAAAAAAAGATGCTGAACTATTCCTGTAATCACCAAATTGTGTGAATGCACTCCTGCTCTGTAGGGGCTTTAAGATATCTGTTTATGTTACGTTTTTAGGTTGAAAATCAGCCAATATATTTTATCAGATTTTTTTTTTTTTTTTTTTAAGCTTTCAGTTATCGATGTGGACACTGGCCCTAAAACTGCAGCATCAGCAGGTCTTTACTGCTAACAAAGAAGTTAAGTGCTTCAAAGTGCTGAAAGTGCTGAGATGTCAGCACTGAACTGCACCCAAACAAACACAACACACATCTGACCCCACCAACACATGGGCACACATTCCCTCAACACTCCATATTTAATGATGCTTAGCAATTGGCGGAAGAACGTAAACACTAATTGACTTTACAGGCAGATCCCAGAGGCACAGCAGTGACAGATGATCAGCCACATTGCAGAAAAACCCCCTGCTTTAATTGGCAGTGATGACATGCCTCCACGTTTTTTGCTTTTTTTTTTTCTTTCTTTTTTACTTCTTCTCGTGAAGGCGTAAAGAGAAAGTTGAAAAATCTCTGAATTGTGACGGTCTTACCTGAGAAATTGTTTTCACAAGTCTGGAAGAAAAAATGCTAGCAAGCTGGTTGACTCGGCGCTTGATCAAACCCAATTAAAGCGAGGTGTGTGTGGCAGGCGCTGGTATAAGTAAAAAAAAACAACAAAAAAAAACAGGAAACACATTTCATTGCTTCTGCATCTTTGCTGGAGTGTAAGTAACATGAGCGGTTGTGTCAGAGATGTTTTTAAAGCCGTTGATCTCTGACACTTACAGATATACATACAGATGCAAGGATTCAAGTGTGACTGGAAGAGATAGAGACAGACTTTCTCTCCACTCTCTCGCTTTCATCCAATATTCTTTATTTCCGAGTCACTGAGGTGTGAGCGTATCGCCAGCGAGGGCTCCTGACTGGTCTGATGTATGATGATTGCTCACCCCTCCCTCCTTCTTATTTGTCTCATTTCAGTTGTACTGAATGCTTCCACCCACTGAGCTTGAGCTGCTTCTTCACCTCCTAAAGAGATCTGTGCACCCGCGTGGATTGCAGAGGCCCCAGTGTCAAATCGGAACAAATATAATATATTAAAGCCTCTCTTTATGCCTCATTGCTATTAACAAATCCTGTTATACTGTGTATGCTTTGTAGCCGTCGTCGTTTTTTTATTTCATGCTCGAGGAGTTCGATACGGTGCTAATGCAGCCCCACTTACTGTATGTCAACCGAAAACGCTGTGAGGGGGGATGCAGACGAAAGCTGAAAAGCCACTTTCCGAGTCAACCTGATCCCTCGCTCCCTGCTTGAGGAGAGGAAAGAGAGTGGAAGAAAGACATTTCTTTAAATTACCTTTGTTAGACGAAAAAGCACGGCGGGGGAGAGCAGTTAGCCATCACACCACAGGGGAACCATCTAAATCTAATGCACCTTTCTAATACAGCAGGACATTAATGTTTCTGTTAGGGTAATCAACACGTGAGAGTCCCGGAGTATAGTCGCTGATGAGGTTAGAGAGATGGCAGATGCAACACAAGTACACATCCATAGAACACTGTACACTTTTTTGAAGTGTTAACAGGATTTTTCCTTGTAAACACCTGGAGTTATAATGTTAATAACTCCACCTTTGAACCTATACCATCCATATTGTCTTTACATGCACTTAAAACTGTGCTAATCAATATTTCACATTAAAAATAAATCAAATGACATGTCATGTGAAAGGAATTTCATGTGTATGGGGCATTTCAGTCTTTCAGCGCATTGTTTTGGTTTCACATCTTTTACATCAGGCCTGCAGTAAAACCAAGAAGGCTTTATGCCAAAATACTCCAACTGTTTATAATTATCCGAGGCGGGATTTTAGAACTTATCCGAACTATTTTCCAGTCATGAAACGTATGTGAGCTATGCCACTCATTTTACAAAGTAGTGTGGCCTTGCTAAATGACATTGCATTGGAGAAAAAGTTGAGCCAGGTTCAACTTATTTTGCGAGAAGACCGTCTGTTTTGTTCTTGTTAGAGTCCAATGCGTTGGCATGCTCCCTGTCTCACCAGAATGCCCCGTCACAGCAGGCGGCTGATTTCAATTAAAAAAAAAATGTAATAAACACACTGAAGCCACCTGTCGAGCCTCAAACAGCAGGCAGACAAAGTAAGCAACTATTCTGGTCAGCAGCGGAGCAATTAGTAGATATTTTAGCATGTACGGTTCGTTGCGCTGTCCCACAAATGAAAAAAAAAGAAGAATGTAGGTGTATGCAACCAGGCAGCTGATGGTTTTCTGTAGCAAAATTATGTAAATAAGGGGGGCCTCAGTAATCGGAATCAAAGATCAGAGAAACCCAGTTAATGAATATATATTTCTGTGGTAGATTATTTTATTTTTTGTATTTTGTTATCTGTACAATTAACATAAATTGGTCACGAAAGACTGCAGTCAGCGAGCTGAATGAAAGAAGCATCACATTTGCATTCAAAGTAATTAAATGCCTGTCAGAGTCTTACTAAATGACAGCAGACCCTGAAATAAAGACTAGTAGCTTCTACATATTTTTGAAGGTGGATTTACAAACAGTAACTGGTACCTTTAATTCTACTGTATATGTCCTCAAAAGGAAGTGACAGTTGGATTTCATTATGTTCTCCGGTGCATCTCCCCTCTCAGTTTATTTACTAACTCACAAAACCTTGCAGTCGGACTTATAAATAAGTTCTGCTTCACTTGACAAGTGAGCAAAGAAGGAGGATGTGAATGAAAATATACAGTAGGTTGTAGCTCAATTGTTCATCCAGTTGGAAAAGGCGAGGAAGAAATTCTCTGCCAGCCTTCTGGTTAAAACTGAAAACATCATGGGCTCACAGGAGCCTACACTGTCCTGTCCTCTCTGATGACTGGCTTTTTTTGGAATAATGAAACACACAGGCCATGCCTTATAGCTAGAATTTCACACAGAAACATCATACATTTCCTAGGACCCCTTGATGTGCATGTGGCCACAACACCACGTTAGTAACCATTCCTTTGATTAGTTTCGGCAAGTTCTGAAGAAGCGAAGTGCTCTTATTCAGAGATGGTTCCTTCCTCTCTCCCTGCCAGTGGTAGCCATCCATGCATTTGTGACTGCTTTTCAATTACTGGTAATCAAAGGCGCGATTATTATGACAGCATCCAATGTGCTTTGATGGTGGGCGGCAATCTTCCCCCTAATCACGCCATTGCAGTCATTAATTTACTGTCAGCCCCTCTTTCCCCCGTGCCACGCAGCAATCTCCTGCCTGAGAGGCAGAGAGCTCGCCTGGGAAAAAAAAAAAAAAAAAGGTAAAAAAAAAAAAATATATCAAAAGGGAAGAGAGTAGACCAAGATTGGTGAAGGTGTGTTTGATGGATCAGGAGACAACATCCTTTTACTGAGGCATCTGAGTGTGAGTGGGTGTTTTTCCTGTATAATATTGTCTTAAAACAACAAAGCAAAAAAGAACATCTGGTGAAAGAAAGAGAGAGAAAAAAAAAGGGGGTCACATTGTTCAACACGCATACAGGTTTGGTTTTTCATCCAACATGCAGTAATTGTAGCAATCTATTTTCTCTGATCATTTAGCCACAGGTCTCTTGCACTATATCTCGCCATTAATTAGTCAGAGGTAACTTTAGGCATGTTTTCGCAGAGCCAGATAGGCATGATGTAGTACCTGCTCACACCTCGGCAATGCCTCGGTCGCAGCAATTAATTTGTGTGGTTTATTTTTAGGCAGATGTCTCCCAGACATTGCTGGTGATTTCAATATTTCACCCAGATATCCCACAACTTCTCACACCGTATTAGCATGCGAGGTGTGCGCCGTGTCTGTAGCTCCCATTACCTCCATGAGTGCTTCGTTGCGTCAGGAGATGTGCCGCTTTAACAGTATCTCTGGCGACAATAAGGGCGGTAGCTCATTAGTAACATTTTTAATACAGCTAATGGCGGATTTTTGCAGCGCACTTTTGCTCAGATATTCAGAACCAAAGTCATTTTCCCTCTCTTCCGTTATATCCTCACGCATCAGCCCGGGATTTGAGGTTGTCATCACTTCTGAGACAGTCAATTAAAGATCTGAGCTCCCCATCAGGTGGAGGCTGTCGAGAAAGATAAAACGACGAAGCTCAGGCGATGTGGTTTTTCATCGGCTCCCTTTTCTCTGTGTCTGAGCAAACGTGTGTGAGCTGCTGAGTACACTCGTGTGTGTGCATGCGTGTGTAAGCATTGAGATTGTACACAGAAGCAGAAATGACTTTTTTTTGTGTGTGTGTGAGAGTGTGAAGCCCAGCAGCAGCAAATCCCAGGTCCAAAAACACTTCAATGATCTGTCAATGTGTGACGAAATCAGAGGTAGAGAAGTGTTGGAAGAAATGAGTGGCAGGGGAGAAGGGGAAAATGGGGATTGAGCCTAAGGATGTGTTAGTGCGTGTGTGTGTGTGTGTGTGTGTGTGTGTGTGTGTGTGTGTGTGAGGAGGTGGGGGGTCATAAACAGCTTCGGAGGGGTAGCCAGAGGCACCAGGTGGCGGCTTTCTGGCAATAGTATTGCCCTTTCCACCTCATCACATCCCACCATGGTCAGACCTCGACCCCCCCCACCACTCATCCCCTTTGCAAAGCCCTGCCATATCTGACACGTGTAACCAGCCAACCCTCACTTGTCACAGAGGAAATGAATCTCTCCGTTTCTTTGAGAGACCCCTCTGAGCCCCACAAGACCCCTCACCGACCACCACCTCATTTCTCTCTGCTCCCTCCATCGTAGTCTCTCCTCAACCACCACCGTCGCTCCTGCTGTTCAGAGGAGGTGCATTTCTGCTCTGATGAAGACTTTCGGAGGAGAGGCCATTTCACACTTGATTCCCTCCAACACCCTTGATATGTTTCGGCATTTGAAAATGTGGCGCAGGCTTGTGCTGTTTGGTGTTTGGCTGCAGAAAGTGGGTTATGAACACAAACTGTCTGCAAAGCTTGGGAGGACGGTTAGTCAAATCTCACTTCCTGTGGGTTCGTATTTATGAACTTAAATGTAGAATTCATGTTGACGCCAGGGTACTTTGCTCTGTTCCAAGATGCTCGTGGGAATTCTGAAAACCCCTGATTTGTAAGTCAATAGTTTGTTGATCTCTCCCCAAGGGAAGATGGGGAATGCTGCGGTGCTGCCGTAAATATGTATATTTGGCAGCATTAGCATAATTAAAGTTTATTTATAGTTTAATTCTGTATAACTTGGAAACGGCTTGAAAGAAAAACACTTGAGGTCCTCTGACATTTATCAAAGCCCCGCCGATCAAACTCTGCGAGCCGAGAATGTCTTTCATGATCAAACACTCTGAGACTCAAAAAACCTCAGACGAGACTGCAGACTCAACAAGCATCTCAAAACCAAGTAGGGTTTTCATGCTGAAACTTTAAGAACATTGTTATTTGATCTTCAGTGAGGCAGGAACTTAGTGTTTGAGTAGCCATTGTTATGCATCGAGATTTTAGTTTCATTCTAGAAGGCTAGAATTTATTTTCGAGTTTCAGATCCCTTTCTGTGTCTTTATAAAAGGTTAAAGAGCTTCTCTGCGCAAGCACACATCTCATCAAAAGAAAGTAATAGAAAGTAGCTGTTTAATGGAATTGTAATACATTTCTTTTATAAACACTTCAAGGATTTCTCTTTCACGTTGGTTTGAAGTGATCTGAACAATGTATCCATCATTAATTCACTGACAAATGGACAGACTCCATCTCTTGAGGAAGATTGTGTGATATAATCCAAACTTTGTGCTGAAACTGTTCCAAACTCTAAATAAGCAGTCAAGTCCTCTGCATCCTCAAATGTTCAAGTTGCCTTTGCTCTAGGGATAGTCCAGTCCATATGTGGTTGGTTGAAACGTAATCATTTTGCTGGTCCCCTCACTGTTCCTCTGAACCACAATGTCACATCATGGTGGCACTATGGTGAAGTGTTCCCATGACTATTGGATGGATTACCAAGAACAGTACTGTCCCCTGAGATGACATGTGAAGCTATTGTTATCCCCATCTGCTAAACATCAGCATATGAGCATTGCCATTGTAAGCATGAAGATAGGAATTTAGCAAAACTGTGGACATGCAGGACAGACTTGTGGTCTTGTTTGTACATGTATTGTATTTTTCCCTTTCATCTACACAGGAGGTGGAGTTGTTTCGACTCAACAGCCAGGAGAAGTTGGGGCTGACTCTGTGCTACAGAACAGATGAAGAGGAGGACGTGGCCATCTATGTCAGTGAGGTGAGCAGATGACTTCACGGTGATAGACTGGCATTCAAGGGGCTGACTGCTTCATACAACACCATCCAACTGAGTTCACCATGAGAAACTTTTCATACTTAAGTTTTTTATTTTTAGAACTTTCTAAACACAGAATGGTATCTCTTTGATCTTTCCCCACTCTGCTTTGCTCCTGGAGATATTGTAAAAAAAAAAAAAAAGCATGCAACATATATGTATCCACCTCCTGCAAGCTTTTTCTTTTTTGCGAACCGCCACAGTTAGGACTGCTTTCTGTTTGAAAAAGGAAAATATTAATACTCTTGGGGCGTACAATGTAGGCATATTGTACAGATTCCTTTTATTTCAGTTCTTTGAAGTCTTGCATTTACATATTATACACTGTTATAGAAACAGAGTATCATCATGGCTGGATTAGTGTGCTGCAGTGAAATGCCTAAACAACTGAAAGTGCTAGAAGACTAAATCAATTGTGACATTTAATATTCATCTTCCAATTTATGATTTTTTTTTAGTATTCATGTGAGCAAGGCAGGTTTCTCTTTTGGGTATACTTATTATGAAATTGAACTCTTTTATTACACAGAAATGACATAATTTGACAGCTTGGCAGTGTTCTAACCATGTGATTACACTCTCAGCTACAAACGTGATATGACTGCCAAGACAAAAAAAAAAGCCAAAAATGCACTCAGGTCTTGTCGGAGTTGTTCGCACAGTCCTTTCGGTAAAGCTGACATACAAACAAGTAAGCTGTGAGATACATGTAAGCATTTTCTCACACTTGTTGGAAGCATAGAAAATACTGCTCTCCCTTCTGCTCAACTTTCTCTCCGATTCACTTGAAGTTGACTCGGACCCTGCAAGGTGTTCGCTTTGAGAGCAGAGTGGAATATAAATCACTGTGGTCTGTGGCTCCTGGCAGCATCTTTAAGTGTTAGTTCTGCAAAAAAAAAAAAAAAAAAAGTAGGGCTCAGAGGTGTGTGCTGCATTTAGATTAGGTGGCTGAATGTCACTGTATACAGGATGTGTTTGAGGAGGTGTTTCATGCTCTGATCTTGCATAAGCAGTGAGAACACATCAACGCGCCGTTAAGAACAAATGCAAGGTCGTTTTCAAACAAGCCAAATTCCCCAACTTGATAAATGGCCACATTTATTTTTACTCTGAGTTGTTTAAGTGTATGTCCCTTCGCTTCCTTTGTGTCTCACAGTACAATTGTTAAATAATTCATCAGAACAAAGAGCAGAGAGAGAACATTTCCTTGGTCCACTGGCCCATCTATTTTGTGCACCTGTTTCATTCTACTTGGGGGCACAGGGGGGCTGGAGTCTAGCCAAGCATGCGTAGGGCAAAAAGGCAACCATCCTGGACAGGTCGCCAGTCTGTTTAAGCACCAGCAAACACACTCATTCACACTTAAGGGTAATTTAGAGTTTTCAGTCCACCATCGAGCTCCTTGTTTCCTACCTGCTGGGTCCATTTTCTTCCCACCATTCAAACACAGTGAGAAACACAAACAAACGTACTACACAAGGCTTAGTCTTTTATTTTACAAAATTTCGGTTGCACTTAAGTTTTTTTTTTAAAGGAATCTATATTTCAGTTCTCAGTTGTAGATTACTCAGGGTTTGGGTGCTTTCCCCATAACTGCAGAAAGATTACCTTCAATTTGCCCTGTTCCCTCTTGTCCTACCCCCCATTCCTGTCTGGTGACCTCACTCCCAGTTTAATGAGTGTTCCTCTGTGTGGGAGTGGACTATCATGAAGATGGAGTGCCACAGCAACTCACCATCTCCAGAGATCCCACCTGATAGGAAAGAGTGAAATGAATGGCCCCAGACACCGATTGATTGGCTGATGAAAGAGTGTCCTGCCCCCTTGTTCACTGACATTAGTTACAGAAGGGCAGGTGCATCATGTATTGTGGTTGAGTTACAGGCTATAAATGCTATATGCAGAGGGTTGTGCTATATCAACCTGCCAGAATATAACAACTGAGGCGGGTGCAATTTAGGACTAAAATGATAAAGGTGATAACTCAATTTGTTTTGGCTTTTACTCTGGGATAAAATGGCTTTGAAAACTGTCCAAGCAGTCGCAAGAGAGCCATTTGGCATCTAAGGTCCTCCCATGGCAGCCAACCTCCTATGTGTTACTCACATTGTTAATAATGGTCTAGACATTGAGCTGAAAGATGTCTATTTAATGAGTTAAAACACTTTCAAGCACTCCATGATTCTCTTGAAAAACAAACTGAAAGTGTTTTAGAGGCATTATTTTGTTCTCTCTGCCTTTATAGATCAGTCCAAACAGCATCGCTGCCCTAGATGGACGCATCCGAGAGGGGGATCGCATTTTACAGGTACAGAAAGACACTCACTCACACTGGCCCACTATACACAAGTTCTCATTAGATTCAACATTAAAAAAAAACACTTTTATTTTGTCACACTCAACCACTGTTTCCCAGCACGAAGGCCCATTCATTTTTAATGGCAGCACATTAAAGGGGGAACTCGCCCCCGCTGTGACTGTTAGAGGGGGAGAAATGCCCCCCTGGCTGTTTTAGTTACCGACTCAGCACCAACAGGGGTTTTTAAGACTTCTGGATCAGGATGGCGCTGTGCTGCAGCTCACTGCCTCCAGTGGGATAGCTGAGTGGCTATGACTTTTATTAGCCCCTAGCTTCATCTTCAGGCCTGAGATTCAGAGAGATTCTGCTACCGGCAATGAGAGGTAGTTGTTAGGGCTGAGGGCCGGATAGTGTTGCCTCTGTGGGTAACATAGGTAATTATTGTTTTAGTCTAGGAGAGTCAGAGCCTCTACACAAGCAGCAGAGCAACATTAGCTCTAATTTAAGCTTTTTAGCGACCAGATGAGTGCAAGTCCAATAGTCACTTTCCTTTTAGCGCTTTTTCAGTCTCCACCAATCCTTGGTAGTCTTAGCAGGCTCTGAGCTTGCTAGGTGTTTTTTTTTTTACATTACATTGATGATGTGAAAAATACTTATTGGTGCAGCTTAAAGGTTGCAACAATTAATTTAATAGTTGTCAACTATTAAATTAACCCCCAACTCTTGAATAGTTTAATCAGTTTCAGTAGTTTATTCCTCTATGACTGTAATCTAAATATATTTATGTTGTGGACAAAACAACAGAAACAATTTTCACCGTTGGCTGACATTTAAAAGACCACCAACTCATCAATTTAAGGTTAAACATAGTATACAGTGATAGTTTACTTGTGTACTACAGATGGGTAATGCTAATGGTATTCTAGCACTGACAGTAACAGCATGAATGGCAGATGAAGGGAAGGTCTATCAATAGGAGGCACACAGTAGCATTCTTTGCATGACATGTCTGTTAATAGGTACAGTAGTGCATTATGAGAAAGGAAACAAGATGGAAGCCAAGGAATAAGTAAATAGTCTGGGAAGCAATCGTTAAATGTGAGGGGCGGATGCATAAGCACTGTTGGTCTAATTTTCTACCGGTGTCTACCATGTGTTGTGTGAGTGATTTAAGCCAAGAGAGGAGTGTGTGTGTGTGTGTGTGTGTGTGTGTGTGTGTGTGTGTGTTTGTGAGGTAGACCAGTACTCTGGCACTATTATCCACCAGTGACAGGGCCATTACTCTGCCTGCAAAAAGATGGACGCCCCCTGTCAGTGGCCAGTTAATTGTACGGCTAGATGTATGTACGCTGCCGGATACTTTGGTGAACACAACAGCTCTGTCGGCCTGCAGCTACTGTCCCATTCATAATCCCTGCTGGCTCCTGCTTCATATTAGGGAGCAAGACAGAGAGAGTTTACAATTTCCTCCAAAAAAAATTAAAAAATCATTGTACTTTTATTGTGGTACTTTGTTTTTCTTAAGGGCTTTCATATTGAGAGGAACAAACTGGCCTGAGGTGTGTGAATGTGTTTGGCTCTGTTCCAATATTTGCATTTGTGTACACGTTTGCTTGCTTGCATCTGACTTAATAGTGAGTATGGTAATCATGTTTGTATGTCATCTTCAGATTAATGGCCAGGATGTACAAGACCGAGAGGAAGCGATGGCGGCGCTCTCAAATGACGAGTGCAGGAACATCGTGCTGCTGGTTGCCAGACCTGAGATGCAGGTCAGACATGAGCCCACACTCGCACTGACATACTGCATATTTTGGCCACTGAATGAAACACCTACTGTGGGTTTAAGCATGCTGCTCACAAATTACAGCCCTGAAGGTTTTTCATTTACATTATACTTGCTCAGAGTAAACCTTAGCAGTCTGGGGTTGCCAACTCCAGCCCCCCCACCCCCCTTCCGCTGCCACAACCACTCCTCTTGGAAGCCACCACTGAGACACCTCATCATGTTTTATTTTTATGTAGCGCCACTGTAATTGACTTCCAACGGTAAGCCATAAAAGCTAATGGCATGCTAATGTGGAGTGAGTTCAGGCCCAAGGCCGATGGCGAATAAGCGAAAGGACTCTGCCGCAGTGCAGATGAGCCAGGAGCAATAGAAGATTCTTTGTAATTAAATGTGTCTCTCAGTAGTAAATCTGAAGTCTTCAGATATGGATCCCATTTGGTTCACATAAAGCAGACAAACAGATGATGGATGGCATGGAGAAAAATGGGTCAAAGGTGACCGTCTTATGTCCATTAAACAGTATTGGCTTGATTTTTAAATTAGAACGCATGTTTTAAAGATGAGGGGTGGTTGCAGTATTTTGCTGGTCAAGTATAAGGGAACTGACTATCAGTCAAACACCATATCACAGTGATGCTTGCAGTTTCTTATTTTAAAACCATGCTGGTTTTTCCCCCCAGAAAATCCTATTTGGGCACCCATTTGGAACACCCAACTATTTGTTTTTGAGAGACTGTGTCGCCACAAGCTTTCGGCCTTGACAAATAACACTCACCCTTTATTTTTTCTCTCTCTCCATATGCTTCTCTCCTTCATTCACCCTTAGCTGGAGGAGGCCTGGCTGGATGATGAGCATAGTGAGTTCCTGGAGCAGCTGAAGATGGAAATGCTGGAGGAGCAGCAGAGGGAGGAGATGGAATTGGCTGCCTTACAGGAGGAGCAGGAGTATGAACAGGTCAGACAGCAGCAAAACATATGCTCTGTGTAACTGGGTTAGTGAGTCAATGAGAAAGCTTTGTTATCAGGATTTAAGAAAGTCTGGAAAGCCTGAAAAGCCTGAAAACTAGTTTGGCAAAAAGTAAGAGATTTAAGTCAACCTTCCCCCTCAATGACAGATGGTTGTAATCAGTTTGTTCTGAACATCACACCATCAGTCAGACCGATAATTGCCTTGACTGTATTATTCACAGTCAATATTAACCAGATCTAGTCAGTGTCAGAGACTGAATCAAACTCTTTATTGACTTTCTTAGCAAAACATTAAGCTTTGCGCTTTGAAATATGACCATAACATAATTATTATGAATATTTATGGAGGGGGACTGTTGAAACATTTTCAATTCCAAACATTAGTTATCATAATTTAAAATTCTGTTTTGTTGGGAGGATAGCACGCAACAAAAAAAACAACAACATAGAAATGGAACTTCAAAGACATGGCAGAGAGGAAACGGTCCCTGAAGTAACAGAGCTGTATAACAGAGTAACACACAACAGCATTTGTAATCCTTGAGGAGAAAGCAGAATCAAACTCTTACATACTGTAGTTCTGGCAACTTTTTATTGTTTTCTGTCCTCACTTCATAAAAAAGAAAACACCAGAGTACCTTCCAAAGTTCATTACTGTATTAATTAAATATGACTAGTTACTTAAAAATAAATAAAGATTTGTAACTAGAATGGCCATCAGTAGAGCACATACATCCCTATCCTGCAATGTTAATGACATTGAGAAAAAAAATCCTGGATATGGCCCTTTATCCTGATCTGAACTGAAATTTGTGTCATTAATAAATATAATAATAAAAATTAACTCTTATATGGGTCATTTAAAGAAAGTAGTGTATCACAATGTCTCATCATCTTATTAAATTTCAGAGAGAAGAAGATGACAAGCCCACCTGCTCCACACTCCCTCATCATAAAGATAATGTGCTCAGTATAAGAGAAAGAATGGAGAGCTCCGAGCATAATGTCCTGGCACACATCCAGAGACGTCTGTCCCAGTGCCTGAGAGACAATCGGGACACACACCGTAGCACCGGCTCTACACGGCTGGAGGACAAAGATGATGAGGACGATGATGAGATGGAAGGTGATCGTTTCCAGCAGCTCTTGGAGCTGAAGTGTCAGATACGTAACAGCGGGGAGTACGACCTGTTCTACAGTCGCCGCAGCACCATCGAGTGCAGCATGGGGGAGCAGGGCGGTATGCAGCATGAGCTACGTATGCTCAACGAGGAGCTGCGCAGTATCGAGCTCGAATGTCAGAACATCATGCAGGCCCATAACCTTCGTAAGGGCCAGCAGTCCCCCTCCACAGGCCACTCTGCGCCCTCAACCAAAGACCAAAGCCTCCATCGGAGTGAGCCCACAAAGGGTAAGCTGGCTGACATGAATGAGAGGCTGGAGAAGTCGGACAAGGACAGCTCCAGTGCCTATAACACGGCTGAGAGTTCACGGAGCACCCCTCTGCAAATGGACCGCTCCCCGGAGCACTCACTTCAGAGAATGGTTAGTCTCACCAACCAGAGAAACCTTTGTAGCAGCCTTGCCAGTGGATCTTCTCTTAGCCCCAGTCCGATCCCAACATGTCGTGCTCTAGTGCCAGGTAAAAGCAGTAGCCCTGAGATGAAGCAGACACCTCAAGCTGAGGACGAGAGCGACATGAAATTAAAATCGTGTGCTTCCCAAAATCCTTACTTCTCTCCGTCCCACAGTTCCCAGCATAGGCAGGTCAACATCCCCGCTCATGCCCGCCACTACCAGAGCTACATGCAGCTGATCCAGCAGCGCTCAGCTGTGGAGTATGCTCAGAGCCAGCTTAGCCTCCTCAGTGTCTGCAAAGAGCCTCAGAGGCCCATTAATGAGCCCAAGATGGAGTGGAAGGTCAAGATCCGCAGCGACGGCACACGCTACATCACAAAAAGGCCTGTGAGAGACAAGATCCTGAGGGAGCGAGCCCTAAAGATTAAAGAAGAGCGTAGTGGGGGAATGACTACGGATGATGATGCAATGAGTGAAATGAAGATGGGGAGGTACTGGAGTAAAGAGGAGAGAAAGCAGCACCTGGTCAGAGCGAAGGAACAGAGAAAAAGACGAGAATTCATGCAGCGTAGTCGACTGGAAAGCTTGAAAGAGAACCCTCAGAGCAGCAGCGAGGGTCGCAAGGAAGTCAGCATCATAGAGCTCAGCCACAAGAAGATGATGAAGAAACGCAACAAGAAGATCCTGGACAACTGGATGACCATCCAGGAGTTGATGACTCATGGTACTAAGGCCCCTGAGGGAGCCAAGGTGCACAACGCCTTCCTATCAGTCACTACTGTATAAAAAAACACACATTCTACCCCATGTGGTATAATATAATTGCCTCGTTCAATGTGGCGTTTTTATGAGGACAATAGGAATATTTTTCACAGTTTGTAACCCAAAAAGCATTTTGTAAAGAATTTATCAGTGGTGTCATTTTCTTCATGATTTTCTGTATTTTTTTTCTTTACATCTGTCTGCGGGAAAAACATTTTTTCTATGGAATAATTATTTTATTACTTCACTCTGAACATGTTTATCTTTTCAATTCTATTTTCATATTTATGTTCTACCATATAACTCAAAATACTTGTACGAGCATCTTCAGAAAAGTTAAGTACTTTCTTTTGTGTATTATGTACACTAGCCAATTGCAACACGCAACGAATCAGTGGGTCTCCCGCCTTTCACAAACCTTTTTTAATGCTTCTGTTAAACAGATCTATGTATCTTTTCAAGCTGACAAAAAAACCCTTTAATGTTGTCGAGAGGTAGTTCAAATTATGTTCACACTATCGGTGCATAGATTTGGAATAGAGTTCCAATTAATCATAAATTCTACTAATCAATCTTTCAGGCATCATACAATTATGATAGATAAGGTCCACATTTCTAAAAGAGACAGGCATATCACACATTCCAATCAAAGTACTGTATAACTTGCTGAGAATAAGAGATCAAGTGAGGGCAAAATGTCTTGAATTCCAGATTTACTGAATTTGAAATAAATCCAGTGACCTGAAAGCCCCTTCAAACTCATTGTTTTGTCTCAAAATGCCATAGCTTTTGACAGTTTTAGATTCCTGCACTTCGTAAATTGTCAATATGAGCAAACATTTCTGGTCAACAAATAGCTTTTGCTAATATGATTTTTATCATCAGCAATTTTATAAAAGCATCTTTTAAAAGTTCAATACCTCATGTTACAGTTTAACTCTTCATATGTTGTTTCTGTAATTTGTGAACTTGAGCCACTTTCCTTACAAAGCTCCAAACAAGAAGCTGCTACACTGACACGTCAATTGAAAAAGGAAAAAAAAAAAAAAAACATAAAAAACACTTTGTGGACACAGGGACTATATACTATATATTGTACTTTTAAAACTGAGGTTTTTTGGTGTAAGGGAACACAAACATCCCGAGAGTCCAAAATGTTCTGACTCTCTGCCAGTGCTGCAGCTTTGTTTGTATCGTTTGCAGCTTTGGGTAAAAAATATTTTGTATTCAGTTTTATTTTTGCTTAATATTTTCATTTTTTTCTACATATTCAAACAACAGATGGACCTGCTCATAGCTTTTACATACCAGTATTTTTACATCATTTTTACTCACCACATACACCTTTACTCAGCATAGCCTTAACAACAAAAAAAACGAATCAATGACACGTTTGTGTGTCAAACGGATTTCATACACAAACTGTTTCTGGATATCTGTGCAACAGAGAGGTATTGTTCAGCCTTATTCATACATTGTATAATTTGAGTTACTGTATAGACGTTACTGGATTATGTTTGCGGTTACAGTAAACTTGTGTTAGGATGATTGCCACTGAGCAGGACTCAGAACACAGCATATTAGATCATTGAAAACTAATCTGGTGAAATGAATGGGTTGCTGTTTATCAACAGACTTTATAGTTCAGCTACATGTACAGTATACTCATTCCAAATGCCTCATTTTTAACTGAAATATTGTAAATTTGAAATTTTAAACCAATCCCTGTATTTGTTTGGAGTCAATGTCAATGGTCTAATTTCGAGTAATGCGTAGATGGCACATTTGTAGCCAGGTAAAAATGTGTGATAATGGTGATCTTTGCAAAAGAAATGATAATAAATTATTGTTTTTTGGTATAACATCGCACTGGATCATGTTTTTTTTTTTCTTGTGGACTGTGGAAGAACCAAAATCTGCTACTACTTAAAGTTGGAACCAGGTGCTTGAACTGTGTAGTAATCATTTTATTGGACTGCAAACACTGCATGAGTCCATTAAGAGTTCAGTATTTGTTCAACCTATAGAGAAATTGCATTTCTTTTTCGTTTGTTTGCTTTGTAAAAATTAGAATAAATAAAAAAATGTGGCCACCATTGCGAACAACCGCTGTGCAACTATCTGGACCCTCCTCTTGATTTACTCTTTTTCAGAGAGTTTAAGCAACTGGAAACTGCTTAAAATGATCCCCAGCACTGCGCAAAAAACCCAAGAATCCCTGCCCGAATATTACAAGATATGAATCAAATATGGTGATATCCACATGGGATACTCTGCGAACAGCAGTTGAAGTAGATTTCATGTTCGGAGCATGTCAAACTCCGGAATGGGAACAAGTCTGCATTCTAGAAAGAATCAAAAAACGGATATTTGGGATTCTTGCTCTTTTCGCCCAGTGCAGTGTCTGCAGATGAACCTTGAGCATTAGGATTCAGCAAACTAAATTTAAAATGAAATTAAGTTATTTTTCTATTTTTCTTTTGCTTTACACATTTGTTTAAAGTTTTACTTCTCGGTTTAGTGGCTGGTGTGAGCAGTGTGAAAGCGAACAACAACAACAACAATCTGGGCTGTTTTTCTAGCCTTCAGTGATGATGCTGAGGGATAATGGGCAAAGAGTGGAGAGCTATAAAACTACAGCAGTCACTCTTGGGTAAAGACCATTCAGGTCAGTGAAACAGAATTTCTTGTTCACTGAACACACCTCGTATCTCCTCAAGTGACTCACTTTTTTTTTCCACTCCACTGTGAATATGTTAAGTGATTAAACAGAAGGAGATTTCAATTAAAATCACCTTCCACTTGGATGGCTTTGTGTTCATTAAAAAAACGTACCAACCACTTAATCATTGCTATGGCCTTGTCATATGCAGGCGAGAGCGGCTGGGATACTCCGGTCTCCTTATTATCTTAAGTTGTCAGTGTGCTATAGCTGAAATTGGACTGTCACGGATACAGTACTGCCTGAAGACTGTTCTGTACTTCTGTGTTTCCATTTAACTAAAAACTTGTTCCATTTTAAGGAACTGGTAAAAATATAAAAAGGATCCAAGTCTTACTGATATTGTTATACATGCTTCCTTTTTTTCTTTTTTTTTTTTTAGCAGAAATTATTCTCGGTTGCCCCTTGGCATTATGTCTGTGTTTGTGTTGCCTGGACCTCTTTTCTTTTCACTTGTTTGGTTTTCTTTTGTTTTAGGCCTTTTATTATTTTTCACATTTGGAAACACATACTGTGTGCAGACTAGCCTGTGAAGAACTTTATCATAACTCCTTAAAAGACAAAAAGGACTATTGCCAAGGTTTTGTATCACTATGAAAGCACTATCTACTGGTGCACTCAACTTAATTTAGATACAATACTGTTTTATTATGCCAAGGTGTCACATTTAATGTGATTTTGAGGTTGTACGCCGTGGTCAACGTCTTCCATTTCCATTATAGTCTGTGGCACTTAAAAGCATCTCCATTTATACAGCGGCAAAACATTAACATCCAAATTGGTATTGAAAAGTAAACTCCTGCCATACCCCGAGTCCATTTGCTCTCCCCTCATTTGTTAATACTCTCAGTCTGTATAGACAGAGACCATTAAAATGCCAACCGAAAGTCACAGTAGAAGCGTTGTGAGTTGTACCAACCAAAGCCTGAACTAGCCTGAGTGCTTGCAAGCTAATTAAGTTCATCCCTGAGCCCCTGAAAGACCCAGTCAGGTGTAATTAAAATCGAGCCTGTGACAGCCATGGCATTTGTCAGAGCTACCCAGCAGTTCAAATACCAGTACTGACAGAAATGTCAAACAGATAGCAGTAGCTCATCTCCTTCAGCGCTCCACTCACACACACATCCACTTATACACACACACAGACATTGCCTCTGTTATGAATGTTTACCGATAACCTTTAGGATCCCCTGAACAGCAAAAACTACAAATTCTCTTATCATTATTCATCCAGGGAGGCCCTTATTTATTGACATACAGGTCCACTTGACACGTGATCGTGCGATCTACTTCACAGTGAGAAACTGGTAATTGCCTTGGATCATACATACATTTATCAGTGTCACATTGGAAACTGATGGCGGTTTTGATCTTTGATATCATAACTGCTCTGTTGTCAGAGTAGGCCTCTATTCTGCCAAATGTAGCAGTGGGTATATGGATGCCATTGTCAGACTGCTACTGCTGAGCCAGCCATTTGGAATTTATATGCCTTAATCAAGAAAAATACAATAGTACCCTGTTGATAAGGGATTATGGTAAATGCACTCCTCCACTGTCAAATTATTAACAGACAGTGGTTATTCAGCAGAAATGTTTAATGAACTCCATATTCAGTTGTCCCCATTTCCAGGTAAAGATTCGCTACTCATGCTATGTGCTAGTTCATAAAGCTAACATCTTCAGAATAATGTTACAAATATGCTGATGTTTAGCAAGTATTTTCACCATGCTAGCACTTGCTAATTAGCACAACAAAATACAGCTGAGGCTGATGGGAATGCCTTTTGCAGATGCTTGGTCTTAAACCCATACTGGGGTGCAATTGATTATTTTTTCATTGCTCATTAATTAGCAGAATATTGCACAACTAACAGTTTAGTCTCTAAAACAGCAAAACAACTTTCATCACAATCCTCATGTCAACGTCCCAGAGCCCAAAGTTGCGACTTGAAACTGGCTATTTTGTCCAACTAACAGTCCAAAAACCTGGAGAGTTTTAATTTACTATTATATATGACAAAGAAAAGCAGCAGATCCTCATTTTTGAGAAGCTGGAGGCAGCAAATGTATTTCATTTTCTGTACTTAATGAAAGTACTCATTGAAAAACCACAGGATCAACAAAGTTATGTAACTGTGCCAACGTTTATGACAAATCAATGAACCAAACCAGATGGCTATCACCAGCATCACTAGGCTTCCTCCCCAAGAGAATATATAGTTTCATATGAGGAAACCAGTACTGTCACCCATACTGCTCTGCCATGCAACTCACGCAGCTGAAAAGGACGATGTTAAAAGCCAGACTGCTGGTATATTTGTCTTGAGAAAGACCTTTTACTAAAATGTTATACACAATAAAAGTCTCAGCTGTGACATTTTTGCTCAGTTATTCTTCCTTTACATGTACTTTGAACTTTGGAGATGGATTTTGCACTACAGAAAGGTGAAAAGCAGTGTTGTGTGTGTTGATCATTTCAGATTACAGTAAGTCACCTCATGCTGCAGTACGTGAAAACATCAACTATTTCCTGAGTGGCCTGTAGTGCAGAAAAAAAACTCATGCTGATGAAATGAAGCAGTTTGTTTCACATTCAGTTTCACTCTTCATTTCCAGCATCACACCATGCACAAAAGCTGGTTTATAGCCAAGTGTTTACAGCCAACTGTTAATAGAATATGAAAGTTACACAATTTTAAGGATTAGCTGAAAAGTCTACTCGTCTGTTGTCTCACTATCTGCTTCAGCACAGCTCTGTGTATCCAAACTCTGCTGGATATGCTTGTGTGTCATTACTGGCAGAGATCTTTTATTGCTTCTGTGAACCATTTGGACTTGTTTTTTTTTCCTTTCACACCCCCTGTTTTATGTGTCATTTGTTGTTTCATTTTCACCCCAACCAAATGCATTATGGGACCTATTAGGCAGAAAACCTGTGAATATTTCAGAGCATAATTAGAGCTCTAATTACAATTCATTATTCATAAAATGGGTGAACCAAACTATAATACATACTGCAAAGGTCTCAAACATGTACTTTTGGAATTGCAATTAGAATATGTATAATACTCCCTGAGACATATTGTTATACTGTTACCCATAAACAGAGATATGCTGGTATATTATTCATAGACACATATTGCAGATTTTAAGAGCTGGTTAATGCCCACTGGTGAAAACATAATCTCTCTGCAACATTCAGCTCACACCATTACACTCATTATATAACCAGTTTACGTCTGTGTTCAAACAGGCAAACAAAAATAGTGCAAGGCTTCAAACTACTTTTACGTTGCCAACTTATCTTCACCTTGGTATCAAGTTAAGTCTGCAAGACCTGGGCAAAATTGTTATTTTGACTGTCGCTGCCCACATACAATTATGTATGTATACATTAAAGTTGGGATACTTTGTAAAAATAAAACAGAGCATACATTTTTTGACATACTCTCATACTCTACTATTGAAACCATGTACACACAGTAAAACACATATTAAAGGGTTTTACCTCAGCACTTTCATAGATCAACAAAATTGGGACGGGCCAATAAAAGACTTGGACAGTGGTAGAATGCTCCAAAGACACCTGTCTGAAACATTCCACAGGTAAACTGGTTCATTGTTAATAGCTGGTGGTATCATGATTGGGTATGAAAGGGGCATGCTCAAAATACTCAGTTGTTCACAAGCAAGGATGGGGCGAGGTGCACCACTTTGTGCACACATAATGGTATAAAGGAGACGGGCCTGGGAACACTTGGCCCTGAAATCATTGTCGGTAAACATAGTCTGGCTGCAAACTTCATCAGTTTTTATTTGCCTTTTGCACCCAGTTTTTTTTTTTTGTATCAGGGTTGCACTTTTGAGACGTTTGTTTGAATTACAACCCCCCAGCCTAAAATGCTAAACTGACAGTCCCCCGCCATGATGTTTCGACTAACCTCCAAGGTGGAAATGACTGACACGTGTGGTCAACCATGCAAACTCTATGTTGTATACAAATGTAACACTTGCCTCTTTGTATATTCATCATGTCTATGAATCCCATTAACATTCCTGTTAAGTTTCTGTTTCTCTTATTCATGAGCTGTGGGTCAGAGTCCGTATCCAATAGAAATGACTAATGTGATTCGGAGTCTGTGATTGCATCGCTGAGCTTGAGAATTAATAAATAATATCTGCCTGTCGGTGCATACTCGGGTCTGTTTCACATTTATTACACAATGCAAACATTGATGTCCTCCCCCTTCTCATGGTATTTCAGTGTCAGCATAGTCACTGAGAAGATGACTTTTTCATGAGTCATGGTGAGCTCATCATTATTCTTCCATATTCATGTGCAGTCCACCATGTAGTGCTGTCATGAAGGAATTTCATAACTGGACCTGTTCTCACATTGATTTAATTGGCTCATAGTGCACTTCCTACTGACATCGTAGCTTGCAGTGAGTGAAGTGAACTCATATCTCTGTACTACTACTGCCATTATAACAGTTAATACAGTGTAGCATAAAGCGGCAGGAGATTTTGCTTCTTCAGGTGCATTCTGGGTAGCGGGACACCTGCACCCCAATGTAATGAGAATCTTGCCAGGAGGCCTTGCTGGTCAAAGCTCAGCGCTATACTGTTTCAGGCTTTGCCACAGGCGAATCAAACTGGCAATGATCCACAGGGGCCTGTGGAGCAGGCCAGTGGGTAATGACCTTGCTATAATGTAGACAATACTTCTTTTGGATCATCAAACATGTTGCAAAGAAGGTAACTTTCTTAAGTTTACATTGACGACACCTCCCCAATTAGCAGGGACAGAAAAATGTCACACACAAATGAACACTGATTTTTACCAGCTGGTACTTTATCATTTTTAAGCACAGGGTATATTTCACTGTTGCATTTACAGGAAGTGGTATGGTTCACTCTACAGTGACCATCATGGTAATTAAAGCTAAGTAAGTTCACTATTACAGAGAAAATAAATCAAAGTCTGATCTTAAGTTTTGTCTTACCAAAACTACACTTTGTCTTTAGGAAAGGCCATTATACTTGCTACTTTTGCTAATTACTAAGTCTCATCTGGTGCCCTATGTGGTGATCAGCTAGGAGAATGGCAAACATCAGAGTTGAATGGTGCCTTTTATAAATTAACCACACATTTTTCAACTGAAAACATCCTATTTTTAAGTAATTCATGCCTGCCCCTACCCTCTCCACTATGATGTGCATTTACCTTTTTTTTCCATTTTAAAACCTTTGAAGTGTCGCTGATGACTGCAAAAGAAAAACCTGGTGTCCACACCTGTAAATGATAATCTGCCTTGCTTTTGAAGTAAGCTGAATGAGGTGTGCCGCTGTCCAAAGGAGCCTGGTGAACAACGGAGGGATGAAGTGAATGCAAAAGGGAGGCTGATGCAGTTGACTGCACAGCGGAGTCTTTCTCACAGTGACTGACCTTGAGGCTGAAGTGCACCATTATACTTTATTACAGTAGACTACAGAAGTCTGTGCAGGCTTAATGATTCATGGCTACTGATTTCATAGTGCTTTGCAGACCATTTGACAGTGCTGAGTTTTATAATGAACAAAAGACTATGATGGAGGAGTGGCTATAGCCAGCCAGCATAACTGCTTTTGTTTCAAATGGCCTTTGGTGTCAAAAAGTAAAGTTAGATGTGACTTCAGATAGTCAGGTGAATAACACCACCTTAAAATGGCTCACATATAAACACATGCACACATTCAGGGTTAGATCCAATTTGTCCCGACTTTCCCCTCTCTATTAGTAGGGAAAAAGTTGCTACTATTATGACATCCCAGGTGAATCAAGAGAAGGTCACATTTGGAGAGAATGTGGAGCTACATATATATCACAGATAGGCTGCTGCTGAAATACTGCTACTATTAGCTTTAATATCAACCTTGCCGTCTCATTAATAGTGCAGATTCAAGAAGTAGAGCAGTAGAATACTCACTGGGAGCAACACACACCACAAAATGTACTGTTGCTCCCAGAGGCAAATATGCTATATATCACTGTCATCCTAGGCCTCCTTTTCTGAATATCCTATCTGCATGGTGCATTGGTTGTAAAGGATTTCTCTCCTGTGGATTGCTTTATTGTCACAGGGTAGCTACAGTCTGCATGGACTCCAGTTGCTAGATGAGCTAGATGTAACTTTGCTCATAATTCTGTTTATCTGTTAAACTAGGTTAAGGAGACACAAGTGAAAACATTTGAATGAGATCATTATACAATGTTACAGTGAACAGTGAAGCGTTTTGGGATTTCAGTCTTACAGTACAGTATGTAAATCTATCTTTGCAACTTGGCTGTTCATATATTCTGCAGCAGCAGTTCTGTTTTAGAGAATAATTATCTAATTCACCGTTGAGCTCAAAGCTCCTCAGGTGTGCCCTCTGCTCTTTAGGCACCTCGGGATATGAGCACAGAGAGAACAAAGACATCTCATAAAGTATGTAAAGTTATGAGCATCACTGCTACGCTGCAGTGCAATCAATTAAAACTGCTTCTGGAGTGCAATGTTACTCATGTTTTAGGAAGATTGGTTGTACACAGCCATTACAGAGTAGGTACTTTCATAATCTTAAGTGCATGTGATTTTGTTTAGGCCAGCAATTATAGGAAACAGAAAACATCTATTATGAGCAAATCTGCCCATATGAGCATCTGAAACGATAAGTCAGGCTCTCATCAGGCTTCTCTTGTGAGCAAATTAGACTATTAGTCACAGTTATGGACCCAAATACTATAAGAACGCAGCCACAGAGGGCAGTTTGTTGTCTTTGTATTATTCACAAGCCTGATATGTTGATTCAGTTTCATGACCACTCCATATTTCATTCTGACAATGCCTTCAGTCAGTCTGCTTTCAATGAGGAGTATCGATTTTATCCTCACCAATTTAAATGCTGTATGCATCTACTCTGGTGTAGTTTCTGGTCACACTAAGATTGAATTATCCAGCATACAGTTAAAATATGATAATCTTGAGTGTGCTTGTTGTTGTCAATTCAGTTTTCTTGTTAATTAAGTGACTACAATGATGCTGCAATGATGTCTCAGTATACATAATTACAACAAAGTACAGAAGTCTAAAATGCAGTTGCAGTTTTCAGTATCAGGGCAAATATACTGTAATAACATGAGACACTTCAATAAAAGTAGAGGCTGAGTTTAATTACTCAAAAAATGTGGCAGTCAAGATTTAAATAAGAGTCTGCCAACTTTGCCTAAAGCACGGCTTTCATAACAAGCATTTGTAACCAAGTTAGCAAGCCAAGTTATGCAATTTGTTAGCAAATGTTAAGGCAGGAACACACTGGCCCAACCGTTGGACATCTGAAGCGTTTGGGGAGACTCCGATGAGGTTGGGAACAAATACGTTTGGTGTGTTCAGCTGCGTTGGAAGCTTTCTGAGCCCCGTGGACGTTGTCTGCTCCGATTCAACATGCGAAGTCTGAGGAGGTTGGCTGTCGGCCGTCTCAGCCATTGGATTCTCTGAGTGGTTGTGTGACCATTGTAATTGGCAGTGTACTAGCAAATCAGCGCGGTGTGTGGGAGGGGTGGAATACTGTGCGCTTTGTTTTTCTATGCACTCCGTTCCGTCATTTCCTGTTTTCATGTAGCGCCACCTGCTTATTGCACCTCGCGCAAGCACAGAACGTACACGCTACTGTGGAGCTGGCAGCCCATCGAAGCGGTGTGTTCAATGCAACTTTTCTGACAAACGGGTCAGACAAGATGCAACAGAGTGGTCGGATAAAGGCAGTTGGCTGTTGGTTTCAGTCTGGGCATTGTGCGGGGGCCTTTAGTTGCCCTCTTATCATTTCTCTCCACAAAATAAAAAGGCATTTAACTTCATGTTCTGACAATTTTGGAACACTTTAGTTGAACAGGAGCAGGAACAGGCAGCTAGGCAATATTCAAATACTTTCTATTGTAATATTGTGCAATTCTGCATTTTGGTTTGTGGCCTCTTACAGCCTCTGCTGTAAGTTGAATATTTTTTATTCTTTATTCAAATGAATGTTAAATAGCTTAGTATTCCACAAGTAAACACTGACCTTCCTCCTTCCCCGCTCATGCAGTAAATTAAAGACATTTTACAGTATTCCTGCCTGCTTTATCCTATCAGCATAGATAACTCCATAAACAGAAGGTCCTGTCTGATTATACCTCCTGATTACTGCTATGTCTGGCAACTATAGCTGCGCAATTATGTGGTGACGTGCAGAGGAGGGAGGGGACTGCTGACAGGACATGGACAGGAAGTAAGCCTAAATGACGACATTGCTTACAGTAGTTGTAATCAGGTCATCATACAACAACAAGAACATTCAAATGGTATAGCACAGTACACCACTATGTAGAAGGCATACAAGTCCGTACCAACTGTTAAATGTACCTCTCTACCAGCTGAAGATGTGATTAGCCTGAAGCTACATGACCATATTTGCATCATACCCATTTTTGTCTCCTTATTAATACCCTGATTAAGGCCACAAACCGAGATTAGTTGGTCTGAAAATAAATGCGCTGTTTCTATTATCATTAAAGAGCTACTGGACTTTTGACCACTGCAGATTTCAATATCATGAACTTCCACCCCACAAAAAGCAGCTGGCACTCTTCAAGCAGGCAAAGAGCCTTTCACAACAGCAACACCAGACCAATTTGAACAAGGCCATTTTTGCAGGAAATGCGGAAAGGGATTCGTGATGAAACCATGACTGACAGCTGAGAAAATAGAGCATAAAATGTAGTACAGATTGTGTATTGTTTATTTTATTCTGTATTGTGTAAGTGTGTTTAGATAACTGATGGAAACACGATGCAAGTTTATTTTAAGGAGTGAGACACAAGGTAAATACAGGTCTTTATGAGTTTCTGACATCATTTGAAAAATGTATTTGGGAATCTGTTGTGAATTTAATAAAATGAACACTGAAAGTCATAAGGTCCCAGTCTACTTGACGGGATATAAGTTCTTGATGGATTTTGTTTGTGTGACCTTCTTGAAAAGATGAATCCTAGTCTCTGGGGTTTCTCTGTTCATATCACAAGCACAATGGGCATCCACGACTACAGTGCATGCTACAAAATAAGCACTGCGTTGTTAACAGCTAATAGAACAATTTTGTTATCATCGCATTTTGCCAAGCGCCATACAACATACGCATGAAGTCTGCTGCTCAGACAAAAGACCAGTGGGTGTACCATCACAGGCTTCATGGCACACATTCACTCTGTTCACTGTTTGACATTCTATTATTATAAAAGAAGCATACTGTATTGTAGTGTGCACATGAATGGTAGTCCTCTCAAATATTCTCTCTTATTCTAGTCCTCAACCTCTCCCTTACACATGCACATGCCCACCTCATACTACTACAAAAAAGGGTCTTCCAGGCATATTGTAAATTAGATTCCATTCAACAGTGGGGGCTGAATAGCCTGGCTAATATTTCTTTTGATGATCAGAAACACAGAGGGACCTGATAGCCATTCATGTGTGGTCATATTGTTGGACTAATGCACTGCATTAATTTTACCAGCAATCCGCAGGGTCAATATGTCTTTCAAATACGAACATCCTGTTTAATTTCCTTTCCTTAGTGGTTTTTGATGAGAATAAGAAAACGGTACACACAAAGAATTTCAGCATATAAAGGTTTTGGTAGATTTCCTTTTAGACAGAAACACGAAATATCAATAGAAGAAATGAACAGATGTTTGCAGTTTATAGATCAACATTTCAAAGAATGTAGGCTGTGCAGGGCCTCTTAAAGGTACGATGCTTCTTCATCACATTTTGTTCATGAATTTTGTTCGTAATGTTTCATAAATGCAGGACATTTGCAGGACATTTTTTATAAATGTACATTTCCAAAGATGAGCTATAACAGGTGCATAATGGGCCATCATGAGAGCAGAAGTATAATTTTGATCCATCATAAAGGTAATAAAGCAGCATGATAGTTTGGGGTACAAATAGACCTTTCTCACAGTGGAAAATTTAACAATTCATACCAGGAAAAAGCACAGGTGTTTCTAATAACATTAATGAGGTCTCGATTGCATTACAGTCCTCAGTGAGCCAGAATGAACATTAAGAGGTTCCCAGGCAGCGGAACTTCTAAATGGAATGTAGCCATTAGGCATTTTTCGTAGCAGTTAACAGTTCTGGGCAATACAAAAGAGGATATGCTCCCCCGAGAACACATATCTATTTGTAAACTGGCCTGCAGTTGAATATAGCAATGTCACCTCAACACAACATTTTTACGGTTAACGTTTCACAAATGTTTTAGACATACAAAATGGCTGTTGCCAGTGCTGCATTAACTCATGTCTTTGACCAGTCATGCTATGCGGGTCGAGGTGTCAGAACAGATGAGTCTTTGCTGAAGATGGAGAGTGATTCCGCTGTCCTGACATTGGTTGGGATTTCGTTCCACCACTGAGGTGCCAAAACAGAAAAGAGTCGTGACTTCGCTGAGTGGGCTTTTTTAACCAATCAGAGAAATTCAGTGGAAATTTGGAATAGAACTACTGTATGTAGATAGGTACATCCCAGCAAACTCTGAAAGGGAGGTGTCGAAACAATGAAAGTAATATGGTGCTATGAAACATACATCACTATGGCATTATTCTGCGTCTACAGACAATCTGATATCCACCTGTGTCTTTTAAATTACTGGTGGACATAATGTTACATGTCATGCTCCATTCTCTCGAATGTTCGCTATAAATCTCCTACAAGCATTAATACAGGCGCAAAAAAAAACACTGGTCATATTGGAAATGTACCCCTAATGCAAATTAGATTTTCTTTGTCTCGTACAAAGTTTTTTGATTTCAGACTTTCCCGTGTTCCATGTTTCCTATTGTTGATTGTGAAGTCAGTGGTTGATATAGTAAAGGAAAGGTATCATTGATAATCATTGGAGCTTCTTTTATGGTGCAGTAACACTTCAAAGTATCTGCTACTTCAAGGTCTGCCATATCACATGCTGCTGTGTTGCTGTATGCATTACAAGGTTCGTAGTGTAGCGAAATGAAATGCATTCACAAATACAAAGCAATGAATTCTCTCTCCCATTGTAACAACACACACAGTGGGTGATGAACAATTCCTGCAAAGCTGAATGACCTTCAGCTACACTGAGAAGGAGCCTGACATAACTGTGTATCACCACCCGTCACCGCCTATTTACATTTGGCCTCAAATGCCAGGGATGCTATGCCGCTTTACAGCTAACAGTTTACAGCTTACATTTCTCCGGCCCTGTCACAGGGAATAGCCACATCTGCAAAAGAAGCAATTATTTTTCTGTGAATAGCCTGTTGTGTGGATACAGTATGTCAAACGCACAGCCTGTCCCATACGGTGTGGAAAACAATGTAACCCTGCTTTTCTGGTTTTTGCGTTGTCTGTTTTTAAACCTAAAACCAGGATATGTGATGTGTATCAGCAGTGACTTCCCTGCCTTTTAGGGGGGAAGTGGAATAGGCAGTGGAAGATGATGCATCTGTCAAAAATCAAAATCAACACTTGAAGCTAAATGAGAGAAAAAAAAAACTTGCAAATTAAATTAGCCTGTCAATCCACATCTGTTTGATCCCATCTCACTGTCAGTCTGCATCAAGATTCCTCACCACAACATGATTTGAAGGCTGTAAAAGAGGCACGTTAACAGTGTTCAGACATTTCAGTCTGCCATCAGCTAGTCGTATATATGTATTTTCCTTTTCTTGAAAGTATATGCATGAAATTTGGAGACTGCCAGAAAACTATTTTCAGAATTGAAGCATAGTTTATTAAAAATAGAGTAAAATATCTTTAAAGGCATACAAGTTATTCATGACCTCCAGTTGCCCTCTCCCATGTCTTTGTGGCACCTCAGATATAGCTGCCTTGCCTTGCTTGCTTTACAAAAACAACATAACTCTTTGAATCCCACATGAATTATTTGTTACTCTCCCCATTCACGGTGGAGTCACAATGGCCCTCATTATAATGTGAGAATTACAAACTGCACACGCCTCCAATGCGCGGCACCCAAGTTTTGTTGATAAAAAGTCAACCACACTTGTGAGCAGTGAGATCTCTCGTTGCGGTCTTTGATGGAAGGCCATAAAATATTAATTTCACAACAGCTGTCTGGGGCTCTCAGTTATTTGACGTGGGCTGTCAGCCTTCTAATAATCTTCCTAGGTTTTGTCTCATTTGTGTATCCCCATTGAGGTGCCTGTAATCTCCTTCATTATTAATCTCACAGAGCAGAAATGTCATGCCGGCAGCCTCGAAACACACTCTGCATCATTTAATTCTTGTTTACCAGCCTTCCTCTTTTGCCCCGGTGAAGCCGACCCGTTACTGCCACAGGAGCATGCTTTCCCCTGAAGAATAGTCTTTTCATTCTGTCAGGAGATGGAGAATTTGCATTGAGATCTATAGTCTTCTCTCTGCCACACACCCCTCTTATCATTCCCCTAATGGATCACAACAGCCACTGAACCTTGCAACTGTGTGTGTGAGCACACACGTGTGTGTGGGCTTGTGTGTGGCAATTTGTGTGTGTGAAGATACCTTCAGAGCCCCTTGAGGAAATTTTCTAAGCTGATTTTTACCCTCTTGTTGCATGTCCTACTTCCTGCTCCCTCATCTCTTTCCCAGATCCCCAGACTCCAGCAGCTTTAATGTGACATCACAGGGTTGTGTACCTGGCCGGGACCCCCAGCTGGAGTAAAAACAAATGGAGCTTGGCTGGTTGTCTGTGTTTTCTGTGCGATTTATCTGGATAAAGCGGATTGAGACCGAGAGAAACTGGAACAGAAGGTGCCTGATGGAGATATGAGGAAGGTTTGAACAAGGAGTGATACTGTGTGCTGCTGGATTTTGGCCTAACAATGATGATGAGTTTGATTTTATCTTTTAGTTTATTAAAACAGTCACCATATTAAGTGAGTAACAAATGTCATGTTTTTACAGCTGGTCCGACTGCCCTTGAAACTGCTACAAAACAGTGAATACATACTCTAACGAAACCAAAAACAAACATTGTACTTGTAACCAAAACAAAATATCTAGTATCATTTCTTTTTATCGATCTTTAGACAGCTGATTAGCATTTGGGCACTGCCCCCTAAAAACTACAATTTCTACAGCTCCTCATGTCTTTTTCCATTTCAAGATTTTTGCACAGCCTACAGATATTCCAGGATATTAACAATTTAGAAGAAATATCTGTAGAAGATTATTTATTCATCTTTTCTATCTACACACACCACGATTGCCAAAAATGACTCACTGTTATCAAGCTTGTGCACAACCAGAAACATTAGCCCCTTTTACCTCAGTTACCTCATCTTGCCTTATGCTGACCATGAACATCCAATTATATGCTGGCTGTAGCTGTATGTTTTGCTCAAATCAGCCTTTGGATGAAATTATGGCAACAACATGGTGGTGGTATGTACCCAGATGTAGGATTAAGTCAGCAAGGCTGTCTGGTGGTCCTGGAGGGGCTGAAATCTGAGGGTGAGCATGTCTCTGAGAGTACATATGTGTACCACCGAGGCCTTGGCTGGCAGTTCAGTGGGACTGTATATTAGCACTCACCACCTGTTCTTTCTTATATGCCAACTCCTCTTTTGTTTGCTGACAGGCTCATTGGCAGCATGTGGGATGGGGAAAGGCACCTGTCAGAATTATACATTGCACCTCAGCAGCTCCACCTCACAACAGATGGAGAATGCTGGAAAATGTGGCCTGTGTGCATCAGACATCTTATTTTGAAAATTATGTTTGCACACACAGCTTTGGCACAAGCCACTAAATCTGGGAAATAAAATGTGCACAGTGGGTCAAAGTAATCAAGGACATGAGGTTGATCTTTGTTGTCAAACATCTGTTTTTAGGCACACCAAGAGAATGAGTGTGCTGATTCTACTGTAAGCCTTTACTGACATTCAAGAAATTCACACATTACTTTGCTATAATAGCATGTCTACAGTGAGACTGGAGCTAACATGCTTAACAAAAAGCAATTGACTGTCTTTTCTCTTTTCTTTTCCTGAGCGCAAACTGTGACACCACTGTTACTCTAACAAGTATGCAATTTTCATCCTGTATCCCTGAAATGTTGTGATATGAGCAGAAAAAGTGAGAGAATTGCGTTTACCCAACATGAAATAACACATCTGAATGAAAACACCTAAAAGTACAAAAGGAGTTGAATAGGAGGCTTCATTTTCTATACCATACCAAGATTACATGAAGCTGGCATCTTTCAGCTCGTGTTTCTTCTTCTTTTTTAACCCTGATTAATCGATGCAACTCATGCATAACATAGCAAATGACCCAGACATCTTCAGTCATGTTTAAAGCCTCAACATTTATTCCACAAATTTGGAAATAAATTCTTCTTGTGTCTGCATTGTTACATGCTGTTGCTTAGTGCCTGTACAGTTACACACAGCAACTCTTCATGCTGTTTACACCTACTCCCATATACAGCTGTTTGTGGCTCTGTTCATTTCTTCCTCTACCAACAGCCCCCAGTCTTCTCCTGTCTGGTTTCTTATTAACCACACTATCGCAGCATCTCTGCCAAACATACAGTATATTCCATATCTCAGTGATATGTGACTGCGGGGCTCTGTTCTGAAAAATCTCTGGGGAATTCAGTTACAGTCTTCACTGAACCTTTGAATGCTGCATGGCTTAATATTGGGAGGAATGCAGAGAACAGAACCCCTACCAGCAAATGAATCTGTATTAGCATTTGATGTGATTTAATTTTGTTAGGGGTATTTCTGACTGACATGTTCTTTTAATTTGGTTTGGCATTTTAAAATCAGTCAAATATGCACCACATTCAACAGCATCAGATTTCAAATTTTAATCAACCAACATCGGTAATTAACTTTATAATTTGTTAACACATGCAACATTTAATAAAATATGTCTGAAACATGGTCTTAATTCATAGAACACACATTTCCAAATGATTACAACCACATATCATTGTTGATTTTTCCTCATTGCATTGATTAATTTTGTTTATAATTAGCCTTCAATTTAGTTGAATAAATTCCTAATCAAATCAGGCTTTTGAAAAGATATAATGGATTGGATTAGGATTTGTCAAGCATTACTTCAGGTAAAAAGCTCAGGGGAGGAGTTATTAAGGATTTGCCTGCTGACAAGGCTTGTAATGTGAAGTGCTACCATCAGTACAAAACAGTACACAAGGATGGTCATCACCCCCATCAACATGTAAATTTGAGTTATCTTACGCATTTCAAACAGACTTTTTAAGTTATATTTTTGCACACGTGTAATCAAAAATGAGTAAGGTGTGCTAGTTCATCCTTGGTATCCAGAAATCTGTTCATAAATTCTGTTATGAGTAATACCACAGGAGCTCTGCTGATTGATGGTTTGGTGATTTGCCACTTGTAATTGCAATTAAAATAAATGCTCTCTATTCTTCCAGTTTATATCATAAATAAATAAACAGACCTTGTCTGGGAGGCCCAGTTATCCATCACAATGTGACACAGGAGCACTTACAAAAAATAACAGGCAAATTCATATGTCTCTATTACTAGGGCTGGGCAATATGCCCCTAAAATAATCTTGTAATATCTTTCAGCTATATCAGGATAAGTATATGTTTCAATATTTTTAAATCTTCACAAAATCACTTCATAAATGCCCAGACTGGGTGCCAAAATTGAATACCCCAACATTTTGACAAGTATCTCAATATAGATATTGCGACAATATTGTAGAGATGAAACAATGAGATTATTGATGAATAATCATCAGCAATGTAGGTATTATGACTAAGTAGGTAAAGACAATTATCCGATCCAGTACATCCACAGAAGATGCCATATCCACTGCCCTCCACTTGGTCATCACACACCTTGAGAATAAAAACACCTACCATCAGAATGCTGTTTGTTGATTTCCTCTCAGCATACACAACTTTCTCGCTGAGCTTGAGTACAACTGTCTGCAACAGCAAAAACAGACCCCAGGCAGCTCGAATAGGCAGTTACACACTTCCTCTACTTTAATGCTCAACACCGGACACACTTTACACCAATGACTGCACTCCCAGACAGTGAGAGAACACCACTTTAAAGGATGAATACACAACCCCCATCGTTCACATTAAAAACAATGATGAGTTCTTATCGGGAAGAAATCAGCAATCTTGCAGAATGTTTCATCGAGAACAATCCACTGCTCATTGTCAGCAAAGAAGGAGGCATAAAAACAAGCCCCTGTCTACATATGTGGATCAGAACAAGAGAAGAACCTATCATGGTTACAGCTTATTAATACCCTTGTATAAAAAAAGCAGTTAAGAAGATCTACTTCTTCAGGAAATTTAAGAGGGCTAAATTTGAGAAACACACTCTCATCAACTTTTACAGAGGACAGAAAGGCTCAACAGTAGGTGATTAAAACCACCCAGAACATTATTGATGTAGCAAAATGACCACTAAATTGTCCTTTAACCTTTAGACGATGATATAATGCTATGCAAAATATAAACATAATCTAAAATATTCTCCAAAGTCTCACATCATAATTGCGAAATAATAAAGATATGTTGCCATGTCCTATTTATTACTAAATTCCTTTTCAGATATGGAAATTAATGTGTTTTTAATGTGTATTTACAGAATAATAAGTTGCTCCTTCATTGACTCTTCTCATAGCTCAAGACAGGCAACCCTATATGTTTAGGATTCTTTGGGCTTTTGCAGTTAAATATGCCTTGCATGGAGCATTGATAATGAACTTGAGCATAATTACTTACGCTTCATGTTGTTATTCAATCTCTGAAAATGTTACAGAGAAACTGTTGTGTGGATATGCCTTATTACAACACCATTATCACATTAACAAGCCTTTGAACTGGGTTTGTTGTCTATGGATGAAAGAGAAATATTAAGTCCTTCATGAATAGACCTGCTTCTATTTTAACTGACTGCAGTACAGCCAAATGACACCCTTCAGAAAAGAATAAGAGTGGGAATGAAGAAACGCTGCAAATAATGAATATACTGAAATTGTCTGGAATAATGAGCCTTTTGATGGGCGGATACGTTATCACTTGTTGTCAGCCATGGTCCTCAGACACAGGCTCTATTCACAGATATCATCATTTCATTCAACCTGTCTATTCATATTCAGGAGACCAAAGAGACGAAAAGAGCAGAGAACACGTGTGAAGTATAATATGCAGGAGCGCCATTGTCAGTCAGAAGCAAATCTTTCTCTGCATTCTCTGGCAAATTACTCTGATATCAGAATGTAATGAGATAGATAGGCAGCGCAATAAAGCTCAGACAATAACCAAGTCAGGTCTGACATCCAGGTAGGTATTCTTAAGTAAATGTGGTAATATGAAAGCTTTAATAATCTTAAGACTCACACAACAACAAACGCTGACTGCTCTGATATCAGTATGTACTGGAAGTGCCATGCATACTATAAAATGAGCGGCGAGCACAGTGTTGGCCTATAAACCAAGTGGTAATCCTCTGAAACATAGCGCTGATGATTCCATTGTGAGCCTCACAGATGGTCTGCTCCTCTCCATCCCCATGAAGCCCAAAGAAATGCAAGCACTTAATGAAAATGAATGGCCTGGTCCATACAACTTGATTGCCAGAGTTGCTTTCATCAATACATCTAATAAAAGGAGTCACACCTCCTGGTGGGACAGAATGGACCCATAATATAGAAACAATGAATTAGTTTTTCTCTTATCTACAGCAATGTGGTGCTCCTCTGTTTTCAGACACAGCAACAGGGCTAAAGTAAAGAAGCTCAAAATGAATTACAGAGAAGGTAGAGGCATGAAGTTAGAAAATGCTTTAAATTTACCAATTCTGCTATTCAAGATTTGGGTCTCGTCAAATCTAAGGTAGTAGTTTTAGTACAAACAATAATTGTGTGTGTGTGTGTGTGTGTGTGTGTGTGTGTGTGTGTGTGTGTGTGTGTGTGTGTGTGTGTGTGTGTGTGTGTGTATATATATATATATATATATATATATATATATATATATATATATATATATATATAGCAACAGCACCAAAATCCTCTGAAAAGACCATTAATCAACTGCAAAAAACATCTAATTTTCATTAAGGTAACATTTATCGCAGGACCGTTGAAATGAATTAGTTTTAGCTGAGTGGACCTGATAAACTGGCAGCTAAAGTATACATGTGGACAATCATCTAGATGTCTCCACAGACAGCAAAAAAGCCAGAATCAGCAACAAGTCTTTGGTGACTGGAGGAAAAAAGAATGAGTCTGTAATTTTAAAAAAAAAGTGATGAACTAATGAAAAAGAAAATGTTATGAGGAGAATTTCAGAGTGCCAGAGTACATGGGAGTTAATTTTACTGCCTGGCGAGATGAAAGAGTGGCCTCTTTCTGGGAGTACTTTACTCCAAATTTGTAGCCATTCAGGGTACTTGAAAAGCTGCTTTGGAGAGTTGCTGAGGACAGAAAATATTGGATAAATGTTACACCTGGATGAAAGAAACAGACGACATACTGCTGAGATGAACTGCTATGCAAAGAGGTTTAAGTAGGACTTTGAGCCTGAGACACTCATTCATTCAAAGGATTTACTGTCAAATTGAAACAACCAAAACCTGCTTGTGACAACTAAATATTCATGTGTTACCATCTGTCCATTATCTACAACCTTCTTACACTTTCTGGTAAAACAGCTCTCTAAAATGAGTTTCCTGTCCCATCTATGCATGTCTGTTTTTGGTAAAGGAATATGTCATGACTCATTCAAGTTAATTACCTTTCCAATCAATATGATGCTTTGACCTCTAGTGACCTCTATGTTGTTGTGATTCAATTCAAGTTAAACTCTGGGGGATATAAACTTATCTAAGGAAGAAGGTAATTACTGTTCTCAACATGGAGAAAATTGATTCACTCGCCTGCTGAACTGTGTGGTCCAATTAATCCATAACATATGCAAAGGAATAAATAAATTTTAAAAAATGTAGTCTATTTGCTGAAAGAGAAAGGTAGCAACCAGTGTCTATATAAGACATCTTAATTTGTCATTTTCTCATCCAGTGACAAAAAGACAAACTAGCTCAGCAGTCCTCACAGTGTTCACTGGTAAAAGTTATTCTAAATCAGATCATCTTAAACAGAACATAGGAAACATCTTCAACACTCAAATTATTTTTCACTTGTCTTCTGAGTCTTTTCCAAACCCAGTAGCAATTTCACATTAATCTCACTTAATCTCCACAGATCGAATAAAGTTTTGGAGAAGTGGCTCAGGTATTTAAGAATCAGTTGAACAGCATTTCAATTTAAGCTCTCTGGCTGAGTCTAGAAAGCTTAATGATTGGTCTTCTAATGTATTCCTCTTCCCCTGCTCCCCTAAAAATAATTATTCTGACTTAATGCACAAATGTATGGTAGGAAGGGAAAGTACTGGTAAAACCTGTGGTGTATATTGACAAAGTGGACAAACCTTTTATAGAAAAAATACCAAGGAACTTGCAGAAGTTGAGGAAAAAGAACATGAAGGATTAAAAATCCAAGCAAGACACTAAAAGACACTACAATTACTACAAAGTTCACATAAGGAAATCTTATAGACACATGCATGAGATCTAAAAATTCTATCTGATGAGGTGTTGAAGACCAAAACCTTGTAAATAAATCAAAGTAATCTGCATTTCTTTCATTAGTTGAAAAAATAAGCATTTCAGTCCTGGGGCAGTTGTGGTTCGTGTTATATTAAATCAAGCCAATCAACTGATTTTGTGAAGTGACTGAGTCAAGTGAAGGGGTTCACAAGCAAGTCAGAAAAGACATATCAAAGATACATGACTTCCAACTCTTTAAATGAGTTTATCAAAAATATTGATTCTGGTCATTAAATATGGTTTTATCAATACATCATATGAACACACTGGTACCATCTGTGCAATCTGTCCAACAGTGAGTTGAAACATTGACACCATATTTTTAAAGGACTGATCAAGTGAGAAAGATCTTTCTGAATAAGTGTATTATTTAGAGTTTTCAGTCCTTTTGCAGTTCTCTGTTCCTAGCCAAGAAAGGAAAATTTAAGCTAATTACTATGTTATAGAATTGTAATACTATTTGTATATACTGCTCTAGTTAGAGATATTGGGGTATTGGAATGTTTCACTTGATTGTTTAGTCTGTAACATATCTGATTGTTTATTTTGTGTTTTGTGAATACTTTTGTTCCCAAAAGATAATGTGACACAAATTTATTTGACTTTCATTGCATATTCATGCACATGCATATATGCACCCATGTCCCAATATTCCTAACTAAATTTAAGTAGTATATTGTTTGGAGGTATTAAAGTTACAGTACTGTATCAAAGTTAGCCATCAACTACTGTGAGTTTTGACCACAATGCCACAAAGTAAAGTTCACATCAAATAGTAGGTATGGGTGCTTGTATCAAATACATGACTTAAACACTCATCTATGATTGGCAGAGAGTCAAGCTAATTATTCACAACACAGCAAAACCAAAACAAGAGAGACAGCTATCTCTCAAGCATCCTACCCTCTGCCCAAGCTCATTCACAAACACAACCACCAAATGCAAAATTGGAGAGATACCAAATTATTAAAAGCAGGCTTGGTAGCCTGCAACTGTGTCAACATAATACAGCAGGTTCAAGGGCAGCAAAGATTCAAAACACATGGCTTCCATAACATCAAAAAGAGTGCAAAAAGAACAAAAAGAGACCATCTGACTCACCTTATCTGATTTTGAGGCCATTTTCTTTTCTTTTCGCGTTCAAGTCCATATCTCTGTCATAAAGGTCCCTCTCCAGTTGTTGCTGCCATGGTTTATTGGCAGAGCTCCTTGTAACCACCTTATACCGCCCACATCTCTGCTAGCTACACAAAAAACACGCTAACTGACAACATTGCCAACACTAAAACAAGCTAGCTGTTCCATTAAAATTATGTCAACTTGCTTTAATTGTTTTTTCGTTTGTTTGTTTTGCTTTTTTTATGAGGCGAGCGAGACTATAACTACAGTTTGCTTGAGTTTCTTTCCAAGGGAACCGTCCGTTTTACCGTTTCGTAAACTGACCGCATGTAACTGTTTGATTCTGGCTAATTTTAATCAGAGGACTACACACCTGCCCTTCTCTTCCGAAGACGTCGGTCAGGATGCAATGCCGCTTCTGACCACAAAGGTTGGATGACATTACAGCCAGTTACAAACCAGGGGGGCGCTGTTTCACTCATCCGAGGAAACTCGATTAAAAAAAATAGAGGAAGATATTATTTAGGTGACATCAAAACGAAAGGTGCCTTTCATGAAGAAAAACGTTGAAATTGTTAACTGATATGTGTTGTAGTCATTATTAATATTTGATTTATTTATTTTACAATTAAAGTCAGGACACTGACATTGTCATCACAATACACAAACTATATTAATGTAGAGAGGTTGATAGGCAAGCAGGCAGGCAGGCAGGCAGATAGATAGATAGATAGATAGATAGATAGATAGATAGATAGATAGATAGATAGATAGATAGATAGATAGATAGATAGATAGATAGATAGATAGATAGATAGACAGACAGATAGATAGATAGCAATTTCCTATTAATAGGAAGAATCCACAGAGAGAAGTCCTTAGTGTTCTCTAATGAATTAAAGTTCAAGTCAAGAGTTTTTGCCAAAGCGTACTCTCCCTTTAGTGGCATTAATTTTAGCAATAAAAAGGTCATCAAAAAGCACTTTAAATCATTGGATGATGTACAGTAGCCTCATATGGGCTTTAAACTTAAAATTAATAAATGTGCAAAGGGAGAGGAAAGTGTGTGTTCAAACTGGATTGTCAGCACATGAACAAAGTATTCAATAAAAGTTACATTCGTTTTGTACAATTCAGGAGTCTCAGTATGAGGCCGGCCCTCTTTTTACTGTGTGGTCTTGGGGAAATCAATCAATCTGATTTCGAAATGAAGTCAATTAATAAAATACTCTCTTTTTTTAATTAGCCATTTGCTCATAAAAATGTACTTTTGCTGGTAAATAATGTATTATTTCAAGTGTTTAGGGAGACTCAATTAATGTTTCAGGTGTAAATTTTACATTTAAAGTCTGGAAATAAAAGTATAATTCATCTGGTAGTTTCTTTGTCCTCCATTTAAAAAAAGTACTCTGCAGGGTTTCCATTTGCTCAGTGTGCTGCTGTATTTATTGCCAGGAGTGTTTAAAGTCAGAGTTGTGTGTTAGACTAAATGCTGCAGAGCTGACTGCTGTATGAAGATGTCCCATATACTGGAGATCTGCACGCTGTATTCCTTTCGAGGAGATTTGCTCACAGCTTCATTGTTTTATGCGCATTCACCCCAGATATTCCACACAACCGTAAAAGGGTTCTGCCTTTAATATGTCAGTTTTGTCTCCTGTTGAGATTTTTTAAAATTCATTCACCACACTTCTATCCCCATCGGACCGTGACTGCGAGAGAGCAACACTGAGAGTACAAAAGAAGTACAAAAGGTTTTCTGGCTTGGAGGCATTTGTACACAGATAACTATTTCCTATCTCCACTTTGAATGTTTGTAGCACTTACCGCATGCATCTTACTGCAAGAAATGTGTATTTTATAGAGCAAGTCAGAAGATTAGGGCTTGACCTAGCTCTGTGCTGCAAGGCAGTGTTTTTTTTATTGATTAATGGTGGGCTAAATAGATAGGAAGCAGAAACCTTGCTGAAAACGTGGATATTATAGTGGATTTCACTGTAAAATGTGATGCAAATGAAATGGAAAGATATTATTTTTTATTATAATTATTATAAAAGTTTGCTTTTGCAATGATGTCTCTGTTTCTGGTAGCCAGTAAGTTGTATTGCTGATTTATATATGAGAATACCAGGGTGTAACATGACCACATATCAGCCAAGAAGACATGATTTTACACATCTGGGAAACAATCTATCATTACTGCACCCTCCATGTGATGACTTGCACTGTGACCACAATGATGGGCCGAAAAAAAGATTCACCCAAGGTACTGTCGTGTCTCTCCACAACAATAGAGGGAGATTTTCTATTCGACAGCTATGCATGTTGTTGTCACAGACTGCAAGAGTGGCCAGAAACAAAGCAGAGAAGGAGGACAGTGTTTGTTATTTGTATTCACTGTATAATAGAGGAGTATGTGGGAAAAAGCAGGAGATGTAGCCTCCGATGGGAGGATTTCTCCCGGGATGCCAACACCTGAATAATAATGACACCGGCTGACAATTGAGTAGAGAGGGTTGGTTTCTGTAAAGCAAACCTGTCACAACAGAGACAGAAACAATGGTATTTTAAGTCAAATGGATTAGAGCTTTTAGTCTTTGCGGCAAGATTGGTAAATTCCCAGGAGGCACCATGGTTAGAGTAGAGGTCCAACGATTTGTGCATCCTCTCCTCCCTCACAACAAAATTGCAGAAAGTGAGGGGCACAGCTAGAAGTATATAGGAAAAAGAAAGCAGGTTTATGCTACAGACTCTATCACTCCCTATCATTTTCAATTATCACAACTGTAAAATCTGTATCAAACCCAATTTTCTCTTTGTGTAAGATTGCATACTCTAACTAGTCATTTGTGGTTTCATGAATAATGCAAAGTGCAAGAAATCAAAATGCAATGAGACACAGAAATGTATGTCACACAAGGTTTCACATAATAATAAAACCTCCACAGTTGATTATCATCCAATTCTGTCTGTTGCTGGCCCCACTTCAGCTGTGTGTTCTCCGCATTTCACACCTTAGCTGAGGGAAAGAACATTCGTATTACAGCAGCTAAATGACTGCTCTTAACTTGTGTGGAGTACCATTACAGCTATCTCTCGGAGTCAGAGAAATATCACCATGTGCTGGGTGGAGAATAAATGGGACAGTGCTCTTTGTGGACAAGCCATATAAATGCCACACCATATAATTATGATTAGCAGAAGGCATCCCCCCAAAATGTTAATCGAATTAGGAATTTTGGACGACTGCGTGGCGATTAAGGCCTGTATCTGTCGCTGAGGAGGGCACGTGCTGATTTTAATTTGATCAAAAGCATGGGGGATTTTAAGTAGATGGTCTTGCTGAGCTGTTCTATTTCCCATCCCCTTGGATTAAAAAAAAAAAAAAAATGAAATTAAGAGAAAGTGCAGTGGCATAAAAGGGTTGTTCAAAGTTGTAGCATGAAGCCAAATGATGCTTTTATGACTTTCTGCTCTGGTGCTCAAAAGTGCTGTTCATTAGAAAGCTAAGCAGGAGAAGAAGGAAGCAGAAAGCGTTACAGAAAATGCCGCAATATTATGATACATAATCAGCGAGAGAGAGAGAGAGAGAGTGCCATAATTTTATAATGCATGACAAGCACGACTAGGCTGACACCTGGAAGGTGATGGCTATATCTTTAATCTGAATTCCAATGAATTTGCATTTGATTTATGGGGGCTCAGTCAGGTTTCCTCTTATAATTAGAAATAGACAATGAAGAATATTTCTCACTTGCCTGATCACATCCATTACTGGTTTGTTATGAGAATGATCATGTGGATAAACGAGGATCCTCTGCAGGTTCTTTAACAATATTTACGAGCCAGGGAGACCGAGTGTTTACTCCGAGTCTCATAGCAAACAGCAGCTGCTCAGGATCCTCACGCTCACAACCCTGAATGTAGCTACATTTCTGGGTGCACACTTTTCACAAACAAACCACCTCACAATAGTGTCATCACAATGGCTTTGCCAAACACACTGGAAAGTGCTTATTTTGCTAAATGTCCTCTGCAGGAGCATATTTTGCCTATTCTCCTTTTATGCATTTGAGGAAGGATGTCATGGATTGACAACACAATATCATTTGAAAAGTACGCATTACATTGAAAGCCCGAGGGGGGAAAAAAATCAGTAAAAACCATTCTAAGAATAACGAATGGTTTTCGAAGGAAATCGCAAAGATACAAACCAGGGCCACATTGCAATTTCAGTCCATGTGCCAGCCTGCTCAGGAGAATAATTAGATTGGAGGGATCATAAGAAAGGTCTTACCAATAGAATTGATTTCGGTTCCACAGAGCCATCAGTGTGACACTGTGAGAAAGCAGCTGTCAACAGGTGCACCCTGCGCAGACAGCTGCATTATTTGAATAATTCCATCTTTTTGATTTTCCAACAATTATTCATCGGTTCTCTTCTGAGGGGTCTTGGTGAAACACAACCGAGTACTGGTTGATTTGGTGTCTTCTTAGAATACAGATATGCAGTGAGGCTGGTAAACTGCATTTACACTTTTACTACCATCCTTTATGTACAAATGCAAGGCCCATTAAACCAGTGGTTCTCAGCTGGTCTCATCTCAGGAGGACCCAGATTTCCTCAACAAAATTAAGCCGAGCTTGAGCTCTATAACTCTCCGGAAATAAGCTTGGAAACACATATGCAATGTCATCATGATCTTTTTAAAAATAAATTTACTAACTGTTTTTTTGGGGGGGGGTGGGGGGGTTTCATACATAAACTGAGTCTGGGACCAACTCTTAGGTTGTAATCATACAGAAATAAATTGATCCATCCATTTATAGATACATTTTCTATTTGGTCACTTGTTTCGCACAGTCACAGGAAAACACAAGCCAAACAAGATGGTATTGTAGTCACCAGAACAACCAAATAAGTTGGTCATATGCTTAGATGAAAAGCCTTACAGTGTTGTGCCTCTTGGCATCTTCTGATGCCGTGAGGTTCTCCAGAGGTGAAGTCAACAGTCACTTAAAACTTCCTCTACGAGTTGAACCTTTAACAACCGCAGTCTCACCTGTCACTCATGCAATGTAACCCTAACTATAAGTGGTTGTAATGAGCACTGCTTCTCCACTTTCCTCAAACGGATTTATCCTTGACAGGCAATAATTCAAACGTTTAATTCAACATTTTAGACATTTTCTTTCTAATTTGTTTGAATGATTGTTTGATAGGAAACTAGCTTGGTAAAACAACCACATACCTACACACTCACTTTGTGAAAATTTAGAACATGTGCTCAATAAATGATGATTTTTTGGGGGGGTCCTGTGGCTCTTTGGCCATTTACCCTGACGTCTATTAGCCCCTGTGTGACTCATTCTAACAGTATATGAGTTAATATTTAAACACCAGCTCAGTGACAATAATGGCACAGAGGATTATTATATCAGCGTTTGTGTGTTGGTGAGATAATCATTTGAGAATCCTCCTGGATTATCTTCCAATGTCACACAGTAGACCTTGGTGATCTGCAAACAGGATTAGAAATTAATCTTCTTATTAAACTGTCATTCACATTGTATATAAAGTTGCAAACGTTCTGCAGAATAAACCAGTCTTTATCAGGAATGTCAAATGGCAGCTGCTTTCTGCATAGTTTGTTCATGGACTATTCATCTAGAAGCAAATATAATTGATCATAATTGTAGGGTTTGATGTTAAGCAATCTCTTATCTGATGTTATGATTCCAAGAAACACTTTGACACTTTTCATATACATTCTTCATACATTACATGTACTACTGCAACAAAAGTAATCAATATATTAAAAAAACCTGAGCATTAAGTGTAAATGTTTCACTCAATGTAACAATTTAGAATTGACTCCACATCACAGCTATTCAATTGATTTCTCTTGAACACCTTTATAGGTAGAATATTGAGTGAAGAGAACATTGAATGGCTTCTGGGTAAAGGTAAAAGGAAATCCATGCCATGCAGGAGGGAGATAATGAAGTAGAGTGAAGTCAGACCCTTAAGGCACGTGCCAGTGACTCGTTCTGGGTCCCATGACAATAAAGATTTTCCCCTTTAATTGAAATCTGGTTATTCTCCAGTCATGATGGACAACGTCTTAAATACAGCCAATGTCTCTTCTCTTGCGGTTGCCTTCTCCGACACAGCAGTGGCTGCTCCTCTGACTCTGCTGCAGACACCACTTTACTGTGAAAGTAATATTTTACTCATAAAATTAGTGTTTACAGATGAGTGCTTGCAATAATATTTCTAAGATGTCATTATCTCAAGATCACAAGTTAATTATTTTGTTATCTTGCCAAAACACGCTTTGTTATGTCCAGATAAGAAAAATCAAGAAAAGAAAATCAAGGCGTTATCACACAAAAAGTTTGTGTCCTTGCATTACTTGTAATGTTTATCAGACATGGCAGCCTTGATATCTGATAAACAATGTGGGTCATCAAATTCAAACTAAGTTTACTGTAACTTAAACTGAAAAAAGCTTTAAAACAATGCCGAAGTCCAAATTAAAAAAACAAAAACAAAATGCCAGCATTAAAAAAGCTGGCAACAAAAAGGCAGGCAGAAGAGAATCCCAGCAAAAAAAAACAAAACAAAAACAGTATTACAACAAACTGAGAACAAACCGAAAAGACACGGGGAACAAAATCAGGAACACGGATGACATAGAGGAGTAAACACGGGACCGGAGGAAAAAGTCACAGGAAACACAGAGGAATCAAGACTGAAGAGAAAACACAGACTCAAACACACAGGGGCTGATTAATTAATGAAACACAGGGGAGCAGGGAAGAAGACATAGACAGGAAGCGGAAAATAAAACATGACACATGAGCATCTACAGAAATTAATCAGGATTCAGTGAGGATAAATGCCATAACCCTGACATATTCCTACTATATACCAACAAGAATTGTGTTGGTTATAGCCCACTGGCATTTACGCATCTGCCTTAAATTGACTATAATTAGCCATAAAGTAAATACCCTTCCACTGAAGCACTAAGAAAATCATGCTCGCAACAAATGGAATAAGTTGCCTTGGAACTCCAGAGTCCTTTTCACCAAGCAGTGTGCATATGTCATAGTTCACTCAATCGTATGAAGTCGATTTCTTGTGAAAAATTATCTCACTATTTGCAGAAAATTGGCCTTTCATTTTCTCGAGATTATAACATAAATTCATCTCAAGATTTTTTTTTAAAAATGCAAGCACAGCCACTTATGTGACGTTTTAGGGGGGAAATGTAATTCTAATATCAAACTAGAACTTACTGCGGGAAGTGAGCGGGCTGGTACACTGTAAGACGAAAAAATGCCGCTCAGAATTTAACAAATGAACACACCTATAGTCATGGATCCTCTCGATGAGGCAGTTGAGTCGTAACGGATTGTTCAACCTGTGGTTCTGAGATTACTGTGGTGGTAGAGAGTACATTCAAATACTGCTCCAGGCCCAAAGAGGAAATATAATCTTTTACTGAGCAGAACTTTTTGGTCTTCATGTCATTTTTTTTGTTTGCTTTTTCTTCTTCTTCTTCTACACCAATAATCACGTCATGACCCGTTCACTTTAACTCGGCCCTTCCGAGGGGGCCTGACCCAAAGGTTGGGAACCACTGGAATATACCAATCTAAGTATACAGTGGTTAAAACTGCTTCTGCCTCAGCAGCAGCATAGTTAACAATTTAATAATGTAATAATAAAGCAATGCTTCTAATACAGCGGTCATTTGCTTCCCTGGGGAAACAGGGAATTTCTACATATTTTTACGTTCTTGCTGATAATTACTACTGAACGATGGAACTGGTTAATATTTGATCATCTGTGATTGGCTGTTTCTTTTGCCTATGAGGAACACTGCCTTTTCGTTCTCACTCTGTGGGACCACATGTCTTTTAACACAATGATACTACATGTTTACAGGCTCAGAACACAATAGCAGCTGCTTAAAAAAATTAGGAAATCAAAGTGACAAATCTTTCCAGAGGACTTTGTTCAGACGTTTTTACAAATCACAAAATGCCGTCTGCTTTAGTCAGACTGCGGCTTATCTCGAGAAATATCCCATCCAATCTTCATGTAATCTGCGCTAACCTACTATCAGTCATATCACTGAAAAATTAAGTCCCCAATCGCTCCAAGCATGCATAAATAATGATAATGACTTACAGGCGCTTTGATGAGGAACCATCTCTACATTTTGGTGGTCAAAGCGCCCTTGAAAATAACAAGGGTGTCTGAAAAATGGCTTTCTAGGAGCAATTTGTGCCCTGTTCCTTAGTTGGAACCATACAGCTCATTATGCGTCTTGCAGCTTGGTGACCTTAAATTGCATTGTTGCTGTAATGTGTCTGATTAATCTATTTCAGTGTTACAAATGCCTTAGAGTGCAAGGAATAGAATGCTAAATTAGTTTGAGATTAGGTTTTTTATAATAGGTTTCACATGAGGGGCATGTCTACTTTTTTTTTTTTTGCACAAACCTCCCAGCTCATTTAACACTTCCATCACGGCCAACAGTTCATGAGGTGGAGAGAGATTTGTGGTAAATTGTGGAGTTTGTGGAACAGCCCGTTTAGCCCCGGGGATTTCCCTCGAATGTACTTTCGACTCCAAATGAGAGACACTTCTCTTGGTCTACAACCCAAGCCTGGAAATCTACCCATTAAAACAACTGTTTGCACTGGCTTGGTCGCATTTTAAAGAAGTTCTCATTTGACCGTGAATGTTTTGAAAGGTACGCAGGGATCGTCCTTTTCCGTGTCAGAGATGAATGTTGTGGCAAATCCATCATGTGTCTCTGGCTGTCAGACTGGGGGAAAAAACAATTAAAGGTTTCACGCGCAGGTCGAGCCGCCCCGATAGTCAATGAAGCAGCCCGCGCGTGGGCCTGGGGACGATAGATTCATTAGGAAATGCCAGCGAAGGAGGGATGCGTGGAAGACAATTAGATGACCTACAGTATATGAGGTTGAGGACTCGGGGGACTAAAAAAGACGAAAGGGGACAGACAACTGATGTGATAAACAAGGGTATGGAAGACAGTTTCCTCGGCTCGCAGTCATTTTTGAGCCATCAAAACAATGTGGGGTGAACGAGAAAAGGACAGACACTAAAATTGGAGTCGCTGTGGCGACAGAAGGTCACACAGGCCACAGGAGGTCCGGGGGAGCCTCAGTAAACAAACCAAAAATGTGAGCTAAAGCTAGCTCCTGGGACTTTGGCACACCTCCCAGAAGTCAACAGTCAGACACACAGACATGACCATACATTCATTTGCATGCAGACTGTCAACACAAACACATTCTTGGCATTTGGCCAAGCCATAGACAATTTATGGCTACTGATGCCGCTGTCACTCTGGCACATGAAAGTGGGTGCCCGTAATAGTCTGTGCAGTCAATCAGCTACCATGAATCACATGCTCAGACCGTTAATGCCGCTTGTCAGTGGTGTCTGCGATGCAATCAAGAAAGTGCGGCATATTGAATCACGGGGCATATTGTTCACTAACAATACTTTGCATGGCATTGATTTCAGCCAATATTCCTTAAGCCCTCAGGCACTGGGATGTGGCTCATTGATGAGACACTTCATCAGGGGAAAAAAAGGTCAGTTCAAGTGATTGATACCCTCTTTTATGAGCGGTAATACAGACGGTATTACTTGTGCATTTTGAATGCTCAATCTCAATGACATTTGCTCCGACTGGGCCATAAAAAGCCAATATAAGAGTGCGACTGAGTAATAACATACTTATTTTTGTGTGTTTGAATGTTATGCATCTATAAAACATGCCAAGCTGTCGTATATGCAATGGCAGTGGAGGCAAGAGCCCTTGGGGTCAATGTGGAAGCTCTTTGAGCTGTTGTTTATGGCTGTCGAGTGACAGGAGAGGGGCGTCACCCTCGGGTAGCCGGAATATGGATTATTTGTTGAAACACTGATCCGCACAGTGTGGCTGTAACACATTGTGTCATTATTCCAGCTCGCCCTCTGTTCTTTGTGGAGGAAAATTCAAATAAGTCGCTAGATTTGAATTGTAAAATTGAGAAAAGTAAATTCAGGAATGCACTTTTTAACCAGCAACCTGTGTAACACTGGCACTGCCAGTCTTGCAGTCAGTCACCGAACTGACATCAAAGAACTAGTGGCGACAAAGGCCGACAGTTGTCTAGCCTCACGTCGCCTGAGTCTGCGCTTGAACACACTGCAAGGACACCAGCTGACAGGCTGCAAAGGAGAAAATAAAACTCTCAAACATTTTACAGTGCACACAGCACCATAGGTCTACTCTATTTAAAGTGTTTTGAACTGTTATTTTCTCATTTTTTTTACATTAGCAGGTAAACTAAGACTATGAACATTTCAAGTGCTAAACATCAGCTTGTTAATATTGTCATTTTGAGTATTTTGCCATGCTGAATCAATTGCTGTTCCTTGGTATTCATCATATAACATGTGCCTTCCGCCAATGCCACAAAAGGCTTTATGCCACTTTTTTTTTCTTCACATATGCAGTAATGTACCCTAAGAAATGTAAACACATTTTAATGTGTACAATTGGTGGCGTTGCCCTTTAATTGAAACTAGGAGGGAGTCAGATCTGTAAAGTGGCAAGGTGATATCCACATACTGTCTGACTGTAGGCACTGAAGTAGCAATTTCATTTTATTTCCATATGCATATTTCTCATCCTGTTCTGCTTACATTGGCAAATTCACTTCTCAGCATGATGCTGAAGGATCCATGCATAGCTAATGCTCAACGGTAAATTACATTAATTGTTTTAAACCCTCACATATCAGCACAATTATACCTGTCTCAGCAGAGCTGGCAAATGTATTATTGACCAAAATGTTCACTAGTTAAATGATATCCTTCTGTGGCAGGCGGGGAGCAGAGAAACAGATGAACAGGAACTTTCCACGTGGTCCACTCAAGTGTGATAAACTTTCGTCTCATCCCCGCTCCGGTCTGTCACTACGTTCAGTTCATCAGACTGACAAGATACATGACTGGCTGTCAGGTTCATAACTTGACTAGCTGGAGACTCATCGGCACTCAGAAGTGCTGTCTTGCAAAATGAGCAGATTGAGTATCAGTTGTTCCTCAGAGGCACCCTTGATGAGCAAAACTTCTGCGTTGTCGTGTTACACGCTGAGTAATGTGTTATCTATGAGAACCCCAACAGCCCTTTTCTTCCTGGAAGCCCTTGAAACACGGCAAGCTGTACAGTGTGTTTGAAGCCTTCCTCAAACTCTGAAAACACAGTGAAGCGTCACTTACTCCACCACTCTATTGGGCTTTTAAGCCTCTTTTACCTCATTGTTTTGGATTTGAGGCATGCGCACATTTCGGCTTTTTCTTCCCACTCTTTCCTTCATTCAGAAGTCACTGGGTGCTGTTTTTAAAATATAATTGTCATTCTGTCTTTCAGGCCTCGTCTTGACCAGTCATGCAACTCCAAATCAAATAGTTCCAGGATGTTCTGCAGGTTGACCTTGAACACGAAGACGTAGCTGCGTTTATCAAACTAAACTTGGTGGTCTTTCTCGGGAGTTGGTGGAGACCAAAATAGGGCTAAAAGGAAAGTGAATGTTAGCCTAGAAGCCAGACTAGAAGCTTTTATTTGCAAATATTATGTTTACAAGTTTACAGCACAAAGGAATGTGGTGCTAGCTGTGTATCTGTCCCCTAGTGGCCAAGAAATGAATAATGCTTTAGAAGAAAACAGAAACAGAGCTAAGATATTTGTGTGTTCTTTATTTGTGCCTATTAAGGTGGATATTTATAAAGGAAACTGTGTTTCACAAGTTTGTCATTTCAGCTGGAGATATATCAATGTTGTTATCACACCTTCTTCCTGCTGCCCCCAGGAGGTTGCAAGTTTATGTTCAAGCTGTGCAATATTTAGCATATTATCATTTTTTTTATTTTGTGAGAAACCTGCATGAATGCACAAAGTCTCAGTGGAAGTACTAATGAATTCTAGTTTATGAGTAGGAAATGGGTTTATGCATCGTTATTGTGAGTACACATCATTTTTGCATCTGGTTCCAGATGTAATGGACTCTGCCGTCTGAAAAACAGATCCTGTCATCCTGAAACTCCAAACATCTTCCGTACATTAACTGTTGATGGTGTCAGCTCCGCACTCTTGTCAAGTAAAGAGGAAGCGGATGACTTTGCACAGCCTGTAATATTGCATAATCCTTACATTGTGACCCCTTTTTACTCCGTGTTGGGCCATTTGCCTCCGACTGTTTTAATTTATGCCTGGGCCTTAAATCGCTATTGAACATTACGGAGGCCAAGTGGTGCAAGCAATAACATGAATAATCCATTGGCAGTTCCTGTTAGACGGATGGAGACTGAGACCTCAATCACCATTATACTCAGGGGGAGTGAAACCAGGCGGTAGTCACATTAGCCTCTCCCCCTAAAAACTGTATATTCTTTGCATATTGAAGCTGTAAACATCTATCTTACTAAGGGTGTTGCTTGAAGGTATTCAATAATATTGTATTCTCACTTCATGGGAGAAATAAATTGACCTCTGGTGTTCTGTGCGCAGGGCTTTTGTTGTATCCAAAGTTGCGTCATTATTTCTTGAAAATACAGAAAACTCAGTGCATCACTTTATCTGCAAGAAAAGTGAATAAATCTATCAGCTTCTTAGAAAAGGGGCCATTTTAAATTCATCACGCAGATCTATTGTCTATTCCAGGCACGTCTGTCAATCTGCCTGTGAAATGAAGAGCCAGAGGCTACTGACCCAGACACATCATCTCCTTTTGGGCCATCTAACAACACTTTCTGAAGACTTCACACTCACACAGTAACATCCTATTTGCAGTTTGCTGCTGCCTTCTAAGGCGTGGATCATATTCGCAGTTTGTGTGGCATAAGTGGGCAACATGTTTATGCAAAGTGGTTGTGATAGCTGATGCAGAAGAGTTCATTAGAATACAAAAATACAAAAATGTAAGGACATTCCAAGGTAAAGCTTTAAGGAGGAGGAAGTTCACAATTTTATTTTGGGTCACCTTTGGAAGAGGTTTACATGCTTCGATGCTCACATAACCTATCAGTGTGGCAACACCATATTCTCCCTCCGTCTGCTCTGAACGGTCAGCTCACACACGCATGAGTGAGAATGTCTCACCGCGTCTCCAGTCAGCTCTGTTGTGTTTTCAGCCTCCTGTTAACTTCACTTCTACCGTGAATAAAGTGTGACATGGTGACGCAGTGTGATGTCAAGAAGTCACAGAATTAAAGGTGTGACTATAGGCAACGCATTTCAGACACCTCAGGAACAGTGTTTTCTTTGGGAGAGGAGCTCCTTTAACTTTTACATGCACAAGAAACTTGAAACACAATAAAGGAAAGGAAAAAAAAAAAAGAAAATGAAAATGCATAATAGGAATCTTTAAAGTATAAGCACTTTAAAGTAAATTCAGTCAAATAATTTCATCAGACCAGAATGAATTAGCCTCAATACAAAGGAAATTCCAAACCTCCACATACTTTGAAGCTGTGTTGCATTTAAAATAATGACTTTTTCACTTAAACCTTTTCACAAGCTCACAGTGTCTGTACATACTGCAACATAGGCACCATCAGAATGATTTTAATAAAATATTTATTTCCCATTCATCTGATATACATTTGAACATCTATGCTGGCTTTTCAGTAAAATGTTAATATAACCGATATGATTATGTTTTCTTACAATTCTTGATTACTCAAATCAATAGTGCAAATATTTGATAAACCTGTCCGGAGGCAGATTTCCTGATACTAGCTGGTTTGATTAAAAACTACCTGCTCCTCGCTACCTTTGTTCCAGTTTTAGGTAAATACGTATATTATTATTGATATTGGTAAATACGTAAATACAAAAACAACGTACAATATACAATGCTTTGAAAAATCCCACACCAGAGTATGTGAAACGAAAGGAAAGTGCTTCCTGAAACATGTCCAACAATAATAAATACAGATCAGAATCTAAAGTATTCTTAATGAGCATTTTTTCCATTCGGTAAAAAAACAGGAAGAGAAATCCCGGAGAACTAACAAGTACCTGAAAATAACAACCACATTTCTTCATGATATACTGGAGTGACAAAAACACTATTACAAAGCCTGAATGCAAAATTATATTAAAACAACTCTAATAAAATACTCTCAATAAGAACAGCATATTAAAGTACCATGCTGCATTTTTTCCCCCCAAAGACCTTTAACAATTGTACAAATGATGGCAGGTTCTGCAAAACAACATAATTGTTTGGACTACAGTAAGTGTTCTTCTCATCACCTTTTGACTACATCAGATCAGATCAGATCGCAAACCATATACATTTAGTCAATCTGACAAACTGTTATCATTTCACTGTGTCCACATTAATCAGCAACTGAAAAGACAAAGGTCAGTGAACATCCCGCAGGACATCGAGGCCATTTTTCAAGATAAAACAGCATATTTTATGACCCATTAGCGTCTGTTAGACAACAGCAAACGTTGGCATTCAACCACTTACAACTAACTGGAAAACATTTATTTAAGCCTGGAAGTGAAACACATTGGATGTAACCAAACAGTAAAGTTAGTGAGGAAGTGGTTTTGAAGTGCTAATAAGTTTTTGTAAATATGTGATATTACCTCAAAACGTGGCTCACTTTCTCTCCAGATATTCATTGTCCACCAACTTTTCAGTTTGTATCTAATTTGGAAAGTGATGAAATGATAACAATTTGGCGGATTCCCTACGTTTATACTCCCCTGCAACCTGCAGCTTTCCATCCTGAGCATGATGTCAGAGGAAAATGGCCACCGTGTGAATAGGATCAATGCAGTCCAAAATCTCAACAGGGCAAAGTGGATTCAGTGCATTTTCCACAACCGTGAGAAAGCATCTGTGGCCAGATTGTGTTCACTGGACAGAAATGTACAGACATTGGCTTTACTTAAAAACAAAATGATGAGCCCTCTCTTTTTCCCCAAGTCTTGATATGCAGTTTGTAAACAGATGATTGTTCAGTGTTGACCTGAGTCTGTTAATCATCCAGCTCATTGTCTCCACAGGAGTGTCTTAAATCCAAATCACTAATCAGACGCTAATCACGGAATGATATTAGAGCGACGTGCTGATCATCCTCTCAGTGTGGTGTCTTGCTGAACAGACGCGATGCTCTGTTTTAACTTCTTGGTAAACAGGTGACTGGCTCTTCCACAGTAGCTACTTGTGGTGGTCTTTAGTGACGCTTCCAGTGGCAAAAGCAGTGAAGTCTCCATGCTTTCACCAAACGGGTGCTGGAATGAAGAAGAAAACGAGCAGTTATTATATTTCTGATTTTTGAGATCAGAATGTATTACATGTTTCTCTAATGGCTGCACCAATGTACATTTCAGATACTGTCCTCCACCTGATATTACTCAAGAAACACTGATAACATGCTTTTAAATCAAAATCCAGCCGAAGTGTGTGTCTACACACCTGTTACATCGTATGAGAGCCATGAAAGGACATTAAGAACTGCATTTAAATCACATGAGTTAAGTGCCACGTTTATCACTGTCAATTCAAGACCACAACAGTCTGCATTTGATTCATATCTGTCAATTCTGAGTGTGTTTGCATGATGAATATCTATGACCACAACTACACAAGAATGGACTCAGTAAGGCGTAACAGCATTGGGGAGCTTGAGCTGCAGCAATCCAGATATGCTTTATTATTGTGTGCTTTTGTGTTACGAAGTGAACAGCAATGATAAAATTTCCAGCTCTCCAGCCATATTTGCAGCCGGGGCTTTGGTCTTATACAGTATGTAAATATGCTTTTTACAGTGAATAATGCTGGCTATTTGTTTATATATTGAGGTGCACCACTCTTTTTATTGTTCTTGTAAATATGAAGAAATCACTATTTTACTGCATCTCATTTGACTCCGGTTTGGCCAAGCATTAGGTCACTCAAAGCACACTTTCCTTATTATCTTTCATATACTGCAGCAGGCAATAAAGCACCATTAACAGCCTCCTATCGATTTTTATGTGGATGCTGCTGGTGCGTTGTCCACACAGCCATCATGATGCCTCAAACTAGCATCAGCACTAAAAATTTTACAACTCTTCTGTGGGCTTGGCTGGGTAATGGTAGTGCCCTTTATTGCAAGCTCCTCTGCTGGCTGGGAGAGCCTGCCTTGGGAGCCGCGCTGACTAAGGAGCTCTTGGTGGGATGGAAATGAGAGTTTCCTCCAGAATTGCCTGCTCTAGGCTTTAGGATGCCGTCCTCAAAGGAGTGAGTGGGAACAAAGTAGGAGGGGGGCCTGAGGAGCTGGAGCAACAGGAAACGCAGATAAAAGCTTCAACAAAATATAGCTTAAAACAACAAAGGATGAGATGTTCTTCCGTTAGAGCAGGCTCCTTTTTTTCTAATGAGCTAATTGTGTTACAAAGATCTGGATCCTACCAGGCGTGGAAATCTCCAGGCACCTCACCATCTGATACTGAGAGCTACAATGTGGTTATAAAACAACTATCAATGCATTGCTTAACGCACCAGAATTTTTTATTTCTGTATTTTAAAACATAGCATATTTGTAATATTCCATGCCTACAATAAACAGATTAATTTACTTTCATTAACTTTGCTCACACTCAAGGAAAAAAAGCCAAACTTAAAAGTAGACGCGATGCACATGTTTATGTCTGTTGCGTCTCACCCTCCAATTGGCTCAGCTGTATGGAAAGTACAGCCTGGTCTTACAAAATTGTTACAGGTGATAATGGGTTTTAAATATCTGACTATTGACTTTTCTGTATGCAGACAGATTCTTTAAGAGAGGATCATGATGCGTCTAAGAATAGATTTTTTCCTCCACCTCTTATATCTCTCATTTATTTGCTTGATACAGAACTTGTTATGCTTACTAATGTCAAACCACAGCACTCCTCTACCTCCTATAATCTGGTGGAGTCTAATATATGCTGTCTTGGATGCTGTATGGGTGTTTGTGCTGTCTGAGAGACTGATGGAGGCATGAGGGCCGAGTGCCCCGTAATGAAGCCTGCTCGTTTACCTAATGGCTGAGAACATTGCCCGCACTGATAGTGGCCAGGCTGGGCCCTGTGGCGGTAATGGATGGAGACCAGCTAATGAAGCTTCCCTTGCTCCCCCGAATGCTGGCTGCATGTTGACCGGTGTGCTGAAATCAACACGATCGAAGGCGAGCAACCAGCGCAAGCAGAGCGAGAGTTCTCTGGATGACTTGCTCGCTCGTTGATGACGGATATGTAGTGGATTTTTAAGCTGTAAAAGCCAAAACGTTTTTAGAGTAAACCTGACAGATGTCATATGTTTAATCCAAGTTCTTTCTTCATTTTCGAGTGCCAGCAGTGAACTGGCAAGTGCTCCGAAGTGTGTCATACCAACTTAAGCATGATGATAATTCTGACAATGTTTAGATTTCACAGAAGGTGTAAAAGAGGCAGCCAGACCTCACCAGCTATTTCAACAAAGTGAAACCATGCTTTTCCACAAACCCAAGAGGAGGATATTAAAGGACAAAGTTGATTTTGTATTTTTATTATCGACCAAAAATCCACTGAAAAAACTAAAACCATCAATGATTTGCTCCTGCTAATCACTGTCTCTATCTAAAGATGGATGACATGACAACTCCCCGAAAGTGAAGCCAAGCTGTAGACGGGCTCACAAACCCCATCTCCACTATGTGAATAGGTGCGACAGCTTCCAAACAAGAAAGAGATTGTCTGTCTAGATCTCATCATGCTGATGTACGTTAAAGTGCTGAGCTTTAATTAAGTTACTAGATGCTAGAAGAAAAGGGGGTCTGATTTTATGATTGACAGCTGAACCCCGCTCACCACTGAGTCAGAGCTAGGTTTTTTGGCATCATTTTTGTAAAGTTGAAGGAAGTGGAAATACGTTGTCCATTTTTCAAGCACTCTATTCTTCCTAAAAGTAATGTGTGTGTGTGTGTTTGTGTGTGTGTGTGTGTTAATTCTGATAAATCTAATTCCTTCATTGTTGATTATTGTTGTCCCACAACAACTAAAAGCACATCAATGAGAAATACAATTGTGCTGACTGACATGTTTCTTCCTTATGACGACCAAGGGCACTGTAGTTTATTCTGAGTCAGTACCACAGACGCCGTCCTACTACCGTAAATACTAACTAAAGCACCAAGTCTGCAGCAGAAAACAATAGATCAGATACACTATTTACTCCTTCTCCAGCAATATTTGCTAAGTAACTGCACAGCCCAGGTGTTTTAGGAAATTAATTAGTGTTTCGAAAACCTGTTTTAAAAGATTTACGATCAGTGGGGAGGAATGGACTCAGCTGGGTGCCGCAGACTGGCTGGGGAAGTTAGGAAGTATTGGGAGACATAAAAGCGCATTGTCGGTTTTGGTCTTTTCATTGGATTTTACTAGAGGACAGTTACAAAAATAGCCTTATCCTTCAAGCAAGCATGTGTCTATAACTTTACTACACTGAAAAGCAGCAATGCTCAGAAGTGCAGACTGACATAATGAGTCTAGAATTTCAGAATTTTTGTTAGTGATTCTTGTTGATGGCAGCATTGATACATTATGATGCTGATATTTTGACACTCCGCAATTAGTCATGTTCTCAAATAAATGTTGGAATGAATGTCTTAAATTACAAGATGCACCACCTCTGAATCAAACTTCTAAATTTAAGCCTTTTACGCTGACAACATCTCAAGTAGAGTGGGGCTGTTTTGTCTGGTTCAGGAGAGAGGAGACAGGATGACGGAAATGTTTAACAGACTATTGATTAAGCACTGGTGGACGGAAGCATCCATGGGAGAAAAGCAGTGGCCTGGAGTGCCTATTGATAATGTAATGACTAGTAAATGTTTCTCCAAATAGTCTGATCTGCCTACACAACTGCCCTCTAAAGCAACAGAAGCCCCCGAGAGAAAGTTTATAAAACCATCACTCTTCACTAGAACAAACAAAGCTGTTCAAACCTTAGTTCACTTTGCATTAAGTTTTCCAGTTGGTTGATGCTGGAATAATCTGAACAAAAACTTTTGGAAGAATAAATATACTCTATTCAATTCAGAATCATCTGGCAATGTATGGTGGCTACTTACAAATAAATGCATTTGAGTACAGGCACATTTCTGACTTTACTGTAGAGGCTCAGAGAAACCACAGATTTCCAGTGACAGAGGCCTTCTCTACCTTTTGGATGGCCTCGTAGACAGCTCGAAATGCTGGCTGCTTGTTATCATGGTAAACTCCCCTGTTACCATGGAGAATGAAAACACCTTCTTGCTCAGCCTGTTGACAGTTGCTGCCATAGATGCAGTGGTCTGGACGGTAGTTCCACTGGCAGGGGAACACATACAGGCTTTCTGTAACACATCAAGAAGCATGGTTGATGGTAAACGTACCAAAGAACAATCATCTACAGTGAAGCCTAGTTTGTCTGACACATAACATATATGTATTTGCAGTGTTACAGACCTGGGTTGTGGTGAAATATGATATTAAGAAGGTCCTGGTCACCCCACGTGATATTGAGTTTATACTTTTGGAGAAGGGGCATCAGAATTTCATTCCATCGCAGTGCAACTGTTGTCATGTCGTTCTGGCAAGGAAAAATACAACATTCACAAGAGGATTCATATCATTTGCATTAGGAAACCATAAACCTGCAATTCTGGAAAAAGTATGCTTTTGTCCCTATGTTACATCAACTTACATAAATGGTTATGTCTCCCAATTGAGGATGCTCATTGTGATGGTTTCGAAAGAATTACAAGAGTGACCTCAGCTGGTGAATACTGGTGGTGCAGCTGCTCCTAAAGCTGCTTTCAGTACTCAACTATTTAACCATGTCTAAATCTCACACATCTCTACATGTTTCAGTCATTAACTAAATGTAAAGATGTTTGTATTTAATATGACAGCATATCAGTTGTTAAAATACTGCAAAGAGCCATGTGAGAAAAAGAAAAATCTACCAAAACAATACCTTAAAAAATTTCTCCCTGAGGCGTGTCATGTTCATCAGCATGACCCCTGAGTTGATGCCTGTTTTGCCGTAGTATGGGTGGCGGGCGAAACGGTTGTACCAGCCAATGCGTGGCTCCTCGTGCTCTGGAGCCATGGCAGCTAACTGGCTCGAATTGAACTGAGAAAGGAGGGCCCAGATGTCCTCTACCGGCCGCAGAAAAAGGATATCTGTGTCCACATAGAGCAAAGAATCCACTTCCTTCAGGATCAGCTGGAAAAAAAGAGCACGGATAACTCCTGTTAACAACAAGTTTAATTGTTACAAGTTATACAGACGATGGATGACTCTAGACCTACCGGCAGGAAGAGCCTCTGAGAGGCACAAGGTTTGAAAAGCTTTTTCCACTCCTTAGCATTTTCCTTGGGAAAACTAATGGGGTAGATGGTGAAGTTAAATTTGGCCTGAACTGTCCTGGGCCAAGAGTCCAGCTTTAAGAAAAGATAAGCACAAAGAAAAAGTATTAACAATATCCACATGTAAATAAAAAAATAAAATAAACTATACAGCTCAGCCATTGGGAAACATGCTGTATCACATAAAGTCTTAATTGTAAAAACATGCCTGAAACTGTGGAAAGCCAGAAAATGAATACACTGGTACATGCAAGTTTTGGTGCTGTTGGGGAGGATACTTACAGCATTTCTGAAACTGTTATGTAGCTCATCTTCAGCAAAGATGTAAAAGTGCAGAGGCTTTTTGCTAAAGAGAACAGCAGACTTCAGCATGGTTAGAGTCTCCTCCAGCCGGGGGCCGCAGGCCACCACAGCCAGATGACCTCTCCCATCACTGTGTTCCGTGACTGCTGAGCCTGACTTCACTCTAAGAGCCAAGACAAAGCAAAATGGATTGGTTACCAGCACTCGCTTTTATTCTTGCAACAGCAAGAATATATTGACGAGTGAAGGAAAGAATAAAGTAAAGAAGACATCAGCAGGCTCAGTGTCTGGTACTCAGCCCTGTAGGGGCAGAACTGTCATTACGTTTAATGAAAAGATGTTGAACAGTGCAATCATTCATGCTCTGTGCTGCCTCCAAGCATCCCTTGTAAATTATTGCTTTTTAAGTCATGAATATGACCGCTTTGTCCAATTTTCAATCATATCTCACAACCGTACACATGTCATAGTATGGCAGACCTACAAACACCATTATAACTGAAAAAAATGTTTTATTGCATCTAATCTGCCAGCGTGGGTTAAACTGTCAGAATCAAGTAAGCCCTGAGACCTCTAACATCATTCTCCACCCATAGTTTCATTACTGTATGCAGGATAAGACGTCATAAAAAAGTTGGAAGATTCTGGCATGTTGAACCTTATATAAATATGAATGTCAATCTTTGAGAAGTATAACACACATTCAAGGTTAACATATACAGTGAAACAGTACTTTTTAATCTGATTGATTTTTGAGAACTCAAGAGAAGTCACAAGGTTCACTGTGAATGCAGCAACAGGCCCATCATTTACTCTGAACTATGGACTTCGGAAGGAGGTGAAAGTCTTAAGATGAAGTCAACTGTATATTAAAGAGCATAGGTATCTTTTTCATAGAGATGCACAAAATCAGTCATACCTAAGAGGTGATTCCAATAAGCAGTTCACTCCACAAACATCAGCAGGCAGTCTCCAATATGGATTCCAGTAAGAAACTGACCCTGATTTACACCTGACAGAATAAAAACATGATCTTTTGGATCCTCAGCATTGAATTAATCTCTTGGAAAACACGTTTTGGGGTTACGGCTATTTGTTAGATCTGTCCTGAACTGCCTCCTAGAGTTAGTGGTTTAACAGATGGCGGTCCTTTAAATCCAGCTAAAAGCTAATGAGGCACAGAATTACTTAGGTTAGCAGTAACGTTAATGGTTAATTAATTATCTAGCTAAATACATTAAACTGCTAACAGGTGGTAGCTAGAAGATTCAAACGAGACAGCAATAGCAAACTTGAACACACAACTTGTAAACAATGGACAAATAAAACGCACAATATATTGTATCTGTGAGTTAAATTACATGTATCCAGGTAAGATCAAAATGCTATCAGCCCGGGGGCTAACATTAGCTAACATTAGCTTGTTATTTCGGTCCGACATTACAGCCTCACTAAACTTCACAGCAACTTCCAAATGAGGCTAAAGCTAACTGCTAGGTTACGCAGCTAATGTGCTCAGCCGTGGAATGAAATTAATGCTATGTGACAGATAAACTAGCTAGCTAAGCTACCTGTCAAGTCCTTCGCTGTCTCGGAGGCCTGCCAGTCCTGGGCGTTTCCTGAGAGGGTGCCCGCTGTCATGAGCGCTCCTGTCGGGTATCCCCTGTTCTCTCAGGCTCCAGTCGTCTCCCTCCTCCAAGGTGGAGGCTAGTTGACTGCACACATACAACAGCGAAAAGAAGGTGAAAACCATGCACAGGAGAAATGCGTGGAGATAGCATCGCATTTTGTGTTTCGAGTTTTGTGCGCTAACGGAACATGTTTGTTGATCTGAGCTAGAGTTAGCATCTGATGTCACGGCTAAGTCATCTATCTCATAAATCAAGTCAGAAAGTAAGCCGAGCGGCACAGTTGGTGTTTACAGTCCCCCGCCCCACCCATTTCTGTCACACGTGTTGGGTTTGATCCACCATCTGTCACTACTACAGTGTTGTGTACACAGCTGACAGACAGCTAATCTGTTAAGTATCTCACTACTCAGGTAACTGACTAAGTACTGCTGTCCTCTGACTCAAGTTGTTAGTTTGATTTCTACTTCTACTTGAGTGCATCATTTTAAAAAGTACTTTTACTTAAATTTGGCTACTCTACCCATCTCTGTAGTTACATAATAATCAGCAGGTTTTTATGTACCAAACATGAATATATCACTGGATTGTAATTACTGATGTGTATGCAGCACTTTAATCTTGGAGCTATTGATTGTTAAATCTTTAATGATCCATTTTATCCCAGCAGTGGCCTTGATTTCTTTGTAAAGTCTCAATTCACATTTGAGGTAGATCGATTATCAGGGTCGATATTCAGCATTTTTCATCAGTACAGAGCAGTGTGGCGATGACATATTTTTGTAGGCTAACCCGGAGGTCAGAATCGCTGTGGTTCCTGCATTTTTTTAATTGGATTTTGGATTATCGCCAAAATGAAGGTCTGTGGTCAAACACAAGCTTATGACACTAATGATGATCCTCACAGATGAACACCACTTTTGTGATTTTTGAAGCCTAAATTAGATTGCTACAAGTAGAAAGCTAATGTTAGGCTATAAACAGACTACACTCAAGTCGCATGACTTAAATGACACCGCCACTAAGTGTCTTACTACACAATTACTATACACGCTGTCTGTGAATTGATCGACCAACAAGTTGTACTGTGTTGTATCTGTGTGGAAAAAGCATGATATTGAAGTACTTCGGTGCTGCAGAGATGCCTTGGCCTACAACCCAAAAAAAGTCACATTGTGGTGATTTTAGTAGATTAGACTATTGTCTTTTCCTGTCGATCCTTGTTATCAACAGTCATAATAAGAAAAAAGACAAAAAACAAAACAAAAAAAACAACAACAATCCAATAACTGTGGAGTTAAAACAAAGAATTTGTAAACACTCCCTGTGTCATGCAAACTGTTCTGTTCACAATAAAAACAATTTGAAAACATATCAAAGTATCTACTTATTTTATTTAACATTATTTTACAATATAAACCATTCTATTGTTTAAATCATGCTCAACTCTACCAAGTGAAGGAGAAGCATAGTTAGAATAATTATTTAATAATTTTACTCAAATATTAGACAGTAAAACAATTAACAGCATCTAATGGCATAAAAAAGATCTGTAACCAACAGTGTTATGATTTACTGATAATGGAAATAATGCTAAAAAAATGTCATCGTGAACGTAGGATGCCATTAAGTGCAAATAACGATAACAAAATTCAAGGATAAACTACAATTCTGAGATGACTTCTTCATATATTCTTTTGTCGTTTATCATTTATTGTGTGCAGCAGTGGCCTGTGCAGTGTGATGCTGATGACACGCTCGCGTGTGTGACACAAGCGGCACGGTTCCACTGACATCCGGGATTTAATGCTACAGTTCCTCTTTTTCAGTTCATCATGATAGATCCTGCTGAAGCGGTCCTTTGAGTTGAGCATACAGCAGACGCTCTGACTCCTGAATACTTTACCATCATGGGAAGGCAGTGAAAGGTACAAACCCAGAGTAGAAGTGAATGCTATCATATTGGCATTTATAGTATTATTAAAAGAAATGTGCATGATGAAGTTTAATCACTGGTCAAGGCTGTTGAGAGTGCAGAAAAACAGGTTGTGCAGACTGGAAGTGTGAAGGTTAGTGAGTCTTTCCGTTAACCAATGAGCCTTTCCCCCTGAGGCCAGGAGCATCTTGACACGACTCATTCAGTGTTTTCAGAACTTGAGCCGCTCTGACTGTGCTGGTCTGCTGAGGCAGCGCTTGTTGACGTGGACATGGGTTTGGCTTTCTCCTTAAAGTCTGTGATTATTACAGTCAAGTCTCCGACTGTGACCTCTAGATGCTGGGCGCTGCTCCTGTCGACGTTTTTTAACCTGGGCCTGGAGAGGACAGGCAGACAGATGCAAGATTTGAAAACTGCTTGGAGGACACTGAATATTTAAGTGGTTGCAAAACCCAAAGCCCCCTGATTCTGATGAATTCATTACCTCAACTTTTTATGGCTTTTCTTTTTCAGCGATGGATCCTTGTCACTTTTGTCTTTCTCTGACTTTTCTTTCTTGTCCTTTTTGGGGTGTGTGGATGGTGCAAACTGCTGATTTACTTGCTGTGCAACGAGCTGAGAAACAGGCCGTGGTTTTCTGAAAAACATGAAAAAAAAGAAGTTATTGGATTTAAAGTTCCATTCATACCTGTAGGACTGTAACTATTTTGTGAGACCAGGAGGAGCAGGGGGCTTACAAACAAAAACTTCTAATGAAACACCAACAGGTCAAATCAACAAAATTCCCTAAAACTTTCTTTGATTCAGTAGCACTGGTGAGGCGTATCAGAGCTCTCCATAATCAAAAGTACAGTTTAGTGGATATAGTAAAGTCTATGTTAATTCAGGACTTCTCTGCAGCTCTTTACTGGCAGACTGCGATACATAGCAAAAAAAAAAAAAAAAACCTCTCCTGTGCAGCCAGGAATGAGCAAATAAAAGGTATTTTGTGAAATCCTTCCAAGCAGGTGGGAAAGATTATTTACACCAAAATTACTGTGAGGTGATAAAGATACTTTCCAGCAATTTATCAATTTCACACGGTCAACATGTACCAGTATAAGCAATAATCATTCATAACACTGAAAAATCATGTGGTATAATATGTAAAGGGTTACTCTCAGTTACGTCTCTGGCTTAACAATAAGTCTGACCTTGATGAAGGGTCTCATATTAGCATTTAAAAAGGTGCTGATTCAGGTACTCATATAAAAAATAGGCTGGACAAGATATTAAAAACAAACTTGGTATAATGCTATACACTTCACATCACTACAAACGGCTAAGAGCCGTCTGGCTCACGTTGCTGGGGACAGACGCTGTTGTCTTGATGGAAGTATGAGGAGAAGTTGGTAGGGCAGACGCAAAGATAGCTACTTTTCCACCTATAAATTCTGCATTTTTTCCACATAGAAAATTCCATAGACATTACCTGCTGGGTACTGTTGTTTGGTCATATAACTTTGTTTAAGTGGCTTGAAGTTTTGGCCATTTCTCTTTTATTCTGAGCATCCAGGGAAGGACCTGCGTGAAAACGGCATCAAAAAGGCCCACCCCTGTCCCAAGCTGCCAGCTTACCCTTACACACAGATGTCGATTTCCCTCAGTTAATGTTTGTTACTACATGTAAGATCAGAGGCATAACTTAAGTGTCCCCCTGCACTCCACCACTGCAACTCTGACTTGGACACTGAGGTGAGGTAACAGTGCAATATCCCTGCCTTGAAAAGGGAGTGTGAATGGTCCCTAAGCTCCCCATTCAGGACTACATCCTGCATGGCTAACTGAGCTAATTAGCAAAGGACAGCTACAGTTTGCAGCAGTTAGCAGGTACTCTGGTGTTATAATACCCCCTATTTGTTTTGAGGATGAATTTCACAGGTGACCCGTAGAGTGGTGTAGCAATGACATGTTTTTGTAGGCTTACCTGGACGTTAGCATTGCCCTGGTTCCCTCGTCAAAAAGCTTGTGGGATTTTTGAATTTCCCTGAATTGCTCTGTGGCATGCACAACTTTATCATACTTAGAAGAATTGCTCAGCAAGATAATCTTCACAGATGAATACCACTTTTGTGCATAAATTAAATTGCTTAAAAGGAGCTAATGTAAGGCTATAAACAGACTACACTGTGGTCACATAACTTAAATGTCACCACCACTAAGCGTCTTACTACACACTAACTATATGTTTTCTGTAAACTGCTCAACCTACAAATCGTAAAGTCAGAGTTAGAATAGCTTGCAACTAAAGTTGGCCCATAAAGATGGACTAGTGAGTAGATGAGTTTCCATGTTTGGCGTGACGACGTTTAAAGCCCCAGACAACATCTTTAGCCTAATTTAGCCACCTGTTAGCAACCGCCATTTTTAAGACATAAACTATAACACATCCACAAAGTTGAAACAACACAAAAACAATAACCCTTAATGATGATATGAATTGTTGCAAAACAGTTATAACCTGCCTCTACTTTAGGCATGGTGCAGCTAACAGTGAAATGGCTCTGTGTGTGCTGTGATTGTTAAAACAAAGTAGCAGCCACAGTGATTCGTACCGAGTTGACGTCCCCTTCCTGACATCACACATCAGGCACTTGAACGCCTCAGCGCTGTTCTTGAACGTGCAGACGCTACAGTCCCAGTAACCGTCATCGGAGGAGGGCTTCGACTGCCGCTTCGGCCTTCAGACAAAAACAAAACAAAAACACTGTCACAACGGCACGTTTTCAACCATTGTAAAAGCAAGATAAGGACTTCCGGAACAGGAAAGACAAGACTGTGAAAGACATGTTCCGCTCAGAAAGTCACTGCGGATCAGGGAGCTTTCGGTTTACACAGACGGCTGCCCCGGATTGAGGCAGCAGCCAGCCGCCATGAACACTTCAGTGAAACGGCTTCATCCATTGAGCCAGCTTTCTGTTAGCACACGGCCCGATAAAGTCTTCATTCAAAGGCGCCGGCGACAGTTTTTACCTCGTGGGACTCTTCTTGTCTCCCATGTTGAGAAACTTCGACTCAGCGGAGTTGAAAAGCGGCAGTGTTACAGGTGAAAACACGCATTTAGCTGCTACTCAGCTGTCGTGGAAACTCCAGTCGAAGGACGACCACGTGACGCGGCTTCAGCCAATCACCTCTAGTGTAATCACAACAGAGGCGGCCGTGAATGTGACACAACGAGCGTTAAAGGCGCTTTGTGCGGTCACAGCGTGGCAGCAGACAGCGCAGGTCTCCTGAGGACTGGAGGGGGATCAGTGTACACACATGTAATTTATACAGCTACCAATCCATCCACATGTGGAGGAGGAAAGGACATGTTCGTAGAGACTACTGGACAGTTTCTTTGTTGTTTGAGTGAAGACTTGATTGAATGGAAATTTACTCAAGTACTGTTCAAGATTACTAGATTTAAAAGTAAAAAAGTAATGTAAGTGAAGTGAAGTGAACTTTATCTGTGTATTTCTATTTAACAAGATTTTAAAGTTAGAAAAAGTTACTTTAGTAGTTGAACTTGATGTCAAAGTGAACTTGAAGTCTGTATTTCTGTTTCACAAGCTTAAAAAAGCAAGTAAAAACAAGTTAACTTTGCCTGTGTATATTTCTATTTTACTAGGTTCCACATTTGTATTTCTACTTTATGAGATATAGAATTGATGTCATTGATGCCACACAGTCAAACTAAACAGTCACAGCTGCAAAGAGAGTAAAATAACAAATGCATAAGGATAAATAATCGAGAAACCTCAGAGGAGACTATGGTCACGATGCATAAAGTGAAACTACTAGGTCTACTGAGACACAAATAAGCCAAATGATGAAATAATGAGCTTGACTGAATATATCTTTTTTTTAAAAAGTGCTATGATGCATCATATTGGCATGTCTAAATTATATTTCATACCTCTCCTTTTCTACGTTTTAGTGGCAAATATAATATTATAATATGATGTGGTAAGATGTAATTTAATGCAAAGGGATGGATGTTGGGATATGGGTGCATACATGCATGTGCATGGATATGCAATGAAAGTCAAATGAACCATGTAGCATTATATTTGGGACAAAAATAGATAAAAAGTAAAAATGAAAATGTAGTCATACAATATAATAAGATAATAATACAAACTCTGAACTATTCATTTGATATGTTTTCTATGGTAAACATATGAATAAATTATAAAGTCGTCCTTAGTGGGGAATTGGTCTGTTTTAAGCTAAGAAGGTGGCTTCTTAAAGACTTCCAAAAATGTAAACAAAGTAAAAGTTTATTTATTTTGCTCATTCAATCATGGAAATCATCTCTTCCCCTTTCATCTCTTCTAATAGTGCACCATTAAAATGTTGCCTGCAATATACGTCTTATATGTCTTATAATACTATCATGATATAAATGCTGTCTAATGAGTACATTTTGTATTCCATCTTAATTGTAAATTGTTATTTACGTTATTGCTACTTATGGTAAATAATATCTTTCACTTCCTACCCTCATATTACGTTGTCGTTCCCACGAGTCGCCACCAGGGGGAGGCAGCGCGCTGTTTCCTCGAAGCATGTTCGGCGAAGAAGAGCAAGCAGGAAACTAAACAGGAAGGAGTAGAAGCAGGAAGGAATGCATCGGTGATTTGGTTTATGCTGTTTTTAGATTATTCCGTTTTCGTTTCACATTTTTTTTAATGCAAGAGAAAGGGTTCTTTGGAGATACGGGAAATATGTAAAAGGCACCGTTCTGCCAGGAGGATTCAAGTCAGTGTAAGGTGAACGAGTTTCTTGCGCCATGATGTTAAGGTTGCTAATAACATAGCTAACAGCGTGAAACTTTCTCACCCAGTAATTACAACATTTTACATATCAGCTAAACGCAAAATCATTCGTTACAACACAGGGCACTGAGTCTATTACACGAAGTCGTATGATAGATGGATAGATACTTGGAAACATTGTGTATTTTGAAATTACAAATACATAAATGAGTTCTGTCTGTACCTGCAGTGGTCCCCTGTGTCAGGTATGGTGATGGCAGGTGACCGAATTCTGAGTGGCTTAAATAAATTAAGCAAAAGGGCTGTGGAGTGCAAAATGTTCTTGAACTGTGGTCAGACCTCTTGTGTGTTTGTCGTGTGTGTTTGGGAATGTGTCAAATAAAGAGGACTATGCTCCTTCATTCTTATAGGTCCATCATTCTCTACGGAGACATCCTGAGCGTACCAGGCAGGGAACCAACAGCAGTCTTTCAACAGTAAGTGGAAACAACTCAGAATTCATCACGGTTAGGAAAAGAAATCTCACACGTTGCATCAAGTCATTGCTGCACTTGATGATACACTGACTGCTCATTTCTTTCTGGCTCAGCTAGTAGAAAGCCCTGTCCTCTACAACTATGAAACAAAGCATTTAATAAGCTCAGGCCTGTGTTGTGGGCCTTTCCCCCTCTAAACAGATCTATTCAGTCCTCGACCAGCTTTGTTGCCCCAATGCCCAATCTAAAAATGGCATCGTAGTTACAGTGTACTTTACACTAATCAATGCAACACACTTTTTAAACATTTTTATTTCTGTTGTTTCGCAGTGGCATATCGACATGGTCGGGTATCAATTAGAGAAGCATATGAAGATCACTTCTCAGCAATGGGTGCAAGAGATGTACGAGAGGTAAGGAGGGATGTTGTTTTGCATGGTTGAAATAAATTAGTTGACTGTTATATCCATTGACAGTTTTTATCTCACACCATTTTTGCTAAATTATGGCTGAATTATGTTGAAAAACAATTGTTTGTGTTGTATGCTACTATAAAGCAAGCTGTTCATTGAGCTGTTTGACTCCAGTGACCAGTATCTTATGTCTTTGCTGGACTAGGGTCGCATTAAATGATCAAAAACTTGCAGCGAAAATTACTTGGAACATCTTATTATCACATCTCACTGTGGACAGCTCCATGTCAGTTGTTACTGGTTGGGATTAGGATATTTAACTTAACGATTTAAAATGGAGGCACTTCCAAACATTCAATGTACAAATTTAAACCTGTGAAGAATGGCTGTAGTTGTAAACAATTAGTGTTTTCTTTCTGAAATGTCATCCACCCTGTGCTCTGAATGGCCAGTTTGTCAAATTATTCTTAATCCAAAACTTTGAATCATGTCATTTCAGGTGAAAGTCCATCGAGTCGTCAATATCGTTGAAAAGAGGAATTCTATGCCTCGACCAATGGACGGGTACGACAGAGGCTATGATGATGACCAGTGGTATGGTGGTCCTCGAAATTACGCGAGAGAATGTCACGGTGAAGATGGTTACCCGCCCAGTGATCGCAGATACTATGAGGAAAGCCACAGTTATCGCAGAAATTCTCCACCCCCACGAAATGTAAGACAATCTTGGAATGCATGGTTTGTAAACTAAAATATGTTTTGTGTCACAGGTTTGACAGCAATGTGTAAAAACAAATTGTAGTTGTAGAACTACAGCCAGATCAGAGTGTACTGCAGGTCAAAAACTCCACGGAAAACCTTGAAGATTGATGTAATTGTGATTTTGTTTTCAGGAGAGCCAGTACTCCCAGCAGTCCTACAGCAGAGATGATTTGAGGCATCAGTTAGGCTCAAGGTAAATCTTTTTTGTTTGTCGTCTTTCTTATGTTAGATTGTCTGTTGCCTCATTTGAACTTTATGTAATTCAACAAACTGACCATTAGGTGGAGGCAGAGTTCAGTCTTTTTAAAAGTGAACATTACTAGCTTGGTAGAGATTCAATGATCCTCATGGTGTGTGGCGTTCATCCCATTGAATACAATTGAAATAAAATGGGTTTGCCAAGCTCTCACTAAAGACTAAACCATCTTCCCATTATTGCTTTTGCAAATACATTTAGTTAGCATATTTCAATTAACTGTGACCACACAGCTCTTAAGGTAACTGCACACAGGCCAGCTAACAGATGCCGCCCCCCCCCAAGCACTTCAACATACCAACAGTTTACAGGCCCAGGCTCCGCTTTCCAGGAGTCATACCAGGCTAAAGAGGGGGACAAAGGGCACTAGTGTCTACTCACTCTGCCAAATAAGCACTCCACCCCTTACCCCACCCTGAGAGGAAAAACAGCTGGACCACTCCCTCTTCAGTCAAACACCCACACACTTCTCAGATATTCTGAGCAGTGTGTGTCTTGTGTCTCTTTTGGTCCTTTCTGCATTAAATTGATATTTAGTTGATATCACAAGTTACTTGTACATTTTTCTGTTCTGGTATTTAAAGTGTGTGGAAAACATTTCTATTTGAAAGCATTTTACATGGTAAAAACAGAACATTTAGACTAATAAATTACCTCTGTATGAATCATTCATAAACATGCATCAAGAATACATATTTTCTAACTTGACTATGACCTGTGAATGAATTTGCATATGCTTTGGTAGACACGAGGTGGCGATCACACTTTATTGATGAAGTGTTTGGGACACTGCATTTGAACTTCACGATCCATCTTAAAGTTGTTACTGCCTCAGTTTTTTTGGCGCTCACCCTGGCAAACTGACAATTAATTAATCTGAATATATTAGGTGTTAAATTCAAGAAATTATCTTTGCAGAATGGAAAAATTGTATATATTAGGACAAATGTACGTGTAAAAAAAGCATCTGAAGTTAAATCTGAAGTAATTATGACGCTCAACAGCTGATCAACTCAAATGAATATTTTTCATAGTGAGTATAGTAAAAACTCCCTCTTTGTGTCACTGGCCCCCAGTGTAGGAAACATTGATGGAATTATGCACTTAAAGACTGTAACTTCTGCAGACACCCACCTAATATGACTAACTAGGATCACTTCATATTAACTTTAACTATATTTACACAGAAGGAGGACTGTGGATTTTAACCCCCATCACTAACACTGGAGGAATGTGGAAACACATTAGAAACTGATTTTTTAATAGACAGTACGAACTGACAGCAAACTATTGTTTCCAGACGTCAGTTTCACCCATGTAAAAACGCTTCTTTGGGTCAGAGAGTTTATGCGTCAGCTTCTGCAAATCTGCAGCTGATTCTCTATCCCCTTGTCCTATCGATCCAACAAGGCAGGGAAACTCTCTCAATCCTAGCATGAAGAAGAAACTATAGAAGGCCAAGTGGGTTAGCTTTGACTGCTATGTACACAGACTTCCTAGTTCACTGTACAACTATAAATAAAGCTTAAGGGGTTTGGGATAACAATGGACTGTTGAGAAACTTGATAATAATTAGGTTCTACAGTGGCGTCTTAGTGACAAAAGCTTGGATAACGTTTTCTGTGTTCTCTTGAGGATGTTTTAATCCCAGATTATGAATAAATGCCTAATGTGTTTTTTTAGCACTCTCATTGAACAGTCCATACTTGCCATGTATCTTTGGATTATATTTTTACATGGAAGGACACAAGGTGTGTCTTTTTTTGTTGTGAACTGATTTTTTGAATCCATCCATTAAATTGTGTTGTCATAACAAGCCAGCCCTTTTTTGCAGCTATCAAATAAAGCAAAGTTAATACAGTGGGTATTATTTTTCATTTTTAGGGTTTTTTTTCTCTCAAGGGACCCACATTTATTTTTAGGCTTCATGACTCACCAAATGATTGCATCTCTCTGCTAATATCTTTGTGTAGTGACTGTAACAAGAGCCTATTTCATGAAGTATATCTCAGCTTGCCAATACAGCATAGCCTTATAAATGTATGTAATCTTCAGGTAAATTTGGGAAAAATGCTTAGTTTACCCGCTGTGGAATATTTGTGTTTTCAAAAAAGAAAGTACACAACATGAATCTTGTATCCAAAGCCTTTTGATGCTAGTTTTTTTTTCCTGCATGTATGGCTATTCAGTGATGGCAAATTCAGGTTAGCCAAATGGCAGGCTGAGTCTTGGCTACTTCAAACAGACTAGGCGTCGTAAAAGTTTGAAGCCTTGTTAGACCTGCTCTTTGTTTGAGATGCTGCTTGAGTTCAGGCGGAGGTCACGACAACCAGGTGCCTTTGGGTCGTTTATACCTTCGGGTCTAAAGGTTGTTGTTCTGAAAACTTTGTGTCTGGAAAAATGTAAAAAAAAAAAAAAAAGGTGACATTTCAGTACTTGTGTCAGGCCTTTCACTCTTCAGACGTACGTGGTTGAATAAATCATCTCAACTCACCTTCATATCGTGCCTTTCATGCAAACATGTAGCCCAAAGTGCCTCTAAAAGCCAGAAACCGACAAAAAGTAACAATGAATTCAACATTGCATGACAAAAGATTACACCACAGTAACAATGAAATGTTCTAAATTAATGAATAAAAGACAATAAAAAAAAAATAGTTTTGATGACAGTGCTACGTGACTTCAGCTCCATAAGTGGGCCTAATCATGGCGCTGCCTACAATTGAAAACAGAAAGATTCAAAACAAAACCATAATTGGTCCAAATGTGAGCTAACTGCTGCTTGTGCCAAGCTAGAAGATTGCCTCCCTCCACAAATTGATCAGCGTGCCGCAGTGCCCCACTGAGTCTGAATTTGGTTTGGTCTATTTATTCTGTTTCCATTACCCATCTGAAGGAACTCTTGATGATTACCCAACCTTTTCTCGTCTTAAACAAGTAATGATGAAAATGATGCATTTTTAAATATACACCAAACATGCTCCTGGTTTATTTATCATGTATTTTTCTTCACCAAGCAGCAACTGTTGATTTGTCTGTACTTTTTATGTTTTTTCAGGCACCGTGGCAGACCTGCCCCCCAGTTCCGCAGCAGAGGACGAGGCTCAGGTCCTCCTCGAAGGTCAGTGCCATATAGAAATGCCAAGTCACAACCTTCACATCCGCTTGGGTGCCTTGTATAACATAGCAGCCTGAAATCAGTTTAATTTTGAATTCAGAAGTGGGCTTCAAATCAAAATCTATATAAAAAAAAAGTTGGTCTAGAACATTGACAAAAGGAAACAGTATTAATCGACATTGAAACACCATTTATATTCCATCGTTAATATGAACTCAGAAAAAGTATTGAGTAAGTACTGTCCAGTGTGCCTGTGTGTGTGTCTTTGAAAATGTCATTTATCAGCAAATTCTAGAGAAGACAATCTCTAAAAGAGTAACTTTTAAAGTGAAACTCCCCAAAGGAATTGATGCCAAAGGTTTCTGCTGATATACAATGATTAGATTTCAAGAAAGTCACTGAGATTCCCATGGCTAGTAGCTATTATATATTATACTTCTTTAAGTTGGGTGACATGAAAATGGGTTCTTTCCTCAAGTGATCATTTTATAGACCTGATTGACCTGAGGATTTGTCTTTTGTGTAGTCACAAATATCTAAGACGATGTTTTTGCTTATCTTTGTAGACATGACCGGAGTGATCACCGGAGCTCTCCGCCTATAGTGGTCAAACGGGAACGCTCTCCTGTAAGCAGGGAACTCCCGCCACCAGTGCGCTCCGGATCCAACACAAGCAGCAGGAGCTTCTCCCCCGACAGGGACAAAGGCCACCTCCACCAGCAGGCCCAGAAAAAGCGTAAGTAAAGTTTAAAGATTTGAAAAAGCCACAGGTACAACCTCACATTGTGATCAGCTAAAAGGAATCAAAGGGACTTTTATCACTGACTTATTTCAAGGAAGTGTTTTTGGGGTCCAGACAAGCTTTTTGTTATACTTTTCTCCACACCTACCAATCACTATTAATAATGAAAAAACAATGATGTACCTCCTGGCTGTTTAATAGTGTGTAAGAAACCATATGTGCCCTGCTCTTGAAGGTCCAGTCGGTGGATTTATTTCTTACAGAAATACAATATAATATTCATACATATGTCTTTATTACTGTATAACATCCAGGAACTGAGTCCTCCATGCTGCACCGTCATATTTCTACACCAAAACAGACCATGTTGTTCATGTTTTGCAGTCACCATAGGGTAGGACGAGGCCGGGGGATTCAGTTTGTTGCGATCTGCAACCTCACCACTAGATGCTACTAAATCCTATGCACTGGACCTTTAACCTTGTACCTGAGAGCCCAGGACTCCAATCCCTAGCAAATCTAAACTTTAACCTGAATTCACATAGTCGCAGATATTGAACTGTTCCTCGCTGTGTTTGTATTACAGCAGTTCAATCTTTGATATTTAGACAATCGTGACATCATCCTTATCTGGTGGTTCTTTTATAATTTTAAGCAGGCAAAGTGTAAGTAGATATATTTTAAAACACTCTGACGGGGCGGAGAAAAGTTCAAACTGTTGCAAACAACTAGCAGTACTGGACCAAACTGTCTGACCTGCTTGCCTGAAGGGATTGTGTGACGTCCACTAACACACCACTCTGCTCTGAGCTACCTGACACTGATTGTGATTGGCCACAGCATGCAAAACCTGAAGAGGCATAAATAATGGCTGCACTAGAGTGGAGTTCTGAAGTCATCCATATCTAATTCAGTGTTTGCAGTCCTTAAACCCCTCTGTAGTAACAACAATAGGGGTAATCTTCCCATTTACCGAGGTACATGTGTAATTACGATGTAATTATAATGTCTAAAGTTATTAAGCCATTCCAGGTGAAGCATCTGTTTTCAGAGGTGGTGTGTAATGTGAAGGGTCAGGGTGTGCTGAAACACGCTAAGATGTTAATTGCACTAACACCACACACACTTTAAGAGGCTGGGAAAAGGATACCCTCGGTTTATTGGGGTGGTTTGGTTTTTGATTCAGAAACTGACCTTTTCTCCAGTGAGAAAGCAGTTCACGCTCTGGCTTAACGATGTCTTCAGGAGCACTCTGGGTCTGTCATTTTACATGCTTCTTTTGTGAAGTTTACAGCTTTTAGAACTTTAATTAGCACTCCCGAGCTAATTTATGGATTCACATTTGACATAATTTTGTTATAAAGTGATCCGACGTAAGCAATATTATTAGTCTGAGGTAAAGCAGAGTGGACAATAATTTCTCCAGTTCTTTGATTTCTGAGATGCTTGAACATATTAATGTTTTGAAAGCTTAGCTCTGCGCTGTACCACCCTTTGAAGATGCAATAAAACTGTGAGAGAATGGCTGAACCTCCCACCTCCACTCCCATCTGGGATAATAATTAGAACAGCACAGCAAAATACACTACAATAGGATTTTGCTGATTTGTTATACTAGGCTTTGTCATGCGAACAGAAGCTGTGGACAATGTCATTTTACAGATCTTAGTCAATGGTGACTATTGTTGGCAAGAAACACAGGGGCGGCTGCCACGTGGGGACCCTCTACCTGTAAGGTAGGGGAGAAGCTGGAGACATTTAAGACCTCAGTTTATTGGACTCTGTTTACAAAAACTGGCCTTTACAATGAGAAATGTCTACTAAAGCACGATTAATTCTAGTAGTAGTCAGACCTCAGGATCCAAACATGTGGATATAGCTGGACTCACCTTTTCTACAGTTGCTGTAATTGAAGTTGCTGTGGTATGCTTCAAACAAAGTCCTTGTCGGGCTAGGGCTGCAATGATTAATCAATTAGTTAATTAGCTGAAAACTATGAAATGAATTGCCAACAATTTTGATAATCGAATGATTGGTTTGAGTGAAAACCAATAGGATAGGGGACAAAACAAGACATTTGAGGAATTTGAGGATTTTGAGAATTTGAGGATCTCAGGCTGGGAAACAATTTTTCACCAGTTTCTGACATTTTATGGACTAGAAAACTGATCTAAGTGAGAAAATTGACCAATCAATTGATAGTAAAAAATAACTGTTAGTTGCAGCCCTTTGTCGGAAGCCACTTTCCAGCATCGTAATTATGGGGGCTGTTCCAACAACGTTTATCATTTTTCAGACTGACAATTTGCGAAGATTCCCGTGCTTTATTCAGCTGTTGGCCAGGTGTTCAGGTGTCCGGTAGTGAGAACTACTGTGCAGTCTGTTGCTTTCGAGGAGAGACTGTTGTCATGCGTGCATCGTTATTTGAGCAATCAATGCATCAATCCCCTGTATGAAAGCGATGTGATTCAAGTGTTGCCATTTGGAACAGCTATAAACACTTTTGTCTTCAGACGTGATCAAATGTCACATCATATTACCAAGTTTGTTTTCAGCTTACCCTGGCCTTGTATGTTTATATGGTCCAAACTACATTATCTGAGTATTCAGCCCTTTTGGAATCCTGAGGAAAAGCACCCACTGGGGACTCCATAGTCCTGGTGGGGGACTAAAATTAAGATGGAGCTTTTACCTTGTCTGACTCTAATCACTATGGGGGCTTCCTTCAGTAAAAACAAACAACTTGGCCATATTTGTTATTTTCTAGACTCATTGGAGCCAGCGGAGGACAATATTTCAATTTAGGCACAGCTGAACTCCTCGACTTTTTGTGTGGGAGGATCCAACAAGGGAGTACTTAAAGAAAACAGTGATTTGTACTCCTCAGCTGCAGCATAACAACTTTGCTTCACGATTGTTCACAATAATAAGTGAATGATTGTTGGATGTCACATAGTAGAAAGTAATGGCCCTGCAGGGTATTTTTTTGTAAATGTTTTTTATTGTAATGTCATTTTCAGTTATGAAACAACACAGTGAAGACAGCTCAGGAAGATGTGTTTAGAGAGGGGAGGGGGTGATAGAATATAACACAGGTCCCCATCGAGATGCTGCAGTTAATGTGGCATGCGTCCCAGAACATTGACCCACCAGGATGCTCCCCCCAGAGCAAATATTATATAAAAGAATGTTATGTTGCCCTCATGTATTCTGTAGATCAGCTTCTCTCCTCACTTCCCTTATTATATACCATAGTTATTGGAGAAGGTGCTTGTTCGCTCGCGTTTCCGTCTGTTTCCATCTGTCATGATACTTTCTCCACAGATAAGTCCAGTGTACCCACCAGCCACACTCCTAGTAGCTCCGCGGAGGGCTCTCCTCACAGTTCAGGATCTTCAAAGGTAAAACCTGCTTTTGAGGGCAATCTCAACCACTATCGCTCTTGTAAGCAACACATTGCAAGCAAAATAAAATACACCAACATCAAAAGTAATTTTACTGTTGCACACAATGGAACATATAATCTCAGTTAGTGTCAGCTTTTCACAGGTGTTCCAGAATGTCACTTGCACCAATGTAGTGCAGTTACACAAAATCATTGTCCTCACATGTCCTAAGCATAGACACACATTTTGTTTGTTTCACGCGGTATGTCTTTGGGACGTCTCCTCTTTCTTGTAGTATTGATGTAGCATGTCCAACCTAGTAAGTCTAGAAAAGGTAATCAGTTAAAGTCTTAACGGCTGTTAATGATTAATCTTTAACATCCCTATCATGAATAAAAAATATTTCTGCAGCAAATGTTAACATGATATTGCACTAATCTTAGGCTATATCCCAATATATGACATATATCATTAGATTTTGAAATCTCCTCAAAAGCTAAAGCAAAAGACCTATTGATACTGCAGCAATATTGTTGTGATTACTGTTGGTATTTTCACAAAAAATGTACACAGTCACATGATTGATATAATGAACTACTCAGAAGTTACGGAATATAATGACTACGTGGGTAAAGGCAAGTATTAGAATACCACTCTCAGGTCTTATTGTCCTTGAATTAGGATTGGATTCGCTGACATTTCTTTTGTGTTTCCTTTAAATGAAGTGTAACTGACTGATCTATTTGTGTCACTGGGCGTTTGCTCTGATCGTTGTCTGTAAGAATCCTTTAATCAGAGAGATGTACTGTACGCGGTACCTCATTCCTGTTTACTGCTGACATGCGACGCACATAATGACATGACATGTGCCATGTACAAAAACAAGAACTCGACATCCGTAAGGAAACAGAGTCGTCTCTATTTGAAACACTTTGAAATCAGAACCAGCTTCTAAACCTGGTGACCTCAACTCTAACCCCTTAACCTTTGGCCTGCCAGGAAAAAACTCCTGGATCTGTGGCGGAGACGGAGGAGGTGGTGGCTGCCAGCATGGAGCCAAAGCTGACATCAGAGGAAGACATCAAGGCTCGCCGGTTGGAGGCCATTAAAGCTAAGGCTCTGGAAATCGAGAAGGTAGTAAGAGTTGCTCCACGAATGACCTGACTTCTGTGATTTCTCTTAACTCAGTTTTACGTATACCATAACATGTTTTGTTTGACTCTTTGGTCCATTTGGTATCACTAGGTTTCTAATATACTGTGAAAGGCGTCATCTTAAACAGGAACCAGCTATTACTGAACTCTAAAATCCAATTTTTCCAAAACTAATGGAAAAATCTTCCCCTTAGGTAAGGTTTCCATCATAAACGTTTAGCTTTAAGTCATTTTGTCTGTCATCAAAAAGGAGCAGTCTGCTTTATCTGCCTGGCTACAGGTACGACAGACATATGTGCCTTGTCTCAACATATTTGAATTCTTTAATTGGGATATTTATTTCTTATTCTTTTATACTTTAAACATGAAGCTGGCCCATGATTGACTCAGATACACAATAACTGATAAACTTTAATGTCCTGATGTCAGGTAGCTGTTCCCTGCAGTATATAATACACACCTACTGAAGTGCTTTGATTATTTGCTTAAATAAAAATATATATTTTTACACTGCATCTAGGTCACCGTAACTCAAAAATGAAGCTTCCTAGTAGCTTCAGCTTTATTGTGTGGTTGCACCCGTTACATGTGTGGGCTTTACCCAGATCTCTAGGTGGGTCATGTATCCAGACAGCTCTTTTAAACCGTCTTTATGATTTGGCTAAGAGTCAAGGGGTTGATGTAAAAGGTAAATAAATGTGCCTTGGCTTGCCATACGTAATGTTTAAGAAACATTTCTGGGTGGAGAGGAGGAGGATAAGTCAGCAGAAAAGTCCTTAGCACCCGAGGTTGTGACGCCTCTTGTGGCCTGCTATTTGGAGTTGCGCTTTTTTCTTGGCCCTTCATCGCTCTGTACTACAGTGCCACTTATCTGTTCCCGTTAAAGCAGGGCAGGAATTGCCCCGCAGGATGCAGGCGGCCCACACACAGTGTGTTACGTCTCTTGGCATTAGCACACACATGCTTACCCTGCCATTTCCAACTGCTTCTACAGACGTGGTGAGAGGTAGAAACTTCGACTGTGTCTATACTGTAACATCTGTCCCAGGCTCAAACCACCACTGATCATTCGCAGCCTGGTATCGCCATGAACCGATGAAGTAGTGGGCAGAGTGGTTTGAAGGACCAGCTCCACCCCACAGCAGTGGACCCATCCATCCATCCATCCATCCATCCCTTCTTCCGTCTTTCCTGAATGAGCTATTTTTCTGATCAGCACTGCTGTTTATTCAACCCTGTTATCACAAGGCCAGATTAGTCTGAAATGGATTTGTCACACTAGCATAGCTCATTGTTTTTTCGGCCAAGAGCTTGCTGTAATGCATATTTTCTATGGGTGTTTCAGGGTTTCAAATGAAATGAGAAACCCCAAACAAATTGATTGACACAGTAAACATCACCTGTTCTCATGAGATTTTTCAAAATATTAGGTGATTTCTTGACAGGCTTAATGAGCGTCATGCGGTTGTTTTGTAAACCTTCATCACAATACCTCATTCTCTTTGAACAGGTGACAAATGGAGCAATTTATCATCCTTGGGACTGACCAAAGAACAAATCTGAGCATGTAAAATGGCAGAACAACAACATAGGAGCTCAGAATGTATTCATTCAAAACTTTGCTAAGTGCCTGGGAGTTATTTTCAGAGTCCATTCATCATCTCAATCAGCACAAATGAAACATATCCATTTCAACTATTAGCCCCTCAATCGAGAGGTCCGGTTTGCAGCTCGAGTGATTAAAATGGCTCTTTTAATATCCCCTAATGTGTACCAGCCCTCAAGTCATTACCCTACTTCCCTTATTATGCAGGACCCCTGCCTGCATCAGTGCTCATTTGAACAGAGCCTTGCTAAACGTCCATGTGAGTGCCTTATGTATAATCTCCCAACCCCCACATGGTATCCCAGCGCACACTCCTGTCGGTATGTTCACAATTTGGACCTCCACAAACATCCGATTTGGGCAGAAGCCCACTTTTTTAATGCTCCTCCTTAAGGCCCCTGGTGTTGCTGTTTCTCTTGGGGCTCCAGTCCGTCCTGTGTGGCCCCTTAGTATCAGGCTTAAAGATCAGCTCATGGCTCCCACTCCAGCGAGGGAACTTAGGCTGCACCTCCCTGAACCTTTTCTCAGAACTCATAGAGCACGTTCAGGTCAAAATCACCCTTCCTGTTAGTTCAAGTAACATGGGAGCAGTTGTGACAAAAATAGCTGGCTGTTTGAAGTCCCAACCAGCAATTGTTAAGTACTTTTAATAAACCTGGAGTGATGCTCTTCATCTCATACACATTTTTATGCATACTCATGAGCATGCAAGCGGATGATGGCTCACAGTCTTCTTAGCTACAGTCACATCAAGGGAAATTGTTTAATTTGAGTTCAGAGTTCATTTGAAGTCTACTTTTCCTGACCCTTTCCTCGTCCATTTTTGAAGCTTTCAAGTGTGTAAAACTGTGTTTCTGGGATATAATGAAGTGAAAATGTAATCACCATCAACAAAGGCCGTAGCTTGGGAAAAGCTTAGGACAGTTTTGTTTGAAAGATGGCAAACATAATCAACCCAAAGTGATTAGAGGGGTACTGGTTTGTAGGACATGAACCACATGTTTGTCTCATTTAGCCCATGTTTCCTTTCACATCTTCAAACCTGGAACCAATTTTATTTACTCTGCTTAATGATGCTTACTTAGTAAAAATGTATGAAAAAGGAAAAATATGCTCTGGGGCAATAGTAGTGTGGAGATTTATCTGAAAAAAATAGGTTGTGTAATGTGAAATTAAGACGATGTTGAATAAAAAGTTAAGAGTAGCCTGAGAAAGGACAGCTCACACAGTATGTCAACAGAAGGAGACCTGTGTTGTTGAATGAAGTTGACCCTGAGCTGAGCCGGCCACACGTGTCGTGCGTCTCTCGCTTCCTTGCGGTCGGGCCTGAGGACTATCATTATGTGGGGTGGCGAAATTCGCTTGACATGATCTGCAGACATTAAATCATGAGAGAGTCCAAACATCTCCCACAGTCTGGGATATTTCTGTTGGAGTTGACTCACCTCCTTCCTCTGTGTGTGTACAATGCATGTTGTGATACACTGATAATAACCTTCACTGCTATGATATTCATAGTCAAAGTAATTATTTTAGCCTACCATGACGTTTGATGTGTTTCCCTGTAACTGGAGCAAACACTGTTCCAAATTCATGTGCTGTGGTGCAGAGTGTGGGTGAGGGATGCAGGGATTGAACAGATAGGTGTGCATCAGCTATCTAAACATGCTCTAGCTAGTTCAGCAGGGGAATTATCAGGGGGAGAGAGAAATTACATTTTTGTAAAAGGCCATGGAGGACAACTGAGGTGATCTATTGGCTGGAGGCATTGCAGTTTTTTGACATCATTGTAATTAGCACGTAGAGCACTATATTTGTCTGTGTGTGTAATTCTATGATATCACAACACTACTTGGTCCTTGTCTGACAAAACAAATTGTGCACCTTGATTTTCTTTTTTCACCCAAACAAGTCTCGCCTTTTCGTTTTTTTGTTGTTTTTTTTTTAACATGGGGCCTTTCTTTCGCTTGAGAACACAGTGAGTGGCTCCCATGTGGCAAATTGTTTCCATCCCTATTGTTCCTAGCTGAATGCTGTATTGTTTTTTTATTTCTTTGACCTTTACTGTGCGATCAAGGCACCACCCAGCTGATCTCCGTCCCTGATTCTGATGAAACGTTCTCGATACTGACTGTGGCAAATTTCGCGGGTTTTAAAACATCACAGACTTTCATTCCAGCATTTGATTTTCATTCCTTTGTCTCTCAGCGTTGACAGTCAGTATATTATAACATACAGATGCTCAAACCCTCTAAATTCTCATCAAGTACAGTTAAGCCATGTGACATTGATGTGATGAATTTACAAAAGCGTCGTTATCACCATACAAATTGATGGATACACAATCACGAGTTAAGCCTGGATACACATTATGTAATGTGTATCTAGGCAAAGAAACAGCAGTTGTGGTTTTAAATTTCCCCGTAACTGACAGAACCCTGGAATAAAGCCGTTTAACCGGTTAACCTCACATTCTGCTTAAGACTGGACACTGATTTAAGTTGACAGGCCGGCATTTTTCTTTTCTAAGTTACGAAAGCTGACGGCTTGTGTTTTATTACATTTAACCGACGGTTAATGTTTGATGCGATACCAATCGACATATTTTGTTCTACAGCTGACGTCTGCACAGCGTTTTTGGAGGCTGCAAAAGTTTTATTAAACTTCAGTAAAATTGGTGCAAAGATTGATTGCTTTCCATCTGCTGAAGAGTTTACGTATAAAATATATTGCTTTGTTATCTTTAAAAATACATATTTCTTGGAGGCAATATGCTTTGGGGGGTTAATACGCCCTGTATGACCACATATAATAGCCTGTTTCTGTCAGTAGACATTTATGTAATCTAGTAGTTGGATATGATTTCTTACATGTAGTGGCCAACAGAATGATTGTTTTAAACCACAGGGAAGCCTTCTGTCTGCCCCAGTGACTCTAATTTAAGGGGAGAGGTGATCTGGGCTGCATTAACTCAACCCTGAAAGACCCAGATGTCCCAGAATGCTCCTTGACACGCCATTGTGGCCCTAAACCTCTAGGTGGCTTCAGTGCAGGGCCCCACATTTAGCCTTTTCTCTCCAGGTGATAAAGATGTTGTGAGCTTGCACCTGGGACTCTAATAAAGAACTTAACAGCCGTTTTTGGGTCAGCAGTAAAATCCGAGAGGGATGTGAGAGCTTGTTACAATGTGGTGTGAAAGAATGCTACAGCACCGGTAACATACTCTGACACCTCATGTCCCTTTTGTGATGGGTGCACATGCACGTGAATAGGCTTGCACACACACATTCACACACCTGTTTCGTGGAATGCACCAATTTACGACTAATGCGTTCATTAAGTTCACAGCTTGATGTTGACATGGAGTTGATCTGTAGAATTCAGAGAGTCTTCAGAAGTTCCCACTTTTTTCTGTAAAGTCATCTCAAATTGTTGCACAATGGACTGATATCAATAGGTTATACAATTTTAGATTTGGTCTAATATACTGTTTATGTATATAAATGTTTGTATGTGGATAAAATAACTGTGAGATAATGAGGTGCTTGTTGTAACTTGACGTGCAATTTTGCAAAACAAATACTTGAATATGTGCTTTAGTCAATATTTAACACAACCTGCATGCTTAGATTTAACAGCAATAGATTTCATACTTGTAAATTTTGGTGAACCTGCACAAGCTAACACTATTTTCTCTTCTAAATCATAAAAACAAACCATTCATTATCATTTTTGGTCAAAGATTTGTTTTTTAAGAGACTCTCAATACCAGAGACGGCCTATAAAAGTGGCAGGGCTGTACGTAAAGGGACAATCTTTGTTCCAGCTTAAAACTAAAGTGAAGTCACACCACCCAAATACAAAACACAGGACTCTATCACTCCCAAGTTGATTGAGAAGCCTTTAGTTTTGGTTATGATCAGAAGAGAAAAGACAAAAATAATCTTCCACTGCAGTTTATGAAATGTCTGAATAACCATACAGTCTATATTGTGTAAAAAAATATGTGTAAACAATTTAAATGCCTCGGTGACAGACCAATCTATGATCACGTTATTCTCTTTTTTTTAATTTTGTTTTTTTTATTACTCTACACTATATACTTCATTGTATCATATGGAATATTGACATTCCTGACATCATCATTTTGTTTTGTGCAGCATTACAGGCAGGACTGTGAGACATTTCGCACTGTGGTGAAGATGCTGGTGACCAAGGAGCCAAGTTTGGATAATCTGCTGCAGGCTCCACTGGATGCAAACCTGTCTGAGATCAAACAACGCTGCCTTGATGACCTGAGGCATTTTGTGAAGGAACTGGACGAGGTATTAGAAGCCACAGGTCACAAAACACTGAAGTGACAACATGGAGTCTTGCAATATTTTAAATATGCAGTGTTAGGAGAGGGCCAAGTCCCAGAGTGCATTCCGTCTTTGCTGCCAAACAACAAAACAGGGGAACCAACTTTAAGAGACTAAGAGACTGATGAGCTGAAAAAAACATGTTCTAATTATGTCTTTGCTCATAAACCAGGAACTTCCCACTGCTTACATAAATCATGCATGCGAACAGCACTCTGTATTACTAATGAGAAGCTCTGTATTTCATTTTTAACCATATATGGGCAAAAATGGCGTTCTGCCCCATATCCTTTTCCCCAGAAGGGGAATTCTGGTGTACCTGGTACTCTGGCACCACCTCCTTCGAGGTTAGCTGAGCTCATAATAAATGGATGAGTAAAGACCACCGATTGGTCAGAAAAGTTGTCACTTAAAAGTGGAAGTCAGTGTGGCAAACTTGTCCATCCAGTTTGATGGAAGAGGGATTTTATACTACACGTCCTGGCTCTGCATTTGTCTCTCGCCTACATCCCCCTCTGCCTCAGCATCCCACAGTATCGAGTTGGAGAGCCCTATCAGTTGGTGGCATGACTCGCTGACACCAGAGTGGAAAAAGGAGAACAACAAAAGAACCAGTATATGTTTTAACTCTATGGTATCTCTATTTCTAAGGTCAAATCCAAGTGATTTATATGCAGCAAAATACAAAAAGTAATGTGAGCTGCTACAGCAGGCTGCCACCAGAGCAGCACCATCTTGGAATAGGAAAAAGTAACAAAGTAACAACTTATTAAATAAAAGAAATATCAAGAATTGTATTGCTTTTACTCTATGAAATTTTGAACTAGCTGCTTTATGCTTTTTGGTAAATAAAACTAAGTAGATCATTTGATCTATTGAAAGACGAACACCGTGTCTATTTTGATCTCTCGTATCTTATCACCCAAAGTTTCTTCAACAACACTTTGTCAAGACCTCTTGTCTTTAAAATTACTTAAAATGTCAGAAATGTCTTTGCCACTCAAGAGATGGACTAGCGTAAGAGCTGTTAGGACAGATAGAGAGATACCTTGAATTTGGGTTACACCTCTCTCTGCCCTTTGGCTCTCAGTCAGATACTGAAATCTCTTGGAGGAGCGAGACCTTATACACGTTATGTTGCCCCTGCAACAGCAACCGATTATCAGGTGGTTAAAGACACTGGAGTATAGGTATTGATTCTTGCTCACTCTGGTGCACAACTGTGTTGTGTAACTTGTACAACAAACCTTACTACCTTGCAATAAGTGCCTTTCTTAATGATCAAACCTAGGATGAATGGAAAGATACCCAAAAGTCTGCTGTTTACCACTGACCAACATGAAAAGATACTCCTTCATGCCCCCAACAATACCCCCGCTAGTTGGAGGGAGCCCCCCCATAACCATGACTCACCCTGAAATGCTTCTATCAATACGTAACTGGAAAATCCATGTCAATAACGGTATGACCTTGATTCTGGCAAATAGACATTTCACTGACACAGATTACCAATTCTAAAGCTCTCTTGTTTTTTTGTTTTTTTTCCCAAGTGACAAATGGTGACTGTTGCAACATGGCAGGAACAGGGAAACTCACACAACGGGGAAAATAGAGGATTGAAGGATACTAAGGGTATAAACCTGACTCAGGCAGAAGCATGGAGTATAATGGCAGAGACCAGCACAGGAAATAAAATTTACTGGACAGAAGTTGCTCCAACATCAAGCATTATTTGGCAGAAGGAAAACGGGAAGGTGGATGAGCTGGCACCCCCATGATGGTACAAATTGCATGTTGCTTGCTAAATCTAGCCCTTTAAAACCTCAGGGAAGATTTTTTAGAACAGATGATAGTCCCAGAAGAAGAATGGACACGCCTGCTAAATGCAACCATTTGAGTTTCCCATCAGCACAAGGGGTCAAAATGTTCAAAAAAACATAAAAAATCTCATGCTGCCAAAGGGAGTATACATCTGACAGAAAGGGGACAGCCAGTACCATGAACAACAAACATACAAGGACACTGTCACCACTCAGTTGCAGTAGTATGCTGCTAGAGATGCCCATGCCCGGATTCAAAAGCCTTTTCTCACCAAAATTACAGTTATTGAGAACCATCTCCAGGTCATAAATTTGAAAACAATGAAGACTTTTCAGTTTTTTACATCATGTTTTGTCTCTTTTCTCAAAAATCCGTGAGTTAACTTACAAGACCCTCTGGAACCGTTCTAACCTGGTTTGGACACTGTTCAGGACACAAATCACTAATGTGCTGTCTTACCCCTAGGCCATCACCCAAGGGAGAGATGGGCCTGACCATGGCAGCTTCAACATATCTTCTGCCACCCATGTCCCGATGAAAGAGGATATTCCAAAAATTTGTTCAGTAACCCCAACCAGCACTGACAGAAAACAAGAAGGAGGAAAGCAACCTGGAAATACAGGGGACTCTGCCCATTACATAGCCAGGAATCAAGGAGGAGGAAAGCAAACTGGGAATACAGAGAACTCCACCTCTGGCCCAGAAATATATGTACCTGTGAAACAAGAGAACCTGGCCACTCTTGGACCAGAAAACAGCTACTCTGAACCAATGGAGTTGCTATCTGCGAGCGCCCCACCTCCTGCCAAGCAAGGCTCCATGGAGGACATTACAAAGCGCCTGCAGCTGTACAGCCACAGAGGTGAAAAATTCAGAAATTATCAACTCTCAGATCCCATTGCCTGGCGGGATATAACCTACGCCAGACCAGGATGGGTACCAAACAGCCTGCCGTATCTCCAGATTGGTGAACGGTACTGGGAACTAAAGGCTGAAAGCACTTTTTCCTTTGCTAAAACCCCAGGACATGCAAAAAGTCAGATGAAGGATAAGGTGGTCTGTGGATTAACCTTTTATAATCATGATGAAGGCCCTTGGTGCGAGGTCCAGTCTGAAAATGGGGCCAGGATCTGTATCCTCGCCGCCCCTCCATCAACCACACGCGTCCCACCTTTGACTGTGCAGGAACCAGTCGGAACAGAATGTGAAAGTGGATGCTAGGAGAGGGTCGAGGCCAAGGTTGCATTCTGCCAGTGCTCCCTACCAGAGTACACACAAGGGGAACCAAGCTTAAAGGTCCAGTGTGTGGGATGTAGGTGCTGAAATGTACTATCATATTTATTATAATATTTGAATCCATGTATAATAACCTTCTTTTATGAGTTTCTGCCATGTTGCACTGCCATTTGTCTACAGTAGCCCATAATGGACAAACCAGACACTGACTCTTGAGAGGGACTTCTGGTTTTTTATGCAGCCTCCGTATGGGAGTGTGAGATGATGGGTGTGCAGTTGGTTGCATTCTGTAACTTGATCCTGCATACATAAATCATGCATACTGTATCACCAGTGAGGAGCGTTGCATTACGTTTTCAACATATATAGGCAAAAACTCCTCCTCAGCTCCATTGTATAAAAGAACACAGACTGAGGTAGTAAGGTTCATGGGAAACAATACATATAACTATATAGAAGTGGCAAGCATAGTAACTTTTACTCTGTATTGTATTTTGCACAATGCTTGAGACCTTTTGGTGAATAAATCCAAGTAGATAATAGGATCTATGAAAAGACACACTGTTTCGTCTTTTCAGTATGATCTTGTGTGTGTACTTGAGATTTGTAAATCAAAGTTGAGGTGTGAATTTAATGTCTTTTCTTCATTCTTAGCACAGAAAAAAAAACACCACAAATCATGATATATAGATATTTTTATTACAATTATCATCTATCTTAGCCTTATATTCCAGTTTGTACATTTTTACAGATTATAATGGTTTTGCTTACAATACAGTGACCCATAAATACAATTCTCAACCAAGCCTTTTAATACACACAGTGTTTCTTTTATGTTAGCATTGGACAAGCAGGGAAGAAAACGCATTTGAAGAGATTGGGTCAGAGACAATTTGTTATTAAATCTCTGACACTCTCATGGGAAAATGACTCTGTACCAACTGCCAATAGTTAAATGTTACTGCCATTTAGGTACAAAGCATGTCATGTGCTCAAGGGTATAAAAATAGCCATTTTGTTTTTGTTTTTTTAATTCTACAATATATACATTAATATCTTCTCTGTCACAAAAGCACAGTTTAGATGGTGGTTTATAAATATGTGTTACTCTAAAACGCTTTATTACTCTACTGGCAATTTGTAATACCACGTTAATATTCAGCATAAGAAATTGTGTCTTACACAAACACCTTGATAAACTGAGTGCTGTGAGTTATGTTATAGCAAGCAGACTGTTTAAACAGTGGACACAAATGGCAGAGGTGAGTGGCAGAGCATTACCCAAAGCTGTGGATAAGAGTAATCACAGTTTATGAAATTATACAGTTTTTCCCCTTGTGCCCCTTCTTCTTTTTGGACTTAGTCCTTTGGCCATAAGGAGGAGAGGACATGCCTGCCACAGGGCTGGGCAAGTCATCAGTATAGTAGTATCTATGGGGCCTAGGCTGAGGAATGGGCTGACCTAGGAAAAAGCCTTCTTCCTCAGAATCAGAGGAGGAGGAGGAGCATGTGGAGCACCAGTCATCGTCATCCCCATACAGCCCCATGAACCTTTCCATGGCTGGGCCTTGTAAGCCATAGTCTGACATGGCAGCAGGACTTGGATGACCACGGAAGGCTTGGTGCCCCTTGGGGCCTAGACCGTTGCCTCTATGGTCCACTTTGTAGCACATTTGGGTCCTATCTTTGGGCAGCAGGTTAAGAGCATTGTCAGAGCGTGACTTGCGACTGCGATGTCTCCTGTGGTGGTGATGGTGGCGACCAGAGTTAAGTTCTTGGCCCTGCTCCTCGAAGTGATACACTCTCCTGCGAGTCCGTTCACTCATAGGTGGTTGGCGCACTGGGAGATCGCAGTAATGGCCATTGTCCACCACATCATCAGAAAATTTGACTTGCTGCTGCCTAGATTGTGAACGTGTCCTCCTCAGGGCAGGCACATGAGGTTTGGGTCTTTCCTCTGGAAGGGGCAACTGCTCTTCCTTTGAAACATGTTCCTCCACCTCCTCCTGCTCAGATGCAAGGCTCTTCAGGGAAGTTGCACTTCTGTGTAACATAGAAGAGTTGAGGGTTCCCATATTACTGGTTTTCTCACAGTCTTCGGTCTCCAGTTCATGGAAACCTTGCAGGGAATATACCAAAGGTCTGTCTTTACTATCACCATCCACTGAAGCCCCTGGAGAGGAGAGAGGGAAATTATTAAATGTTTGCACATGGACTCAAGACTTCAAAACCAACTATTGCCATCACATAAAAGATTACTTTCACAGTATCTGATCAATCATTTCTACCCACCGGTAATATTGGAGAGTGCTAGTGAGTCCATAGAGTCTCTGACACTCTGATCTGTCTTCTTGAACTCATCTGTGATACATTCCAAGGAGTCGTTATACCATTGTGGCTCCTCTCCTTGGAAGCCTCCTCCAGCCCCATGATCCAGTTCCAACTCTTGGATCTTTCTGCTGCTGGCTGGGCCTGGATGGCTGCCATAGGCTGAATCCCCTAGCCCATCCTGTGACTGGGTCCAGTACATTTCTGCCTGGTACTTCTTACTAGCCAAGCTCCCCCTTCCTCCTCCACCACCACTGCCAGCTTTTGAGGACTCTTGCTTTGACTTTACATCTTTTTCAGAGATCCAGAAATCGGTGGGTCTAGAGTCACTGGCTTGCTGGAAGACCCCATGTTCCCCAAACTTTAATAGCAGCTGGGTCATGTAGTCTTCATGCTCAGCCCATTCTTCCTCCTGGTCCTCAGGTGCCTCCGCTTCCTCACCACGCCCTCTCCAGAAATGCTCATCAGATAAGTTCATGTGGGCAGGCTTGTTGGTCAGGGTGTCATCAGCATTCCCACTGAAGCCAGGGAACCTATAGTTGACAGAGGGTGAGAAGAGGAGCGACTGTCGGCATTGGTCTGCCGAGCGACTGCTCTTGCCCATGCGCACACTGCGGCGGGATTCACGTGAGCGCGCTGACTGAAAAGCTGAGTCAGAGGAATCGGAGGCATGGACATCTTCCCCAAGACTGCAGGCCTTGGAGCAGTAAATGCGGCCCTGGTGTGGCAGGAAGGGGCAGCCCAATAGGGAGCTCTTACACTGGGCACAGCTGAAGCAGGTCTCGGTGGCATGCCAGTGTAGCCCATCATAGGTCATCTGAGCATGATCAACACCTGGAAAAGGGGAAATGTTGAGATGGTTAGTAATAGTACTCTAAGGGCTAGACAACCATGACAGGTGTTTTATTGTAAGAAAGTTATCTTACCAATATGTTCTCCACAGGCCTCACAGTACTCGGCATAGAGAGACTCAAAGCAGCCACAACAGTATGGTCTGCCATCCTTCATGATATAGCGCTGCCCCCCTAGAATTGTCTCGCATTCAAAACAGGAGAAGTGCTTCATGTGCCAGTGGCGCCCCTCTGCCTCTGTGCACTCATCAGCGAAGATGATCTGTAGACAAGGATATGTACTGGATGAGACGCAGACATACAGCCTACATTTCCCTTTCTGGCTGAGACAGTGGAAATATAAAATAAATCATATTGCTATCCCAGAGGAATTTGAAAGACGATAAAACTTCCGACTCTGGATGTTTTTCCTTTACTACAATGTTTTCTCTCAGTATTTCAGTCTTGTGGTTTTTACCTCGTCGCAGGCTGAGCAGCGTGGTTTGAGTAGCTCAGCGTGGTGCCTTCCACAGTGGATCTTTCCATCATGGTAGAAGTAGATCAAATCCACCAGCAGTTCGCTACATGTAGAGCAGGCGAAGCATGCTGGGTGCCAACACAGCCCAGGGCCTGCCCTTGAGGCGAACACTGCCATTTCTCCACCGCTGATGTTTTCACCACACTGTAATATGCAGACATTGTTGATTATAACATCCTGTAATGACTCTGAAATTGTTCTTTAGCTTAAGCGCCCAAATATTCTGTGATAAGATTCTCTGTACTTGAAAAGGTTTTTGGACTCTGAATTAGAACAAAACAAAACATCATACCACAACTATCCCAGTCCCCGGAAAATAATACACGCAAGACAAACTTACATGCTCACAAATGCTGTTCAGAAGATTGCGGGGCAGCAGTTTCACTGTACCCCTCCCTAGTGCTTCCTTCTTCCTCTGGACACTGAACATAAGTAGCTCCTTCTTCTCCTCCTCACTGAGGGACTGGCAATAACGCACCTGAAACGAAATTGATAAATTACGAGTAAGAAGATGATTTAATACTGCAAAAAGAAAAAAAAAGTGCTAGTTCAAGTGACCTTTTCATTAAAACACCCATTGAGAGATCCAATTGCAAGTCTGTTGGTCACTAATAAAAGGTTATAAACTTAGGTAGGTATGAAAGAGGGCAGAGTGCATACCAGAGCATGCTGAACAAAGGCAACTCTTGACCCCAGCTTGCCCTTCCTACACCCCCTACACATCTCCACCCACAGCCCCTGATTGAGAACATCATTTTTACAACAGGCCTTTTTGATGTTTCCCAAAGCCTTAACAAGAGGGAAAGCAGACGTTTACACAAACAAGGCCTGTGTTTAGAGTGAAATCAAGAGGACGGGCAACAAAGGGAGAGAGACAGCCAAGTCGAACCGTGGTGCCACTGCGGTGGTGGCATCACATAAAGCCTCTTTCAACCGGCGTCCCTCTCTCCCGCTGAGCAGTCCTCGTAAAAACCACTGCTATGACAGGAATCCTGCTGGTGGGGGCTCCTGGCAAACATCATAAAATCATCAAGTCAAAAGTCACATTGTGCCCACATTACATGTCTACAAGATTGTGGAACAAAAAAATCCCCTAGTGTGATGTCAACACGAATGCCAAGGGGCTCACATTAGTGGGATGGCATGGAGATGGTGATGTTGTTAACGCTGTGGGTTTAGCGGGTAGCAACAGATACGGCTACTCACACAAAAAAATGGAGAATATCTTTTCTGCAACTGTGGTGTAAATGAGAGGACCTGCTGGGATGCATTTTTATGATGCTTGCATTTACGCACATGCACACCAAATATTCTCACCTCATTATCATGTGGGGGAAGTTGGTAGAGGAGCTGCTTGATTCTAAACTTCTCTCCCGGACTGTTAACATAGGGGGTCTTATCCTCTGGCAGACAGGAGAAATATAACTGGACCTGGGGAAAAGATGGCATCGAGCATTTGGATTAGACATGGGAACACCTCAAGATAAGGGGCCAGGGATTCGTTACATTGCTGAAAGACTTTTAAAAAAAAAAAAAAAAAAGCAAAAAAACACATTAAGCTGAAATGAAAGGTTCACTGAAGGCCCACACAAGACAAATGAAAACCTTTCTAAATTATATATTTTCAAGCATGTGCGGTCATGAATCTGAACATATAGCGGCGTTTTTGCTCCCGGGGACGTTGAGAAGCTTTTTTTAAACTGAAATGTTCATCCGTGGGATTGCAGCAATATATTATTGTTATGATCTTGGACAGAACAGCCCATATTTATGAATACAAATTCTTTTCCAAGGAACCAGAGAACAAACACATCAATTTGGGATGAGACACATTCTGGGACAGCTCTACGTGAAACGTATGGAAGACTGACTTTGTGGAATCAAAAGAGTTTGCTTGTGTTTTCCTGACCCCCAAATCTGCTTTAATCAATCAATGATCCCATCTGGACGATGATCTGACAACAAGAGGAATAGTTTTCTTCATAAATCTGGACTTAACCAGTCAAAACAGGTCAACAGGTCAAATCAGTTTAAAGATTGTATTTTTCCCCTCATATGCTCGTCTCTATAGGGACAGGACAAAGCAGCCTGTCACAGTGGCACTTTGACCCTTGGGGCTGACCACTGAAAACTAAACTTTATGAGGATGGGGCTATTACAGCAGGCCAGATAAAGAGGTGGGTTGTGCTCGTCTTGTGTGTTGGGGGGGCTTCCTGCAGCTTTAGCCGTCTAGAGGGGGTCTAACAGCAATTTACCCTGACAATCAACCCAACGTTTGCCCCCCACCATAAATTATGCACATTTTCATGCTGCTATTACCCCTCATCCAGCTCCCTAGGGGCTGGGGAACAGTCAGCTATGACCCAGGCCCTATGTGCTTCTCCACTGTAATGATGACCCATAATACACGGCCCATTCAGGGCAATGGCTGCAGTAAAGACATTACAGTTGACCCATGCATTTCCAAAACAAAAGGCCCCGCATGTTTGGGATTGAAGGTTTTCTTTTGCTGTGAGGCCGTCTTTTTCTTGCCCATCTCCCCCCCCCTCTCATTACTTCCATGTGTGTTGTTTAACAAGGGAAGTGGGATAGAGAGACATGCAGAGGAAGAGAGAAACGCAGCCAGAAAAGAGGGGAGAAAATGCAGCAGATTTGGGAAAACCGCCACATCACACTGTCTGCCCCACGGACACAACTAACAGCTCTGCCTGTGTTTGCGGAGGGGAAAGCTTGTTAAAAAGGCGGCCTCTCGATTCCTTATGTTGCCAGCAGCAGAAGCCTCGACCCACCAAGTCCTTCACTTAACAGATCCCTCATAATCACGAGCAGACTTTGCCATGCCGCAGTTTGTAAATAAAAGCACACACATCCTGACTGTGAAGTGGCTGCCTGGTAGAGCCTGACAAGTCTGCCTCAAACAAAGGGACCAAGCAACAGTTTTATGAAATATATTGTCTGCTCCCATAGGTGCCATTATTCAGAGACCGTAGTTGGTATGTTATTCACCAATGTGCTGAATAGCATCTATCTGGGCCAAGCAAATGGGCTGGAAGGGAGTTAAAATCAGGTCAGAGCTGTTTTTATTCACCGTCAGGAGGATACACCATCATTCGCAGTGGTGACTTGGGGAAATAATGGTTGTGAACCAATGAAAAACGTACCACAATTAAAGAGAACAATATCAAGCTGTAAGTTTTCTTTGTACGGCCTAGATTCCCAAAAAGTTGGGACGCTGAGTAGAACATACACATTGAGATACTAATTGGGACATGAAATTGCAATTAAAAACAGTTTAAAGACAATAAGTTTTACCTCATCAACTTCTCAGATTTTTGTATATATGTGCTTATTTTGAATTTCATGTCAGCAACAGGGGGCAACAAACAGACTGGGAGAGTTCTAATGCACAAACAAGGACAGAGCTCACTTTGGAACGCCTTCATGAATTTCATGAATGGTCTCAATGAGAATCAGTCCATCCTAAGCGTGGTTTGCTCACCTGTTCAGGTCTAAGGCCGGGCGGTACCCAGGCGTACTCCTCCAGTGCACAGCCAGAGTCATCATCGGAGGTGGAGCTGCGCTGGAAGCCAGAAGTCAGCTTACTGACTTTGTGCTCCATCATCAAGTCTCGCTGGCGTGCCCCGCCCTGGAAGCCGGCCGCCGACACTGCCGCACTCGCCAGGCTCATCAGGCGCTCTTTTTACTAGACAGGCGAAGCAAAAAGAATGGAAAAGATGGGGGAGAAAAGAACGGGGGAATTGGGGTGAGGATAGGAGGCGGAGAGGGGATTGAAACAGACATAAAACAGAATCTTGGTTAACAAGCCATTGCATCAACCAAATCCAACATAATGCTATCCTCACACCATCTAATCCAGTTCTCTCATGTCAGTGCCATTCCGCTGAATCTTAACCACCGGCTGAATCACACCATCACTGTCTCTTTCATGAGGCCCACAGCCCCCTTCAAAAGCCAATTATGGTATCTGAGCAAGCTTTTCTTGGTTTGCTTCTGGTGATGAGTCTACTTCATAAAGACACTCATAAAGAGGACTGTACCCTTTCACTGCTGTTGTGGTGGCAGTTAAACATGTGCCCTCCTCATGTGGCTTTTGAGGATGTAGAGACCATTAGGAAATTCCAAAAGCTTCATGAGGTGACGTCCAATCTCATTATAGTGACAACAACAAGCAGTTTGCTATTCATAACTACACGGTGAATTCAGAGTTACTTATATGTTTGCCTGGTCTTGGGCAGTGTTTCAAAGACCTCACATTCCTTTCCTATACTGTAACTCAGTTTGCCATCAACTTAAAGAGCAAGAACAACACCAGGCGCTGCCTGTTAAATCTTTAGGTTTCACCTTATCTCTGGAGCTGAGGTCTGAATGAGGCAGCCTGTTGAGGTGCTACATCATACTATGTCCCAAGAGGGGCCACCACGTGGGATCTGATGCTGGTTTGATCAGTTGAGCCTGTGGTCTGTATAAACACAGGCCTGGCCTTAGACAGGGCCACCATATGGGGAATGTCCACAATCCTGCTCTGTCCCTTCATCTCTGCTTTTTTTCTTTGGGCTGTTTGTTTTCCAACCTGCTGCAGTGAGTGTCTGATCATCCTTTCATCTCTTAGATGGACAGAACAGTGCCAGACAGGTGAAGTAGTTGGACAGGGAGAGATGGATAGATGGATGGATGGATGGAAGGGGTCGACTGATACTCAGTTGGACATTGACAGTGCAACAGAAGGAGGAAAATAAAGCAAGGGGATCAAAGACTGGCACAGTGTTGGCCTATGTGTGTGGTGGCCATAGTCACTGATACTTTTCTGCAGATCTACATGACTGTGGTGGTGCAGTAGTAAAAAAAGACAGAACAAGATAAACAAGGGCTCAGCTTGATAAAATAAAATTTAAAAAAATCACTTTATGCAGTATGTATCTAAAGCAACTTTGGAGCAGCTGCCATTGCAGGCACAAATGACCATTAGAAGTTAATGGTTGCACAAGAACAGACGAACCATTGAGTCAGCAAGCTGATTCAATCAAGTCTGTTACATTGATCTAATGTTTGCTAACATTAGCTACAATGCTACTGGTCAAACCAAGGCAAGTGAGGCCCCAGCAGCAAAACCCCATAGTTTATGTAATAGAGCAAGATTTCACGTTATTGCTTTTGCATTATGTGAGCTACATTTGTTCTTTTGGAAACTGCATCACTTTGAGTCAGGTCTGCCCAAAGTGGGGCCCGTGGGCCAAAGTTGGCAGTGACATTAAATAGAATTTTCCTTTAAAAAAGTAATAATATTTATGGTGTTTGATTCTGTTTGAGGGTAAAAAAAACTGCTCTATAATATGTGTTATTTTTCATAATCTTTACGCAGGAAGTGAGTTAAGGAACGGTTCCAAGTACCATTTTGGATCTGAACAATACAGTGCAATGGGTTTTTGCTTTTGGCCCCTGACAAACCATTAAGTGTCAATGTTGTAAAAAGGGAAGGGAAAGGGAAAACGTTGCACGTCCCTGCTTTAAATGAAATATTAGCATCAAAAAAACAATGTGACAATCTGGGGAGTCAGTTTTCTTGTTTAATGTGCCAAACTCAGTTCAAGTTTGTGAAGCAGCTCAAATCTAGTAGCTAATCTTGAAGACTCATCAGTTAACAATTAAATCACTTCATCCCCTGAGCTGCCGTAAGCTCTGCAGGACCAAGCAGACACAGAAATGATGAATGTGTGTCCAGTTGTGGTCATTTCTCACAGGCCACGGGCTCTCGCTGAGATCAAATGGGAGCCCAGCCAGCGTCCAGCAGCCTGGCCCTTACACCACCTCCCCCCCCATGCCTACACCCCCTATGGTCGACAAGGGCGTGGAGGGCCGTGGAGAGACAGCTGAGAAAACCAGACACACTCGAGTGCGGCCTTTGAACACCGGCGTGACAGTAGAGGGGCCTGAAAATCTGCGCTCTCTCCTGGAATGATATATATGCCCGGCTGCCCCTGGGAGTGTGCGGCTCCTATGCATGCATGACGAGGGAATGCACATACTTGTGTTTAAGCGTGCAGGCATATAGACACAGCAACATAAACACCCTGTCAGAATCAGCTGTATGCATCAAGCTTCTCTGTCAGCGACGACTCTTTCTGAGATAGCGGCGCACGACACCCTCACGTGGATGATTTACTGCTGCTCTCACGGCATGCCAAGCCAGGGCAGCTACTGACCATTTATATCAACTCGTCTTCCTCAAGGACAAGACAAGCCCGCGTGGCCTTGCTACTGCCAGCGACTGGCATGCCCTGCAGTAGATTCATGGGCTTCTTTTGGCATTTGTTGATTGTACGACAAAGTGTCAAGTCAGGCGGATTGGCTTATGACACGTCCCATTAAAGCCGCCTGACGTCCCGAACAATGGCACCTTTGTGAAGGAATCCACTGAAGGCCTGTTCCATCAAGAGCCTGTTTATCAGCCTTTAAGTCTTTTTTTTTCTCTCCTGAAGATGTGGTGTGTTATCTCCTCATGCATGACAGTTAAAGCCTTTAAACCCAGATAACCTGTCTTCAGATGAGAGACGGCGAGAAACGAGACACTCTCCTGTTCTTTTTCGCATCCATTGACTTGCAAATGAGACCAAAATAACCTGCAAAAATGTGGCCTTGTTTGAGAGCGGGCTTGGGTTTCACGTGGGAGATAGCTAACTATAGGCAGGTTCCGTCAGGAGACTTTCACACTCTCCCGACTTTATCAGGCACAGACTAACGCTCGCTCGTGCGCTACATTTGTTAGAAAGATGTTTGCTTTCACATGTTGGCTGAGCCTCCGCGAAGATGTATCACACAACCAAACCTGACTCACAGGAATGTCAGGCTTGATCTTAGGCCAGGCCGAGAAAGAGGAATAAAGAATAAACATGACTTGATGTTCGGCAAAGCCCCTTCCTCACACAACCACCATCTGCTTGGATGCTAATTTTTCCCTTGGATGTCACGCAGCTAATTTCCTCTCTTTCCACTTTGCTTCCCTAACTTTCTGAATGACAGAAGCAGCAAGCCAACTAACCCAACCAAGCTTATACTGACTCGCTCGCCAAGTCACTGACTCATCACTTGTGCTGGATTTTTAAAGTTCTTCTCCCAACGAGGGGCCGATTGGTTTGTGAGATTAGTTTTGTACTCCCCCCCTTCCCCCCCGCACTGCCCTCCTCCCACACTAGCCAGACCCCTGCAGTCCTGAATGTTTAACAGCCCCTCACTCTTTTGTAAAGGTGCTTGTTAACATGGCTTTGGGAGCTGCAGGCCTGCATATCTCGACTGATCTGCCCACAGAGTGCCAGAGGGTGGTGGTGAGGCTAAAACGGGGGTGGGGGGGGGGTGGACTGACATGTATGAAAATGTTAATGTGTCTCTTTCAACAAAAGAGAGACGAAGTAAGTCAAGGCAGGTGAAAGAGCAGAGCTGGAACAAACGCTCGCTTTGAACAGTTTTCAGTGAGTCAAGTTTTTCAAGACATCCCACAAGATATTCTGAATGAATGAAGAGCCCTGTCTGGTCAAAGAACATGCACAATGGCTACGATAGTCTTGTGAACAAGTACATTCAATAAGGGGCAAATTTTTCACCCCTAAGAAATCACTTTGCAGAATACAAACCCCACACAGGACCAAATACCATGACCGACCAATCAATATTTCCATCAGTAAAACTTTTATTCACTGCCACTTTAACCAGAGTCCCCCCCACAAAAAGTCCAGACACTGGAGCATTGGATTAACAACCCTTGAGAGAGTGCACAGGAAAAATAAGCAGCTTCTGGTCTGAATTACTGTCTATATTCCACTAGGAAGTGGATGATGGACATGCACACAACCCAACACAGTGCTCTCTGTCAGTCTGGACCCGGACTGACATGTTTAACTTGGCTCACGCGAGGTCGGCATTGCAGGACAGGCTCGACTTGAAGAGAAAAACAAGATTTTCTGTTCATAGGTCCCTGCTTATTTGAGCTCGAACTCAGACAAATCTGGTTCTGTGTCTGACAAGACGCGCTTCAACTTTAGATTTACGTGGCATATTATTGCGCCCTCGTATCCCAGTGTACATAAATAACTTCACATGACTTCCCATAAACCTACTGAGATCTGACAAGCAACACTTTGGATTAATGGAGTTTCTGTCTGCGGAAGATTCCAAATCCAGTCAGTTAGGCGTAAATGTTGCTCGAAAGTCTGAGCGACGAGAGAGCCAGAGAGGAGCTTGTTTTTGTGCAGTGTCGAGGTGATACATGGCTGGAGTTTGGTCAGCTTATTGAGGTCTCTTTTTCATGGACGGGGGAGTGTTTTTCCAAGACCAAATGGATGGGAGTGAGATCCCCGCTGAGATCTACACTATGGGGACCACCTGCATGCGCTGGCCAGACTGAACTCAACACACACATGCTGCCGTCGCATAGCAGACACCAAACACATTTACATAACAGTGTACTCAGTTTGCAGTTTAAGGGATCAGCTCTTTGATTGTGAAGATCTAATATTACACTGGGGTCCAGGTGTACATGTGATGTGATGTATGTCATCGTGGAAAATGCAGATGAATAATTAAACTGCTCTCCCATTAAACTAAATAATCCAAGAGATTTCTGAACTCTGCACTTCAGGAAACTTGTTCCATCTAGCAGCAGAGGACTTTCAGAAGTTCAGGATGAGTTATGATGCAATGCGTTAACATCTCCACTTGTTCAAATGTTTTTTTTCCTGTCAGTAAAAACAAAGCAAATTCCACAGGACAAAAAAAACAAAACAGATTACATCTTCTTACCTCAGCGTAGGCCAACTCTCCTGAGGCGAGCAAGAAAAAGGATCTTATCACCACCAAATCCAGTCCTAGATTCCTCTCCAGCCTCTGGGCTCCATATCTACGCAAGATCCTCAGAGCTCTAATTCCAGGACAGAAGCAGTCAGCCTTCTCTATCAGTGCTGTCAGCGCAGTAACAGCCCATATCAAAGCTAAGACTGTAAAAAGCCAGGGAGATGTCTGTCTGAGTGCGTGGGAGAGAGTGTTTGAGAGGGGTGTGTGCTCGTGAGTGTGTACATGGAGCAGCTCAACCAGATGGTCATCCCACCCTTGTCTCACTCACTCACCCTCCACCATTCCTCCTCCTCCTCCTTCCCCCCCTCCCAACACAGCCCTCTTAACCTCAGCCCGGCCCCTTAACCCTCAGAGCAGCCACTCACGGCACAGGCTCTCCTCTGCTGACCCTCCCCTCGTACTTCAAACGTTTGCTTCCAAATGAGAACCACCGGTAGAGCTCCGGCTCACAGGAACTGCACTTTTAAGTAGCACATCAGTGATGGCGGAGCTCGTTTTTACCACACCAACCGCCCCGTCTCCACAAGAGCTTTCACATGGCATTCCTCTTTCTGCTTCCCTATCAACAGCTCAAAGATGTGGGGAAGGTGGTGAACAGTTACAGTCAGGCTTCGGTCTATCTGGTGGTTTGCCTCTCTCCTCTTTCGCGCGCGCTACAATGTCACTAAGTTAAAGAGAGCCATCTGCTAACTACGGCTTCATGATTACAGAGTGATTGTTGGGCCGAACGGACAAAAGATGCTTTATTTATCCTGCTGCAATAAAATTACTTCCTCTTCGGCCCAGCCTCACATAACCCTTCCTTGTAACTGAGCATGATGTCAGCAAGTCTATCTGAGGCCATCTAAGAGGCCTTCCGACACATGAATCACACAGGGCTTACACAAAGAAATGACTTAAACCACAAAGCTGTTATTATCAGCTTAACGTGTCTGAGTGAGCGTGAAAGATGTCCGACTTTTTTCAGCTCAACTTTGATTAGACAAGTGCACAATGCAGCTGCATTATGGGAATCTGTGCAGTCACAGTGTAATGCAGTGATACAAGAAGTCCTCAGGTCCTTTCCTTAGGTAAAAGTACTGATGCCACATGACAAGTGAAAGCCCCTCAAGCAGTAAAATGGTCTTTTGTGTATGTTGCATTCGCCTGCTGTAGTTGTTAAAGGCCGAGCTCATTTGAACCACTTTGTATAACGTTGGGGAGTTTAACCTACAGCAACGTGTCACATTCTATGAGATCATCACGTGTGTTGTGTCGCTGTCCTGTGAATACTTCATATCTAAAAAAAGTCAACTTTTCATGGGCTCAGAAAAAAACACTGTGTCTTCAGCTTTGTGGCCATGCACCAAAGATGGTTTTTAAATAGTTCATTTGGCTAAAGAAGTAAGATGATTTCAAAAAACACAAACAAGAATTCTGAAAGTCTAATTCATTGGGAGAGGCACTGGTTTGACTATGAACTGAAGACTAAGTATAAAGTTGAACAAAAAGAAAAACATTAGAGCAAAGTACAAGCAGGCTTGGAGAGTGACAGAATACATGTGAGAGGATGATGTAATTAGGACACAAAATAATGTATTCTGGTAAAGTTAGAAAAATAAAATATGTAATTAGATTATAGATACATTCAGTAAAAAATGGGGATTACTAACTGGATTATAATTTTTTGTCTTTACTTGCAAATGTTTGGCATTGAACCAGTCCAAAAGTATGAGAAAGTTATCTAGTTACATGGCTTTAATATGTGATTCTATGTAGTCCAGTACTTGGTTAAATGTAATAAGTTATGTTCCATGACTAAAACTAAATCACCAACAAGTTTGACAATCATGTTGTCTTGTCAATATTAAAGCTAAATGTCACAGTTTCCGTTTCCTCGGATGTTTTGATTGTTGTTCAGGCAAAACAAACTATTTTAATAAATCAACTTGGACTCCGGAAACTTATTTGGCAGCCCTAATTCAGCTGTATGTATCTTCCAATCCAGCACATGAAAAACCTGAATATTCAATGTCTACTAAAGCAAACTTTCCACAGAGGATCATCAACACACTGCTGTCTTTGGATAATATCCAAGCTTCCTGTTTGCCTTTACGGCGTAGTGGTGCTATAGGACAGGAGCTAAAATTACAGGCGTGTTCCATGAAGCCTACATGTACATATCCGCCCATCCAGTGAGCCTCCGCAGAAGGACGCAGTTGACCTCTGCCTCTCCTTCACCTCTGCAGGAATGTCAGAACGCGATTCTCTTCCTGTTGCCCCCAAAAAACAAAAGTGACCAGTTCAGGTCAAACTCTGGCAGTTGCACCTTTTGCATGCTTTTGTGGCTGTTCGGTTGGAAAGTCCAAGTGCTACTTTCTCCCGAAAGGACATGTTTTACAGGGGAAATAATTGTGTGTAAGAGAGGAGAGCTCAAACGTCCATCCTTTTCAACACAAGGTTTTGCTGCAGAGGGTTAACATACTTTAAGACTGTAAAACAAAGCAGTAGAACGTTTTATTGGGAGGTAAGGAATCTATTAAACAGCTAGAATTGCCTTCTTTATTATCATTTTAGCAGCTGCTTAATTTTGTGGAGGTGACGTCAGGGTGTAATTCTGTGAACAAGCACACATGCGTGAAGCATTTACACTGCGGGGTTTTTATGTAGAGGCTGATATAACAAGGTTCACAAGGGTTGAGACTATTATGTAGCAGTGAAATTGTTTGAAAGAAAGCCATACAAATGGAACAAGCACTACAGAACCGATACGTTGAACTTAGTCCAGCCGAACATCGCTGTCTGCCTGCTGACTGGTCAAGAAAACGTTCTGTAACCCTTAAAGAATCAGCCAGAAAAGAAGGGCAGAAAGATTCCTGCTCAGCTCACCTGCACATGACTGACAGCATGAGAGTGATTGGCATTTACTCCATCCTCGAGCCTGCCTACACACACCACACATTCGCACCATAATGTGATGTGAAATATCAGCGTGGGTGGTGAATGCTGTCATTTAAATAAATTAAAAACAAGCAGCTTTTATGGATGGATATTCCTATCCACCCAACAGGGGAAGTTAAGGGAATGTATCTAAAACAGAAAAACATGTGACTGAACAGACTGATGATTGACGCTGGAGGACTTACAGACGTCTGCACGGTCAAACTGCCCTATAATGGGTGTGTGGCCAAAGCCATTGTGGCAGCCAAGGCCAGAGTGGAGAGGCGCCCCAAACCTCAGGCCTTTGTAGCGGTGCCAAAGACTCCGCACACCGATCGATTAGCAATTCTTAGAGGGGAGGGACGACATACACAGCATCCTGCCTTTGAGAGGGGCATTCATGAAATGCAAAGCTACAATGGTAAACTAATCTAGACAGAAGATGCAGAGCCCATTCAGAGAAAACAGAATTGTTCCTGATTTTTGGGGGGTGATTACTACAATTAATAGGTTATTTCTATAAAATGTCCCAAACGTTTGAAAAATGCAATTCACAATTTCCCAGAGCCCCAAGTTACATCTTCAGGCTATTACTTCTGTCCAACCAATAGTCAAAAACCTAAAGACTCTTCACTTAATCCTTGTTTTATTTAACATAACTGATGGGGAGAAGCAGAACATAATTACATTTAAGAAGGTGGAACCAACAAATGTTTCACATTTTTGCTTGAAGAATTACAAAAACAATTAATCGATTATCAAAAAAGTTGGAAACTAATTTTCTTTCCACTGACAAATTGATTTATTGGCTGATCGTTGCAGCTTAAGAGTTCAAAGCGTAATCGGTGGCCTTTGACAATGAACTAAGCTAAGGACAACAACTCAAAGGCGTCTGTGGAACATCTTTAGTCTCTCCTGTATCAGAATATCCCAACGCAGAATATCCCAACATCCCAACGCTCATTCTGAGATCACACAACTCTAAAGTTAGAAGTCGCTGGCTGCACAGTTCAAGGTTCGTCCTCAGATGGTTGAATAATATTAAGTTGGACAAGTCATGCATCCCTGACCTTTGACCTCAGAGAGCACCAGATGACCCATAAATCTATGGCCCCGGGGTCTTTACTGCTCATTCCCCTGTCATAGCCACAACGATCTGAACAGCACCTCACACCTGGTCTGCACCTTCTCACCGCTGTAAAAAAAAAAAAAGAAAGAAAGAAAGAAAGAAAAAAAAAGCGGTGAGGTACTCCATGACCAGCATGCCCCGACAACGACAGGACGGGGATGATCATCGTCAGAACCAACGCCCGACGATAAAACTGCATTCTTTCCTGGTCCGAGCACGTCCTTGAAGAGGGGGACCCGTAAAACAAAGTGTCTAGTCGAAGCTGCACCTCGCGGTAAGCATTCAGAGATGGATCCAGCATGTTTAAATGAGACAAATTTGAGTCCCCAGAAATGCCATAAATTGGGGCAAAGGGAAGGTCAGTCTCTAACTCACCGTCACTGATGACCATTGTTAAGAGCAGCTCTCACTTGTTTGTGAGCTACCTTATAAAAAGTAGGCATTCTCAAGGTTTAAATGACCTGCCAGCGGGTATTAGCAGGACACAGGCCAAACAAAAGCCTCAGTTATAAAGGCCAATAAAAGCCTATCACTCTACTGTAAAAACAATCCTTTTTTACGCCTTGAAAGAGGGAGGAAAAGGTCAACTGGTGGAGCAGTCAGCGCATTGATATTGACTTAGCTAGATTGGCGCTGACAAACTCAGGTCAGACTGTGGGCCTGTCAGCCCTATAACCCTCACATAACCCCTTTTACTGTTTTACTTTGACACACCGGAGGCAGCTGAGGGCAAGGCTTCGACCCTAGCTTAGTTTCTGACGAGAGACCTTTGTAGAAATTAAAAAGGGAAATATCTGATCACGTGACACTCACTAAAGTGTCTCAAGAGCGCTGAGCAGGAGAAATCAAGATGAAAAACGTGGAGAGGATTCGAGAAATGGTAATGAGATACGGTTACATGTGAACTTCTCAACTCCGACTGAAAATCTAATTTTCTGTCTTGCCAAACGGCAACAACAAAAAGGTCATAATCCATAAAAGTCCATAACCAAGCCGTCTGCGTTTCATTATCGAATTACAGTATGTAATGCTGCTGAATAAAACCAACAACTTATTACATGTTCAGAAGATGATGTCAGTCTGGATGGCTCCGAATTCATGGAAGCAATCAACAAACATAATACTTATCAGCCCATTTATTTCTGCTTTATTTAATTTGCTGCAGTGTCGACGTATGATGTAACACAACACGAATGTCCAGTTTCCACGGAGTCGCCGTGACATAACGCCGAACAAAGCTTGCGGTGTCAGCACAACAGATTGCTTCCCCACTTTTTTTTTTTTTTTTTTCAAAAAATACACCACTGTCTAACCGCTTCGCCAAACATCGCAGAGATGTACGATCAGACCAGCTCATATTTCACCCTCAATCTGACACCCTCTCACCTAGTTGTAAAAGCCGGACCTCATTGGGAACAATGGGAAGTGGAGCGACAGAGCTCCTGGGGCTATTAAAGGGAGGAAGCCCCTTTATTTGAGGACACTATAACTCAACAAAAGCCTGTGGCTGTCTGCACACAGAGCGGGCCGAGGATGAATGAGGCTGCTCTTACACCACTCACTTGCGCTGACAAAAGCGCCGGATCAGCAAAGGCCGAAGCCTGTCATGTGTGGTCCCCACGGACAAGCTGGGGAGAACACAGACATGAAAAGGTACAAACCAGTCCCACTGACACCTCGAACCAAAGAGTGTAACCGACATGTCTTCATTTGCTCCATCATTTTATTTCTTCACTTTCCTTGAATGTTCGAGCTTCACTGTGAGGAATAAATGTGTGCGCAGAGTTTGATGCTAGAAGGCTGCCGTCATGTTCACAGCTGAAACTTTTCTCTGAACATGATTTGTGACACCACATATAGTTTGTAAGGTGATGACGGGGCATCATTTATAAAGCGGTTGTACCGTCAACTGATCTCAAGCAAAAACTTATGCAAGTGTGAAGTAGTTATTTATAAAAGCTGACACTGATGAAATGTATCTTCTGGATCTGTATCTTATCTCTAAGCACAGTTTAGACTTCATGTAAATGAGCTTCCTGCTGGTCGTGTAAGGGTATTGCAGTTTGGGATGACTACACATCTGAGCCTGCGGTGAACTGTGCATGAGCTCTGTGAACAGTTTGCAGTGGCCTGTTAGATATCCAACAGACGTCAGCAACGTGTCCCCGAGCCTCTAATCCGGGGCTTTTTATCAGCGTGCTCCAAAAACCGCGACAGGCAAGATCGTGGCTAAAATCAGGTGGACCACTTGAAGCCTTCAGTGCGCATACACTGAGAATTGTCTTTCCAATGAATTAGGAGACAGCAGCCGGACTTGTGAAATTAATTCTTAATGAAAGTAAAGGAAAAGGTGTTGCTTCAGTGTTTTTTATTCAGCAAAACCATTCTCATGTATACCTTTATACATGTGTGGAGGCGATCTTTCATTTTTTTTTTTTCAGTGACCAGGAAAACGGTCAGCTTTTCCATGCCCTGTAAAAAGGTCCGATCACTCTTGTTGAAACAGCCCCCCGCCCACCTCAATGTCCAGGTCTAACACTTGTGACCCTCAAGACTCAACAACATTTTCCGCTTATGACATCACACTTTCAGAAAGCCCAACTCACACACCACTTAAACCTCACACCTCACACATCTGGGCTTTTCACCTCAACTTCAACTAAGTTCAACCGTATACCCTTCACATGGCAAGAAAACTATTTCCTGTGTGTTTCCAGCCCCCGGGGCTCCAAACGGACACATGAATGAGACCGCGGTAACAAAACAGGCAATAACCGGGCGTGAGCGCTATGAGCGAGTCAGTTTGGAAGGAGAGGATGTCGCCTGAAAAAAAAAAAAAAAAAATACAGAGAAAGTTGGCAATTCCCACAACTGGAAGCATTTTCGTGCAGCTTCAAAAGGCAAAACCGTGGAATCCAACAATACGCTGAAACAGTTAAGAGCTGCTCAGTCAGGATCCCACTAATGATTAACATTCCTGGAGAAACACTCTGTTACCGTCTTTTTAGAGCGTTCTAATTAAACACATGCTCCAGTGCCACAGCACAGAGGGAACTCTGACGACTGAGAGCGGGGATGCGTCTCTCCAGCTCTGCTTAATTGGACACAATTTAAGTCATTAAGGTGGTAGTAAAAAACAGCAGAAAGAGCCGAGGAGAGGCCCAATGATCTCCCCTGCAAGGCTCCCTGCTGCTCTGATGTTGTTGACCCTTTCACCTCCGCTACAGAAAAAAAAAAGATCTAGACCTACTTTCATCATGAAATGTCTGATGGGAGAATAATGCCTATACCGTGAAAATGTATTGATACCGGTTGTGCTGCGTATGTCTGTGCGTCTGAACAGGACAAAGAGGCTATACACGTATGGAGGTCCTACATCGTGGGAGGCAAACCTATATCTGATTAGCTATGCATCTGTGTTCCACATTGAGTTGCCTTTCTCTGCGTTGATATATTGTCTATAGATGTATTGCTGAGACATGATCCCTTTTTTTGGCAGCTGTAATTAGGTGATGGGTGGGAAATCAGAATGGAAGTGTTGGGAAACAAATGTGTTTATTTAACTCTTTAAAAAGATTGCTGGCGTAGATTGAAACATTCATCTTGTCTTGTCACCTTTGTCACTTTTTGCACTTGTTGTACCATCGCAGGTCCGTTCAAGTATATCAAACTGCAGTGGCGTACTCAGATTTGTTTTAGGGGCAGGGAAAAAAAAGAAAAACAAGTAAGAAAGGCACCACATGTAAGAGAGGGGCACCAGCGGGCAGAAAGTTGTGAAGTATACATGGTGAAGAGAGTGCACTTTCGCCCCTGCTGCAACATCCACCAGTGGCAAAGGAAGATGAATGAAGTTAAACATCCCAATGTGGTTCAGTGTGGTTTGTTGGCTGCTTTGGTCACAGAAGAGGCCAAAAACTTCATTTTCATGTTCTTAAATATTGTAGCCGAGGGTTGTAAGCTGCTTATAATTACTACGCTCTGTAGACTGAACTGAGGCAAGGCAAAACATTTATTCCACTCTCTGTTTCTGTACCTTTCACAATAATTTGGGATATTATTTCTACCTCATCGATGCTAAATACCTATACGTTCAAGAGGAGTGTCTGTGTGTTTGTGTGTGTGTGTGTGTGTGTTCGTGCGCACATACACACTTGTGTATTCAGGACTAGCGAGATCCAATCTGAAGCCCTCTGCAGGCCTCACTCCAGTTTGTCAGATATACAGGCCAGACATGGGGTCAGTAGTGCCTGGGATCTGTGTGCGAGTGTGTACGCGCGTGCGTGCGTGTGTGTGTGTGTGTGTGTGTGTGTGTGTGTGTGTGTGTGTTTTGGCGCGGTGATATGTGTGCAGTGGAAAAAAAGACACAACTGGCTTCCTTATCACCCCCCCAAATTAAGGATACCAGTCCTCCAGGGCTGATTTTATTCTTAGAAACCTTCCCTGTAGTGCGTCTGTTTCTGCCAGCATCAGTGTGTTATTTTTGGAGCTGCTAATACTGAGGTCACTAATGACACCAAAACCAATTTTCAGCATCACCGGCCAGGGTTAAGGAACATGTGACAGAGCGGGAATACATGCTGTGTGTTATAATAATAACAATAATAATAATAATAATAATAATAATAATAATAATAATAATAATAATAATAATAATAATAATAATAATAACAGTTATTATACTTTTCCATAAAGTCTGAGATGTCTTTTTATTCAAGTTGTATTACTTTCCAGGACCATAAAACATTCTCCACGAAGCTTCAGATGTGTGTTTGCTCGCAGACAGGACGCAAACGCACAGATGTGCACATCTGGTGAGCCACTGCTCTTGTTTTCTTTGGGAGCCCAGCCCCTAACAGGAAGACAGCGCGAGCACAGCAAACACAAACCCGACTCTTTGAACTGGCCTCTCACTAGGAGCTGCCGTCAGGTTGTTGTGGCCAAACGAACCTTTTCTGAGTCAGCTCAGTGGGCCCATTGTGGGCCTCAGGCTGCTGCTCCGCAAGACATGTCCTCAGTTAGCCTTTGTCAATATTGACCCATCTGTATGTTATCCCACAACACCTACCTTCACTGTGATGTATGGCTATTTCCAACAGATAAGAACACATTCCTCGGCGTGGAGAGATGGACTATAAGAGATTGCGAGGTAGCAAATACTAAACATAAATCAAGTGATAGTGAGATTCATAATAGCTGTCTAGTCTCACAGTAAGTGAGGAGATGTGGGAGAATATGTTACAATAGAAAAATAACATTTAAATACCTTTAAAAAAAAAAAAAAAAAAAAAAAAAAAATATATATATATATATATATATATATATATATATATATATAGAGAGAGAGAGAGAGAGAGAGAGAGAGAGAGAGAGAGAAACAGTTGTTTTACTGCTCAATACCTAACAGGCTGTCATTCAAAATAAGGCATCCTGAACATATTTGCATTATTTATGTTGAGTTACATTTGAGAACAGAAACTGACACACAGTATGTTGAAAGCTAAAATGTATGTATTTGGGAGCTTATCTGCAGTGCTTAAATCAAACATCAGTCATAAGTGATGGAATTCTTTTTACAAAGAATAAATAGGGTGCCACAGTGGCTCGGCAGGTGGTGCATGCATCCCATGTGTAAATAATAAATAATGCTTTATGAAACTCACTACTGATGACCAAATCCCATGTAGTTTGCTATCTTTTAAATACTACACAAGTGCACTGAAACATGCATGATCTGAATTCATTGTAGGTTCAAACTCTGGAGTCAAAAAAGCTTTTCTCACACAGAGGGCTGTGAGTCGGTTCTACTAATGTAAATGTGCATCACCTCTGAAGGAAAACGAACTTAATGCTTCACATGAAATGAAAAGGGATGTCGTGTTTAATTATTCATCTTAAGCATGCGCTGCAGTATATATCTACTGGTGTACAGAACTCAGGCTCTCTTTAGATGGAAGATCTTGTCAAGGAATTATCTTTTTCAATTCGCAGTCGTGAAAAACTCCTCCAACGAGACACAAAGAAAAGAAGAGGCTGTTTAAATATTCTCCCCCAGGAGGACTGGTAGAGGATAATGTATTGATTTATTGCTCCGTCTTCCTGCTAATCCCCTTAATGATGTATTTTGAGAGATATTTTAAACGACTTATTATAAATTCAGCAGCGCGCGATTTGGGAATACGGCCAAGCTCTTAAATTCGTATGCAAACCTGATTAATGGTGTAAAACAAGACAGGATCCGACTTTTTAATGAGTAAATGTTCTGAGAGGGACATCCTGGCAGGCGTCCAGCGGCTGTCCCTGCTGTCTGTAACTGTGACCTTTCTGAAAAATCTCAGGAAATACCTTGTTGTCAGGCCGAGAAAAAAAATAAAAAAATCCCTCGCCCTGCAGAGTCCACATTTAAACCCCGCTGACCTTTTTCCATATCATCCACGCTCACTGACTCCACCCCTGTGACAATGCCAACAGAGCTGGAGGAACAAGAGGCACAGGAAGGGGAGGGAGGTGTGTGTTTTGCATATTTCCAGCTGTGGGTCCGGAAAGCTCTAACTGAATCCCCTGTTGTGTCGCGGGGGAAATGAGCTGGGCTTTTTTAATGACTATCTCAGGCTAATATGTTTTCTTTTGCCCCAGTCCTTGATGCTGCGATCGCTTGGATGGATCCCTATGGATGTGGAGGACGGAGGAGAAAACACTGCTCTACGGCAGGCGGCCACGACTCTCCAAAAAAAAAAAAAAAAAAAAAAAAGCTGCTGACACTTGGCATCTCCACATCTGTTATTCCCCTTTATCATAGACAGACATGTCGATAATTGCCACTTTCGTAGCGCTCACTGCTCCGTGGTTATTATGCAGTGCTCATCCAGAGCTGAGCATCATGCCTATACATGGTGGTGATAATGAAACATGTGTGTCGAGTCTGACTTTCATCATCATGGTGGTCTGATGGTTAGTCCCGCAATTACGCCGTGCGGTTACCAGAGATCTGCCGGGGCATTAAACTCCAGTGTGAGAGCCAAACCCGTTTCCCTCTAACATCATCCTGCAGCTCCTAATAAACAGAGTTGTGCCTGGAAGCGCTAAATCACTAGCTACCTTTAATCACTTTAGAATAATGCCTAGCATGTGGATCCAATGTGTGCCACTGCCGCACGCAGAACCCACCGACTCTCATACGTGATGCCGTTTGAACCACATGGCATGCACGGTGTTATAGTCTCTCGCGCAGACAACACCATCCGCAGGGGTTATCTTGATCTCGATCTCGACAACCGCAGATGTAACAGTGCCCTAAATTTGACCATCCAGGGCTGCCGTCCATTCGGCCTGCCCCAGTGACCACAGAAACAGGGACCACCGGGCGTTTAAACAAGCCATACTTCATCCAGCCTCCTGCCAACCTACCACAAACAGTTTACAGTCAGCGTGCTCTGCTCTCTGGAGTTTGTCTATGGCAACCCGACTCCAGTGCCACATCTCCCCGTCCACAGTCATGAAAGACTGGCCTCCTCTGACAGCTCCTCACAACACACGGCCCTGTGCCGCTCCGCTTTTAGCCCTACTGCGGTGAGCTGCACCACGTCTGGGGATAAAAGGCTGCCAGAGTGTTTGGCTTGCAGGCGATTTACACGGACGCGAGGGTGATTCATTCTAGCTTTGCACAAACAGGCCTCTGTGTACATTTCGCTGGTACTGGGCCTTTTAAATCAACACTGGGGAACGTATACACACGCGCTCCGGGACCTACATTCTGCTCATTCACACTCGGCTGGTCTTCTGCCACATGCGCACACTCTCCGACACCTACAGACAGTCACACACACGTATAGGTGAACACTTTGTCTCCGTTCATCTGCTCCTCTCAGAAAAACAAGCACACACACACACACACACACACACACACCAGGACATGCCCCACTGTTTATGTCTGAGACTGGCTACATGTCTGTGATTCGTCTCCTCCTCCACCACTCTTGCTGTACACTAATGCAGTGGCACTGAATGTGCTAATGTCGTAGCTAGCTTCTCCAGTTGAAAGGTGCATTATGAAGTGCTTTAATGCTGCCAAGTCCTGAATCCTCCAGTCTCTGAAATAAACCATCGACATATCATACATTTATTAAAGGGTAACTCCACCTATTTGCACATTAAAATGTGGTGACAGGTCTTGGGGGGCACTAATGCATATGTGAAAAAAGTGGAAGTACAGAGGAAGCTGTATGTATTCTGAAAAAATGACTCCAGTAATCTCACTCAGTAGCTGAGTTGAATTGTGGGTAATGTAGCCACCTCCTTTTGAAAAGGATGATATCTCTCGTTGTGCTGAATCAATCTTGTTTTTAAGGGTGCAATTTGGAAGAATTTTAGTTAAAAACATTCCCAAATGAACGAAAGTTACCAACATAATGTGAAGTATAACTTTTCTGATGCTGCAAAGATACCTACTGAAATTAGCATGCTGATTAGCTTAGCCACATCCTGTCCAGGTCCAGAACCCTTGTGCTAGCAATGTAACAGGGGCTTCAAGCTCTCAGTCTGGATGGCTGACTGCACTGCTAATTGAGCTAACTAGTTAACAGCAGCTACAGTTAGCAGCAGGTAGCAGTGAACTCATGTGATACATTGCTTCCTAATTCTTTTGACAAGTAGTCAAGTGATTGTTACATGCTGCATTTTCAAAATGTCTATAATGAGTCCAGTGTTATGAGTGTGTTGCTTTTGAAAGCCTGGCACATATATTACCCACAATGCAACTTGGCCATGAGTGAAATCAGTGAAGGAAAATTATCAGATTACATTCAGCTTCCTCTGGATCCACAAAAGCCATCTGTACTAGTTTTTAATCACATAATTATTAGTACGCATTACTGCATATTTGAACTATGCAGTAAGTGTTTGATAATTACTTTTTTACCCTTCAACATGTCAAATGGGTGGAGATACCATTTAAGTGCGCACTTCCACGTGTCAAATTGGCCGAACTTATCAGAACCATGTCCTGGACTATTTCTGATGAGGCTGTCTATTTCAGCTCCTGGAACAAAATGTTCCTCGGGTGTTATGATTCTATTAATGGCACCTTTGATTCACTTTGACGGTTTTGGAAATGAGACGTGAACAAGCACCGCGTGACATGTGGAGCTGCTCCCAAGACACCACTTTTAAATCATTTGTTCTATAAATAACTTAACTTTCTCAGAGAATTCTCACCTGCAGCAGATCAGTGAAAGTAGAGGCTCAGCCCCGAACACATGCCTGGCCTGCTAGATCATCTAAACATTAAATAACTGCAGCTGTGAAGCATGAGATCCAGAGCTCAGCGGCGATACAGTATGTCGATCCAGCCAATAACATTTGCAGTTAAAAGTAAATTCAATTCATTGATTAGAATGTGTATGAGAAAGCAGAACTTGGGTTTTCGCTGGCTCTCAGATGTAGGCCAACATGCCCTCATTCTCCATGTGTGAGCACAGGGTTTAAATGAAAGAATAGGGCCTGTGTTGAACAGCTTTTTGAACAGCTGTTCTTCGCTCAAACTCAATATTCTTTTGTTTGCTTTTATTTTGGCGAAAATAAGAAACAGTTCATGCTGTAAAGACAATGCTTTCTGTGACTCCAGGGCAGAGCAGGCGTCAGCCTCTATTCTAGCCACTAGGTGACACCACCACCTTGGTTCTGTGCTTTGTCCTCCCTGTAGCTCCACCACCGCTCTGAATACTTTACCCTCCTCCTTTACTGGCCACTGTCCCAAGAGGAAAATATATAGATGAAAGTGAGTGACCAAATTACAAAATACCTCCTGTTGCAATTTCAGAACATGTTTTGTATCTCTGGTGAGATACATTTTGACAGTACAAAAAAGGAAGAAGGTTCTGCATAGTGTCAGCGATGCTGCCTCAAAGTGTTCCAAGGTGGAATTTATTTTCTTTAAAACCCCTTTTTCACTTGCGTTGTCCTGCAGTAGCTCATATCACTATCACACTATATCCACTGTACACAAATGGAGCGATCATGGCACCTCCTGAGTCTCTCACCTAGCTGTCAGGACTTCAGGCTGAACCGTCCTGAGCACCCTTGTTTTTGTCAGCTGTGGCCATGGTGACAGATTTCAGGCCAGTCTGACTCTGTGTCTTCTGAGCCAAGTGGGTTTGTCATCCTGTCAGCCCCTGAGAGGGCTATGCACGGGATTTAACGGCTCATAGAGATGTTTACTGTGCTCCAATGAGAGCACAATATTGTCTCAGGCTGTGAGGGTTAAATATAACAAGCAAGTGCTCTCCTGTGCCTTGCAGGTCTAATACTTTGTACCACAGCTGTGATTGGAAATGTTTGAAACTTGTTTCATGCAAAGGAAAAACTTTATGGCTTTACGGTTTAGCTCTGTGAGAAGTTCCGCAAGGACCGATGAATTCACTGAAGCAGCTTGCAGGGTTATTTTTATTTTAAAGAGCTGACTGCACTGGGAAAATATCCATCCAAATATGCCTTTTACGCTGACGTTCACTCTTAGAAAGCTTTCACCACGTTTTTGTTTCTTTTGTTTGATCAGAAAACAAGGAAAACTGTTAAACATCTAAACCATTTCAGGACATGATCTTAGGTTTGGTCAGGATGTGTGGCTCCCATCTTTTATAGTCCATTATGGTCAAAGTGAGAGTGACTTCTACTGTATGTGGACGAGGGGGTGTGCGACCACATTCTCCCTCACTCAACAGCACTCTGACAGCTATGGAGTCCTGCAGTGGCGGACAAGCAGCGGTCACAGGAGCGCAGACCAGTTGTCACCAAAGTGACAGGCGACAGCTGAGTCCATACATCTGGAGGCCCCGGGGACTCCACACTTCCACCCAGCCCACGTCTCTGACCGAGTTTTTTTCAGCGTCAGAGAAAACGAGCTCGCTCTGGCTTCACGCGCAGGGGAAAGTGAAACGTGCCTCTTTGGTGATGTTGATGCGTAAAAGCGCAAAGCAGCATCGGAGGACTGGAGAAGTCAAGCCAGTTTTGATGAGTTTTAAAGTATCCAATGACCACTAGGCTCTTCGGAAAGTCTCTGTCGGTGCAAATGATGGAAGTTGTCTTGTTTTAAGTTTTAAAGAGGTCGATTTGATACTATACCACTGCACCATTTTGAGAGCGATAAACCTGAAACTAAGTCGAGCCACAAGATAGGTACAAATAGACCGGAGCAGCAGTGGACACAAAACTGGACACACTCTTCAAATTAATGTGCAAAACTGTTTTTTTTTTTTAATTACTCAATCGCTTGCTCCACTCACCCCCAACGCGTTCAGTCGCGGCACACCGAGTATCCAGAACCAGTATTCCTGAAGCGAGAAAAACGACTCACGCTGCGTCTCATTGGCATAAAATGAAAAAAAAAAAAAAAAAAAAGTCCAGCGAGGGTGCACCACTGCGGCAAACAAAGCTTTGAACCCCCTCCCCAGAGCTTGTGCAAAGCAATGAGCTTTAAACTCCAGATTCTGGCTGCATCGGTCTGGTCTGGTCTGACTTCTCCCGCTGTCACCACATCTCACTGGAGCGGCGCACGGTGCGCAGTGTGGCGCTCCTCTCGGCGGCCACAGGGAGATGACATTAGCGTTGCTCCCTGCCCATTGGCTTAAACGAGCAGCCCCCCCACCAATCCTGGAGAGACGGTGTGGAGCACAGTGGACAAACGCTCCTGTGAGTTTAACTCCTGCCGCTGCCGCTGCTGCAGTGGGGAATTTAAGCTGCTTGGGTAATTTAAAGTGTTTGAAAACTATCAAGTGAGCTAATCTTCCTCTGTTGCCTTGACCTATAGGCGGGACTTAGCTTACCTTTGCCTTTATATACCCTATACAAGAACCCCCAAAATACTTTTAAACTTGTTTCTGTGTCTTAAATTTTACCCACAATTCAATGACAAAGACTTGATGTCCTCATTTCAACCTCCAGCCCCACACACAGCTCAACATGGGTGGAGAAATATGATCTCTCTCGCTCTCTCTCCCCCCCTTTTTTTTTTTGCAAACTCATGCCATCAATGTGACATTTTTCACAATGTGCTTTATGTTCTTCCACACAGACCGTGTAATGTTACTCTTATTTACAGTGCGCCATGAAAGGTAAGTCTATACACTGAAGAGATGCTCTCGCTCGCCATCCGTTGAGTTCAAAAACGTTCGAGGACGATCAAAGATTTGAAGAGAGTGGCCACCACCCGTAAATCACAGCTCGAAGCACGACACAACAGCAAGGATGTGTGTTCGTGCTCATTCAAAGCTTGTTTGCTGCAGATTTTGATGACATGTCGTGCTACGCGTGGTGAATGTACTTTGGAAGAAGCAAAAGGAATAAATTCCACCAAGCTGGACAGAAAAGTCCACAAAAGCTTTCTGGAGCTTCAACAGCAAACCAGCGTTCTCCTAAACAACTGAAGTAGACGGGGGAAACAGAAAAACAGCGGAATAAAAAACAGAAAAAGGCTTCACGCATCCCAAATTGATGTGAGAAGATATAATTTACACCCTTTTAAAAGCCTTAATCGTCGCTGTAACTGCTTCTCTAAAAGCGTTGCGTTGCACCCTGTCTGAAGTGGGTGCGTGAACTCACGTCAAGGGTAAAGAGCTCTTTGATGCAAATAAGGCTTTCCGTGACATCAAGTGTGACACCGTGCCCCCAAAACAACTCAACCAAATCCGGATTATTTGAAATCAGGATCTGAAAAATGTAGCCTGAAATGTGACAAATGCATCGATTTAATTTCTTGCCCTTTGACCCTGTTCCCCCCCCCCCCACTGGAGCAGACACTACATCTCTGGCTGACCTGGGTTACGACCCACTGACTGTCACATAGATCTGACTGTGTGAATGCACGTTAAGTAAGAACAGGTTTGCTGAGCTCAGACCTGTCAGTCATCGTCCGCACAGCCTTGGCAGAAAGCAGTGGAACACATCGCTGTGCCAGTTCTTATGTGGACCAGATGGATGTGAGCTTCTATTTGGTATCGCTCTTCACTGCAACCACTCACTTTGTACTTACTTTACCAGCGTTATGGATACGAAGACACTTTTCAAGCTTATCTGAACAATGTATCACACAAGTGGTAGCTCATTAAACCCCTCAACTCGTTTCAAAGAACTATATTAAATTATCCTAAAATATTTTTTTTTGCCTGTTGTGTCTCATTTTTAGCATCAGAGCTGACACTTGACCTAATTCTGCTCTAAATTTTCTGGCTTCATGTTTCAAAACTATGCCAAAGATAAGTCTAAATAAGATAGAATAGGCAGAAAAGGCAGCCTTGCAAAGCAAAACATCTGAAAGGAGGACAGTTATAAACAAATGGAGTATGTATGTCAGGTTTCAGTGATTATTTTGCCTTAAACCAGAATGCTCAACCAGCTAGACCTGAATCTAAAACCCTCTTTTCAGAGCTTATCTGCAGCTTTTCTAATGAGATATTTATGGCTTTGCAGGCAAAAAAAAAAACATGACAAAAATCTGAGCAGCATCGCTCAGATGACTTTGGCCCATAAAGATGCTCAGCATACTTTCCGGCGTACCTCTCATTAATGCGGCATGTGACTTTCCCCCTCTTGATTTTAATAACATAGAACTTGATTGCCGTGCATCGAACGTAATCCCTGTGAATTGCCGAGCATCAGGGGCATCCACTGGCCAGCAAACCAATATGTTTTTTTTTTCCCCCATCACAGCTGTTATTTGCAGTGCTGTGGGACGGAGCAGCGGTGAATGTGTTGGTTAAATTGTCTATCCCTCTAACAGGATTAAGAGCTTAAGGCGCTGTAAACCCTGAAACAGGAGCTCACCAACAAATCTGCTTTAATTACAGAAGATGACATCTTCTTCTTGATAACTCATATTTACTGCCTATATGTAGACGTATGTATGACGGGCTCTCTTCGCAGTCACCCGTCTCTTCCTCGCGGATCATCTGTCCATCAATGGAAGCTCCCTTTCATTAAATATTAAAAGAAAAAAAAAAAAAATCCCACTATGAACCCGTGTGTTTTCAGCTGTGTGCAAGCAGTAATGGAGCATTTTCTCAGAGTCAGGCCGCTGACTTGGAGACCCAGTTTTACAAGCTTGTGGGAATTCTGGGACTCAGCTTCAGTGAATCCCATCTGCATCTATATTTCATACTCAGGAAGTGTAAATGCATACGGGTGGGTGGCGAACAGTGGCATACATACAAGAACATGAGTTTTACCGCCTGAGCTGTTTGATATTTGGGTCTGAAATGACGGTAATTAGTCTGTGTAAGTGATACAAGTCTCTATTTAACACCTCGAGCCATGAACACTGGTGCAGTTGTAAGCCCCCCCCCGGTTGCCAGGTTGAGTGAGGATATTTGCCGGAGTGTTAGTGTGGTCTCAATCAAGTGGCTCGCTCTGCCTTTCATGTTTGCTCTACTTTTATGAGTGGCTGCGTGTTTGCTCGGGCCCAGTGCGAGTGAGTATGAAGCAGCAGCGCATGTGTACACTAATTTTGCTGAGACAGTTTGCCTTTTTTTTTAACCACTCGAGTAACGACTTCCTGTAACCTACCTAGCGGGGTATTTGCATATTATGAGAATAAAGAGATACAGATAGAAACCGTATCTGCCCCAGAAACATATTCCGTACACGTACTTTCCTGTTCCGTTCGAGATATGTGGTAATTGTTTGTTGCTGCTGCATTACTCCCACAAAGAAAGAAAATAAATCCACATTGAAGTGCATTCACACAATCTGGGAGGGGATTCTTTTTCTCTAAAGGGGATCTCGTTTCTTGAAGTTTACACAGGAAATCTCCAGTCCAAACAAAGGCAGGAAAACAAACAAACAAGTGACTGGGATAGAGACTGATGGCTGGTGGCTGAAGGCGAAGGCGGGACGAGTCAACAGAGCAGCTGGACCTCTTGACCAGTCACCTAGCTGCTGTCCATACTCAAACACTGTGTGGCCAATTGGGGACCACTGGTCAACCCCAGAGCACCAAAAGGCCCAACTTTACTCAGTCTGTTGACTTGATCTGTTGTTTGGCAGCTTGTCACAGATTGACAAATGGGACCATGTCACTAAAAACAACAAGTTAATGCATGAGCTGGAGAAACAGCGTCACTTAGCCCATGATAGAGCTCCACTTTTTCTGCAAAATCAAAATAAGGAAAGGCAGTCATAGGGTCCATACACAGCCTGTTTAAGGTGGGACTGTGCGCCAGTTCACCGCCTCGTGGTCCCATACTAAAAGCATACGAGACATATAACATACAAGACGGAATAGGGCTGCATTGATGTTCTGCCTCTACCTCAGTGTAAAATGAACGAGCCAATAGAATGGGCTAATGTTATAACATGGCATGTGTGTGACCCACTGCTCAGGGATTTAACAGCCGGAAGCAATAAGCAGCTAACTGGCAAAAGAACAGCTACTGAAAACTTGGGGAGACAATGAGGTAAAGGGAGCTCCTTGCCCTCCAAGCAGAGGACAAGCTGAACCACCGTGTCAGAGAGGAAGGTAAATGATTGTCGTATTGGTTTTAAAGCACTGCCAGACCAATATATGTTATATGACATATGTCAAAGTAGATGCCATCGCTGTTGTGTTAAACACAACACCTCTTTTGCGTATCATAAATCACAGTCAGAGGCAGCATGCCATCGATGACTGGCTCAGTGGCTGGCCTTCACCGTTGCAGTGTTACAGGAGAAAAAAAAAAGACTCCAGAGCCTACATGAACTGCTACAAGAACAATAGGCTATTGGCATTTTGTTTGGCTTGTTGATGAAGCTTTCTGTAAATACCAGACTACTGTAATTGATATGCTACACTTTAGCCTTTGTAGTCTCTAATTGGCTCCTGCTTAAGCGCTCCCAAAATAACTACAAACAGCCAGGGAAACAAGAGAAGGCTTGTTAACTGACAGCATGCTAAGTATGGAATTGTTCAGGCAGAAGTACTAACTGACTGCTCATATTATGTGTGCTGGACTCCTGTGCTGTATCTCTACAAAGGTCTGCTTCATATTAATATTATTGTTGAATCCCTTACACACAAAATATTCTAAAAGGTACTGTATATTATGCAGGATTTCCCTATAGAAACAATGTTTAGACATACAAATATAGTCCCTCTCAGTCCTCATTCATGACCCACTAGAAGTGTGTGGCAGTGTGTGTGTTTGCGGAGACTCTGCCCTTTGCCTGAAAATTCTTATTTAATTAGTATTTGCTGCATTCAGGTTGTTTCTTGGTGTGTAGCCAACAGTCAATAGCGGCATGAGGTTGATAATCTATAAAAATGTAGTAACCAGCTCACATGACTGTCTCCATCCTGCTCCTCTGCGTTTGATCTGTGTGTCCGTTTGACTGAGGGGGGGGGGTGAACTACACGTACACAGCCAGGACAGAGAGGCAGAATCCCAAAACACAAGAACGCTCCCTCTCTTCGTTTGGTTTCTTGCTCGTAGGACCTACACTTCTTTCTCTCTCGCGCTGTCTCGTTCATTGAGCCGAGAAGGAGGGGCCAACTTTGAATATCAAATCCTTCAGAATATGTTCCGTTAAAGGAACGGTCGGGGGGGACAACTTCCCCTTGCTTCCAGTCTTTATGCTAAACCAAGCTAAACGTCTTTTAGCCTCCAGCGTTATACGCAGACGAGAGTGGAATCAATCTACTCATTCAAGTCTTTCAACTCTTGAAAAGAATGTGTATTTCCCCAAAATGCCTCTCTAATCCTTTCAGTTATGATCTGACTATTGAGGTTACAGAAGAACACGCATGAGATTTTAGTTTACATTGGATTGGAGAAACTTCTTGCGGCAGTAATTCAACATTAATGTCTTTTCCTGCCATTGTATCCGGCATCTGCAATCATACTTCTACATTTCTCCTCAAAAGACATTTAAGAAAGCAGAGGCATCCTTGAAAATCTTTCAAATAGGAGTGCCGCTCTTTGATTTAGGTGTATCCCGGAGGAAGATTACATATGCAATAATCCTGCTCCCTGAAGCATATATGGTTGAACCAAGTAAGATTTCCATCTTAAAATAAGGCTAAGTATGACCAAATTATGATGAAATAACTGTTATATACCAAAACACTAGAGTTCTTGAACTAGTCCTGCATACAAAACCAGGCACTTTTACGGATGTTTACCTGTCATAGAACCATCCAAACTCTGTTAAAGGCGGGGGAGAGGTGTTGTTTCTGCATCTGCATAATATGACTTTGATCTCTGGCCAAGTTGAGGGGTTTTAAGTGGGGTAATTTCAGCTGGGAATGTGCACGTGCAGGTGGAAAGTCTGAGGGGAGTTGCGCTGGCTGACATACACACTGCTCTCCCAGTATGAGGCACCCTGACTGAGGAGGGGGTTTTTAGGTCTCCAGGCAGGAAAACCAAGAACCTGGGGCAAAGAAAGTCACTGCTGCATTATCTTCCCTCCTCTGACAGTTTGGTCTGCATCTTTGTTTGTGTGGGCAAACTTCCTTGCTGGGTTTTTTTCCCCCACACCCCTTAAATGTTATGCCCAATGTCTGTGCCAGACATCGAAATGCTTCTGCTATTAATTCCCCAGCGGCGGACTGGAGCTCCTTTAGGTATGCTGTATTCCCCAAGCCGGTCTTCTGTTGCCTGTGAGATAGTGCAGAAACACCAACTGCACTACTATTAAGATTCCTTATGCTTCCCAGATAAGGAACATAAGAGGGCCTCTGCTTTTTCTCTTCCTCTACTTTCTTTTTGCCTTATAATGTCTTCCTTCCTACCCTTTCTCCCCTGTGTCTTCACTAAGGATTCCTTATGCCTGTACTTGCTCCATCCCTCTCCCTGTCTGAGTTTTCCAGACCTTGTCCAATCGGAACAAGCACGCCAGCTCCGGTGTTTGGTTTCGGTATTGCTGTTGGTGGCTCTTTGACACCCTGCTTTTTTTGACACCCCAGACTGCAACCAACACCTCCTGAGGGATCTCTCAAGCAGCAGTTATCCCCTTGTTAAAAAGAACTCGGGAAGACCGTGGGTATATCTGTACATGAAACATTGCCTGGAGCATAATGTCGGTGAGTGACGGCATGATTGCAACTCCGGGGGAGAAACTGATGAAGAAATTCACACCTTTAAAAGACTCAAACACAAGCTCGAGAGCTGCTGTGGTTGAGAGATGTCGCCTGGAAGCTATTTGTGTAAATTCTCACCCTGCTGTATATAATCCCTTTTTCAGCATTATCCTCTCTTTGCTTGGCAATGGGAACCATTTGCAAAGGGTCAGCCCAGTGGATAGTGTCTGTTTCCCTCATAACAGGGGCTGTACATCTTCAACTGCAATCCTGTGCAGCTTTCAGCAGCACTAGGCTGTAATTTAATGTGTGTCTGTGGAATTCAGGGCCGGGTCATATTGCTTCAGTCAAATACCATCAACAGCTTTGTTCCGCCACAAAAAAATACATTTACAAAAATGAGGTCAGGCGCACTCCTGGGTGACACTTTACGTACGACACATTACTTTTTACAGACTTGTTAGGGGCTGAAAAAGGCCAGATAACCTGATTTACAGCCCTGGTTCACGTATCAGCGCCGGCAGGCACAGGTTTCTACTTTTTTCTTCTTCAACTTGTGGCACCGTGATCGTGGAATTTGCCTCCATGAAAGGGCCTCTTTCCATGCAGGGCTTTTGTACATGTTCTTGTAGATAAGTATCCTGAGGATCATCAACGTGGGGCTGCGCCAGTACAGCTCTGTCTGCACCTCTGCGCGACTGACAGGCTGATGGAGGAATGTTTTTTTGGGGGGGTGAAAGGTAGTCTGAAGGTAGAAGCCTCTCAGAGGAATCTGCCCCATTCCCTAAATTCCTTGCAACCTGCTACAGAGGAACATGTTTCGAGCAGAGGCAAAAGTTTTTGTGCAACACCGGCAAACTTGGGGCTCTGCACCCCATTCCACAATCAGTTAAACTCTGTCTCCCTCCCTCCTCTCAACCTTCTATCCCGTGGAAATGCGCCATTGACAGATCTTTATCAGCAGCCCCATCCCTGCTCAGGCTCGCTGTTCGCCTTTGTTTTATTTCACCGACCAAGCGCTGAGCCAGGATGAGGGATTTGTGTGCGCTTCCCTCTGCAGCGCCGCAGCCCTAATGTGAAACTGGTGTATTTGCGGTCGTGACAATCCTTTTCCACTCTACGAATGTTGCTCTGGATGATAATAACATGGGTCCGTGCCCGGGGGACAACGCAGCGTGGTCAGGGCCAGCCACAGATGGTTGTGCCTGTGGAGGACATAAACAGCGGAAATGTCAAAACAACCCCTCGGACAAGTAAATGCGGAGGGAGCGAAATACTGAGAAAGTGAGACAGAAAGGGGGTATTGAAGATGGCAATGAGCAAGAGTTAAAGACATATGGAAACAGGCATTACGAAGAGGAAGGCTAAATATAGGCAGCATGTAGAAGACACGTAAAACTGCCCGCTCGTCCTTGATGGTGTGATTAATTGGTGATGGTGAGTGGAAAGTATGTTGAGCAGTATGTAAAAACACAGGGCTGTGGGCAGGAGGTGTCGCCTTTCATCCCCCTGGGCTGGAAACAAACAGGCTGGATGGGTCTCAGGAGAGGACCGATCCCACCAATGCCGCTCAGGCCTCCAAAACTACACTACATTACCCAGAAAGCACAGGCCACCCAGGCTTCTGAAAAGTTGGAGAGGACAGCGAGAGCAAAAAGTGTTAGTCCTTCTCAGCTCTCTCTGTTGGCAGCAACTCCATGACACCATATGTGACGACAACTGCTTGTGATTTCATCTTAATCTGTTTCCCTCCATTCCCTGTTTGTTATTATCCCTCCATTCACTTTCATGCAGTTTGTTAAACTGTTGAAAGGAACAGTTCACCTCAAAATTAGGCGTACATTATTTTGTGTTAGTTGCAGAGTGTTGAAGATACCTTCTCTCGAAAATAAAGAACCTCGATAGCACTTGGCTTGCAAAAAAAAGAAAAAAAAACTTTTGAAAAACTCAACAGCAGCGTCTCTTTAAAATAAAAAAAAATAAAAAATCATAAAATCACGACTCGGTTGCTCATGATAATCCAGACGGTTTGCTGTGAGCAGTTTCATGTTCATGTAGGAATGATTTTTTTTCTTTGTATCACCTCACAGCAGGCAGCGTGCGATTACTCATGGACAAGATGCTGGCTAACGTTACAGCCCAGCCAAGGAGGGCGCCCTTCAGTGTTCACATCCCACACTGTCACATGCGCAAGCCTCTCAAAAGTGGCATGTAGCTTCAGAGTATTTGAGGGAAGGCGGACATATCTCCAGAACTTGACAACTCACATTATCTATCTAGATTGTTTTAGTGTAACTGTTAAAGCCTCTGAAATGAAGTAGGTATAGGTGTATAGAGGGCCTTCGATATCAAGGGGTTCAGTTAAGACAGAAAACAAAAGAGACCTGCAGCTGCCAAGTTACTGAAAAGCAAGCAACGCTGCACAAATAAGCACTGCCCTGATCCAGGCAGCCTGGCTGACTTTTGACAGGCACTGAAGCAGATTGTTGAAGACTCCCAACTTCTCTCAACTAGAAAGAACCAGAGCAGCAGAGACATCTCAATAGCCTCTTAACAAAGCGAGAGAGTAAAGGAAAAGATTCAGAATGAAAATCAGACTAACCTGGGGCCAATTCTCCACTTCTCTTAAGCCTTCAGAAAAGGGTGTGAGCTCATCATGATTGGCTATGAAGTTGATGTCCCAAGCTGCTCTCACTCAGTCATTAGGAGCCGGTCTCCACACAGGTGATCTGAATCCACCTCAGTCAACCCAGAAGGATTTTGAAGTTCAGCAAAAATAGAAAAGATAGCTAAGCACTATACAGTGGAACTGCTGAGATCCAACAGTGCATGAAACATGAGAGGTCAGATGATCACGTAGATGAGACAGTTTCGTCAGATTATCTTAACCATTTAAATTGGAGGTAAAAACTAAAGGTAACTTCATCCAAAAATGAGAGTGTTGGTAATAATTGCTCACTGCACAGTAAAAGTTGCATGTGTGGACAAATATGGTATAAAATTGAATCAGGCGGTCAGACTGTTTGTGTTCCTGGTTCTGTCTGACTTGTGATGCTGTGTTTCCAGATCCCTGCAATTAGTTTATGTTTTTATTGCTGAGAGGAATGATGGCTGAAAGAGCCCAATTTGTAATACACTGGAATTATATTAAGAGGCTCCTCTCAGTAAATAACCTTCATTTTCATTGTGTTATTATTTGCTTGAACTCAGGCAGGGTCACTTGGAAGAAAGACGTATCTATAGGTCCATTTATTCAATGGAACAAACAGCTGATGCTCTTGTTTTTCTGGTCACGATCTGGTCTCCTCTCCTTGACTTAAGTTTGGAGCAAGTAAATAGATATAAAAAATGTGTTTCAAAGCTGTCTGGTTCTTTCATTATGCCTGAGTGCTCGTCTCATATCTGTTGGCAGTGAACACGACGTCCTTGATGTGCTTTTGCCAACCAAACACTGTCGACCAGACGCGTGATTTGAAAGAAGAGGCCCCGGAATAGAGATGGGGTGACACATCTCAATGCACCGCCTTTCAGCCTGTATCGCTTTGGCTTGCTTTCTGTTTCTCATGCACACACAACCACACGCACCCGAGGTGGGATCAACTGCATGACCGGGAATGTCGCCTCGCTGAGACAGTTCGCCTGTCAATCAACGCTTTCCTAATTAGACGCGGCAGTATCTGTGAACGTCGTCTGTTTCCATCGGGGCGTCTTTGCTTTTCAAAACGATCAACGTCTCTCACTTAGTTTGGATTTAATGAGGTGGGGACAATGAAAGAAAGCAGGACCATGTGCACGGCTTCTGTGCTACTCTCAATGACGGAGCTATTACTACTGTCACAGCACGTCATTACCATTTCCACTGTGCCATTTCTATTGTGCACTGTGCTCATTAGAAGCGTCACCAGAGAGATTTCGCTTCTTTAGCCCGGGATAAGCCAACTTGCGGCCTTTGAGGGACGGATCCGTCTAATTAGCCAGAAAGGGGACTTTCCCCCCCGAGATCAGCTTCCAAAAACACACGCTTGACCTTTTTGAAACTCCAAAAACAATCCCACACCTGTGCCAGCCAGGGAATTACTTGAATCTGATATCCAAGGAAACAATCATTACCTTTGATGATGTATGTGTGTGTGTGTGTATGTGTGTGTGTCAAGGTCGGTTCCTGTAAGCACACGTCATTTTAAGGTGTAAAATGGAAATCTTGTTGTGTCGCATGTGGCTGCACACACAGAGAGTTTGGGCGGGGGGGGTCATGCTGCCCCATTAACAGCCAGTCTTCTGTGACGTTCAGAAACAAACACTATTATAATATTTATGACTCATTTTCACAAGCTGCCATGTGCGGGAAAATTAGATGAATGCTTTCTGGGGAAATGACGTGAGGGTGATTGTGACTCAGGAAACAGTGATGGATTGTGACCAGCTGATGAAATGCATCGATCAAACGCTGATTTTTGGCGTTCTGTGCCGAATAACTCATATTTCAGACTGCAGATGAATAATGTTCTTCATCTTTGTTTTTTTTTTTTCTAGCACTGGTCCAGCCTTGGAGTGTCAGAGAGCATGAGCTGGATTGGAGTCTTTCCGAAAGCTGTTTTCTTTAAACAGCCCCACAAATCAGATTTGCTAATACATTAGATCAAATAAGGCAGAGAAATGTTGAGTCACAAACAAATTAAGCTGCGCAGCACAGCTCAGCGCATTATCAGGATGTGAAACTGACTCCACGCAGAAATGGTCATGGGCGGGACAGTGTGTTAAAGTTTTGTTCATGTTGAGTTTAGTCATTTGTTTGCCGACATCCTTCTTAACTCTGGTGTGACATGTGATGTTTCCCAGGCGGACAAATGAAAACGCACCACAACTTGATTAAAATGACAGATTTATCTGAGTTCCAATATTGTTGCAGAAAACTGGGATAATGTGGTACAGAACTTGCTGCTTTAAGTTTTCAACCGCATGGCCATCCCGGTAGAAAATGAAAGACAGCACTTCCAAAATCCTCAGTGCAAACAAACCCAGTAAGTCGCATTTCTCAGCCTATTTAAGAACCTCTTTGTATACAGGCTGCACTGGGCCTCATCTGCATGGCAGGGCGTATAGAGGTCAGTGCCGCTGTAGGTTTCCTGCGAGGATGTATTGCATAAAAGTGTGAAACGGTGCTCATATATTTATACATCAGGACAATTAACCAAAACGTACGCTAACCAAACCTTTGCTCTGCACACATTATAACTTTGGCCCTTGAGGATCTTTCAGCTCATCATATACAACAGAGGCAGCAGCCACTTGGAGATCAGTTATGGCAAAGTCTGAGGAGCTGTCAGGGAAACAAAAGGTGTCGCCACTCAGGTGGTGTAGCATATCGTCTGTGTATACACCCTTGTCAACTGCCCTCTTTCTCCTGTTCAAGTGCTTGTCCATCAGTTTAACCCAACACTACTTCACTGTCTCCTGTACAGAATACCGGTGAGGAGTGATTTGAGCACCCAGGCGGGAGCAACGGAGAGTGTCATCGCTCTCCTTTTTCCTCCTTCAGGCGTGAGGCATTTGAGACCCGCTGCAGCGGATCGTGTGTGCGTTTACACGCATACTTGCGAAACTACAGCTACACACTTTCGGGTCAGCGAGGTGACGGCTGGAGTGTCGGAGCTGTGTCCATCACTGCGGATATAGTCTGTCACCATCATAATGGGGTGGGATTTAAAATATGCCTGCGACAGAGAAAAGAGAGCTCTCTGCAGCTTGGATGGAGGAAGCTTGTTTAAGTGCTCACATTGTCTGCAGGCACTTTTTGATGAAGACAAATTATCCTCTTTCAGCCGGCACTGAAACAGCAACTGAGTGGGACAATGGGGCCGATCGGGCTAGTATGAAGATATAAATACAGGGTAAACTAGAATAATTCATTGTCAGGGAACACATATTGTTCGGGGTTATATTAAGCAACGGTTTATTCCAGAGAGTGAGCGCGGGCCAAGAGAGGATCACGCTGCAAAAAATATCCATCTTTGAAAAGGCACATATTCTTTTTCCGGGCTAAAAATAAGCATCCTTTTTTCACTTGTTTGGAAGAAAACACTATTTTTAGACTTGGTCCAAAACAAACTCGCCTGTTTAGTTCTTTCTGAAGACCTGCAGAGAGAAACAAAGCAGTGCCTCGACTGGACTTCTTCAAACTGTTTACTGTTAGGCTGGAAGCTTGAAAGCCATTTTCATAACAATGGGTCGACTTGCGCGGTGTGTAATGTGGAATGAGTTGCAAGGACGACTCGATGCATACATAATTACCACACAGCTCTGCACTGTTGTCAGTCTTGACTATTTTTTTTTTCTTTTTTTTGGAGCATTTTAGTGCCTTTAAGTTCATTGTTTTGCTTTTATTTGCCGACACTCTCCACAGTGCTACCTTTGTCTTTATTGTTGCGAAACTGTGCATGAAAGGTGACTCCAAGTTTGAGCTAATGTGAACGACTCGTGACTTCCCTTCAGGGCAGCTAAACTGCACCGAACATTACAATAAGGCATCAGAGGAAAATGAGGCTTGTTCCAGTCTGTTATTATGGTGATACCACAGCACAGTGCCAGACGGATGTCACCATGAATGAGACGATCGGTGATGAGTGGATTGAAGCGGTGTCATGAGTGACTCATGTCTCCTAAACTGTTTCCTCACTGTTCTTTTGCACACTCAGCCATCTGACTGGCTCCTTTGACCCAAGCACGGGATGTCAGCAACATAGTTCTGGTTTTGACGGGGCAGAGGAGTGTGTGTGTATGTGTGTGAAACTGAGAGAGAGAGGGAGAACAAAAGAGAAAGAAAGAAAAGAAATGATTGTGTTTGAATTGAATGTGTTCACTGTCATTTGTAAAGTCTTCCAGAGGACTAGACTGCAGACAGTTAAATAGGTGGTTGCAAAAGATTTGCGGCAGCACCACGCTGGGAAGAAAAAAAAAATCATTTAAATGATGATAATGTTTAGTCTGAGCAAACATCCAAACCAACAAAATTGTTTGTAGCTACATATTTTCTTTTGGAAATGAGTCATGGGGTGTTTCTTTTAATTAAAAAGGTGCCATCTTATTTATTTATGATTAAACTTGAATTACCCCTGCTGCGCCAGTCGCTCCAAGACATCTCTGGTTGCCCATAATGAAATACAACGCACATATCAAGTGCACTGTGTCATAACACCAAATTGGAAACACAAGAAGGTCTGACAGTCGGCGCAGATTTATGTTGAGTTCACGCTCAGAGGATTTACACCCTTTTGCCTGAGCACAAACCACAGCTGAAATAACCCAAAATGGTCCAAACCCTCAAGCAGTCCATACCACTCCAAGTGGCGCAGGAAAAGTAGCATGAATTATAATGGAGCGTTCTCTTTTTATGTGCTACAATGGTATGAAGGAGAGGAAAGAAGGGCTAACACTGTGTCTTCCTTGCAGGACGTCATAATAATGAAGCAGAATGAAGACTTATTCTACGGTCAAGGAGGGTTCGTCTGTTTTGTTTTGTGGAAAGAGGGAGGGACCAGGGGCGCTCGCCTCGGTCTGATCCCTGTCAGAGCCCGCGGCCTGTCCACCAGCTGTGTCCAAACAACCCACACCCTCTGCCTGTGCCTGGGAGCTTTGACTGGAGCTGGTGGTGGTGATGGAGGGAGGGGGTCGAGGTTGTGGGTCAGCTGAGGGTGTACCAAGAGCTCTTTCTCTCTCCGTCTCCACGCTACAGTAACTTCTGCTTCTGACATGTGGAGGCTCTGGGCCCATCCATCCTCCCCCCTGACAGCTAAGCTGCTCTTACAGGCGGACGAAGGAGGACAGATTTGGTGTACGGTGGACTTGCTGCTTTAAAAGTCACAATCTGTGACATTTTTTCATTGATGGAAATGTCTGTTCTCTCTCTGCCAGTCAATATAACGCCGCAGTTTGGTTGTGATTTCCCATACGAAGCTAATGAAACACTTTTTTTCGCTGCTATAAACAGCTCATAGTCCACTGATGCGCTGCCGTGCAGAAACTGTGTATTTGATGCTTCCAGCTGAAAGTAAAACTGGGTTTCTTCAGCAGTAAATAAGATATAAGAGTCGAACTTCATCTACGTAGGAAAGCGCAGGAAAATGGCATCCTAGCACTCCCCACACTAACGCTTCAGAAAACACTTCATTCACAGGTAGAGCTAAACTCTCAAAGCTCTTGATTCTGACAACTTTTGGCCGGCTTCACAAAGTTAAATAAGCTCCGCATGCTGAGAAAAGAGAGCAAGAATAAAACCCATCCTCAACAGGCAAGCTGACTTGTCAAAAAATTCACTCCTCATCACACATAGATCCTCCCTCTGAAAGGAGCCAGGGGAGAGACAGTAAGAAAAACCTGGACAAAATAAGAGAGATGTTGCGGTGCAGATGGTGTATCATAATAGATGTGAGCTCAGCGAGCTGTGATAAGGGACCATGTCTGCTTTGAACAGGGAGAACAGGCAATCGCTGCTCAGGGGGTTGTGCAGCATCTGCAGCCAGACTTTAATGGATGACTGCGAGCATAACATTGACAAATTGAATGCCACCGATGAGTAATGGCAAGAGACTTGTGAAAAAGAGAGACTGTCAAAAGACTCAATTGTTCCCAAATGCACTGGTGCATGCGCACAGTGATGGAGAGGGAATGTAAAATACTGAATGCAAAATTCATTCTACTTTGGGGTTTATTTAAAAAAAAAAAAGGTTTAGACTTTTACTCAAGAATGTAAACCGCCGAATCTGCCGAGCAGCAGATAGAGACCTGCTTCTAACCGAGAGAGGAAGTCCTTTATATGTATGTTGTTTAAAGCAACTATCAGCAATATTTTACACAAAGGTATGTGTTGATGTTAAACTAGTGCTCACAGCTTTTAAGCAACCAAAGAGCCAGATATTTTACTCAGGATTTGGTAGAGATCAAAACAGGGGAATGAACCAATTAATTGGATTGCAAAGCATTGTGGGACTCCTGATGAGACCAAATCTGTAGAATGAATACATTTTTCAAGCATTTCTGCAAATCATAGATTTGTTGCAACATTACGTTTCATTTTCTATTCTATATTGTGACAGTTCTCTACTTATGGTAAATGGTCTTGCATGTTTATAGTGCCTCTCCACTCTACTGACCACTCAAAGTGCTTTACAATACTTGCCACATTCACCCACACATTCATACACTGATGGCACCAACTGCTCATCAGCTGCTCATTAGGAGCAATTTGGAGTTCAGTATCTTGCTCAAGGACACTTTGACATGCAGCTGGGAGATTTGATCCAGCAACCTTCTGATTACTAGACGACCTGCTCTACATCCTGAGCTACAGGCTAGGAGCTCTGGCTAGGTTTGGAAAAAACGAAAAACAAACACTTGGTTAGGGTTGGAAAAGATCATGTTTTGCCTCAAAATACCTGTTTTGATGACAAACAGGGCTGGAAATTGACCTGAGCTTTCCTTGAAAATATCAAGTGGTTTCACTCTTGCAGATGTTGGGGCTAAGCTAACCGGGTGCTGGCTGTGGCTTTATTTTCAGCATATAAATATGAAAGTGGTATCGATCGTCTCATCTAATTCCAGGCGAGAATTTATCGAACATAATTCTCAAAATCTTGAGTTATGCCTTTAATTTTTGACTACTACCAGCAGTCCCGAACAGCTGTATACGCTCATGCCTTCTGACTATAGGCAGATATTTTGATTTTGCACAGGACCATGTAGTGCTGACTGCCTCTGGTCATGCAATAGCTAAACTTACACGGTGGCTTTGCCCCTCTATACCGTTTGACAGCAATCTTTCAACATCTCTGTAAACTATGTAAACACAGAAACCTGTGGCTGTGAATGGGCAAAATTTAGTCTCAAGCCGATCTCTCCTCACACTAGGAGCTGGGGTTACTGTATTACTAAGTGCAAAGAGGCTAAGGGGCGCGTTCAGCTTGCATAAAAGTGTGAAGTCCATAATAAACTTTCAGATGCTGCATGCTAAGAATTGTTCTGTGTTCCCCAACACACCATCCCCCCCCCCCGACTGGCAATGTCACAGCTTAAAACATAGCGAGGGACTGAGTCATATGGTTTCACTTTGAGGAATATACTTTCCTACATGCTCTCTGAAAAGCTCATGTTTCCATTTTCGTAGGTGTGGTCTTCTATTTAGGTCACAACAGAACTCAGAGGAGAGGAATTCCCTGTGTGTTCGCGTGAGGGAGGGTTTTTAATGAACTGCTCGGTGATCGAAATGGAGCGGGTCAGCTTTGCTTTTAAATGAAGGCACGGCTGTTGCTGCTTCGTTTTTTGGGGGGTTTTTTGTTGTTGTTTTTTTTGAGGTACAAGATTGTTACACTTGAAGGAAACAGAGGGATCTGCCCTGACGTGTCTGATCAAGAATCTGGTGATATTCGTAACGAGAAATCACAGGAAAATCTGTGCTGATGATGATGGTTATCCACATATAGGAAAAAAATGTAAACCACATCGTTTCTTTTTTATTTTTCTTTGTCAGGTTAGCGCAAGCTGCGAACCAAATAGTTCTTCATCTGTGCAAAAAAATGCACATGTGGAGGTCGAGGGTGCATGAGTTAAGGCCAGAAAGTGCGCATGCAGTCCAGCCAAGGCTCCCACTCATACCCCAGGACAGATTTCTCTGATGAATAAAGAGGATGCTTTATGGCCTCCGGTCCTGGCCAGTCACGCACCGCAGCGCTGTAGCTTACAGTATTCCAGACAGCCATTATCAGAAAGAAACTATTCCAAAGGCCCGCAGAGAGCAAGTGGTCTCATTAAATGAAAAGTTGGTTTGCGAGTGAGTTTGTTACATACCGCACGTCAGTTAACTTTGAGTCTCGGACGCTTAACAGTAGCTTGTAGCAGATATGCTTCTTTTCCAGTCCTCAGAGGGTGTAAAATGTAGGAGAAAAAAAAAGGGAAAGGGCGTGATTTCATGACTTCATCCAGCAGAAACGAAAGATATTCCAGCTTCCGGTGTGTCATCATCAGAGCATCACCTTGCTGGAATGCTTTCCAAACCACTAAACTATCAGCAGATGTCAAGCGTGTTGGAAAAAATGTTAAAACCCATCTTTTGGCTTCTCGGAAGACATTCCAAATATGTTATGCTTACCTGGATAGAATGAGGGAAGTGTCAGTATGTTTCTTTTTTGTTTTTTTGTTTTTTTAAGGAAAAAGGCTCAATTAACAATGAAAAATGACCTCACATACATAAACAATTTATACAAATCTTAGTAATAAATAACCCTTTCTTATGAATAGCATCTCCAAAGTGAAAGCACTCCGTATGCAAAATTATTTGCAGATTTTAACAACTTTGTAGACTTTTTTTTTGTTCGACCAATGCATTATTTCTAAACATTATATGTTTTAAATGTAAAATGTTGATCTGAAAATAAATAGTAACTATAGCTGTTAAATAGATGCAGCAGTCACATGGCTTTGGGTATAACACCTAAATCTAAAGTCGGCACATCAAACAAAATTGTTAGTAACAATCTAATATAGTCAAATAGAGAGACGTCCCTCGTCATAAAAGTTACAAGTTTAAATGAGCTGGGAGTTTGCCTTAACAAATGAGCTGCCTCACAGCTATTAAACTGGCAGTCAGTGACAGATCATTACTGTAAACTAGCTAGCTAGATCATACATAGAGCTTTAATGCAAATACATATGCAAAGATGAGAAAACAAAGCTCTCTTCACAAGATTTTTAAGATGCATTAAGACAGAAAAACACATAACGGTAGCTGGAAAACAGCTGTTTCAGCAATGTTGGGGATGCTCCTTCAACATCCAGCACAACTTAACTAAAACGATGCCACTATATTCATTATAGAGCTACCAGCAATAGACAGATGTGCAGATGTTCAGTGAGTACACCGCTGCAGTCGCCATAACTCAAACTTGTCAATCGGCGAATACTCTAAATCATGTATATATGTATATACATTTATATTCCACAGGCCCGCCTATATCAATATAGTATAACTATGTGGTATCATGAAAAAGAAATGCTCGAGTAAAGCACATCAAACCTTTACTGTGAGATTCAGCAAGATAGCTTGAATGACTGGTGTCACATTTTGTCCTCCATGCCATTTGACTCTGACTTTTGAGCCACATTGGCAGTTTTCTGGGCTGTTTGTGCATGAGCAGGCACTTTTCTGCATGTATGCATGTGCTTCTGTTCGCCCGAGCCGGGGAGCGTGGATTAGGTCTGGTCTCTGGCTCTCGTCAGCACATGCCGGACACGGCGCTCTGAGGCCCTGCATTCATTCCACGTTGTTTTCATTCCCCCACCTTCGCTATAGGTGCACAAAAAATGTTTTCTCAAGTCTTCGCATTCCAGCAAAAAAAGAAAAAAAAGCACCAGCATTTACTTTTACACACACCTGGATTGTGGCCTTTCATTTGATACCCGACATTTTTCAATTATGCAGCACGGCCCCCCCAAAACTATGCTCCATTTCTCCCCCTGCACTAACTCGTTTTGGCACACGGGACAAGCAAACAAACCGCCGGTGAAGCTTTATTAAACACATATTTCCTCATCCTTCGTTAATCAGCGAGTTCTACATTTATCTTGGTCATTAGCGCTGCTGAATATAGCTGTAGGAACACGATTTTTGGGCTCACAGAGAGGCCCCTATCACTCTGTTAGCACTGTAAACTCGAGCAGGAAATATCAAGGCCTGTAATTACAGTCCGATACAGAAGGTAAGGAAGTGAACTAACATTCCTGATCAGAGCGCAGTCGGGATGGAAGACACACAAGTCTTCCTCCGGAACACTTTCATTTATTAGCTTTTCATTAGCCCACTCACCCTCGGTTTGATCCTTCCCCAAATAAGAGCTACACTGATTTTCCAAAAAGCAGTGTTAGGTTTTCTGCTCCCTTCATAGACAACCCGGGGTCAGGAATCAGCCCTCTGCTTTCACTTTAAAGCTAATAGGATAACTTGATGACCAACCACTGTATAAACACCCGCATTATGGTTTCATCAAGCCTGGCATGAGACTGTTATTCCTCGTTGATGCTAATGACCCTTTGATCCAGATGACATCCTCCGACATTCTGGGACCGGGCAGCCGACAGGAAGCGGCTGGCATGCTCTGGCACATCCTGAGTCTGGCCAGCAGCTCTGCAGATGGTTTGAGCTCAACGTGTTGTGTCATCTCACAGCCCTGTTACCGGAATCAGACTTGGCTGAACATCTTCTGCCCTCAGCGAATCCAGCGTACTACAATACACTAATCATCTACAATTACACTTGTCATTCTACTATGATTGTTGGCGGCCGGGCTCTAAGTTTGGATTTAATCATGTCACATCGCTTGTGGGAAATTTCTGTTATTCATCTGTCTCTTTTGCTTTAGTTGCTTTTAATCACACTTTAAGATGTCTTTTTTCGCAAACAGGTCATACATCGTTCCTGGACTGCATTCAGACGGAATTCAGATCATAAGTCATTTTTACATCTTTTGGGTTTTTAATATACAACAAAGTGGGCAATATTGTGGGTTCAGTCAGTCGATTTTATCAGTCTTACCCTTTGGGTTTTTGTGGTCATTTTGAAACCACAGCTCTACTACTACAGTGTGTCACTTTAGTAACTGCGCATCTGCACATCCAACCTGCATAAGGATGGCCATGTTGTTTTTTTAGCTGGCTGGTGCCAAAGATATGTTATACCTCGACTCATTTCTATGAAGGCTGCTCAGTGGCACATAGAGCCAAAATGACTCCACTGTCTTCCGTTTAGTTTCAACAGTGAGGGGCCCATAGAGCATACGCGCTCGAGACTTCAGTCGACCGAGTCGGCTACCTTCCAGTTTAGCGCCCGGCTGATTTGAATGGGGACAAAATCATTTAATTGTGCGGCTATTCTAGACTTTGCAAATTATATTGGATTGGTTCAGATTATGACAGTGAAATCAGTGATTTCATGTGACACCTTTTTGGAGATGCTTCTTTCACAATGTTAGCTTATGGAAAAAAATACTTTTTGGGCCCCACTGCATCACATGAAGTTGTAATTACATGGATTGGCCACTATGAAAGTTGGATGACAAACCTCAGTAGGATCTGGAACCAACAGTCAGAATTCTTTCAGACACACACAATCATTTTGCACCCAACAAACATTTTTAGATTAGGGATTCACAATCATAGTATTGTTTTTAGGGAAAAGACACCCTTTTTTCAGCATCTTTATATACCTATACCTAGTTTCTTCAAGAAACAGAAACAAGTCCAGTTGCCTACAATACACCACTTATATTTACTATGAGCTGGGTGACAGAGAACCTTCATCCACATCCTGTCAAGCACTGCTGTGCTAAGTTTCAAAAGGAAAACAAATAAGCGCGTGACTGTTGTCATTTGTTTGTGTTATACGAGCATATTTACCGAATGATTTCTGAGATCGCTGGTGCGATAAAGGGATAAATGTGTCTGCATATCTCATTGCCAGGAGCATGCACGACTGTCTGTCTCGCACTAGGGTAGTTGCCCCTATGACACCCCGGATCACACAGACGACCTCATACCAGAGAGATGCGCTGTACTGACGAGGAGCTGAGATTCTAGCACCACACAGACAGCCCTGAACAGGGCCGGCTTTCATAACAACACTGCCTGTTCCGTTTCCTCTCCCCTGGTGGTGTGATTTGCGGATGAGTCGAACAAGTCTCCACTGTACCAGAAGAAGGTTATAGGAGGCCACGAGTCCTCTATACTCTGCATTCGTTTTCTTCCACTAGTCTTGTCTTTACCTTTAATCATTTTGAGCGTTGCCATTCGCCCACAGAACGTTGAGGAGTTCAATACGGACAGCTAAAATCACTCCCTTCATGCAGGATCTTGATATGATTCAGAGCTCAGTTTCCAGCGGATACATGCTCACATAGCTTTTGCTGGAGTATTGGCCTTAAAGCAGGAAGCCCCGGGGTGCTTTGTTGTGGTGGGAAGCAGCGCTGCTATCCCAACAGAGATCTCAGCTGCATGGATTTCGGACAGCAGGAAAGCCAACAAGAGGGGCTTTCACATGAAATCCCCTGAACTGGTTGCTACTGTATCATCACACTTCCCCTATACCTTACCCGGCGGAAACAGATCCTATCTTTCCTTATCGTGGGAGGGGGTTAACTTAACCCATATTTATTTAATTCCATCAGTCGACTGTTTGCAAAAGCAACAGTGACTCACATCATTACATCATATGAGCAGATACAGAGATACATTGTGCAAACTCATTAAAGCCGAAATCTTTCCCACACACCACGATAATGCTTGAGGCATCACAGCACATCCGAAAACCGTAGCAAACGTCGGGCCCGACTAGAAAGGAAAATGCAAATGGCAAGCAGAAAGGGACGAGCTACGTCTCCCTTTAACAAGACAGTCGCTTGGCATGATAGGTCAGACAAACTATTGAAACAAACTGGAGGCGAAAGTGTCGGCTCAGAACGAAGGGGAAAATAATTACAACCACACAGACTTTGGCTTGGACGCGATGGGTTGTTTACTGCCAAGAACAGCAACTCAGCGGAGGAAACAAGATCATTCTGACACCCTCCGAACGAGTCCCCAGCTCTTGTGGAACACACTATTTACTGACCAAGTTTAATTAAGAATAAATTGAGCTGAAGTTTTATGAGGTTGTAACCTGGAGGAACACAGTGCAGCATAACTCCCCCCCCCGCCACATGTCTGAACCCTCTACAGCTTTGTCAATAAGTATCTGCTCTTGACAAGATAATATCTAAAGCACAGACATACGTTTTTTTGGGGGGCTGCATTAGAGCGCAGATAAAAATCATAATGCCGGCTTGCTTTTCAGCCAGCAACTCTCAAGGGAAAAAGGCTGACATCCTATTAAATAATTCCATCAGTGTTGAACATGTGAAAGGCTTAAGCTTGTGACTGCCTTTAGGACTGTATAGTCCTGACTCATATGGACACAGAGGCTGATGTCTCTCCTCAGCCCCTGGGGCGTCTGCCTGGTTCCTGACTGGCTGTGGAGGGTCTGCCCTCAGAGCCACAAGGTTCACCACTCCGTGAACTCAGTACCTAGAGGTCAAGGGTCAAGAGCCCAGGGCCAGGCAGCAGCCTCAGCATCTGACAGTTATGCCTGAAGATCATACTCGGCATGCTGATTTGTGAGGTTTACATAGGGCATGGGCGGGACTGTCAAACAAAGCTGTTTATGGCCTAAGTGTTTACCTGTGTCCTGCCTCTGGAATATAATTTACAACCCATTATTCTCAAACTACAACACACAGGATATTTGACAGCAATGACAGGAAGCTCCTAGAAGTCAAGTCACAGCAAAGTGAGGAAATATTCGTCAGTCAGCTTCTTGAATTCATAGCAGCATTTATCTCCTGCCGGTGTAAGGTGGGCATGCAGTACAGCAAAGCTTTTGAACTTTTAAACCCGCTACGGTGAGCTAATTATCTTTTAAAGAGGGACAGCAACAACAAAGTGGCCCATTGCAAATCTTGTCAAAGCTTTTTGAAGAGCGCTCTCATAACGCCTGCTGACCCCGGGGTAGAGTAAACATTCCATTTGGCCTTCATGACTCGCCAGTAATTACCCAGACTGCCCCAGGGCCTTGCTCGCTGCCTGGCTGGCTAACTGGCTGGCTGATTTTTTACTAGCTAGCAGACATACAAAAGAAACACGCATGCATTTCCTAACAGGTTTACCCCACATTAACGAATCAGAGTGTGTTCACGGGGGGCTTGTAAACTCACCTTCATAAATGTCAGACTCAAAGCAGAGGGGTGCGCTCTAATGGAAAGCAGCTTATAGGTGTTTTAATGGATGTGTTCAGCTTTTTCCACTCTTGTCAACAATCCTATTTGTTTTTGAATGACAAATGTGCATCAACTGAGTGAATTGCAGCACTGGAGTTACAGTCATGAAGGAATTTGACTGCTGTCGGTTGTGGAAGTTGCAACCCAATCACCAATTTAAATGTCGGCAGAGTGTGTTTCTGCAAGCCAGGGATATGTTGAAACTTTGCATTTTTCTATGTTCATGTCACATTGTGATAAGGCTGTGCTTATGGTCTAGTTAGGTTTAGGCACAAAAACCACGTGGTTGGGGTTAGGAAAATATGTTTTGGCTGATGATATATATATATGATTTTGACTGAGGTCTTAAAAATATCCAGTGGTGTCCTGAAATGTTAAAAGCAGTCTTAACTTTGGCTTGGCAGCCGTCTTTCCTGTAAATCCGCCCTCATCCCCTCCACCTCATGACAGGAAAGTCAGGTCATAAAGATGTAATGTGAACACAATATGACGTTTATTGTAGAAACGTACGTAAGCCTGCGACATGTACAAGTGCTAACACATCAGTGGTTTACAGAGACATTAGTTGCCAACATTTTATTCTGGAGACTGGGCTGGGTAGTCGTTGCTGTCTGCAAGTCATGATGTTGAATTGACGCACTGATGGCTCACACACACGCACACACACAGGTCTGATTGTCCCCTGCCCGGCTCCACTCCCTCATTATCTGTGTAACTGCATGTCTGAGACCTTTAGCTCAGCAGCCAAGCTGCGTCTCCATAATGCAGACAAACATCCCAGTCATGATAATTCACCTATGGGACATGAATACGTTAGTCTGGCCTCACTGATTGGGTTAAGATGTTGATCCTGATCCGATGTTCATTAAATTTGGCAGAAAACTTTCAATACAAGATCTCATATCAACTATTCAGGACCAGTTCTGTCAATCGAATGTACTGTAATGAACTGTACTGCACGAAACCTTTAACCAGTTGTGCAGTTTGAACTGATGCCTCTATATGACCTACACAAGCAGATGAACCCATCAGTAGGCAGACTGACTGTTTCTGTTAATTATTATAGTTATTCTTAATGCCTCACTGCATTAGATTCATCCACAGGGGCCGCCAGAATCAACATCAAAAAAAGTTTGTTGCAGCTGCTTTAAGTGAACTTTTCCCAAAACATGCAGAGTGCAAGTTTTTCAATGTCAGTTTAGTCCTTCAGTTCTCTCTCTCTCTCTCTCTCTCTCTCTCTCTCTCTCACTCACTCACTCACTCACTCTCTCACACACACACACACACACACACACACACACACACACACACACACACACACACACACACACCTCCTTCATTGCCCCCGGCTACATGTATGGTGATGCTTCTACATGTCTGTGTGTGTGAGATTGTGCCTCCCCTTGAGCAGGTGATTCACAACGGGGGATTGAAACAAAGCCTGAATGAACCTGGAGAGACAGTACTGAATGAGTCTGGGTGGCCAAATTAAAAAAGCACTGAGGAGTTTTTGGCACAGAAAGAAAGAGCGAAAACTGCACAGAAAACAAAAAACGAAACACTATGAATTAGCATAATCTTCCAAGATAATGTTACTGAATTTAATTCAATGATGCAAAATGTTTAAAAATCAAAAATCCTCAAAAGAAAAATGGAGATAAGACAGGAAAAAAGTGGCAGAATAAAACCCTTTTCATGTAATACAACTTGTGACCCCATTACTGATTTTTCCTCCAAATGTAAGTTGTCACAGCGTAGCAGCCTTTTCAGCGAATCAGAGCGAACTGATCTCCAGCCTAAATGGTAAATGAACATGTTGTTAGCTTGATGGATGTGCGTTTCCTGAGAGCCAGCACTCGTCTCAACATAAAACCATACATCATTTTTAATTGGCTGGGGTAGACTGGAACCTGTGATAATTAAAATGTAAAGTCCTGGCAAACGAGCTGCTGCGGTGGAGGCAAAAGCCCCACGATCCCTTTACCTTAAGCTCCATTAGTGGTTTACTAATAAACCGAGCATGTGTGAGCCTTTAAGCATGTTAAGTATCTGAGGAGGATCTGGAAAAATGTCTGGCTGATAAAACAAGAAAGGAAAAAGAAAACAAAAATCTACAGCAGCTGTGGTGGAAAACAGGTTTAATCCCGTTGCATGTTTTGCATTAAAAACCTTGAGAATCAGCTTGAAAACTCTTCGGAGTCATTCTCATCGCGAAGACGTGTGTCACCACGTGTCGTAGCAAGTGGTTTTAAAGAGACGAGGGGAGACGGCTGAGCTGAATGCAGGTACTGTTCCTCTCTGAACACATGTTTACTCAACCAGTCACATGTCCAAATCTAAGCAGGAAAAAAGAAAAAAAAAGTCATATTACCGTTTTCCAGACAGATTAACTCTAAGATTCAGGTTAACAGCCCTCCAGCGCAGGAAATTCCTGTTTCACATGCTACACTACAGTATGAGGGAATCTGTCATTCCTGCACGAGCCACGGTATGAATTTTGATCTGTGCTGTAACGAAGCCTGTGAATGTAATCTATTAAATTTAAGGGATGTGAAATGAAATCGGTCATTCGAGCCTCATATGTAAAGGAGTTTCCATGATGTTTGGCAACGTGTCAGACATTTACCATTTCATATATGGTTGAAATACTGAGCCACACACTTACATACCTTTACAACTCTTTTTAATGGAGGGGCATGAAAACATAAAATCCTTGCACAGTCCGTTTAAGGGTTTAACATAACTTTGTGTAAATCGCATTTTCTGACATGAAAAGAATGAAGTAAGTCTGCAGAGGGCCAGTTGTGCCACATAACGGTGAATGACAATAAAGATATTCCTGGAGCTTGCGAAGAAAGTCTGATAGACTGGTGGATTTTTCCGTGCTCGTGTGCACCCGCAGTCTGTGTAAATAAAGGGAAAGGGCTGGTAGGGCTTTGCACTCTCTGCTCCGACCTTATAAGGAGGCTTGCCGATCAACAGAGCAGTCGCCTGGACATTTGATCCACAGAGACAAATGGAGAGCACTTGCACTGGAAACAGTGGGCAGGCAGCCTGGGGGAAGGGGAGGGGGGGGGCTATCACGGTTAACCATCCTGCAGATATCACTGACGTTTTCTCAAGGCGCATTCTGCAGAGTTTAGTCTTAATCAAGAGGTTCAGGAGCAAGACCACACCACCCTCTCTCAATTCAAAGACCTGTGTCTCACTAATTCAGTCCTCTGCACAGGCCCGTGTAGCTGAGTCTAAATACTTTCTCTCCCATTTCTCACGCATTTGTCTTTTTTTCCCTCTCCACTCTCTCCCTACTTACAGGATGAGTTAGGGTTAGGGTTCCTCAAACCCTTCCAACAACCCTGCTTCACTGAAGGTCCTGGATTTCCATGCTGGCGTGGGTCACGCCTGGGGCTCCAGTTATTTCCCACCATCATATACGTGTGTTAAGGTTAGGGCACTCTCACGATTATTGCGGCCGAAATAATTCAAGTTTCATGCCAGTCAGCAACCAGCAGTACGGTGCTTTTTCTGCCACCTACTTGAACAATGTGAGGATGGAAAGAAACAGAAATGTTTAGGAGGTGCTGGATTACTTAAATAATATTATTACATGTGTATTATTAACACAATATTAAAGTTAAATTTTTAAATGTCATGATTATTGTGATTCCCTCATTAGGATAAAATCTAATTTTCTTCCTTTCTCCTGTAGGAACTACAGATCATGATTTCCCCCCAAACCTCACGATTCCTCTCGCCCTTTGCAAATAAAACTACTTTTCCGTAGCTGGGTCTTTCTAAGTGAAATGTATGAGGGGTGACTGCATCTGGGATTAAACATTCTATTATATCGAGTCATAAATCAAAATGTGAATTATTTCACTGTGTACGTGGCGAGAAAGTTCGAGGAAAACAAATTAAAATCTCACACCTTTCAGCTGACTTTATAACATGCAGGATCAGCTTACTTTGCCCCTCAGGCAACAGTTGCTGATTCACACCGAAGCCTGAAAGCTGCCGGGATGAGAAGGTGCTGCAAGTGTCACCGAGACTTCAAGATGAAAGGGATGGACGTGTTCATTCCCATGAGCCGTTGACAGCAGAGCTGACTTCCAGGTCACGATGGGTGACGATCATCCACGGGGTCTGGACCTTTGCGGTAACCATCAGGAAAACAGCTGGTCCTGGGCCATCCTTCCACTCATCCTCCCTCACTCATCTCAGCTTAGCAAGAGCTGACTCAGCTAGATGACACGGACACTCCCCTTACCGCCAACCACAATCCCAGACAGTTTACTGTTATCTCAAGCTTACGCCATCAATGGGAGCTTTGACAGTCTTAGATGATTGTAGGGTGACTGCAAGGGCTTTCTCAGGACATCTGTTTGGGAGAAATCCTCCTGTTGGTGGTATTTACCTGTCCGCCTGTTGAACCTGAGAGAGTGACAGACGGAGGTCTGGTAATGCAGCTGTATGCGGGGGCTCAATGGACGTGAAAACAGCAAAAAAAGCCAAGCAAGACGTGCAGGAGACGAGGGAAGGGACGACATCAGCTGCATCGGTTCGCCGAGCGGCCTTGCATCGAAAGCAGCCCAGGCGGAGGGAGTCATCGTTGGCGACCCAGCACCCTTATCAGCGAGTGCGTGTTTTGATCAGTGATCACTCAGTGGAGCCCCGCAGGTTCCACATCATGTAAGCGCAGGGGGGGCGAATACCTGTGATGCAGAAACGCTGTTGAGACGTGGTGTGAAGTGAGTGACAGTGCCGTGGTGCAGCTGTGTGGCTGGATGCAGAGGCAGGTGTGAGGACCGGACCACCTACAGTATGAGCTGAGAGGACACACTGTTGAACATTCCCCGCCCAGTCAGTCATAAACGGCGCAGGTGTACCAGCATTTAGCAGTCAGCTCTTTTTCTGCCTTTACATTGGTACTGACCCTAAAATTATCTCCTTTTTGGTTTGTGACCCCTAATGCTGCATTCACATCATTCTCCCAATTATGTATATATATATATATATATATATATATATATATATATATATATATATATATATATATATATATATATATATATATATATATATATATATATATATATATATATATATATATATATATATATATATATATATATATATATTTAGTTGGGTACTGGAAGATCACAATTTTGGTTAATATTTATATAGTAAGTCAGTTTTGATTGCTTTGAATGGATTAATATAATCACTGGAACTGTTAATCATGCTAGAGTTACAATGAGGGGCAGAGCAGATGAAAGACCTTTTGATTGAATGCTTTGCAAATATGTTAAGAATGCACATCTTGTGGCCGCAGAGAAGTCTTCATTAATCGTTTAACCCTCATTATGTTCCTAAAAATGGAACAGAAGCCATTACATTTCTCTCACAACATGTTTCCTTTTGTGGTTCAGCAGAACGAGCAGACTTCCTGGGTGATGGACTGCCCTTGATTTAAATAACAAATAATTATTCTACTTCGTAAGTGTTAGAATTATCAACAGAAGAAAGTATTTTGATATATTTTTTTTTTCAGTGTAAAAACTGTTCTGCCCTGAAGTCACAATTTACACAGCAAGAGGCCCCCTCAGTAAACAGAGGGAGCAGACGCACTGCTCAAGGGCTCCTCATTCATCTCGTCATCCCAGGGACACTGACAGCTGGCCTTCGTGACGGGACAATGAGTCCATGAGGGGCTCCAGCAGAGAGACGCTGGCCAAGGGCCCTTTCTGGTCCAGAAAGAGACTCTCTCTCTGAAGGGGTTAAAGTCTTAATCCTCCTCTATTCTCTATGGCATAAGGATTAGCCAGACAAAGTTAATGCGCACACCTTCAGGTTAGGGACCAGAAGACGATCCCAGCTCTGCGGCTGCTTTAAGCCTGTCCGCTGGTTGCAGACAACATGCAGCCCTCGCTGCCCTCATTGGCTGTGACCGATCGAAGAGGCCATTTTGACCAGAGGGGCGACCACCCCTATTTCAAAGCCCTTTATGTAGAAAGAACAGATTGTTTGAGTTTTCCCCCTGCACTTTATGCGTGTGCATTTTGCCACCACTTAACCCCTGAGCCGGGTCATGATTGAGATAGAATTTGCATCTATTCAGCGCGAAAATATTAAAAGTGTTGTGTAAACAGGCGCATAAATAGAACGATTTCACAGCTCACACTGCTGACCCTCAAAAGGGGGTTTGTTTGCCACTGCTCAGCAGTATATAAATATTCAATTGCCTGTTAGCCACGGCTGCTGCTAATCCTCAGCAGAAGTCGCTGCCAAGTTGGAACATATTTGAGGGCAGCTGGATAATAAATCATAGGAACTAAAACACAGGACTATACCAGAGGGCTCGCTCTTCACGCCTTTTGTTCAGAAGCGATGAAAGTTGTGACAGAGGGCTCGTGAGACGGGACAAAACCCACTGAGCTCTTCAGGCTCTGTACGGACTGTCGATGCCCTGCAGCACGCAAGACGAAAGAGGAGCAACACTCATGGCACAACAAAGCATCGACTATAGACAGAACAGTGCTGTACCTTCTACATCATCCAGATTCTCGGGTGTGAATGATGTCCACATGATGTTCGACGTGTTTGCGTTTGTCAGTCTCAGAATGAATCACTCATCTCATTTCATCATTCTCCAAAACCGTTCCGGATGTAACCCGAAAAGCAGAAGTGTCGTGTTTTGCACAGGATGAACTCACTTTTGCTGAAGTTTAAAAATAGATCCGTGAGGAGTGGTTTTAGTCACCATGACTGCTGATTGCAGGCGTCAGTGCTGCAGTGTCTACGCACAACTAGAAGTGACTATTCGCTTCTGCCCGCTGTGTTTTTATTGTCATGTCCACAAAAGTTGTGAGAAGCTCCACATCTGAAGATTATTAATCCAAAAGCTCAGATCAGAGAGGTGGAAAAATATTAACAATCTCAAACACTCAAAGGAAAACAGCATGCTCCCAGCTCTTACTTTTACTTTTTACAGTACAGCAACTCACTCAAACTGTTTATTGGCTCAAGCAAGTGGATACTGGTATGTTGTGTAAGTGAAAACAGGTGTCCAGTGTTGCGGCTGGTATGGAGACATACACAGTGTACTGACTGTCTGTCTGTCTGTCTGTCTGTCTATCTGATCTGATCTGATCCATCTCTGTTATTGCTTACACTGCTGCTCACATGCTCTTAATAAATACAAGTTTGGGAAATTGTTTGACAATCTACAATCTTTACCAGAGGTACATTATCTGTTATGGGATGTTTACAATAGCAAATTTTGGTTTATGGGACAAAGAAAGACCACAAATTCCACAGAGAAACACTGTGGCGACACTCCGGGTATTGAGGCATATTTGTGTGACATTCAGAGCCGTAAATTGGCGCCTGTGCTCACACCACCGCTGTCAATCACATCGGATAGCCAGTGAGTGAGCATGTGTTTGCTGAGGAACTGTCTGCCACAATAACATGTTTACATTGCGGGGAAGGAAAATCTATCGGGCTTCTACAGAAAACAGGCTTGTGTCCTGAAAGATTTGTGATTGTTGAGTCTTTTTTTACGGAGTCAGATAATCACATGCAGGAAAGATATTGTTTCAAACTTTATTTATAAATGAAAAGGTTTTGGGTGAACGTGAATGTTGCCTCTCAGCAGTGCTGTATCCCTCACAGAGTTGAAAAGATCTCTGAGCTGCCTGGTACAAGCCAATGTGTCGCTGTCGTCCAGTCAGCAGCTCCGCTTGAAGGTTACGTCAATTTTTCGAGGGCACAACGCGATACCCTAGAGAGAGAGAGGGGTTGCTTTGTTTAAACACCCTGGCAATCACTTGGAATGAGAGTGACTTCTTCACACACACCACTGCATTGTAAACTGGGAGCCACAATCAAGAATGAAGCAAGGCAGTGTTTAAAAGAGTAGTTCACTGACCCTGCAGTACTATCCGACTCATGGACACTCAACAATGGTCAAAATACTGCAAAATCAGACATTCTATCTTTTATCAAATTCATATTCTGGTGCCTAAATAACCCACGATAAAATGCAACCTTTGATAATTCTGACAGATGTTGGGATGTGTTATGCTACAAAACAAATTTAACTACTTGAAAATCTCACTGTCTGATTTGACAGGCAATCTTCACCCAAAGTGATGCAAAAACTTTATAAATTAAGATATGCAAGGCATTTTTAGTTATCCTAATCCTTTCATCACTGTAAGGACTGGGTTAGGTTACAGACTAGCAGGGACATGAAATCCCTCTTACATGGCAACCTTACACCAAAGCAAACAAAAAAAAACATAGCCAACCTTCAGTTATCTGTGACATTAATGGGTTTGCTGCTTCACTGAAGTGGTTTTCCAGGTTAATGAAGACAGGCTAATGAATGGATGAATTTAATCTGGATTACATTTAAAAACATAATTTTAGTTTTTTTCTGTCGGTGTTTTTTTTTTTTTTTTTTTTGACTATTTGTATATGTTGCAATATGTATGATTCACATATGACTGTATTATTAACTTATTAACTATCCCACCTTGGAGAAAATGGCAGATATTTCTTCTTACTATACTATAAATAACAACATTAATTATTTCTGTTAAATTATGAGTAAGAACAATATTTCTGAGTCATTGACTCAAGAATTAAGACTAATTCTTCAAGAATTAGCATCCGCCTCAGCAAAGTCAAACTCCTCTTCATCTATATACCTTTGTTTTACATCACCATACCTGTCCCAGGTATCAGTGGAATCTTTGGAATGGCTAAACAGCTTGCTGAAGTTCTTACAGGATCACCTTGATCTGTAATCCCACTCAGATTAGATGATTCCTATCATATATCAGGTGAAATAAAGAATGGCTCCATTCATCTTGTCAATCAGAGGGATTCAGCGTAAAGCTGAGCAGCCCTGTGCTGACCAGAGTATCCATCAGTGGTTATTAGGACATAAGTGGCAAACCAACAATACCAACATGGCTTAGATCCAGGTGGGACAAATTCCACCTTTCTGTCTGCTAAAGGCATGACACGGGATATCAATAAAGACTCTAGAGCTTTGGAGGAGTTTTAATCCATAGTGAAACCAGAGCGGTCTCTGTCACCGAGCTATGTTTATTACAGCAGGGATTTAGGTATTGCTAGGTTAAGAGCAACTTTGATCATGACATGTGGCTCCTGGAACGCACAAAGACTTGAACCTAAGCCAAGGCAACAATTACGAGCTGACAGAGGGTCATTAGACAGAGGGCCGCTGCCCGTGATCCAGACAACCTCCCAGCCGCGGCCAACCAGGACCTTTGATAACATCAAACCCACCTCCACTGCTCAAAGCCTTGCCACCATCATGCCAAGCAAGGCAGCCTAAAGCAAAGTACAACTTTGCCAGACTCCACTGGGATCCTGCAATCCTGACAATAAAGAAGAGAGGAGTGGCCCAACAGGAAGTGTCCAGGGTGGGCCAGAGTGGAAGGCTGTGAGCCGCTGGGTGGTTACGTCCATAGAGAGCTGCTGATCTGGTTAAAATGTGATCCTATCTCGCTGCTCTGCTTGATTTTGTTTTTTCTGCTCTCATTGATTTACCCTGGAGACAGTCATTCACCTAAAATAGGTGCAGGTTGAGTAGTGTTATTTTTGTTTTATTTACTGTGAATGTGATTTTTATTGTCATCCCCTTAGAAGACCAAGTATGATTCTTTCTGATTCTGACTGTTTTACTGACAGTCTGACTGTTAGGGATGTGCAGATTTGTCTGTCTCATTAATACATGAGCTTCACTTAAGTAAACGGATGGTTAGACATGTAGATGTAGGTAGTTTAATTCAATAAACCAATACAGAAATTACAATACAGAAACACCCTAATGTATTTTTTTAAGGAGAACATATCCACAGGTAACAGAAATCAAAGTCAATGTGTTGACTTTGTCGATGTGGAGAAGATTTAAAGTACCTGTTGAGTACAGGGATAACTAAGGCGAATCTCCCAGAAATGTATATCGTGTGTGTAAAATAAGTACACTAAGTACTAAGTATACAATAAGATTTAACCACATGTATTCCCTCTGTATTGCTATAACATGGGTGGTAAATTCTGCACGTCACATGTTACCTTCAAAGACATATTTGTTTGGGGAAAACACAAAGTGTTGCATTTAAATGTGAAGGCTAATGTTTTAGAATAACTTCTCTCCATTGGTCCCTTTGCCCGAAAATCTTTGTGATCTAATTGTTTTGCTTAGCTGCGAGCTAAAGTTACACACATGGTGAGTCGCAGGCAATTCTCGGCCTTGTTAAAGAAAAAAAATCCAAGACACCTTTCCTTTGAGGTAACTCTCTGCTTGTCTCCAGTCATAATATGAGTGTGACAGTCTAAATTAAGAGCATGAAGTCAACAGGCCGACCTTTGACCCATGCCGTCCCTTCTGCCCCTCTCGACCCCGGTCCTGATGGAAACTAGAGTTACTCACAAAATCTCCGCAAGGTCACAGCAGGGTTGATGTACCTGTAAACAGGGAAGTGGAAAGGATCGCGGGGCTAAGCTTTCGTTGAGAGCCTGATAACAGTTGACTTTTATTAGCGAGGTGAGGGTCAGGCCGATGTTACACTCACTCTCAGTCTTAATTCACCGGGTCAGGACGGTAGAAACTGAGGAAAAACCCCTTCAATCTGCTTTAATGTTTTGAGCTTCGAGATTAGTTTGTACAAAGCAGAGCGGACTGGCTCTTAAACTGCCACCAGCTGTGTTGAGTTCAAGACATCCTGCCAATTTTGCTTGCTAATCAACCCGCCAAAGTGCATGCTTCTTCTGTTAAATATGCTTGTGTAAGATATGTAGTCCCCTCATAAATCTTTGCGTCGCCCCAACAAAATTCCAACTCAGCAGCGTTTGTCTGTGTATAAGCAGCTCTGACATAATCAACAACACTCCCTTTGGGCATGATTAAGCCACAGAATGATTCGGTCCCTTCGGTGTTTTTCACTCGCTCCGGAGTTATTGCTTTCAGCTGGCCGAGCACCATTGATCCCCATGCTAAGCGCTTATATTGTACATATCAACAGGAAACACATAGGCAGACTGTGAGATGACTGGCAGGAAGTTTGTAATAGCGCCACTTTTACTTGCAGTGGCCACAAAATCTGACAGTTGGACTAAATTGGAGGTAGGAGTAAAGAAAGTGTTGTGTGACAGCAGTTCATCTGCAACTGCATGAGAACATGTCCTGCAATAGTTGCCATGTCTGGGGAAAAGCAAATAGGTGCAATGGGCATTAGTATGTTTCAGCTGAAATGCTTATCCGTCAGCAGTCTGTGAAAACTCTTCCTCCCAAACCTTTCAAATGCTGACATGGTGGGAATCATTTTTTGTTACAACCAAAACCAGTAAATCCAAGAAGCAGGCTAATTGCACCAAGTGTTTAGCTTGTGGCGGTTAAAAAGCACTGCAACCCAGTTGCTAGAATGAATGTTAGAAATGTATGTTTCTGCAAACGATGTTGAAACTTGACATTTCTTTTTCGGTTACATTTTTATGTTGAGTTTTCAGTTTTATGTCGTGCCTGGTTCTGTTGCCTGAAAGACGGCTAAAAATATTCACTCACATTTCACTAAAGATACGTCCATTCGGCTGCAAAAAATATCAGGTTTTTAAGGAAAAGTCCCAGCGATTCATTCAAGGTATCCAGTGGTTTGACGCCTACAAAATGTCAAAATGCTGTGTTGAGCAGTGTTCTTTCGCTTGGTATCACCTCGCTGTAACTCCAACACCATCCTCTGGATATGAAAGTCAGACCCTATTGTCCTTAAGTCACACATGTGCGAGTCTCAAGTCTTAACCCTGAAGTTTCAGTCAGGTCCTGAGTTACTGTGGTGAGAATCAAGAAAGACCAGTAAAGTCATTGCTCAGGACAAGCAGGTTACAAGTGAAGTCATAGAAAGCGTTCGCCATGTGTGAATTATTTGGCTAGCAGAAAACTCGAACTGCAAATTTACAGTGTTCGCCCAAGTAAACTTGTGGGTTTTTGAGCAAGACAAACATTTGACTATGAATACCACATGTTGCGCACAGGTAAGTCAGCAGACCTCGGGGAATATCCACAGAGCCAAATCTGTTGCTCTCCAGTGCGTCTCACAGGCTCCACAGTCTGCTGCAGACACCGCCACAACCAAAGAACTTGAGTCTGGTGAGTGGAGAGGCATTAGCTTGCAGCGCGGTATCCAACAACAGTTTGCAAGCCTTTACAAACATGCCAAATTTGATTGCATTTTGAGTATCCTGAGAGCTGTAGTCTTTAACGTTGTCCAAAGAAAAACACCAATTTACTTTCAGTCGCTCTAAGCTGATTTTGGAAGCATAGGCGATATTTTGTCAAGGCTTTTGGGAATGTTATCACAAACAGCACGCTGAGAGTTTATAAGACCTCTGCTTTCCCCAGATTATCCTTGAACTCTCTGTTACCTGTGCTTGCTAAGCTACACTTGGCAGCTGCTGCTGACGCGGAGATAGGTCATTTGACACACATCGCTGGCCTTCATTTCATTATTATTCCAGATTAGAGAGGGATTTCATTCATTTTCTGTAATTTATTAGTCTTGACTATAAATGGCAGGTAAAGTTCCCATCCAGAATTTCATCTGGGATGCATGGCGGCGCTCATGTGACCTGAATCCAAGATATACTCCAAAATAAACTGAGGATCTTGTGGGAATTGTTTGCAGCCACAGTAAAATCGCTCAGCCCAAACACATTTTATTCTAGGCTGAGAATTTCTGTGATGATTCTGAATAATGCCTTTCTTAACAGGGGTTTGTTCTCTTTTCATACCTTCCCTCCCTCACTTCAATCTATCCCTCTCTTTTGGCAGATGTGCAAAGTAAAAGTGTAGCATATCATTAGATCAGCAATCATTCCAAGGCCTCTGCCCTCATGGCATGTTCAGGCTTCATGGCGAGACCTCGCTCTTATCAGAGACAACGCTGCATTCCACTGCAGGGCAGATAGAGTCACGTTTTTTAAACCATTGACAAGATTTACTATTGCGCCCACTATCTCTATGATTTGTAGGTACAACACACTTTGAAATTCCCCCATTTACCTCTGCTCCCTCTGGCACAGCACAGGTCTGAAATATGTTGCAGAATATGCTTCATGGTCACTTTTACACTCCCCTGTCAGTGAAAATGTATTTTTCTGTATTCATCTGTCGCTTTCAGACCGTCCTATCTGGCTCAAAGTCATTGGCGTTTCTTAAATCGCCTCATTAGACTCATTAACTAGACGAGTGGTTTACAAGATTTCTTGGAATCAAAATAGAAAATACTTTCCTGAGCATTAAGAAGATTTATGTACAAAGTAGAATGTACTCTTGATATGTCTAAAAATGTGGGAGCATCTTTTGTTTTTTTTTAAAAAAAGTGTATCAGTGAATTTTTTCTTCTGACCTAATGGTTTAGATGCTTTAAAGGAAACATTCATGTAACATTTCAGCAATAAATGTTCACAAACAATCACTTTAATTTCCTGACAAAACATCAGATGATATGTCAGAGAGCGAGGAAGGACGTGACTTAACATAGACGAATAAAACTTGCCTACGTTACATTGTCCTGGAGACACAGTGGTTGTTTAACAGTGTAGACAACAACCCCCGTGATCCCACACTACCGAACATCATCAGACAAGATTTCACTGAGAGACCCCTTGTGGAAGAGATTTCATACTGTGTTCAAGCATGAAACAACGCCAAACTAGTCCAGAATTTAATTCCAGCATTTCCCATAAAAAATGGATCTGGAAATTTGTATTCTGTGCATTGAGGTGATTGTGCAGTACAAAGCAGCATTCAGGCGTCTACCATTGGGGACTGCAGTTGGAGCCTTGCACTGGAATTGAAGACTGTCTTTGTAGTGGTGCAGCGCCACTTAAATTAACCCTAAATTCATTTCAGTTGAATTTGCTGTTGAGTTGAGCTCTGGAAACTAGTGAATTTACTGCTGACCTTTGACGACATGGATGTCCCAAATGAAGGCAGGCCGAGTATAGGCTGCTCTTGTTTTACCGATTAGCGACTGAGCTCACAAGCAGTTAGCGGCGAGCTAAGCTGTTTGCTCTTTGAGTTTATAACCCTCTTCAGTAGCAGACGTTGTTGAATGAGATATGTTTGATCCTGAGAACAAAATAACACGGGAAAGTAAATGGAAATATAAAAAAAAAAAAAAGCTGACTATGTCACTGATTGTAACTAAATATTTCACATGGATGAATTTCACTGTGCTTAAGGCTACACTTTACAGTGCAGTCATTAAACTATCGTTCCCTTCCGCCCACCAAATCACCCTTGTCATGTGTTGACTGGTTTATTTGGGTGTAGTTCGGAATGAGCCGTTTTAAAGCATATGTTTTAGAATGTAATATATTTGCAATGGGTGTTTGATCTTGATTAGAACAACAGGGAGAGCTCTATAATTCTCTGTAACTCAAGTCCACCCACCAGCACCACCCTAAAACCTTACACCAGTGCGTCGGGTCGTGCAAGGCAGTTTGTTCATGCACTGTAAGAGGCAAATGGGAAATCCTACTGTTCTTTTCTCTGCCGGGCAAACGACCAACAAACTATCCTCTTTCAAGCCGTGCATGCAGCCAACTGGCTCTTCCTCTGTCTCTTAACTTTGCAACACAGAAGCTTCAGTATTTAAGGAATGTTTGGCGAGGTTGATGCTGAAAGCCTGATTAAAACCCACGAATTAAGAAGCACAAGGATTACAAGGAACTGACAGAATGGCCTTCTTCCTGCATTAAATTAAATCCCCCCTTTCTGTCTCTCTTTGTATCCGCAGACGGCCAAGTCTGTGCTGCCAGGGGCACGGCACCATACCAGGGTGCTGTAAGCTGTTTAACCTACATAAAAGTGTCGCGGCTGAATAGGAAGGATGACCTCTTCTTTTCTGGTCACCGTACCCTCCTCAAAAATCATTTCAAGTTAAGCTCTGCGTTGAATAAATCTCTGGCCGGCGAAGATAAGCCATACTCTACAGGAGGCCTTTAAACGACCTCCTCTCTTTGTGGGATTGGTTGATAACAATTTTATAGGATGCAACTAACTATTTAAAGCCAGATTGCTGTTCCTGAGAATATAGACAGTCCAAGACAAGATGCATTTTTGCGAAGTTTGTGTGTGCATTTTGGCAAGAGTATACATGAAGGAACAAGACTGTCTTTTGTTCCCAACGTAAAAAAAAAAAAAAAAAAAAAACTCAACCTCAGCATTTAATTATCCCGAGTTCTGGGAATACTTCACAATTTCCCATGCAGTCATTTCTAAAAAGTGATTTGGATTTTCTGGAGATTTTTAAATGACTCTTATTGTTGAAGCCAGCAATAATATGTTATCAAGTCAATGTTTTTCATTTACTATTAACAATCAAAAAGGTTGTACCCAGGAGAGAAACTGTTCTAGGTTGAAGACAGGCAACAGGCAACCATGTCCTTTCAAAGCAGTTTGTTCTTTTCCCTTCATAATCTGATTACATGAAAAATTCAAAGTAATACGTCTCGCACTGTCTGTTTGCCAGAAAAAAGCCTGGATTTCTTTCGGCACTAAGACTGAGGGAGGTTGGATGATGTTGATCCTGATACAGGCTAATCTCTGGAAAAGCTCCGTCCTTGTCGTCCTCACATTAAAGACGTTAACAGACACCAGCCAAAACACTTCAAAGCACTGGGAGGAGAACAATCACTTTCACAATTACATGGTTTCCTCTCAGCTTATCCCCGTTACTGAGGAATTCCTTGCATGTAAATAACTGTTTGCGTGGATTTGATCAGTTGGGACCACACCCCACTATCTCCCAAGACAAACTGTCTAGTCTCACTCGTCGAAATCCCTGCAAGCGTTATCAGCAAAACTACGAAACGCAACGTTTCTATTGCTCCCTCAGACTGACAGACATGACCGACAGCTTTATCTTTTGGATGCGAGTGGGTTTTTTGATCTCTTGATCTTTTCTCACATTTGAACCCACATCAAAGGCCTCGAGCTATTCAAAGAAGGAGGAGAGTATGGCATCCTGTCTTCATGCCCAAGCCAGGAGGAAGCAGAGCAGTGGAATGAAGACTGATGGATGGCCTGACGTTACCGACGGAGCTCTTGGCATTGGCAGACCTGGAGTACTGCGAAGCGTGCATGCTCCAGTATACACTGCATTCAGACTCGGTGTTTAAGAATCTGTCAGCGTGCTATATTGCAGCCACTTATGTGTTTGTCTTCATGCCCGGAGTGGACTTTCGTTGATTTGTGCACGGCGGAAGCTTCAATAAATATTTTCAATTCCATAAGCTCAGAGCCTTCAATTACCTGTCCTTCGTGCAGATTCATAACTCCCGTGTAGATATCTAAGTTTGACCATTATAAAATCAAACCATAAATGTTTACTCCGGCAGATCCATCAAGGACAGAGTTATTGTTGCATACAGTCCATTAAACCCTCTCAAAGGTAACACTCACGCTGTCTCAGGCCTCCGACAGAAGAGAACAGGTGTCACCGAACGACTCTCCATTATAAACGCCACTCCTGATTAGCGGGCAGGTTTTTGAGATCGAGCCACCAGGTGTGACTTGTAACACATGTTCTTACTCTTAAAAGGCAGACTAATCTTCCGAGGATTACCTGTTCAGCTCATTGGAAAAAAAGGAAAAGGGAAAGTTGTGGGGGAGGGGGGGATTTTACCATGTGTTTACTGCCTAAATCACTTTGACTTTTAATTGCCTTTCCATTTTTAACAACCAAGACTCGGCACTCGACTGTTTATAGAAATGTAAACAGGTGATATCATGTTTCCAAACAGCCACAATTGTGACAGGATTCCTCAGCAAGTCTGCAGTAGTCCCAGACTCCTGACTTCAATCGACCTCGACAATAAATAAACCTGACAATGTGTCTTGTGGGTTGTCAACGCGATGGAAATGTCCATTTTTCATAGCACTTAGTCGGGCTGCTATTTCTCACCTCCAGCTGTGCGGTGATTTACGGCCCCGTGCTGCGTCTATTTTGACCTGCCTGTCGCACACTGTGTTTTAGTTTGTTCCGCAGAGTCACTTAAGCTGAAATACAAGCATTTAATCACAGGCTTCCTGATTCACCCCCACAGCTTTTATCCTTTCACTTTCATCACTGATAGTTGATATTTTATTTAAAAAAAAAAAAAAAAAAAAAAAAGGAATGTTCCACAGCTTCAGCGGATAATCATGAAAAGTCTGTTTGGATATTGTCAGTGATTGATGTCAGTGAACAGACTTTTCTTTACTTACTGATTTCTCTGATTGCTGTAGTTACTCGTGTTTCGCAGATTGCTGCTGCATCACAGCCAAAGTGGCACATTTGTCAAATCAGATTAACATAAACACAGGCGATCAGAAAAATGCTGAATATCGGATCAAATAATTGGCAAATGTATGTCAATACATGTCAATTAAAGTACATTTAATATCAGATACTGTAAGACCAAACTACTCAAGTACTATCGAAGTGGATGTCTTTCACCTTTACCAAAGGAATATTATAACACAATATCTTTACTCACTTTTACTCAGGCATGACTTTGGGTACTTGTTATAACACAGTGCACATTAAACACGTGTTAAAAACTGTGAGGGGTAACAAAAAGTGATGAATAAATTGCCATATTGAAGAACTTTTTTTTTTTTTTGCAACAAAAGCAATTAAGATGCAGAGCGAGATGAGACAAGAAACAAACAAAAGTCGCTGAGCAGACGGGTGGCCTCATGTGATTCAGGTCTGGCAGCTCTGTTAGCATGCAGGAAACAAAAAGGAAAAACCCTGGAACAAGAAGGGGATGCTTCATCCATCTGTGGAGGATTAAGTGTTCATTGGTCATGAAAGCAAAGTGCAGACCACAGGATCACCTTCAGGCAAGTACAAATGGCATAATCTCTTCTGGAATCTCAGAAAACAAGTGTTTGTCATTCGCCCCAGCTGTTGAACAAACTCAGCTTCAACAAAATTCCTTGAGATGGCCTTGAAGTAGCTACATGTCTTGTTTTGACGCACATGAGACGTGTAGGGAACAGAGCTCGTATGACTGGACTTAATTAGACACAGCTATATGAATTGAACAAGTCATTCATGCTTACAGATTACGGTCAACCACAAAATATCTAATCTAAAGGTCCTGCTCAGTTACCATTGGCTAGTAGGACACCAGATCGCCCTTTAAAAAAAAGGGAATGGGGAACAAAAACAATCCCTCTGAGTTGTTTAAACTTGAACTCCAACAGGCTGATGGGAGGTGGGTTTCGGGGTCACCGGTGCCAGAGTGATTCCCCTCCATGCAGTGCCTCCCGGAGCACATCAAAGGTCCACAGCATCAGCAGATAGCCGTTCACCCCGTGAGCAAAAACAGCTGGACCGGAGCAAAACAAAGATGATATAAGCGGCTTCCTCCTCAGTGGCGGCACCAGAGCAGTCAACTATGATAAGCCCCAGCCTATATTGTGTTTGAAGCGCAGTATCCCCCAAAAGCAGACAATTTAGAGAGCCATGTAATGCAAGAGGAAATATACACTGTGATCTCTTGAACCCTGTCAAAAGAAAAAGGGTCTGGCTTTTCTCTCTACGACCATTTTGGGGAAGTAGTGGGAGTGACTTTAACTCGCAGGGACTGGGATCTGTGAAAGCATTCAAACATGTGAGCAGGAGACAACGGGGGGGGAAAAGTCTAACGGAGACACACAGGATATGATCAGACATAAAAATGACGAACATTTGAAAAGATGTCTCTCTCGAGGTAAAAGTCTGACAAATCGTCTCCTTGTTTTACTCTTCGCCTGAAGAGACGAAGATCTCATTTTACATCAGCCACCATGACAGACTCCCGCATTGTCTCCCGCAGCATGCTCGCACACTTCCTGAAACAAATGGGAGCGAACAGAACTCTCAACGGCCTCAATGTTCACTTCCACACATGTGACACAGACACAACAGCGAACCAGAGATGCTTCTCAAATGACTCACACCGAGCAAAACAAGCGAGGCTGAGCCAGCTGCAGACCTTACATATGGACAGAAAATCTTTGAAAAGAAGGATGAGATTTTCCTGGATGGTATCCAAGGTAGAGGTAAACATTTTCATGGGATGCACAATTTCCCTTCGGATTTAGCTGACAGTGCTCCAGGCCTGAGAGACACCGGGTAAGAGAGAACCCAAGTTCAGAAGTTGCCAGGAGATATTTACCCCTCGTAGAAGAAAGAATCTAAATTACCTCCGTCACCCTGAGTTTCTACCTTCAGTCATAGCAACCAGGATTCGAAGGGAATAAACTTTTATTATATAACCCAAACAAAAAGACAAGGTTAATGGGATAGAGCTGTGTCAGGGATTATGCAGGATTATGTAAATTAAAGGGCTAACATGATTATTGTGGGCACACGCTGTCGGCTGATGAGATTACTTTAAGTGCTGAATGGTGAATGAGGCTAATTCCCTCACATTATGTTAATGCATGTGTGTTTGTCAGTTAACCTTTGACCTGTAGCTTCTCAATCAAAGGCTAATTAAGTCTGTAAAAAAAAAAGAAAACTTCCCACAATTAGCTGAGGGGATGGTGGTTGCGTCTCCAGCCGTTTGTGTGGCCACCGAAACAAGTTATTTTCCACGAACTCTAACCAAAAGGTTGTTGTGCGTAAACCTGGAACACGGAATAAGCACAGCACTGTGACGTGAGACAAAATTGAAAATTCAACCGAAACAAATATGAAGTAGCAACATAAAGGAACAATGGGGCCCTGTGATGAGCTGGCAACTTGTCCAGGGAGTACCCTGCCCTCGCCCTGAGACGAGGCTGGGATTGGCTCCAGCAGCAACACCCCGCGACCCCATGGAAAGGGATAAGCGGTTACGGACAATGACATGACATAAAGGAACATGGCCAGCATTTACTCTAATGATTGGGTTGGAGAAGCGACCAGAGATGAGAAAAGTAGCACAGTGAAATGTGAGAGTGATATTCACTTACATTAGCCCTTGTGAAATAGGTGCTTACCTGACATAGCTGCTAAAAACCTAGCAGTGGTGAACTGATAGGAAACTGTTGGCTAGCTGGCAACATGCTGGATCTTAAACCTGCAGACTTTTACATATAAATAAACGTAAGCTACATACAAGTTCTTGCCAGGTGAGTTCACTAAATGCTGATTGAAGCCCATCACAGCTAAAGCCAGATAACTGTCTCTCTGATTCGCAGTACAGGAGTTTATACAAACTGCCACTTTCACACACAGGTGCAGGGGTAGCATTGTTTTTTTAATATCTACTGGCAAAACATAGTTTGCTACAGCACTGGAGTAGTTTGCTACGGCTACAGAAACTAGCAGTATGGTGGGGCCTATAGTGTCACAAGCCAGAAATGGTGTTTGTGTAATTACTCTCGCTGCCAGAAAGAGGCTACAAAAATTCCCCACTGCAGGATTAACACGGCTTATTCAAGAGATGTATTTGTACCACAAACTCCTACTTCTGTGTAACGGTTTATAGTGCAAGATTATCCAAAATTAGATGGTGCAACAAATAACATGTTAGCTTCCATTTCGGACTCTCTGGCTCCTGATCAGTTAAAATGACAGCACCATTCGCTGGTTAACAGTCTGAGTCTGTGTATCACAGTCACAGCCACAATAGCTATGCAAAAGCTCTGCGTGATTTGTCTGTCTCACCCTGCAGTGCAATCATTTGATTTCAGCACGTTATGCAGTAATTGTTGGTTTGAGCATGGCTTGTAGAAGAAAGCATCCGTCCGTCCAGTTCAAAGCGCAGAGCTGAGAGTCGCATCACTGTAGCCGATTATATTGACTTTGGAGGGCGGGAGGGGCCACCCGGACCCCAGACCCCCTCATCCCCCGGGGCCATCCAGAGCCACAGCCACGTCTGGTGCGAGTGTGAGTCAAGAATCTCACAGCCAGGCTGTTACGCCTCCATCTGGGCCCTTGAATTAAACATCAGCTAGGCAGACGGGCTCCCTGCCTGAAAGCTTGAGGGACCAAAAACTGGGGCCAATTAACCCGTGCCCAGTCTATTCAGACCTTACTTTGTAGCCAATTAAGAGGGCATATTACAGAAGGGGGATCAAAAGGGATGATAAAACGGTTGGGCTTGATTCGACATCAGGCACACGGGATACTGTTTACACATAATCATCGTGACTGAAGGGGGGTGAGCTTTGTCGTTGGCTATGATTGCAGTCATCATAAGCTAGGCTAAGTAAACACATTTAGAATGCCCTGGATAATCATTAATAATAACTGGGTCAACTTGAGCTGTTGTTTCCTTTAAAGCAGCCAAGAGTACCAGCTGTATTAACTTCCAGTACATTTGAGAAAAACTGAGCCCTTTTTGTTGAGCCACTGAACACCGAACATGGAAAATCTTGCCTTGGCATCAGGCACCGCGTCACATTATGTCACTGCGTCATCAGACACAAGTTCATCTTCAGCTCAGTTCCCCTTCTCCACCTCTGTCATCCATCTAGGGTGAGGAAATCCTTCCGCAGATCAGACGAGGACAGGAAGCACAGTGAATAACTCGAGCAGAAGTGGACAGAGTCGGGACAGTTGTTTTCTTTCCATTGTAACAGATGGAGAAGATCACAGATACAGCATGACACTGTCACAAGCCTGGACATGAAAAAGGTACTACCAGGTTACTGATTTACTCGTCAGGAAAAAATAATTATGATCACATCATGCCTTGTTCTTCATGACTTAAATAGATTTTTATAGAGGAGCTATGAGATGGAAACATCAACTTCACCGGATTGCGAATGGAAAAAACATTTGTCGGTTTAACAAAAAGCAGGCAGCAGTTGATTTAGCTCTAATGGAGCGGTGCTACGAGTGTCCCCAAATAATATGTCTGGGATGTATCTACATACTGTGCGGGCTCTAAGTATCAGGACAGTGATACGTTTTTCATTGCTTTGGCTCTGATCCAGCACAGCACATTGGATTTGAAATGAAACACTTGCTATGAGGTTGAAATGCTTTTTTTTTTTTTTTGTCCTTTAAGGGGAGGGGATGAAGTACAATGTCCACTTGATGTGGATGTAAATGATCTGACTACTTATATGAAGATGAAAATTGACTTCATATTCTTGCAGTTTCATTTCAAATCCAGTGTTCAGAATCCCAAAACAGTCCTCCATATTTAACATCTGATCTGGAAGGCTAATTTTTGTGTCCAGGAGAGTAATTTTCCTCTTAATTTGCTCTGATTTATTAGTGCCAGGTGTTTGTTTTATGAGACTTGAGATCCACAGGCGTACAATTAATAGGAAACAGATGGATCATCATCAAACCAATTGGCAGAATAAATGCTGCCAATGTAAAGTTCCTATTAACGTTACTTTATGTTGCGACTTAAGAGACCTTTAGTTTTCATTTTCTGTTTTCTATTATGACTGCATCGTGTCTGCCATCTGGTCAGGTAAAGGTACAAAAACCACATGGATGGGGTTAGGAAAATGTCATGTCTCTGATTAAGATGCCTGTGTTCGTCACCACAAACACAGCAGGAGATGTCCCGACGTCGACACAAAAATATCCACAAACACAGCTGGAAACTGGCCTGAGGTCTGCTTGAAAATTACAGCGGTGTCACTCGAACAAATGCTGAAACTCATTTCCTAAAACACAGTCAAATGGCATGGCAGCCCTCTCACCCAATATGACACCTATGAAATGTGAACGTGACATGATGTACAAATGTGAACGAATCTGTGGCCTTGCGGAAACATTAACTGATGCCATTTTACCCTTGAGACCGGGCTGATCATCATCAGAATGACAAAATGTTTTGATTTTTCCATTGCATTAGTCGTTTTTGCTGTCACCATTTCATGCATTTTCTTGCCAGGCAAAGTCTTCCAGACACCGATCACAAAAGGTTGAGAGTCTGGGGACAGAGACCTCCTTTGGCTCCTGTCAGCTATGATATAAAACACGAGCACGCCATATGTTTGCTTCGCTTTTCCTTGCTTTGCTTCGTGTCTGCAAGCCACACGTACGCACACACTCACACACACACACACACACACACACACACACAGACACACACTCCTATTTGCGAGCTGACGGGGAAATTCTCGAAGATTTAATCTTTACAATGTTTGTAACAAGGAATTCATTGCATTCAGCTCTCAGTACGCCCCCCCTCCAAATAGCTAGCATTTTACATCAATCTATTCCCTCGGGGTAGGAAAAAGTGTAATGACGGTGAAACTCAAAGAAACAGGTGTTCTTCTGCTTCTTTGAAGGTGCTGAGTTACAGAAAGATTGTGAATCACTGCTAATTGCATGAAATTATAGTTGTGGGGCGTAAAATGAACTCATTCTAGTGCCGATCGAGACAACCCCGGTTATCGGGGCACTTTGGAGGGTGGTATGTCATGAATTACAGAATGACAAGGGTATTTCTAGATGTTAACTGAGCAATGACTCTGCTTTACTGGAAGTGCTGTCGGGGATTTACAGAAAGCTCACTTGATTATGATCATCTGGGTACATTTCAAAAGCATTTGTTAAAAATGTAATAACAAGAAAAAATGCCAAGTTCAATTTCAGATGCACCATAATAAAAAAAAAACAAGGAAATGAAGGAATAAAAAAGGGAATTTTGCAGCTACCCATGCAACAGCTCCTCTCAAGAGATTTATTGAAATGATTTAATTTCACTCTCACTGTAAGTGACAGCATGGCCACCGTCTCTAATTACAAAATACACATACTAGCCGTTGCCGAGCCACTCAACTGACGGCACCAGAACAAAAGCATTCGCAACAGATATTTACATGAGGTGGTGGCCTCTCATTATTCAATAGCTTTATCAGGAAAAGCAGCCTTGACTAAACCAATTTAGAGCAGACAAATAAAAGTCATTTGTATTCTTTGACAGGCAAAATCCAATAACCGGGAAAAATAAAGCAAAAGCCAGCAGGGAAATATGTGGCGGGTGATAAATCTCGGACGCCTTTCATAATATTCCAGTAACTTAATATACTGTTGTAACTTGCTTATTACACTGTGCTGGCTGTGTCTTGTTTGCAGAGCAGTTTGCAGCGAGCTCTTATGACCTGACAGAGATATTCATGCAGTGTCCTCCAAGTCCTTGTCGACTCGTAAGAAAAAAGTACAGACTAAAAAATACATAAATGTCAAGTACAAATTAGTTATTTAGCTTTCTAGTTTTTTTTTTTTTTTTTTTTAGCATTTGGGTCCTTTCTGTTGACAGCAACTGTACTTTAAAGCTGTTACTATGTCTGATGAACAGCAGTACGCTGGCCATCTGCAACCATAGTTTGTGCATCTCACACATACAGTCGCTGTGGGTAGCATTAGCATTAGCATGCCTGATGAACACCAGTGGAAATTTTGATTTTGTTCCACAGTAAGGCTCATACTAGGTACTCCCACACACTGCAGGGGGAGCCTCTCCTCATTTCACATTACACAGGTACCTAAACAGAAACAGTAAACACGACTCTCCAATAGGATATTCGCAGAAGTTTAGGGTGTATTGATCCTTTAATGACGTGTTTTACACTGGTGTTAATGCACGTTTAAGTATAAGTGGGTTTGAGTTACCAGCCCGCAGCAGCTGGCTTACAAAGCGTAGTCGACAGATGGACGTCTGTCACCGTGTTGGACGGCTCTGCCGCAACAGTTAGACTGGCAGGCAGAGTTTTGAGTGACAGCCAGTTGCCTCTGATTCTATCTGACTGAGTCTGTTAAAGCGGGAAGAGCGCTTAACATAACATGAACGCAGCCAAACGCCAACTCAGCCAACTCTATCTGAAGCCTTTCACTCCTCTTTAGTGGTTCGACTGAATTTCAGGATATCATGAAATGAGTTATTTGTGAAACATTCCACTCCATTTTCTTTTTAAGTTGAACAACTTTCATGTGGTTTCAGTGGTTCATTCTGCAATGTCTTGACCACAGTTGTTCTGTCATTAGGTCATGTGTGGAATGATTGCACTAATTTTCAACACAAGTCACATATTTCTAAATATTTTCCTGCAGATTAGTCACGAGCAGAAAATGTTGCAAACACCACTGTTTTTTTTGACGTCTCCAGAGAACTGAGAGCAGACTCTTGCCTAATATTGGTTCCTTCCTACAGAGGATTCACTTCTCTTTGAAGGGCTTGAAATTTGACATTTAGCATGTGCGAGTTATATTCTGGGCAACGACGCATCTTGACAGGGCTTCTTTTCCATCACGGCTACAAAAAAAAAAAAATCAGCAGATTAGCCAGAGGACTAAGGATAACTGAATGCTCAGGTGATTGTTACACGGATACCCTTGTCTACCTTCTGCATATCATGGCATGTTCTGCTGCCACACTCGGCATTTTCATTCTGTCAGGATTCATCAACCTCTCAGCAGCAAACAAGAATACTTGTGAACTCTATGCTGCTGTCGGACAGAGTCTGACGCTGCCTTTTGTCTACGACAGACTTGAGAACTCACATGTGCTGAGATGGACTCATAATGACACGATCTTCTTCTACAGAGAGAAAGGCACAGTCTCTGTTGGAAAGCCAGCGGACATCTCTTCAACCGGATCTCTTCTGCTGAGGAACCTCCAGTTCTCGAGCGCGGGGGCTTACCAGGCAAAGGTGCTGCTCTCCAATGGTACGCTGGCGAAAACATGGAGCGGTCGCCTCTGTATCGTTCCCAAGGTATCAAAACCTCAGCTGACTTACAGCTGTGACTTCAAGTCCAGCGCTGTCGTTCTAAGTTGCCTTGTAGGTAACGCTCAGGGGTTGGTGTTTGAATGGACACTCGACGAAAAGACCTTGCCGGGTGAAACAAAGCAAACACTGAGCATATCCCTGGCACAGAAGAAAGAGGAGAGCCGCTTTACGTGCAGTGTGGCAGACAGAGTCAGCAAGGAGAGGAGTGACATTGTTCGCCCAGCCTGTAAACGTCCGACGCCACCACCACCGGCTCTGCTTTGTTTTACATCCAAAACTGTTGTGGCAGCTTTTGCTGGAGGAGCAGGTCTGATTCTGCTGTTGGTGACCATTATCGTCGTGTTATGCTGCTGCCGCAGACGCAGCAGAAAACAAATGGGACTCCGGGATCAAGGGGAGCTCAGGATTCTCGCTTTAAGCAAACGAGAGCCAGACTCCATCAGCCCGGACTACGAGACCATGCACCCGCCTGAGGACTCTCCACCCCCGAGCCCCAAGCCCTCGCCCAGAGCCTGTTACGAGAATGTTGCTCAGCCTGAAGCTCAGACTGAAAACGGGCCTCCTGCACAGCTATCCACAGCTGCCGAGGGACAGCAACCTTCACCGGTGCCCAAGCCAAGGACGAAGAGCCCCAAGACGGCAAACATGTGAACGTGGCACCAAGAACTAAGACTGAAATGAAGGAGAAGAAAATGATGTTAAACAATGATTTTGTGCAGTTTAAATCCACACATTCTCCCCTTTTATAGTTTGAGTTATACTAATGCAGTTTATATGATAATGGAACAGCATGTGTCCAGGATCCAGCTGGCTTAATCATAATGTGCTGTGAGCCTGAAAGGAAGCATTCAAGATGGTAAAATCTTTAGTTTCCTGACCCCTGTAAATGTGATATCATGGCTTATCTCTGTTCAAGTTAGTTGTTTATGTTTTAAGTTTAACCATTATGTTGATTGGGAGGTATAGTCCTGGTACACTTATGCTACTTTGTTACAAGAAACTGTGTGGGGTGAATTTCCACATCAAGTGTCGTGTTAATTTGTTAACGTTTATGATGATCTTAGAGTTTTTATTGTACATTTTTCAACTGTGCTGCCATTTCCAAACAAAAAATGAGGTTTTCGTTGACAAGTGTTGAAATTATAGATTAAAGGGTTAAGCTATCAATTATCTACATTTGTTAGATTTTCAGCAAATCTCATGAAAAGCCAAAACCAGTAAAGCCTTCTTCCGTCTTTCAGTGCTTTCTAACTTCCTTAACCCTGTCTGTGACCCCAAGCTCGTTGCTTTAAAACAAACTTTAAAACAAAGCAAAGGCTAAATGATTTTTCTTTTAAAACAGCTGGGTACTGTAGATTTTAGCAAACATTTCTCAAACAGTAAAATCATTTCAGTCGTGGATTAATACACATTTGGTGTTCTAACAGGTGATTGTGTGAGAGCAGCTCAAAATAAACTAGAGTGATGAAGGAACATGTGACAGTGAGCTGGTGGTGTGTTGCAACAGTGTTGGGTCAACAATAGACGTCTTTTACACATACACTGTTCCATCAGGCCTTCGACACACAGACGATACAAGCTGGTGCTGATCTATTGCTGGTTTTCATCTTTTTGTGGGAATTTGTCGACAATAAGGAAAATACAGGAAATTGCCCATTAATTTTGTGTTATTTTGCACATATTAAGCAGAGGTATGAGATCTATTGCGTCACAACAAAGACATAATAGAACAAAATATGAAAAAATGTCAACATGTTTTGACCTCTTCTGCCTAAGAATGAAGCGGCTCCATGGATAAATGCATACTGTAATCTTTCAAGATTAGCAATTAGGTTTCCTATAATCACGCCGTGTATTTGCATGTATCGTGCTTGAAATAAATAAGGTTGTCAAAAATAATCTTATATCTCATATTTGTATGGAAAACTACATTAAGCCGCTTATCTGTGTCAAACGCAGGCCTTTGTTCCGGCTTCTTACATGTCAGCATTCTTGCACTTATTAAAATTTGCTTGCTTGCAAGAAGTTATTAAAGGGAGGAAAAAAATCAATAGAGGAATGGATTAGCTAAGGCAAATATCTATTATCTCCAATGGGTAAATGGTAATCCACACATGAAAGTGTTTGGTGTCTCGCCTAATGCTGTGTGACAGCCACATAATGGAATCCCCCTGAGCGTCATCGCCTAAAACTTACAAGCCAATGTCATCTTTTGTCAGGCCCTGCTCCACTCCTGCTCTCTTTACATGGCTGAAATTTCAGTCCAGCCGGCAGGGATTTGGCAGCAAAGCTGGTATCTGCTCCTGGAACAATGCCATTTGTCTTTCTTGAGAAACACTGAAACTTGGCTGGGGACGCGCCTCGTCACTTCCCCTCAAAAGCTGAAAAAGGGGAACCATAGATGTAGAAAGGCACATACACCGGTTTACTGTATGCCCACGTACAGTGCACACACGCACACACACACACACACACACACACACACACAAGGGACTGCATTTGACGACACAACTTAATGAAACACATCTCATATGCCTTTGCCAGATCTGCCCTGGAAATTGAAAGGAAATACTTCTGAAATGTGTTTAATCAGTGGCTCTTGGAGTCTGGAGGATATACCCTTTTGATCTCGGAGCGTGTGTGTCCAGGAAAAAGGGTCAATTACCCATGGAAAGTATTTATACTCATGTCAGATAATTCGTATTACAGTTCTCTCGTTGTCACGGGCTGCCAAGTCTGGGGAAAGTACAAACCAAATCAGAACATCAGAAGTCAGCCAGCGGAGTGGTCTTTTTTTTCTGAAAGCACACAGATGATTGTGACCTATTAGCATTCTTGAGCCAGCTTAGCACTCTTTGACCGCAGTCCTTTTTTTCTGAAACTTAAAGCATACAAACTGAGTGAGGTAAAGCCACGCTCCTCCAAACAGTCCTCAATTTATTGAAAATGTGGTTAATTACAGAGTTATTATGCATCGAAAACCCAGTTGTTTAAAGTAGTAACCTTTTAAAAGTCATTTAATGTGGAAAATGAGCAGAAAGCTTGGGCTGTGGTCTTGTCGAACACATCATAGCCGTGTATTTAACTGGTGTTAAATCCCCTCTCAAATGTCCCGTTAAGAATCAAATTCACAGCATCCATCAACACACCGGCCCCGTGCATTTCGCTCTCCTCCATCTGCGCACCTCACACTTTGTTTCACACGCTTTCTTTTCACACCACACATGCAATTTGTGGACTGGCTCTGCACAGTCTGTGGCTGTCTGCGACACACCAAATCAATTTCACAAATATGCTGAGGAATCAGGCGGCGCTGATTTTTAATGGAGGCAGAATATACTTTCCAGATCTCAGCGGGATTTAGCACCTCGCAGACACCGGATGGCTGAGGTCAAAGCAATGTTTAGCGCGCAGGAGCTCTCTAATGGCTGACGTACGTTCTCTAGTCTCTTGGTCAAAAGTCATGTGTATGACCCATCCCTCCAGTCTACATGGTCTCTCTCTTTATTCTACCTCACCTGAAACCATCCTTTGCTCCCCTCACAATTTCTCCTGTGGCCAGAGGTCGCTGCCAACATTAACATCGGCTGCTTTAACCCACGTTTTACCTTTTGATGAAGGACTGTTTACCGGCTAAAACTGAACCTACCAAGAGTGGCTTCAACTTCCTCCATGCGACTTCTTGGATTCATTACATGACATGTTTTAGGCACTGAACTGATGCCGCTACTCAAGATTGTGATATACAAACACTCCCATTAAGTTCAGCAGTTTGGTCAGGCTTTAAATCCTGATGCTCTGCTTGCCCCTCTAGGGTAAGTTTTGCACAAGAAGGGCTCTGCAGTCAAGTGAGGTACACAAATTATTTGGGAAAATAGATTTTGTTACACTTTCAAAGTAAATCTTGCTGACAAACATGTTACATATGACTTATTATGACTTTTGGACGGCTATCAATGTTGTCAAATGGTTGTGGTTTGATGAGGTTTTGGAAAACATCCTGCTTTGTGTTCAAATGTTTTCATTTCCATAACTTCTGTTCGTGAGATAGTTGATTTTTGCGTCTCAGCTACTGATGCTTTCGAATGGTGGCCAACCTGACCGACTACCCAAAAGCGTCACTATTTGACGAGTTGGGAAACCCAAAGCATCAGTATTATTATCTTAGCAACAGAAGCTCTGACTTTCTTACGCAGCATAAAATCAGTACTGACACACTGAGTACTTTACACACACGTATCTCAAACCCCAGAATATCTTCAAAATAAGAGCTAGGAAAAGATATAAAAATGTATGAGACGTAGTGGAGACTCACAGAAAGAGTGAAAATTAAATCCAGGACCCCCACAAGTGTACACTGTTACAGTACGAGTCCTTAAAGTACATGAAAAGTATTCCATGTAGCTCACATCGATTTTACACAGGCCTTAGTGTCCTCTGGGAAAGGAGGTCACCTGACACATCAGATGAGCTAAAGCATACACCAAAAAGCTTGTGTGACAACACGTCGTGTCCTTGGCGAAACTGGACTGTTGTGTGTGCTTCTTTGTCACGGTTACACAAGGATAGCTTGTTGAATCTCTGTTTATAAAAGGATTTTTTTTTTTCTGGATTTCCCGAGCAGAGTAGTCTCTCAGTCTGTCCTTTGCACCCATGCCAAAAACATCCATCGTTGTCTACTTGGACATGGTGGAAGAGAGTCCTGCAGAGGCTGATTCCGTGAAAACCCGTGACCAACAGGCTTCCAGCACGTCTCTGATCTGCAGCCTAACAATTTTATAATTTTCTTCATGGGTGACTTAAAGAGATGCAGAAAGCACATGTTTTTAACAAGGCGTTGGAAGAAAAACATCGCCTTGAAAGGTCCGATATGTTTTTGGATTCGTTTGTGTTTTGATGCTAAGTCCTTACTAACGCCTGCACTTCTGAAACAACACTTCATTAAAGCTGAATCATGGGTTTACTGAGGTCGTGGAGGAGAAATCTAAACATGCATATTTGGCTACGGCTCACTGTAGTGGCCTCTGTTTCCTGGGGGTCAAATTCAAAATGATCACCTCAAACCAACTTTGCAGAATCGTAATGAGAAACTGCTGGTTGAGTCACAAATGTGGCATCTGCGCCAGTTGAGAATGTATGTTTAAATGACTTCTGCACTGTATCTTGTGTCCAGGACTTGGCATACGGGGGGGCGTGCAGGAAGAAGAGTTTGACAGAATCGATGTTTAGATGGTAACTGACAGCGTGTAGAGCAAATATATTCCCATCATTTCATTCTAATACTGCTGCAGCTGCTCTGAGCCAAAGAGGCCGGCGTGTGAAAAGAGACAAGGCTGGGAAAACAACAGGCCTTTGTCAGACACAGACAGACCGACAGACCGACAGACAGACAGACAGGAGCACTGCTGCCATTTGTAGCCAGTGAAGGAATGTGACAGCACCGAAGTCTATAGACACGATACAGATCATCACTGCTCCGAGCAGATACTTTTAGAATAGCTCAGTGGAGCAAGGAATTGCCGTTATGCAGTGCGTCGCGTTGCTACTGTATAAAAATAAGAGTAAAAACCGTGTATATTTTAAGATACTGCATGGATCCACTGGGAATACTGAATAACACACTTTTATCATTCCACCTTTTTCTCACTGCCAGCTTCACTACTGCCCTGGAGAAAGTGTTCTCTCCCCACATATCAAGTCCGCCACACCACTCTTAATGTAGACAGCCACACCAATCAGTAGGATGGGCTATTGTGACGGCAATAACATCATCCCTCAGTCTTGAGTTTTCCATCTAAAGCAGATTTTCAGATAAAATGCACAGGAAAATGGAAATTAAAATGCTTTTTACATTCACTCGTCTAAATATTAGAAATTGAGGGCAGTGAGATAAACTGTTGGTGGTGCAATATGCTGCCCCTGTGGGTGACAACACACATCCTATTCTGATATCTTAGTGCATGTGTATATGTTTTTATCTTCAGGTGTACCTGCTCCGGCCTGATTGGGGCAAAACCTTTATATACACACACAATGGGCAGCAGAGAAGAGGAGGGCGCGTTGGCCTACAAACCACATAAAAATGATGAAATGTGAAAGTGCCTCTTTGGGGGATAATGAAACTGAAATATACTTATTTTACTGCATCCAAAGTCCTCAATGAAATGGAAATGAATTTGGATATCAAAGAGCAGTGAAGAAATGTCAGTAGGGCCTAAACAGATAAGAGTTTTTTTTACAATTTTTTTGGATGAGGTCTGCAATGTGTCAAGGACAGAACCATACTGACCTGGGTGCCATTCTCCACCTCTCTTAAGCCCTCACAAAAGGGCATTGTCAGATTCTGATTGGCTATGACGGGAATGCCTCAAGCTGCTCTCACTCACTAGTAAGGAGCCAGACTCCATACAGGTGATCTGAATCCACCGCAATCAATCCCGAGGGCTCTTGAAATTCGGCTCAAAAAAAGATTGACGAAGAAAAGATTGCTCATACTGCATAATGGTACTGCTACAGCACAACTAAATGTTTAGAACAATGACAGTTGAACCTTAAACTATATGTCACATGCACATCGTAAAAAATTCACTCAGTCTGTTTGGGTTGCTTTTATGGATGCACCAACTTTCCCGAAAATGTACGTTTTAGAATTAATTCTCATTTTTTTCAATGCATTCATTTCAAATGCGCATAAAAACAGACACCCAGTTTGAAGAAAATGCAGGTGGACTGACAGTGTCCTCACTGACATCCCATCTGCTAATGTATTTGCCGAAAGATACAACCAAATTGTAGGCAAAGCTTCCAGGAAGTGAACATTATCCCGGGGTGCCCAAACTAGAGCTACTCCAACTGACTCTGGTTCATTTTTGAATGTTTGTGACTCAAATCCTTATATAATGAAACTTCAAAAGATGATATTTCTTTTCTCTAGAAACATCCGGTGGGCTGAGTCTAATGGTGGAACAACTTTGGCTCACAGGCGCCACATTCGGCAGCCCTGATCTAGAGCTTTACGTCCGCAACACCCATCCACAAAAACTCAACAACTCACAAACCATTATTTCTGCATATAAGGATATGGATCACCATAGATGCAAAGTATGCATGTGATGTATTTTCGGTGGTAAAATGAGGAGCTGTCGGCCTTGTTTTTAGCCATGTGTCACTTGCTGTCTTTTCTGAAAATTGCCTTTGGAATTGTGGGGTGGTTGAAACCTAAATCAGGGTCATATTCTTTGTATATGTCTATACTTGGCCAGCAGAGCTGATTCTGATGCAAGAGTTGCGTGAGATTAGGATGGCTAATCTCATCTTGTCTGTTTGTATCCCTCACCAGGTGTATCTCATAGCCTGTCTCCATCTTGGTTTGCTGCTACAAATTCCAGATGGCTCGCATTCAGGGGATGAGCCTAAACAAACATTCCGGGAGAATCAGCCGCAGACAAAAGAAACGGGGGTAAACTCCAGTCCACAAATACTGTAAAACAGGCCTATCATTTCGACCAAAGCAACGGCTCTGTAATAAAAACGCTTCCATCAGCAAATTACCCATCCATGCACTTGCACCTGATATAAATCAGATGGAAGAAAAATTCCGACTCCTGCTCTAATAAGCATCTTGTGTGTGCAGACTCAACATTCAAGCAAAGATCAAACATTCCAGCAACATTCTTTGAGATATAGTGCGTGTGTGTGCCAACACAAAATTACAACCTGGCAAAAAGAGAAGAAGAAAAAAAAAAAACAAAAAAAAAAAACCCATACATCGCATTGCTTATGATGTGCATTTTGAACAATACGACTTGACATGTAGGGCAAAAGCATTTAAGATTCTCCCAGATAGCTATAATACCTTTTGAAGAACACCCAGAAGAGATAATTTAGATAGTTTGAAGCCTTTGTCTTCCTCTGCAGGCCTATCTCCCATCGGAGAAAAGGATCCCTTGAGCTTTATTGTGTGCGCCGATTCATGCAGGGATGACAGCATGTCAGTGAAGGGCCACGCAACAATAGTTCAAGATGAGAGAGGTGTAAAGGTGCGACGGAGAGCTAACAACACATGGTTTTGCTTTGACTATGCCGTGCCTATCTAGAGAAACATCAACAACACTCCAATAGCCTCTCTGTGTGGCCCTGGTTTCATCCAATGTCTTTGAAAGCTGCTTTTTCTGCCGTGGCCTCGCACTAGAAAAATACCTTGAAAAGTACTTAGACGACAAAAAAGATAAGAGCTTTGGGGAAAAGAAAAAAAACAAAACAAAAACGTGTGTTTGCTGGTTTTCTATTTGATGCCATGGCGACAAACCAGTTGAGTGAATTCCAGGCAAAAGTAAACACACATCCACAAGTTAATCAAGGCAAACTGCAGACATTATGGTATCTCTAAATGAGAGGTATAAGATTAAATTGCTTCTGTATGAGACACATGCCATTTTAACTTCTTATTCGGTCCTAAACGCAACAATAATAGGCACAAGGTATGAGCTGGCTATAAAAAGTTACCTTTTAAAGTGTGCCTTTGGCTGTCTGCAGTCAGAAGTGGTCAGACAGAACAAAGAAATAGAACGTGATATAACAATAAGACTTCATTACTGCGTATTACAATAGTAACTGAGAGTAAATCTCACTCACAAATCAGTATGCACCAAGCGTATCTAATTAGAATACATCTAATCATGTGTCTAACAAGTCGTCTGGGCCAATTAATCTGAGTCAAATCTTGTCCTTATGGCAGCTGACAGACAGTCTGGTCAAAGTAGCCACTGATGCTGCACTTTGTGCCAATAAATGTGTCACAAGCAGCTGGGTAGTGTACGTTGCTGAGCTGCAGTACCATATGGAGTGCTAAAACGGAATCAGAAATCCTCCTGCCATCATGGCATGTTAAGCACTCATGAATCTTCCTTAAGAGGACACAGAACGTTTCGTTGAATGCTGTCTGGGATGCTAAATGGGAACAATGGCACGAGGTAGCGGCATTAGGCTTGAATTTGGGGTTGCTTTAAAAGCAATGCGGAAACGCTTCAGCACAGACGGTGGCTACGTGGTTCATTTTTAGAGTGCCAGCAGACAGACGGATACGAAGTGCTCGGGATGTGAAAGCAGAGAATGCATGTTGGTCACTTTAGCCATCATCTACGTAAGTTCAAACAAGCCTAGTTGGAACATGATTTCTTGAGCAGGAATAGGTTAGGTAACTTATTTGTAAGAATTAAGGATTCAAACGTCTATAAATGACTAAACCTTTGTTTAGCCAGACTACTTCACTTTATATAATATGTAAACTAGCAAGCAACTGCACACAAAGGGTGTTTGTGTCTGTGTTTCTCAATTCAGGTCAAGTCTCACTGCATTCAGCACTCACCAGAGACTCTTTCACATTTTCCCCTCTCTTATCTGTAATGATGTTCATGAAGTAAAGTGACACCCCCCCCGGCCAAGCTCCACTCAGCAGCAGACACCACAGTAAATACCCAACAATGGAGGCCTCCTCTGCAGATCACTGCTGTAGTCAGCAATAGCAGATCGATTAATTGGATAAGAGTAAAGATAAATGTACTTTTTTGAAAATGTCTGAGCTCTTCTTGTGTCGGTAAACATCTTTGGGTGTTTATTTCTCCACAGAGTTCTGGCTCTGCACCTGACTCTTGCCCCATACTGTTCCTTACAGTTTTACTCTCGTGAATTTAAATCGGGAAAGGTAATTAAAAAAAAAGATTAAACGGTATAATCTTTAAGACAGATTTCATTCGCCATATCAAAAAATTCAAAGCTGCTTGATTGCAGCATGTTACGATCGATTCAAAACCTCAAAAATTGATCTCAAAATTGATACAAATCAAAGGTGTCTGCCACTGTTACAGAGCACCTTTTCACGCTCTGGGTAATCAGCATCTCCACTCCTCCTTCACTCGAACTCATGTCCCTTAAATCCTCCCCTCAAACCTCAGCGCAGGCATCAAGTGGATGGCTAAAGAAGTGCCTTGAATTCATTTGAGTACGTTTGAATGTAAGTGTACTCTATTATATCAAATTAGAACTTCCTCAGATGGCAAATGGAGACTGGAGGGGCTTTGTTAGGGACTACAGTGTGATAAAAGCTCTTCGTGGCCATTGTACCAGCCTACTGAAGTGGCTTTGTCTGTGTTTGAGTAGCACTACCACCAGACAGACTGGAATGAGTGCCCCTCTCGCCATGCTAATAGACTAGCTGTGTGTGTGAGTGTGTGCGATTGTGGTCATACTTGAGTGTGGTGGAAGCACGCGCACACAGACGACACAATCAAACAAATAGACTTATACAAAGAGATACCCAAACACACACACACACACACACACACACACACTGCCTGTGGCCCAGACAGGCAGACATGCTCAACACAAGAGAGCAGCCCTCAGACTGCCTCTTAATTAGAGCAGGTAGACAGAGGGGTGGGGATGTTTTGGGGGGGAGAGGACGCTGTTGGGTTTTGAGGGTCTTTTGAAGGATGGCTAGCTGGACAATAGCGGGGCCTTTCTTGTGGGATAAATACGATCACGCCCTCATGCAAAGACAAAATGATTGATAACCACAGCAGACGTTTATTTTCACTGAGTCTCGGCGATAGAGAGTGAGCAACCAAACGTTTAAGTGTCGAGGAATTTCCCCATTTTTCTCCTGTCCAGAGATGGTATCTGCGTTTGACAGAAGAGGGCTAGTCTACATGTCTCTTGGGCACGAGAAACCAGAACCCATTATTTAGGCGAGCGCAGAGAAGCAGTGGACCTTCAGGGAAGTGATTGATGTGTGTTAACCCGGTCAAATGCAGGGTTATGGATCAGCGCAAAATGGGACATAAATCACTCCCAAATGGTCGTACCTACCATTGTTAGATCAGGCTGATACACTCTGCTCTTTCTGAGGCCATTATGAATGCCCAGAATATGTTGTTGTAAATCTATTCCGTGGGCATTTTTTTGATAATAGCAGTAAAACAGCAGAAGTTAGATTATGGCGCACTTGTTGAGGAAAACAGTGCCCTCCATTTTATTTATTTATTTATTTTCTGAGTGTCCTCCAAATACAATTTACATGATTAAAATACAGTGAATTTTGACAATAATTTCACATTAACAACCAAAGTATCAACCTGAAATCACCCACTTCACTGTAAATGTACCAGTTCTGACAATAATAGTTAACCATTTGTTCTTTATTTCATAAAAAAAATGTTTCTATTAAAGCAACATGTAGAAAAGTATTAGAATATTAATCAATACCTTTCCCACAATTTGGACTTTGAATTTGATGGTGACAAAATACAGAGATGACTGTATATTAGTTTTGTTGCCAGCATTAAGAAATGTTGATTTTGTTGTCCAACACAGCAGCATTACTTCTGTCAGGGGTCAGTTAAGGTGGTAAAGCAATGTTGTATATTTGTGGAACTGTTAAACAGGAGCCGGGGTCCCTGAGACCCCAAACAGAACTTTAACATGCATACATTGCATTATTCGATTTAGTAACACTGGTTGGGCTGTTGTCTCTTGAAGCGTCCCCTCTAGTCTGGTCCTCTGCTGAGGGAAAACAATTGAGTAAATGGAAAAACGGACGTAATCTATTCTGAGCCACCTTGACAAGAATCCCTTCGCAACCGCTGGTGTCTGTTTTCCACTGAACACATTCAGCATGTCGCTTCTCATTCACACACAACGCGAAAACCCCAAAATGCTGAAGCCACAAGACAGAAAATGTGGGATTTTTTTAATGGAAGGATTTCAGTTGCTTGTATGGTCTCTTGTGTCATCACATGACAGGGTGTGTGTGTGTATGTGTGTGTGTGTGTGTGTAACTGGATTGTACTGTACCACGCGGGCTTCTTGTCAGTGTGAAATGCAGGCGAACAAAGGCGACATTCTGTTAAGGGGTATAATGTACCCTGGTGACGTGAGCCACAACAGTGTGTAAAAATCTCCAGAAAGCTCTTTTGATTGGAGTGCTAAGCTGTTAAAAATAATTAGCTTTTCCCCCCCCTCCTCTCCTCTTATCCAGTGTCTTGCCCGCTAGGTTCACACACAAAAGAGCGGCAGCGGCTCGCAGCTACAGCCGAGTCTGGCCTTTGCCTCATTCACTCTAACTATGCTGACATGGGGCAACATTTTCCAGGCTGCTTAACGGCCTCCAGTTTTACAATGGGAAAGTATTTTCTGCAACCAAAACACTGCCACTGGTCATAATGTGTGCATTACCTAAATGACTGTCAGCAGGCTTTTATGACTGTTTTGCTTTGTTCACTGTGAGAACTAGAGCTTTACCCCTGCAAAGAAAGGAAACTTCAGCCTCAATAATGGCAGCAGCGTATGATTTGTCAAAATATGTCTTGCCTTATTGCTCGGAGTCTCAACAAAGATCCCCGAGCAGACATTCAAATCCGTCAGTGAGTGTGTTCTGTTCACTTCTGTTAGCATTAATGTGCGATTCACACCAGGGTCTCACGTTCAAACGGTGGGAGTCGATTTTTCACCACGCCACATGTGCCTATGAGGTATTGGCACATACATGCAGACCCCAGGGGGCCAGACACCAACACCCCCACCACCACCCCCCACCCCTCTTCATACCTCCTCCAGTTGGACCATGCCTGTCTCTGACAACATACCACCCTGCCATGTGCAGCGAATAGGTGGTCAGCTTTGGACCGAGGCTGCCGTCCGCCACACATCGCACGCAGCTGTTACAAAATGGACACTCTAGACGTGTAACATAATACCCAAAAATGACCTCATTCAGTCTCAGCCAGTTAAAGTCAAAGCTGACATGATTTCCTTCAAAAGCGCTGGCAGCCGAGCTGACAGTACAGTCTATAATGCCTGTGAGGGCAAAGTGCCAACAGCTTCAGAACTACTGATAGCCCAGTTGGCAGCGGAGATAACTGTGTAATCGTGTGTGGTTTATATGAATTTTGAAGCAGACATGGTGCATCAAAAGATGAAAACCGATACTGTTCGAGGCCAACTGCTCCACTATAGGGTGGATGGATGGGTGGATGTGTGTCAGTAGTGTGTGCATGTGTGAGGTGATTCCAGCAACCTTCTGCTACTGAAACAGCTTTCGGTGTTGTGAGAACATCTGAATTACAAAGCCTGATGGTTTCGGCTCATTGTTTATGTAGTGGTACATATTGCTCCCTTGGGGGAAAAAAAAAAAAAAAAAAAAATCATGCATGTAACACTGAAAAATCCCAGAACATATTGTCATTACCTGATGATAAAACCACTTGAATTAATCAAATCAGACTCACAGCACGCAGCATTTAATGTCAGACATTGACATCTCACAAACACAACAAAGGTAGTGATATGACACATGGGGTGGATTTTAGAATTTGAAGGAATAACTAATGAAAAAGTAAGCTCATTAACTGTGGTCACTGTTGAAGCTGTCAACAGGGAACCATGAAAGGAAGCCATTTAATGGTTCACTGATGCTTTACCACCATCTACTGGCTAGCGACAAAAGATGCAATACCAAGTTCACAGAAAACTTCAGCGTGTCACCACATTCAGCTCCATTGGAAGTAAGTGAGGATGATTTAAACTACAATAGGAAGATAAACAAAAGTGTAAGAGTGTTCATGCACTTCACCAAGAAGTCTGCGATCGGGCCATCACAATTAACATTTTCTGACCTGTTTACTCAAAAATCAGTAGACTTTTCTTTGTATATGCATTTCTTTCTTTCTCGATGGCTGAGCTCCATTTAGCTGTTTAGTGGAACAAAACTGGAATAAGATTAAGCAATATTCTTTGTGGTATCGGTGATTTTCCCGCATTGACCAGTGTTAATGTATGCTGCGAAAAAGGCGTAATTCCAAGGCAGCAGGTGCATCAGTCAATACTGTCCTATGTGAGCTAACCGCTGAGAAAATGTTCCAGAAAACAATCAAACCACTTTTGCTGCAGTGTCTCCTTTAGTACAGTTTTCCCGTTGGTGATAATGAGCTAATGCTGCGAGCCAGCTGGTTCACCAAAGAGACATAATACACAAATTTATAAACACAGTATAAGTATATGACTGCTCGGCTGTAGTTTTATGCTTGCTCTGACTTTTTTTTGTTGCTAGAGCAAGCACTTTTTTGCAGCACTGTACATCATTATTTTATTGTTTGTGTGCTAAATTTTCTCCACAGACTTTTCACTTCGTCTTTGTCTCATTCAGTTCTGCTCTTAAGAACTGAGCATAACATATCATAACCCATCACAGCTGCACAGCTACAGCAGAGGGAGGGAATGTAGGATCTCGCTTGATGCAATAGGGGTCACTGTCTGCTCAGTTGAAGGACGTGTCTCTTTGTGAAACTAGTTGGATACCTTTGAGAATATTATTTCCAACAAATATCATAGGAAGTAATGGTGTGTTATGAGAGCCTTATATACATTTATTCATAAAGGACATGGTAATATTTTAGGATTTAAGTTAAATTAGGATAACATCTGTAGATACACTACGTCTTTTGAAGCCATATAGGATATTACATTGTGGTCTGACAAGAAAACAAACAAGAATCTGATATATAGTTCATTGAAATTGTGAAATGCCACTTACAACCTTTGCCGTTTGTCTGGATACATGCTCTCGACTGCAGGTTGCAGCTGCAGATTGCAGTGGAATGTCTGAGCTGTTACCTCGGAGCAGACTGCGCTTCATGGTAAACATCAATCATTAGTGTCTTTTATGGGGATTCTCTGCACAGGTTTGTGTTTTTTTTTTGTTTTTTTTTTCGCCTCAGTCATTAAAGAAGTCTGGTTTATGCTCACAGCAAGCAGGCCAGGGGAAGCGTTTCTCCTTACTTGTCCATGGCCTGGAGAGTTGGGAAGTTTCACTGGAAAACTGCTTTTGATGGGAGTTGTTGTCATGCTTCAGGACTCCTCCAAATCCTGAGATTAGATTTTTGAGAAACAAGGCAGGCTTCTGGCACGAAATCAAAGCTGTTCTTGAGGGACCAAAGTATCTGTTTTCATTTAAGCTATCTCTGTGCAATGAGCCCTGGAAAAGTGGCCTTCATATAAACAGTTTGCCTTTTGCCGAAGTACCTGCACCTTTATTATCGTCATCCTGGTGACATAGGTACTTTCCACCTCTTGAAGTTTCCAAAGCTTACACGAAACTTACCTCATTGTTTGATTTGACATAACAATTTGATGAGTCATCGGGCAGTTGACAGCTGCAGCTGTTTCCAGAAGTGGAGAATATGTGTACTTCACTGAGAAATGGACTTTAAAGGTGTTTGCTTTGTTTATGTGTCTCGTAAGTGGAGCTGAACTCTAGAAAGCCATGTTGTGGAAATGCAACCTGCACCTCTAAGTGAATCCACATGGCTCTGGTGAGCACAGGCACCCACCCAGCGCTGACCCGCTGCCCTTCTCTATCAAGCAATTGGTGTCTTTGTAGTCGAGAGCAACTTTGCTATGGTGATAACAAAAATTTGTTAAAGACACAATTGTGTTTTAAGCCTTGTTTTAATGTATTTACGTAATAAACCTCCCTCACTTAATGGTTGACCCACACTCTGCAGAATGATGTGTGTGAAGACTTTGACGCAAGAAAGCTGTTTTTAATTGGCTGAAGGCGGGGGTTTTTGTCTGTGGTTATCTTAGATTATGCTTACAGTTTAGATGTGAACATACGAGTGCAGTTTAGTGACATCAGTTGATAATCTTTTTTCCCGGAACCTGGCGGACAGAGTTATGTAGGAAGTCAGTTAATTAAGGGGACATGGGACACTATTTTTTTATTTTAGAAAACAATGCTGTTTTTTGGCTTGTCTGTGCCTGTGCCCCACCATTAAGTATCCGATTTTGCAACCAATAGAAATGATTCTGGGCACGCCTAATTTAGAAGAGCTAAATGTTAAAAGAAGCGTGCTTACAATGACAATTCTGAAGTGCTGATTGCAGGTATTTTCAACATCTTCTTTACCAAATGTTTGACAATTCAGCTGAGGTTAAAGGGAATGGAACTGGCATCCATTTGCACATAAACCGAAGTATTAGTCAACCTACAAATTTGACCTAATGACAGCTTCAAGAAAAATGCAGATCCTTAAGTCCCAAAAGATGATCTTTTTTAATACTGTGCAAACAACTCATTGTCTCCTCTGTGCATTAGTTTCTTTCCTGTGTGCACATGACAGAAAAAATGATCACCTCAGTTGACTTTTGGGTTTCCATAAAGAAAAGTCTGAACATCTCTGACTTGATTACACCTTTCCTGATGCCAACATTAATATCTGTGCCTAATTTCATGGTAATCCAGCCACTAATTGTTGCAATATTTTGCACACACAGAAAAAAATTAAATGTCAACCTCATGGTGGTGCTAGAGGAAACATTTAAGATCAAGAAAGTCAGTAGGATTCATCCTCTGGGGACCCTGAGTGTCCGTACAAAATGTCATGGAAATCCATTGAATAATTGTTGTAATACTGCTGGATCAAAGTGGTGATCCAATGGAGTGACACTGCTGTGCCCAGAGTCATGCCGCTACTTAAGAGTAAAGTGTCAATATTCAAAATGTTTATGCATTTAAAATAATCATAAATACACTTGTGAGTCAGCTGAAAAGCATCTTTTATTATTACTTATTTTTTACAGCGTTAGTACAGTAGCAAGACGTACAGTATTGGTATGATTAGTAATCATAGCACCAGAATCATTCATCTCTTTTATACAGGCTACATACATACTGTAGGTACATATGATTCTTAACAACATCTTTGGATAAAGCATGGCAAACAAGCACACTGTTTCTCTATTCAGTACCAATGCCCATTCAATATTTAGCACACTGTTTACAATTCAAGTATGAATATTAAAAATACACATATATCATAAGTTACAAATCTTAACGGTTATTACAAAAAAAAACAGGATTACATTTCTACAAAATGTATGGCACATAGTGCATCAAGTATTTTTTAACTTTCTGATACAGACCTCATAGTACAATTGACCATCATAAAAATGAACAACAGTCAAAGGTTTTCTAGCTGCTCATTGACTTCTTTTTTTAATTCATTTTTTCAGCCACTCTTTAAATCAAAAGAAGCTGCATTGTCTGAGAAGAAAAGAAAATCTGCATCTATCCTCTAACTTTGGTTAAAGCTTAACATCAGAGTACCAGCTTGTTAGGTTGCTTTAAAATGTTGTCGTAGTGGTCATGGTGGAAAGTAATTTATGATGAGTTAAGCACTGCCCAATGGCAGTAGTTCATCTGATATATCTGGCAACCTTGCAGCTAGATTTTCAGCTATATTAATGAGAGGATCATTACATGTGTTAAAGGCAGATCCCACATCTGCTAAAGAGCCCAAAGCCAGTGTTTTCCTTCTCAAGATCAGAGGTAATTCCAGTAGTTCAAAAGCACCATTCAAAAGATCCTCATTTAAGGTTAGTGGTTATACACTACAAATAGTAGTCGGCTAACACCTTTTTTAGCAAAGCAGACACAGGACAAAAAAAAAACAAACAAAAAAAAACATCAGACAATGGCTTCTCCATTGGTAGTAGTCATTGTACCTTAAAACATACATATCTACAGTCATTACAGAATAAATATGGTCAAACATAAATATATTACAACACATATCTCAGGAGAGTATGGATGTTTGTGAGAGGTAGGGGTTGCAGGTACCTACAGTAGGCCCAATGAAGGGTGTGAGGTGAGACATCACACCTGATACTGTGTCATGGCGTAACAGATGAGAACTTGTCTGTGTGGCATAGTAAAAGAAAAACAAATCCTTGTGGTTTTGAAAAAAAAAGCCACATAAAACTTTCATGCTATACTTTAACACTAGGAAATAATGAAAGATTTCAGCTATTTCATCACAGCACTAGTGTTTATCTCTATACGATAGTCACATGTCAGTCAGTGGACTGTCTAGGCAGGTATAAGTAGCTTTGTGAAATACCTGACAGCAGATAACAACAGACAGACTGTACAAATACACAAAAATGGTAACTAAAATTATTCGTAGTTGTTCTAAAGGTTCCTCGCGTTCTCTTTAGGTTGACCTCTGACATAAGGCAAGTCTGAAAAGGATATCAGTAGTTAGTTGCTAGCTTACGCTGAATTAATCTTGAGCTGCAAATGAATAGTTCAACATTCACAGAAATACTCTTAGTTACTTTCCTCTAGAGTGTCATATGAGAAGTTCAGTACCACTTATATGTGTACAGTAAATATGACGCTAATTAGCTAATTAGCTTAGCTTAGCATAAAGACAGCAGGGGAAACAGATATCCTGGCGTTTTCCAAAGATAAAGAGGCTGAACTAAAGTCACTTCCTGGAGCCTCTGCTGTTTGCTTGGCAACATCTGAGTGACTCCAGACAGTTATTGTTCAGGAAACTGCCCCGACACATAATCTACTTAAACCACGTGTTTTGTTTTTTCAAGCTAGCTCCTCAGCTGTTTATCCTAGCCCACTCTGCCCAGCCCAGAGACACTCTGGTAGCAAAGAGGCTGAAGAGGTTGATGTGTTTACCGGGGAAACTACAGCTCAAAAACTACCCTAGTTAACAGCATGAGTCAAGTGTAGAGAAAGCAATCAGTCACAGGCTGAGTAGGGTGGGTTCTGACAAATAATATTTTATTTATACTAAACTAAGCTAACGGCAGCTGGTCGTAGCTTCATTTTTACCAATATGAACCCACCTCAGTAGTATCGATCTTCTAGTTTTACTCTCGACGAAAAAGAGTAATTAAGTGTAATTTTGTTAACATATCTTTAAACCCATGTAAGGCCAAAGTAATCTGCAGTGTCTCATTTAGTAGTCGCAAACAAAAATGAAAATTTCTATTTTCACATCAGCATAATATCTGTCATAACCGTGGAAGGTAACATACAACAAGATTAGTTCCAGGTACTTCATGACATTGTTTTTGCACCAGACAATTTGTTTTACAGAATACACTTTACTTAACAGAACACTATTATATAACATTTTTAAAGATGAGAATTTCTTTCTAGCACAGAGAGAATAATGAAATGTTTTTCTGCTCTTTCGTGTACTTGCTTTCTTACTGTTTTGAAGTATTGTATCCCTTTGTATGATGCTTAAAAAAAAAAGAAAAAAAAAAAAAAAAACAGCGCCAGAAATAGAAATTTTTGATTCTAAAATGCAGACGAGTTTGATTGCAACACTGACAACAAGCACATGTAGCTGGCTCTTTTTCAAAGTTAGGAGTTTGGATGAAGGACCTGACAGTGGTCCTGTAGCACTGCACAATATGTAGTGTCTTGTATGTTTTAGCTGCCATTTGTGAACTGGGGATGTTACTGTAGGATGGTTACTGTCAAATGCTCCTCCGCTACACTCACAGATGACTATGGGGTCCAACAAATCAGGATTATTGCTTGTTCCTGGACTACTGTCTGCAGGATAGATTTAGGGGTTTGTTCTCTGCAAGGCCTTCAGTGGACTTGAAGGAGTAGGCCGTTGTGAGCTTGGGGAATGCACTTCCCACAGAAACCACCACAGCGACCATAGATTCTTGTTCCGTCCTACAGACAAAGACAGATGGAGAGAGGAAAGAGTGGGCAAAGGGCAGCTCCTTTTTACGCGGAGAACGGACGCTTCGTAAATGTCAGCAGGGATTCCTCCTCAGTGAATCAGACAGAAGTTCAACATGATAATTTAGATGACATTTCAGTGCAACGATCTCGCTCCAACATAAAGCACAGTTACATCCCAATAAACAGACAGATATATAGATGTATTGCATCATCATTCTTTAGAGCTAAATATAATCAGTCAAACAAAGGAAAACCTTTCATCACATCGACTGTTTGCTCCTTACCTCGGATCTGTGGACTTTGACGGAAACATAGTTGCCCTGAGATGTCCACTTGGTGGCCTCAGCTACTTTGAGGCCAGTGCCAATCAGATTAATGCTGAACTGGCCCTTGAAAAAACACACACACATTAGATTAGAGTTATTTCTGAGCAGTTATTTATCAAGGAAGGTCAAGCTCATTCATATTTGCAGAGAGGGTCTGTGGCATTAACACCTTTATTGGCATAATAGAGTAGTCAGAAGTTAGATCAAGAGCAGATTCCCTGCAGCTGGTTGAGGGAATTATAGCAGCAATTATATATTCATTTAATTCCAACTGTTCACCGGTCTGCCTCAGTATTAGAATTAACATTATACTAGATCTTTTTCTATTTAATATAACTTCTAGTTTTTATGTCTTAGATTCTCATTCCTTTCAAGTAAGCCTAAGAACAAGAATTGCCTCACCGTACACTTCCTTCACTTTCAGGCCACAAACAAACATAGAGGACAAAAAAGACACACATACCATTTCTCTGAGAGCACAGTAAACAGTATTTAACCAACCTGTGGACACTTGGCTGCACTGTAACAGTCTCCGGCCGTAGCGAAGGGCACAGGTCGACCAAGTAGAGTCTGGGAAAACTGGAGATCTGTGACTGGTAAACAGCAAAGATACAAATCTGGAGTCACAATGTGCAGAGGTAAACAGACTGAAGACAGCTGCTCTAAGGTAAATAACCACAAAGAGTACAACTACAGTTTATGCAATCAAATTACACCGTAAGGTTCACGTCACAGCACCAGATGTTTTCACTATAGCTGTGAAAAAAGTTCATGCTCTGAGATTTGAGATTTGAATTTGGATCAAGTAATTGATAATTGAACTACAGTGAGTTAAATGCTCCTGTTACTCTCAGGTGGTTACAACATTTTTTTTGCCAAGCACCTGGTTATGTCCCCAGAAAAACACAAGTTAAGTGTCCCTTTTCAGTGACAGCGTTAATAAATTTGAACTCAGACAATGTACGACTATACAATGCGGTTTCACTGTGTTTTCCAGCTAATAGGGGCAGTTACAGGTCATCTGCAGGCTTGTTTCTGCATTAAAGAATTCAGGCTAGAAAAATTAATGAATAATTTTATTGTGCTGTGAATCTAGGACTTTCACCAACCTGGATGCAACACAAAACGACCCCCTGTTTACAGTGCGCCCACACTATTACAGCAGATTTGTGAGTAAATTGGTGTAAATCAAATCTTTTGTTTCACATTGCAACCTAAGTGATTCAATCTGAGGCTTAATTCCCTGAAGCTCCTGTTCATTCCCATTTTACTCTGTGTTGTCACACATGATAACTGTGACCGGTACCTTTTCCTACCCTGTATAAAATGATGATAAAAGTTCAAGAGATGCTTCCCTTCATCTTGAACTCATTACGGCCCCATCCCCCCGCTCTCTTCAAGCTGCCTGAAAGCCAAATTAGTACCATGCAGTGGGAGGGAGGCAACATGTGCTGTCAGGACTAAGACCAGACCAAGAGGATCGGAGGATGACAATGTAGGTTCTAATCCAACTTCCCCTCAGCGCACACACACACACACACACACACACACACACACACACACACACACACACACACTGTACACTTACCCACATACTCTAATCAAAGGAATACTTGAACACAACAGGGAAGATGGAGCTGACTTAAGTAATGAGCAGAGGAATATGGCCTGAAGATGTGTGCGTATGTGTATGCGAGTATTCCATTCTGAGGCAGCTGCACGCATGGGCGTGTGCGTTGTGTCTTCAGCCCTCCTCGCGTACGCCTGCCAAAGAAAAGACGTGCAAGGCAGCATCACAGATTGTCTGTCTGCGCTCGGGAGCAGGCACGCACTTCTCTACTGTATGTGCACGCATGCATTCCTTTATTCCCGTGCTCACGTGTTTGCGCTGAGAGGCCCCGGCTTTCAAGTCCTCGCCTAGTGATGTGAACACATAGCGCTGAAAGGTCATTATTTGGATTTCAGAGGGCGAGAGTGTAGGGAAAGCAGCGCATACTGCACTCGGACAGCCGGGGTGGCGTTAAACACTACGGGGACGAGGCGTCTGAGGGTTAAAACAACACTGATGTGTGGTCTCATTACAGTAGACAGTGTAAGGCAATCACGCTGTAATTACGCACTCATTATCCTCAGGGAGCTCAGGTCCAGGCGAACTTTGTGGAAGAGTGTGTAGCCCGCTGCTGAGTAGTCGTTCCTACAGTCGCAGTCCTGTCTTCGGCTGCCGTTGTACGGACATTCAAAGGGGTTTAGCAACCTTTAAAGAAAGAAAGGGATTTGATTTAGACAAAACAAAGTAGTCTTAACACTATATTTTATACACACCAATCTACAGCAGAGTAATTCCTATTTACAAGATACATAATCCTATTTGAGTCACAGTTCAAGCAATCGCAGCTTCATACACACCTGTGTCCGTACACCTCGGAGTAGTTGTCCGTCTGACCGCTGCGCAAGGTCACATACTCCTTGGGGAAATCAGTCTGCATCTCAGCACAGTAAATCTGAGGCCAAACACATTGAGACAACACATGAGCGCCTGTGGAGGAGCAGCGGGCTGAGTCATGATGTGTGACGGAGCGATTCTGACAGGACAGACGCACCTGTAGGATCCGGGACTTGACTTTGAGATAGTATTCCCCATCTATCTTCACGCCCTGTCTCATCTGGACTTCTCGACAGGAAGCGAACAACTGGCCTGGAAGAAGTTATATGAAGGGGAGGAAGTTTTAATGAAACAGCGAGGGAAACGGGAAACTTTGACATTTAACGCCATGATCTTTGGCCGCCCGACTTGCGCAAGCCTGTCCATAAATCTGTCGTCAAGATGTAGTCCAAAGTTGATAAATTAAACCCTACTGCGAGAAAGGACTGTGACCTGGCTGACTTTTCTTAAAAAAAAAGAGCTGTTTCATTATTTGTGTTGCCTCTTCTGTTTTTTCAGAGTGCTGCAGAGCTCATATCACGCTGATTAGCTGATTAGCATTAATACTTGACCACAGAACTGGCTGTCACCAGAGCATATCGTTTTAATTTCGCCATTGCCTGACTTGGCAGAAGCCAAACCAGGGAATGTTCAGCCCAATGCGCCAGTACTGTAACATCAGAAATGTGGGGGGGCCGAACCTACAAACATTGGCCCGCTGCCGGGTTTTACAGCAAGTTCACAATGAAGGCTGCCTTGGCCCGGGCAAACACCCCCGAGGCGTTTTGACAGACTGTCCGTATCACAATTTGTCGAAAACTGCTGACTGTCTATTTGTTGTTCCGCTAAGTAATCACTCCAAGGGGCTTTAAGCGGAGGTCACCATTCTGCCTAATGTGTTAAAACAAAGCAAAACGTTGAGCTTCTATAAACACAATCAGACATGGTGCTGGGTGCCACACATGCGGCACAGTCGATTCAATACCGTACATATTCCTGCCTGGCAGTAAGTACTATGGATATCAGGAAAGTTTGACACAATGGAAGGAGGAGAGAAGAGAAGAGAAGAGAAGAGAAGAGAAGAGAAGAGAAGAGAAGAGAAGAGAAGAGAAGAGAAGAGAAGAGAAGTCTGACTCACATTCTCTGTCCTGACATGCAGCTTGAGACTCTGGTCTTTCTGAAGGACGGCAGTGTTTGGACGGTTGGCCTTTGGAAGTCAAACACTCCACTCTGCGCTCCATAACTCCTGCCCCGCAAGTCTGCGAGCACTGTTTCACACACACACACAAATACACAAAGAGAAATTAAGTCTCACACAGCTACAAACAATGAACAAATAAGCTGCAGCCAGATCCAAATCCACAAATGAGATTTATCAGCAGAACCGTAAAAATGCTCAGGTCATCGAATGTTTTGTGAAAATGGTGATGAGCTCGAGAGGATTTCTCTCTCCCTTTTTTTTTTCTGTTTCACCTTGCTCCAGGGGCCAACTTTCCAGTACGCTGTGTGCGGGCAGTCCCTGAGGAGGCACGGCCGGGTGCCAGGAGGGTGGGGCTCGGGGCAACGGGTGCTGGCAGAGGAGGACTGGGCGGCAGTGTAGGGGCGCACAGCCTGAGAGGAGGGAGTCACGGAGCAGGAGACGATGCGCTGCTGGTAGCCCACACCACAGCTGGCAGAGCACTGAGACACACATTTTTAGAGACTCAAGTTAAAGTATAAATCTGGAAATTAGCATTTAAATTTTTTTGGGACCTTTAAAACATTTAGAACATTCCAAAAAATTACTTAAATTATCAACAGAATTAAAAGAAACAGTTTTGAAATCATGTAAAAGACGTCTATCTCTTATGTTGCAGTCATAGCTATTGAAGTTAGCACCAGCTAGCCCCTAGCCACTTTGTAGGTTGATAGTCCATTAGTAAACAACAGAAAAACTCCCCCAGTGCCCCCAGCTTCCAGTCCAAGCAGAATCGGCTAATACATCTAATGGTACAGTTAGCAACAGGTAGCAGCTACCCCAAACATATATGCCCCCTTTTTGTTTAGAGTTTGACAGGTTTGACAGGTGGCCAATTCTTACATAGTGCACCTCCGAGTAAATGAATAAATTGAAAGCATGACACACTAATCCACTTAAATGTGCAAAATGTGCCATAGAACAGTCCTGTTTCCTCATTCATTGCCTACCTGTGACCACTCCGCTGTGATCCACATGTAGTGGCAAGGCACTCCTTTGCAGGGCTGGTGTGACAGTGGCCTGGATGATGGCTCGCAGTAATCATCCTGGACAGATGTCATCCCTGGGCCCATGCACCCCAACTTCCTGCTCCTCACACCTTCTCCACAGGTTGCATTACACTACGAGTTAATCATAACATGGGAACAATTCAGTAAGAGTGAAGAGGACTTGGCAGAGGGGACGGGCAGTGTTGTGGTTTGGCTCCATATGTACACTCTTTATTATGTAAAGGTTTCGTGGGGCAAGCGCCGTGTGACAATGGCAACCTTAGCTCTCAAGAAACACAATCCCAAACATGTGCTCTAATTAATATAAAAGATAAAAGTTAAGCCAGTTTGCCCTCAGGACCAGTAATAGTTTATAGGGGCATTTAAAAGTAATGATATGGACCAGAATCTTAAAACTAATTCATGAAGACAGTCTGCTATGAGGATTTTTATGACAATGTCTTTGTATTTTTTGAGAACGGAAAAAAATTTAGGGCAAAACTGTAAAAGAACTGAGGCTGTAAGTTCTCAAGGAAAGAGAGACAGGGATCTGAATGCTGCAAACATTCCTGCAGCAGGAGGATACAGTGCTCTGTCCCTACATGGTGCCCCTCTTTTATGCCTCACTTTGGAGAACAAAACGTGGGACATTAAAGAAAGCTGAGCAAGGAAAGGAAAAAAAACAGTCTGCTAGCGTGACACACAGCAGTGATATCCAGCAGGACAAAAGAGATGATGGCCATCTGTATTTTGAGGGTGGATGTGATCTGCCGACTGATGGTTATCAAAAAAGCCTTTACGATTAACGCAAGAGGCCGAGGGTACCTGCAGGTCGTCCTTTTAATGGTGCGGGGGTAAAAGAGAGAGAGCGGAGATGTCAGCCAATAAAAACCTTAATAAGATGTTTAAACATCTGCTCATCTGTCTCACACCGGGTGACTGAGAGCAAGGAAAGTGGGAGGGAGGTTGAACATAGGACAAGAGAGAAAAGATAAGTGGGTACTTACTTCCTCCCATTTGCCGGCGACCCAAGTGTAATGTGTGCATTCTGCAATTTGGCAAGGCCGGACAACGGCGGGACGCTGGTAACCATCACATAGATCCTCTCTGACCCACCCAGTGCCTTTTAGTCTACAGTAAACATCTCGGTTCTGAACTCCAACTCCACAGGTGACAGAACACTAGTAAAACAGAGACAGAACACACATCTGATTGAGAAAAAGGCAGTCAGTGGAAACTCAATTTGTGGAATACGTATTTGTTCTTGTGTTTTTCATATTCTGTAGTAAACAGGTAAGAATCCTGACTAAAAGTCAGGATATTTTGGACTCTGCTGCTTTGATCTTGAGTATTCTTTGTTAAACTTGTCTCTTGTGAATTTCCTTTATGAAAGTATACTACTACTAACAGTACTAAACATAGAGCACCTCTTTAAATTGAAACTATGTGAGTATGATGTAACTAATATTGCCATTTTGGTACTGTTCCTAGAGCATCATAATTCATGTTGTTCCAGGACCATGACTGCAGCTGACTAATCACAGTGTTGTGATGACTTGCCAGTGATGTTGGTTCTGGAGCATCATAATGAATGCTGCCCAAGGGCCATCATTTCCACCTATGAAAGAGCAACAAACACGTTTGGAGGAAGCTTTTGTGACTTAATGGCTTAAGTATGGGACTATTTTTACTTTGTTCCCTGTAACTGTTTGGTTAGGTTTAGGAAACATAAATACTTGGTTGGTTTAGGGAATAGTACAAAAAAAAACCCTTTGTCATATTAGTAAACAAGAAAACTTGGTTAACTTGGTTTAGGGAACAACAAGTCTTGGTTGGGTTCGAGGAACAATAATACTTTGTGGGTTTATGGAACACTAATGGTTAGGTCTAGGAAAACAGAGTTTGGGTTCAAATCTACCCCTTCAACATTAAACATGTTTAAAATGATCTAAACTCCTGTATGCATATTTTTCAAGCCTTCCCTCCACGGCCCAGGGCTAGGACATTACAAAGATGTGACTAGTCACTTGCACTGATGGTCCTGGACCTACCATAATTATGATGCTCCAGTAGCCACACAACACCCACACAGCAATATCAGATCACGCAGACAATTACATGATAATTGCAGACTGAATTCCTCTTCATCTGATTTCTTAAAGGCGTGCTCATCAAGGGACCTGACGGAGAGAAACGCAAGTGCCTGGATGTATTATTCGCTACGGCTAATCACAGTGCTGCTGCGGGGGTTAAGAGTCTTACAGCCACTAAAGTCACTTGTGAGGTCACTTCGTAATGTCTGTCTGAAATCTGCTAACATGAGCCACCATTAGCGACTGCTCATGAGAGATGAAGTAGAGCTGCAGCAGCAGAGTGTATTCAGTAAAGTTACGGTGTTTTTCATTTCTTATAAACTCAAGTGCTCATTAGCAAGAGAGGGATTGTACGATCTCTTATTTTTAAAAGTTATATTGACTCATTTTAGTGCAACAATGTTTTTGAAAGTTTGTTTGGTCTTTGGTGTGCGGAGTTGCAGCTTTGATGCTCCTGCACAATGCACTAAATTACATCTGAGGTCCAAAGCCAGTTTGTCGCTTCTTTGTGAGAGACGTATATCTGGGGTCACGCAGAGGTCTATCTCAGACATCTCTTTGATGTACTTTGAGAAGCATACCTGCATACTGAGGAAGCACTCTGTTAGGCTTGAGCTGATCAGCCTGATTTCTCTCCCGATTCTCCTACAGACCTCAAAGACCGTTGCCAGTCCTCAGCGATTTCACACAGTCAGAAACTCGGCGCATTATACAGCGAGTCTCGAGTTTCCCCCCCGAAAAACTTCCAGATGTATTTGTGTTGTTCGTGTTTCACTGCGGTCGCATGTTATCGTTACAGTGGGGCTGAATGTGATGGGTCAAGTCCTTCAGTTTGGAAAGAGAACAAAAGGCACCATGGGAAATCTGACCTCCGCATAAAAAAAAAATGCTTTTCTTTAAATCTTACAAAGCATGAAAATAGAACCTGCTGTTAGAGTGATTTCAGTCAGTGTTAACTGCTACAGCTAAAGAAACCTGATAAGCTGTTCGTGCAAAAGACCATGGCCCGCTTATCAGAGATGGTTTGGATGTCATGAAACGAGATGAAAAAAATGGTGGACTATTTTATGGTTTCATAATTGTGTTTAGTGAGCCTTGAAAGACTTTAAAGGGTAATTTCACCCAAATAACAAACCACATTTGCTCACTTGCATTATGTGGTATCTAGCCATGCAGATAATTTTGTTGTTTGCCCAGATTGTGAGATTTTCACCTTTGAGATTTCTGCCACCATCTCAATTTCTCAAACAATGGATGTTTCACACTGTATCTTTTCCAAAACTGTTTATTTCACTCTGGATAAATCACAAAACAAAATAGTTTCCTTTGGACACCATTTTATAGGTACTAAATAGACTGCTGACAGGCTGATCTATGGATTTTCTATTGAAACAGGATCACTATTATTGGAAAAAGATGTTTCTGATGATTTCTTGTATGTATTTTCTGTATGTCCTGTAAATAAAACTATATTTTCCAAACTATATTTCAGATATCTGAGAAAACATGGGCAAATAAAACCAAACCAAAACTATCTCTTTAGCTAAAAAACCTTGAGACAAAATCTAGAAAATATATTCTTTGTATCTTTTGTATATTCTTTATTTTACGATTTGGATAAATGAACCCTCCAACAGCAATTTAGCATATAACACTGAAAAATATGTGCATGGCGCATGACAAACAGTCACTACAAGGTGGAAAGTGATTCTTTGATAGGCAGCCCACATCCTCCCCCCAGGCTCCCCGAAACACATCGCCCATTAAACTCCGTAGTCAGAGGTGAGTGAGAGGGCCGGGTAGCTGTGGAACAGCTCAAACGGTGGGTACTGAGGTTTCAAAGTTGTCACATGCATGGATATTAAGATATAAAACATGTCTTTATGCTCTAGTTGAGGATTTCATGGTTGCTGGTGGTATGTGGACGAAGATGATTGCTTCCAGACACCGACGGGGGAGAGAGAGAGTGAGAGGGGAGGAGGACACTCTCAAAGAGTGGGGAGTGGCAGGAGTCCTGTGGTTGGAGGCAGATGTAGGTCTTTACGGACCTTCTGGGATATAACACTTTCTTGGACATCGAGGAGGGATATGTTTGATTTTCAAGCAGGAGATGGAATGATTTTGGAGAGTATCTTGGGATTTTTGAAAATGTGGAAACATTTATCAGTCAATGAGTAACAGAGAAGACGTGTTAAATTGTGTTTATTTCAACAATGGGGGTGACTTCCGCCTCATAGCATATTTTTAATCATTATTTTGGCGTTCCAGTTCCAAACTTCAGTGTTTCAGCTTGATTTTAGAAAATACGCTCTCAAAACCCACTGTACGCAACCTTCTCAGCACCAACCTTGATGAACCTCCAGCCTTTAGTCAAATAATTAAGTTGTTGGTTGTTCCAAAGAAAATTTATTGCCAACAAAGTTAGCAACTAGCTGAGGAACAAAGTGGCACATTTCGCTGCTAAAGAGACAGACACTTTGTGATGTTGTTCCTCGGGGTCATTACAAAAAGCATGACGGAGCATTCCTCCTTCAGTCTGCTCTACGACATGTGATAAATTTAGATTCTCCTCCCTGCAGGAGCTCGACATGACTTTGGTCGCAGGTATCGCGGCTCTGCGGTCGGCTCCACGATGACTGCGACCTCATCGCCCCGAGCGACTCTATGCACGGCGGCCTTTAACCCCCCAGTGTCTGGCTGCTCGAGTGTACAATGGTCCAGAAACACGCTGTGCTTCAGGATGTGTGTCATCCTTAACATGCTTTCATCTCCATGGGAGGCCTTGGATCTCCGTGTTTACTGTGTTTCATAACGATGGCTAACTTAGATAGATCATTTCTACATAACATGCAGTCAGTGTGTGGTCTGATGAAAAGCTTTGAGAGACGAACTCACTCAGCATAAAGTTGCATTGCAGATTACGCTAAACAACTGTTTCAGCGCTTTGAATATCCAAAACCTCACATCTAAATGTGAAGTGCACGACATAAACAGCTTCAGAAATCCAGCCTGGGGTGTTTAGTTCACACTTGAGGAAATGACACATTGCTCTTGAACAAGAATAAACTGAGTCATGATTGGACAGGTGCTCCCTGTGTGTACATGTCCTACATCTGCGACCTTTGGGAAGTGTTTGTGCTTGTGTCTCAGCTGCTAGCACCGTTTACTGTTAGTATGGTCGCCGAGAGGCCCCGCAGGCTATTTTGTGAACCAGGAGAGATTGCGAGTACAGAAAAAACATACCTCCTTCCACCTGTTGGCCTTCCACGTGGGGCATCCCCGCGCCCGACAGGCCTTCTGTGTCCGCGGCCGAGGCAGATGACTGCAGTGTTCCTCCTCTATTTTGGTTTGGTTCTGATAAACACAGGCTACCTCCCGCTGCTTGGTCCCCCGACCACAAGTCACTGAGCACTGCAGAGGGGAGGGGAAAGAAAGAGCGGTGTTGAGACAGAGAATGTGGGAAAAGCAGGGCATACGGTGGTCATGATCATGGTTGCAAACCGTTTTTTGAAAAAACTGTAAGCTCTGAAGTTGCATTATGTTGTAATACGTTGTAATACAACAACTGTATAGTCCTATAAGCACATAGTAATATTGATTAGCAAAAGGCTCTATTTCTTATTTACTAATGCTTATAAGAGAGACGTGGTTACAGACCGTATTAGGAATATCCAGAAACACAAGGACATTGTTTCTGAAGACACATTTCCGTTTAATGCTTAAATGCGGCAATAACCGCAAAAAACCTTTAGTAGTACACACACAGCGTGTAGACCTCAACACAAGGTGCGCCCAACAGCCTCTTTGCTGCATTTCATGCCCAGATGAACACACTGCAAACAAATTCATCCAAACAACTTAAATGGATTTCACCAAAACCTTCTGGCAGACACTCGCAAGCTGCTGGAATGCAGCCAGCTATTTAACCTGTAAACAGAGGAATTACTTTCAGAGCTGGTGTGAACAGCAGAGGCCGGGGCAAGAGGAGGGAAAGATGCAAAGCATCAGAAACACGTATGCATGCGCACGGCTAGACAATCATCTGGTACGAATGAGGAACCAAGAAATACTTCAGGGAGGCTAGAGAGACGAGGAGAAAAAAATATGATGAATAAAACCAGACACTCTGACGAAAGCTCTGAAAAGGCCTTTGCCTGAGATCGCAGAGGAAAATATTCCAGAGTCTTCGGCCCCCATGAGGCCAGACAGCAATTAGGGTGCCCGCTATTTCTACTTGACGAGTGAGCGCCCCTATACAAAGCCAGTCTAAAAATGGGATGCTGGAATCGAATACACAAGACGAGGAGAGTTGCATTTTGTCTTAGCATATTTTCCAGTCCAGATAATAAACATAATATTGCATTGTCCTCTAATTATGATCTCAGAATGTTGCGTAACACAAAACACATTTTTCTTCCCTATGTGCTCATACTACAGATGATGGTCAATGGAAAGGAATAACCTAAATTCATAACTGTCTTGGACCTAAAAGTTTTTTTTTTTTGTTTTGTTTTTTAATGTTAAAAATATCTACTGATCACGGTTTGAGTATCCCTCAAACAAAGCCACCTCCAGCCTTTTCTTCCTAAGTGTGGTGCAGGCTTGCGGTTGTGACACTGCACACACATGCATCATACACGCTGTAATTATCGAGGCATTTTAAACACAGGGCTGGCTCAGCTGACGGGGAACATCAAAGCCGAGACCAGAGCCGAGTGACTTAGTTCCTGAGCATGGCAGATTCTCATACCCGCTGCACACTCACTCAAAAAAAAAAATGATAACAGAACTCCCTCTACCTCAGACAAGAGCAGAGACAGACAAACATGTTGGAGGTGGTGGTGGTGGTGGGGGAGGTGGGGGGGTGGTGGGCTGGCCCCTCCTTACTGCTGTAAAAGCAGGAGGAAAAAAAAAGAAAAAAAAAAAAGGGAGGAAGAAAGGAAATCGCAGCCATACGGGCTACGCTCCCGCGGCTGAACTGTATCTGCATTTTGTAACGGTGGGAGAAAAAGACGCTATATGGCGATGTGCTCCTCCCTCTAGCCCTGCCAACCTCATCTGTCAGCCATTAGTTAATCAGCGCCCGTAACACAGAACGCAGAGAGCTGGCATGGCTCGTGGGACCAGAGGACAGATTCACCTCTGAGAGCAAGAAGAGGGCAAGGACTCAGAGACCTCTGCTTCACCGATCTACAGCTGGGCTGCTTCACTCAGCAGCACTCACTCAGGTAAGACTCTTCCACTTATCACTTATTTTCAGCAGCCAAGTGTGCGACAAGTAAACGTCTCTGTACTTGAGAAAAGAGCTGTGCTTGTGTTTGGAGAAATGTGAAATGGTTGTTTGAAAGATTGTAATAGCATGTGGTGCTTTGTACCGATTAAGAATTAATCTGAACTTCTGTGTCATGTTAAATTCAAAGAGGTTAAAAAATTCTGGTGGTATCTAATGTGTTGTTGTGAGAGAGTTTTCACTGTATGGGGGGAAAAAAAACTAAACAAAAAAAACATCTCAGGCTCACTTTAACGTGAAGGAGAAGAGCAACTCCATGAGAAAAACACATAAATCAGTGGGTCTCATGGGAAACGAAACACCCCTAGAGACGGATCCGCCCTCCCACGTTGTCCCGGCAATTAATTTCACATGATTAGGTGGGCTAAATCTTGTGTAATCCGGTGAGTTTGATCTAGGCATACTGTGGATTACTACGAAATGGAATGACTCGCCCGCTTTAGATTTTGGCACAAAGTTGAAAACCAGCCAAGTAAAACAGCTTTTGTAAAACAAGCAGAACAGAACTTCTGCAGGGAGAGATATAAGTGAGATTTAAAGCCATATCTGACGAACAGGGAGCTCTTAATTGTTCTACTTAGCGGCTCCGAGGCGGCGTTCTTGATTTCACAGTTCTGGAACAAATCAGATAATTGAGTGCTAACCAGACCCAGCTAATTCATGCAACTTTTTTCTGCGTGCTGCGAAAACCATAAAACAGCCCGGGGACGTTTTTTGAACATAGATGTCTGATTTAAATTATGATTAAATTAGCATACTACGATCTCACACAGACAGATTTATTGCAGATAAATTCTAACAGACTGATTCCAGATAAATTTTTTTTTAAGAGCGTCAGTGTCATTCTGCCTAGGACCGGCAGCCTGCAGCTCCGACATGACTCCACCTACTGCTCTGCTGTTAACAGGTAAGCCAACAAGACACATGGAAACTTTTAGACATCCAAGAGAAACTCCACTGGGGTTTAAATATCTGTCACTCAGCCAATATGGTAATCAAAGCAGCTAACACTGTTTAATACCTCACAGAGAGGAGCAGAATTCCCCCCCGAAACCGACGAACCCTTTTGGCTTGGATCAACACGGCTTTGTCTGATTACTGATCGCTACGGCCTCAAGCAGTTCGTGAAAACATTAATTACTGTGAAAGCTATAATAAAAGTCCTTTTGTTTGGGGATAAAGATGAACTGAGTGTTTTGAAAATAACGGTTTATCTCGGGGGCTCAAAAAAATCAAACAGATGCTCTCAAACATCCCAATGAGGGCTCTGCCAAATGTCGGATGAGTGATAAAGATATCTGTTTAACATTATTGTTTGACATGTTGGTTTATTCCTAAATGTCATGTTTTTTTTTTTATGATCTAATATGGTACCCGGAGGAACAATGAAACATCAGCTGAAAGGACTACAGCCAGGTTAGTGACATACCAGGAACGTTTACAAGAGATGATGCATCATTAGGTGCAGAGTGAAGGCTGCTAAAAGGCACTTTTTGACCATGCATTTCATATTATTCTATGTTTCCAATATTTAGTGATTCTAAGCGAGACCATATCTCAAAATGTCAGAGCCAAGGTCGAATTCCAATCACACTGCAGCACGTTTGCAATGCAAGAGGGTGGTAATACTGAGCATATGGTAACTGTAGTTGCATAGAATCTTCAAAGGAGCACAGTGTTGACCCGGAGCAAGAACAAACTTGCAAGTGCAGACTGTGAAGGGAGTGTAGAATTATACCCTGGGCTACATGTTGTCAAGGCTGTGAGATACAGAGTGCTCAAACCAAGATAAATGCTCTTTCGCATCAACCACGCTCACGCAAAATACTGATTCATCTGCACGCTAAAGTCAAGCAAGGTAGTAAGCAAGTAGTAACAGTTGGAAGCTGAACGCGCTGTAAGATAACATCATGTCTCTTGTTTTATCAGTGTCACCGTGTTCTCTGGCACATTGATTACACTGCAAATGACAGAAACAAGGAGGCGAGAAGGAGGAACCTGACAGAGGATTCAGGCTACTTTTCTGAGGGAGGTTTTATACAACACATGTCAACACGGGAACAGCTGGTGCGAGCGGCGTCATGGGGCAGAGGAATGTCAAGAGCCATAGATCTTTTATCCATCAGGCCAAAATGGCCACCGAAATGTGTTTCAAACTGCGCACAGGAGCAGTGTGAAGTCCTAACATTTACACGTCCAAAACAGCTCATGCTAATCGTCACTCGCTTTATCGATCTAAAAGTCTTGAAATATGGTTGGAAATACAGACATAACACGACAAAATTCAAAGTACATGCAAATTTATTCGCTTGATATGATGAATTTCAGATGTGACAAGTTGATTTTGCCGTATTATTCATCCCAGGACGGGACTGATTGTAAGATGTGGAAATAATTTCCTGTCTCTGTCATTGCAGTTCCTGACAGACAGTCAGCTGCAGGAGCTGCAGTCGACTTCTGATTGGCCAAAAAAAGTAGGACTTTGCCATCTTTAAGGAGTTCAAATAAACAACCGGTTGAGTAGGCATATACAGTTTCTTCAACACGGTTTCCTTTTTAAGTCAACACCACTCAGAAAAGACACACCGAGCGACCGTAAGTCAAAACGAAATGACAAAACAGCAGAGTTATTCCGCCTGTCTAAACATTCCACTAAGAGCTTTTTCCATGTTGTACTGAAACATCCAGCGCCGCTCAAGACTGTGCTGCAGATGTTGGGAATGAAGAATTACTGTAGAAAAGATAGAAGAAGAAAAAAAGAAGCTGATTCTTGATGATAGAACTTGAAAAACACAAACAGCCGACCAGCCCAGAGTTATAAAGTGGTGACCTTTGACACGGGACGTTCAAGTCTAACTCCCTCTTCCTGCTAAATGTTACACAGCTGCTTTTCTAATCCGTCACAGCAACCAGCTTGCCACCACTTGCATGGAGGGTATGTAAGTATGGAAAAGGAACATCCTGACCTTACATTGACATTTACAAGAAAAAAGAAATGCAAATTTAAAGCAAATCTAGAAAAAAGGAGACTGGTATAGTTTTAAATTGTTGTTGAAATAGAAATGTAAGAAAAAATGGAGGAAAATCAACACTTGCTATGCTTTTGTCTCATTATCACCTTCACAGGCAGAACACTATGTACAATATTCAATTCATAGCAACATTATGTACAGCCCTTTGGTATTTGAGTGCACATCTCATTTGTTTGCCAAAAATGTAGTTGTTTTTTGTCCACCCCTAACCCTTTCTTCCACACTCTGCTAAACGCCTGTTTTCTGATCTCAGCAAAGTCCATGGATTGTGCCAAGTCTTGACGTAAGACAAATGTCTCCCTTTATCGGTGAAAAAACAAATAAATAAACTGACATTCTTAACGGACCCTTCAAGCACACCTACAAAAGATGCTTAACTTAACATCAAATAATAAACATCAGGGTCTGGTTTCAGACCACAGACCAACCAGTTCCCATAGAGGTAAACATTTAGCCAAAAGAAAAAAACCATGGCGGCAAACAAAAGATAGAGGTAATGGTAGTAGCAGTTAGTGATTACTCAGGTGATATGCTGCCCCCTATTTGTTTGGAATATAAATTCCACAGGTAGCCAACTCTTACATACTGCACCTTTAACCAGGTAGTTGATGGACAGAACATTTAACGGCAATCCTTTTGACAATTGCTTAATAAAGTCAAAATTTAGCCTGGACTCGGAACTGAAAGGAACATTTTCACTATCTATGGACCCAACAATGGATCAGGCAGTCAGTTGCAGCCCAAAAAACATACAGTGCACAAATACTGAAGCATCGATTTTTCCTTTAATTGCTGGTGTATTTGAGCAGCCAGGAGAGAAGGGACTCAAGAAATAAGACTGCATGAAGAGTGCATCAGGCACTGACAGACATACTGCCAACACAGATCAGCAAACCATGAGAAACAGACCTGACAGGTAACTCAAATACTACTATTCACTCAAATACTACGATGCAAGCACGGCTACATCCCTAACACTCCCTAAAACGTCACACATGTAACTTGCATGTTGAAGTTGAAATGAACCTGTCCATTTGCTCCCCCGTTACTTAAAGTGGGCTGGGACACCCAATCTATCACTGTCTCTCCCATACCAGAGAGAAAAAGCCCTCTTGACAGAGATGTCGAGTCCCACAGACTCCATTTCACTCCATCAACTTGATAGCATCGACAGGCCCAAACAGAACCAGGCCCCATCAAGTCTGACATGGTAGCCTCACGTGAGAAGAATATACATCTAAGTGAAGGCTAAGAAGCGACTCCTAGAGGCCTAAAAGCACTTTATAATACTTGACGAGTTGAGGAAAAGCAGGCGCTCTCTTCTTGTGTCAAAGTAAGGCCATGTTCCCTATCATTCGATGAGCCTGGGGTGGACCAGCCTAAATGCTTCCAGACTTTCACACCCCGTCTCCCTTAATTTCATCCCACCGCATCTGCTCCCAACTCAGATCACCGATAAAATAACATCTAGCCTTACTGGATGGGCTCCGTTCTTAATTTTCTCCCATTGCCTGGCTCTCACTGTGGTTTGGAGTCAAATTCGTACTACCTCACATACCGCTATTCTGCCACAGGGACAGTATCAATGTCTTTTAGAGGTTCAGTGTGTAGGATAGTTGATTGTACAGTCTCATTCACAGCTCGTCAAATACCGAAACTTTGAGTTGGTGGCAAGTCTGACCTACCAACCTGAAGCATCAGTATTTGACAATCCCGATGGCAAACAGAAGCATTGAGGATGTAAGCCCAACAAACAGAAGTTACATAGCATTTGCTGATTGGTAAGAAGTTATCAAGACATATGTGTGCTATTGGTGGGGTTGGGATTAACACCCAACTATCTTTGACCTTTAACGGTTCCCTGGGCTACAATAAATTACAATAAATATGTTTATGCAACTGCTGGCAAAGAAAAATCTGACCTAAAAAGAGACATCCATTCCTAATGTCCTTATGCCAAGCTGAGAGCCAAATATTTTAAATCTTCAGATAGCATCTTACACCATCTGGTTGTTCTGCCTCCCAAGTCCGTATGGTTTGCCAAGATCTGTGGGCCATAGTCCTTGACTTGTAACCAGCAAATCATCGACTGAACTATTTAGCTTTCTCTCAAAGGCCGAAATGAAACATTATCCCCCTACTCAGATTTAAATTAAAGCCATGACAAGAACCATGCTTTTATGTGTGTGTGTGTGTAGGGGGGGGGGCTCAATTTCGATTGCTCACACTCGACTGGCATGTGGGCAGGATCAGGAAAGACAAGCCCAACGATGTCACGACCACCTGACCCCAGGGTGACAGGTTTGGAGTATGTTCATGCCAAATGCCCTCAGGCCAAAGTCAAGTATGTCAATGCTATGCATGTGGATTTCATTTAAAGCAGCGTGATTAGCTCACAGACGCTCAGCTGCGATCCCCCTCCATGGGAAACCCTCTCTCAACAGGAAATGGTATGTTTTTGTTAGCAACAAACAGGCATAAATTACTAAAATGGTACCTCGGTTGCCAATTTATCACACACAGTCTTATTGTTGCTGCTCGCACACGTTTGACATTGACATCGCTTTTAAGGTAATCACCGTTAGTTAATGATATTTACCTTCCTGATAATTTATGTTTAACTATGTGTCTGTGATCCTGAATTTGTGCAATAAATGTGATAATTGTTTCGTGTCTTTTCTTTTTTTTTATACATGATGAATGTGTTTTATTGACCTGTTTTTCAAAAATGAATGTTGTTTTGACAACAATTAATACTCAAGCTGTCACTGCAATATTAAAATGATTGAGAGTCTAAAGGGGGGAAATAGGGCAGGTTATTATAGTGCAGGGACAAACTAATTAAAGATGTGTTCAATCAGAACAGTTGCTTTCGGATATTGTGTCCTTGTACAGCCGAATGCCAACATAAAATGTTACTCATCTTGACTGGGGAGCAATGCAAATCTGTGAATATTGTAGTATACCACCATTTATCAAGCCATTTCCCTATTCACAAGTCTTTAAGTTAATTTTCAGGATGTTCAGCTTTGTCTTAAACATGAGTAAAGTTAAATATTGAAGAAATAAATCAGCTAGAATGCCTCACACGTAATTGGTACAGTGGGATAATAAAGGTCTGAATTACATTCCAATAAGGGATTAAATAATAGTTTGAGAGAATTTATGAGAGATTATAGAGAATGTGTATTTTCATAAGAATATATCTGATTGATAAAATCATCTTAATGACATGAACCAGGATTTCACTCTGGAGCTAATCCTGCCAGCTGACGTGATTGATTTTATTAAGCATAGTGAAATAATTGGGGGAAACTACCGACAGAAGAGGCCATTAAATAAGGTAAGACAACCTTTGAAACCCTGAGAAATATTTTTACGGTGTTAAGTGAAGAAAAAGTCAATTTTATGAGGCAGGGGGTCAATATTTGATTTTTGGATCTGTTAAAAAATTGGCATTAAGTCTGTCCTGTGATGTACAAAAGAGGTCACATGTGTGAGAATGATTCGAAAATCAATATTAGCCTCTGATTTAAGTTTACTTATTTTGATAAGCACTTGATGCCTTAAGGCTACACTGTTGCTTTATATGGAGTTATATAAATGAATGTGTCACTGCAGTTGTTAAATTAGAGATTTCTTACTACAGAAACAGTAACGTGGTCTATTTGAGTTGCTTACAGCATTTGGTAATGTATTTACTTGAATTAATAAACTATTTGAGTGTACCGCCTTATATTACGTTTGCTTTCCTTCAAAGAACGGCTGCTCCTAAAGAAAGCAAATACTACATAATTCAATCAAGTCTGTAAATACTGGCTTTCTAGGGCTTTCTTTTGGATCTCCTCAACTAAACAACCCTCGCCAGCATGAATTAATACCGATGATGGTTGTAGTAAAAGTAATACTCAGGCGGTCTCCTGCCAAATGCATTACAGAGAGCTCCATTAATGCAATGGTAAACAGATGTGCCACCCAGCGCCAAAGTTTGATTTGGACTGCGCACGTCTTCTCCAGGGAGATTACAAAATAAAATGTTAAAAACACATAAAAGGAGAAGGCCTGTGGTGTTTTTACACCACATTATGCAGCAGTATGTAGAGTGCTACACATGCTATAGAAAGCAGATTTTAAGTATTCCCCCAAAGACTTAATTATTATAAGGATTACTGAAAAAAAGGCTGCTAAACAGATGGAAGTCAATTGAGGGTCAAATACCAAAATTCCACAAAATGACCTACAAGTTAAATCTTTTCTCTGAACTGTTTACAGTAACTCACGTACACCATATACTGCATTAACATGGTGTACTTGTATTGTATAAAAGTATTCTGTGAAGCCGAATCTTACATGAAAGAATAACTGCTATCTAAACAACAAGCTGTTCCCCTGTTAAAGCAATAAACTTTATTGTCCATGATTTACTATTTTGCAGCTCTTGTGTCTTATTTTCCCAGAGAGACGTGTCTAAGATTTATGTGTGTTTATAACCTACATAACGTATATTGCGCTCCTAAAAAGTACAAAGCAAGTACTTAAGTTGTTAAAGGTGCAGTCTAGTATCTTTTTTTTGTTATTGTCAGTAAAATATTGCATTGAGAAACAACACAAATTTCACAGTTATGTTTCTTTAATAATCTTTACAATGGGGAAAAAAAAGCTAATTCAACATGTTTATGGATTTTTTGCACGTGAATGAAATAAATAGCAAAAAAAAAAAGAAAAAAGAAAAGAACAACAACGAACCAAAATATGCAAAGTAAAGTCTTTGCACCACGGCGTTAAAAAAGCAAATGAAGGAGCGGGAGTGAAACTGCCGGGGCTGAGGAGTCTTGGTTTCAGTGGAAGTCTTGGTTGATCATGACACACACAGCGAGAGAGGCAAAGAAACAAAGGCGGAGACTGCAGACGTCCTCAGTGAGAGGACATAAATAAAGACCAACTGCAACACTTCACCTGAAATATGCATCATGATGGGTTTATGTTGTCATACCTGTGATGCTAGTCAGGATGCTTACACGGCACATTTTTTAAACTGGTGACAAATTGTCTGCAGGAGCCTAAATCTGCACAACCGCTGCAGAGTGCTAAACTCAGAATGCAACACATAATCTATAAGGCCAATGTATTGTGGCTCCTGTCTTGAGTGAGAGCAGTAAGTTTGGCTTAATATGTTACTTTGTCATCAGTTAAACCCTGAACTGACCTTGATAGATGCAGGAATAAGTCCTGAACTGGAAATGAGTTAATATTTTTTGCACTTATAATTATGTCATTTTGAAGCTGAATTTAACATTTTGTTCAACGGCATAAAATATGTCAGTATATAACCCTGTTGAGAATTGAGACACTTCTATATATGTCAAAAAAGGTTGAAAAGGTAAACGTCATTACTCCAAACACGGAAACTCATCCACTCACTCGTCCCTTCTTGTGGGAAGATTTTTAATATTCTAACTCAAACTTTCCAACCTGTGGATGTATCAGTTTATAGTCAAGTAAAGTATTATATAGTACACAACTTGGTCGTGGTGATGCTGAAGTCATGTGCATAGTTTGTTTATAGCCAAATGTTCGCTTTTTATTTGTGGCGTATACATACATTTCATAAAAGTAGTGTTCATCTGTGAAGATTGCCGAGCTGAACAAATAGGAGATCATGTTGATCTTACACACTGTGGCTTGGGGTATTTTTTTTTTTTTATTTTTGACTGTAAATGGCCCCAACCAGCAGTGTTCATGTGACATGGGTGTATGATGACAAATAATTCAAGTTCAGTGTTACATCAATCTGGAACAAAAACATTAAAGCTGCAACAATTAGTAATCTATTGTAAACAAATAAATAAGTTTAATTTGAAAAAAAAAAAAAATCCTTCAGGGAAAAAAAAAAAATAATAATAATAAAAACTGGCCAAAGGAATAAAGAGGCACAGCAACAAATGACTATAACTTTATAAGGAGGAGGTATCTGTGTGTGTTATGTTGCTTTATGGAAAATGATGAAAGCTGTAAAAGAGCGGCTCAATGAAAACCTTGATTCACTGCGCCAGCATTTTTTTATATTATATAAGCTGCACTGATGCTGCATTCCATTAACAGAATAAATAAACTCTTCTTAGCCCCAGAAACATGATACAACTCTGTCTTCATGATACCAACAATGCACCATTGTATAATGTTAAAATGAAATAGCACCATATCATCAAGGCAGGCAAAAAAGCACAGTATCAGCATGAATTGCATTTTAAGAGAAACCAGGTTTAACATCAGACTGACGTCCTTTCACAGATAAATTGTCGGGATTAAGTTCAAAGTGATTTAAATCAACATGTAAGATGATTCATTCCGACAGGCAAAAACAATTGCTTGTGCCCAATGGCTTGACTGAAGCACCAGGTGAAGAAATGTGTAATAACTGTGCAGTTAATAAGCAATTGTGCCTGTTTTCCTATGTGACGCAGACTACATCAGTTAACGGAAAATGTACTTTATTGAAACATAAAATGAAAACTTATATTTCAATAAAAGAATCTTTCCTGTATGGCTTATTTATCGAGGGACTTGCTTTTTCATGTAGTTTTTGGACATTTTGTTGCTATTCTGTTAATGTTTACTTGACAGAGATGAAGCCTTTCTAAATTGCATTTCAACTTAAGTAAAAAACAACAAATTATCAAAAATAGGAATGAAACATGTTTTGAAAATATTTTCCTCTGTACAAACTGCATTTACTCATAAAGAGATATGAGAGGTCTGACCAAAAGCACCAGCAAAAATATTAAATATAATATTCAGTAATGAAAAACTAGCTACTTGATAAACAAAGTCATACTGTACAAAGATACATATACAAGATACACTGACAGTCATTTGTTGCTGTTCAATAAAGTTCATAATATTAACTCTTATACACAAATATACACTTGTGTACTGTGGATACAGGGTGAAGACAGCAATAACAACAAAGAACATTTACTTCACGCCTCATATATGAAATAAATATCTTCTAGAGTTACGTCTCTACAAATATATGGCATTGTTGGACAACACTGTCCTGATTTATACGTTTTAATTTAGAGCCTTGGCTCAAAATGGGATCCATGTGTTTTTAATGATCCCCTAAGTGGAGCAGCATTGTGTTTTTGTGTATTTTTCTCTTTTTCTTTTTTTTTTTCTTCTTGATTCTAATCAGCACCATGCCACTGCAGGGCCCATCTGGGTGGGCTAGAGCTGGCTAGCCAACAGTGGCGCGAGAATACCCGCGCTCACTTCAGGATTCCCTACAGTTTTAGGCTAAAAAGCACACTCAGTACACAGGTCTGATGTCATTTCAGCACACACCATGTCTACTCACAGTGACGCGCCCTCAGTGAGGAGGATAAGTGTTGGAGAAAAACGAGTTAGTACTATCGTACCGGCTTCCATGGTCGGCGGTGCCAGGAGGCAGAGCCTGGGCAGGGCTGCAGGTTGCATTGCTCCATGTTGGGCGGCTTGTCCAGGACGTCGCAGTTGTAGTCGTTGAGCCTCTGTCCGTTGGGCCTTTGACAAACCACAAGGCGAGTCCTCCGCCCTCCACCACAGGTCTGTGTGCACTGAGGTTAGCAAACAAAAGATGATGTTTAACAATGATGCATAATAACATTCTATAATAATAGTGTGATTCATGATGTGTGTATGTGTGTGACACAAGGACCAGCGTCCTTTGACCCAACTAACAGTTCTCTCAGAGTGAGAGCAGACAAATGCCTGTGTTTAAGTGATAAGACAGCAACTTACATGGAGACAGAGAGGACACAACAGACGATAAGGAGGAAACTCACTCAGGAGTTGTGTGGGAATCGTAATAAGGTTCACGATGAGTGAGTGGTGCTTTGAACTCTAGATCGAGCCTCACCTCTCCCCAGACGCCGTAGTTCCACAGAGGGCACGGTCCAGAGTCGCAGCTCTTAGACTCGGCAGGTTTGACCCTCTCGTCACAGTAGCTGTTGCTGCGTCCATCAGCATCCTGACAGACCACCACTCGCCTCTGGAAGCCTCCGGCACAGGTACTGGAGCACTACAGAGCGCATAAAATGTGTCAGCTAGGACTATAACACACACACACACACAGAAAACTCACAGACCATAATTGGCTGGATTTGGATGATTGTCTTGAGTATTTTAATTTGTTTAAAGATACTTTATGCAAGAGACCCATTAGGAATCATGGAAATTCATTTTAATGGAAGTGGTGGGATGGAAATATATATTTTGTTTTGTCATGTGGTATATACTCTGATACTTTACTCAGGTAAAATATTCTTCACTCAAACGTTGTAGATGTGTTTGTGAAAATGTTTCAATTAGTATTTTATAACTGTCTCTCTCGGTCTTTCTTTTTTATATCCAGGTCAAATACAACAAATTTTAAAAAATGGGATCATGGGAATTTGGTCTTTTGAATGTTTACTAACCAGGAAACACAGGTACACTTACAAAAACACAAACAGAAGTGCATACACAGCACAGAGTCTGCAGTACTGAATTTACCTGAGTTTGACTGAAAGCAAACCCAGGTGCACTGTTCAAAATAAAAACCTCAGTCCATGAAAGGCTGTTCTCAGACATCGAACAACACAGCCTTGGACAGAGCAGAAGGTACACTCTGCATCCAATTAAAATGACACATCCCCACTGTCAACGGGAGTGAGTACATTCAGTGCTCCCAACATGTAGGGGAGGACATCACAGAGTGAGCCTGAACAGCAGTGCTTCCAGTCAAGTTCATTACGTGACACTGAACAGTGTACTGCGATGAATGCCTCTGCTGGGGGTGGGGGGGGGGGGGGGATTCAGAAAACAGAATAATGTTTTTTCTCATGGCTTCCAGAAGAGGAAACTACACAAAACAGGTATTTCTAAAGGAGAGTTTCACGGTAAAATAGCCAGGTGCTCTTAACCTAACCTTAACCAAAATTCACCACTTTTGTCAATTAGAACTCATCAGGGGACAAGTTCTCTATTTAAAACTACACACTGGGCTCTATTTTCATGCAACACAAATGCAACACAAGGAAAAAAACTCATGCTGAAAGAGTACATGGCTACCAGGATTTAATCAACTGAAAATGAAGGACCGCATGCATTCTACAAGTGGGTCTGGATGCCATTGTTAGTTAGAATCACCCGTTACTTTGGGTCATGTGCAAGCCACAAATTGTTAAAGGTTCATTTGCACCTTCACCATACAAAGCCAGAAATAGCTCTTCACACGTGGAGTTGAAGGCCTGGCTTTCGCTCTGTTCGCTCTGGGTCCATGAGGGCAATTTCATGGCAAAATGGATGACAGAATAATTGTTTGTGTCCAATCAATTTCAGCTTAAGAAGAATCGACTGTTTAGCTGGAGGTAACCTTGAATTTTTCTAGGTTATACACCTTCTGGATAGAGCCCTGAATGTTGAAACATGCACTGAACCACCACAGTACACAGTACAGTATACTCTAGTCGCATACTTGTTAGTCCTTGTATTGCATTGCAATCGGGCCTTTGGTGCTGTTTGTAAAATCCTTTACCATGTATGGCTCCCTGACATGAAAACATCTGCTACCTCCATGTTAATGCTTTCACAAGAATGTGTTTACAGACTTATACGTGCCTTCATAACAACACCTATGCACTCTGCTGTCCATAAATAACAAAAAACATTGAATTCTTAAATGGATTTTCATGCGTGCATTCAAAAATATTGATTAGTGTCTTGATACGTGACAAGTGGGACATTTTCTGTGGAAGTTTTTTTGTAAAACATATTTGACTAAGCATGTTAAGCCTCATATCTTGCTAAACTTAAACATGAAAACAACGTGGAAGGAGCCTTGGCTTGCGATACTTGCCATATCTTGGATTCTGATGGTGTTATAATTCTTGAAACGTGGTACAACATCAATCAAACACTATTTTAGGCAAAATAGAAATATCTATATGTATTTACTACCTTAGGCTCCATTTTCAAGGACGAGTAATGAACAAGGCATCTGCTTTTGCCTTTCAATCATTTGGATCCGTTGAACACCATTTCCTCTGTGTCCCTTCCAAATGGCATGGCTCTAGGAGTTATATTTCAAAAAATATAGAACCCTAAAAATGACTTCCCATCTTAGACATGGAACGAACACCTATATCTGACTAACACAGAATGACCAATGTAAATAACGCACATTCTGACCAGAATTTCTAAAACACATCTACCACAAGAAAAAACATTTCTGCACAAGAGCACAGTCTGAACATACTGCTCCCCAGGGTCCGGTCCTCCACTGGTTGTCTGCTGAGGGCACATTCCAGCTGCTGTGGCCGGGATGGCGTCCTGGATCCTGAGGATATCCGTAAGGCTGGTCGTTGATGCGCTGGCGGTGGTAGGAGCAGGGTGCAGCGTTACACTCCTGTTCTGTTGCAGGCTTCTCGTCTGGGTCGCAGAAAGACTCCCCCACCGGCTGGTGGTAGTTGGAGCAGACCACCTGTCGGGTCAGTCTTCCCACGCCACAAGTCACTGAACACTGGGGGGACAGGGGAGAGACCATGGTGTTAAAAACTGAGGTGATGGGGAGTCTGTCAATTTCACTAGCAAACAATGATTTAGATTACAACATTTGTAAGTAATTTAATCTTGAAATAGGTCGAAATCTCATTTAAGATACGGACTATATCGCTTGCAATGCTATGAGAACTTTGTAAACTGACTGATGTGATGAGAGGGAGTGAGGAAATGTCACAATATCCCATTGTTTACCCATTTTCAGTTATCTTTTCAAGACATTTCCTTCATGTATTTCCCTAGTGAGATTACTGTAGTACATTTTCAGGTTCTAAATCAGCTTTTCGTGAGTGTTGTTTTTATTGATTTCTCCCATGTATTGATTCATGATGTGCAGCCTTGTGATGTGAAGCCCCTTGAGTCTGTAGCTGCGACTACAGCAGGAGTAGAATTCTTAAAAAGATACAAATTTAATTAACATAGACGTTGTGGTCAAAGATGTTTTTCGAGGGGGTTTCATTTCACATGAACACATGATTAAAAGATTTGAGACAGCATCACTGTAAATTATCCCTGGCTCCCCCTGACTGCCAGTTAAACAGTCCCAATGCTGGTATGTTGGTGACGTGATCGAGAGTTTTGGCTCCCTTGCCTTGCTGTTATTCACAAATCAATACTCAACTGCCCAAAATCACAGAACATGCCAGCTTTGTTTCAGGGTGATTTTTGACACTGAGCATGCGGGTGATTACTGGAAGTCCCCAGAGTGGAAAACATCTGTATTGATTAGACACAGTGATGGATGTTTTTACTCACAGGAGACCACTCCCCGGAACGCCACTGGCCACAGGGGCTAAAGCAGGAGGAGGTCTCTGGGGGGCGGGGCAGGTGGGCGCAGTGTGATTCGTCAGCCACTCCTCCCTGGGCATCTCTGCAGCTGACATAACGCGCTCGCTTCCCCTTGCCACAGGACACCGAGCACTGGAAGACATGCGGATAGAAACAGAGCTGGGATAAACATGTGTCTAATGCAGAATTTTATTATGGCTTGGTTCACCCATTGCGTCCATCCACTTTTTTTCTGAATCAAAATTATAATGAGGTAGAGTGCAACAGTTAAGAAAATGCACCACAGAACTGACGAGGTTTGTGCCATGTAAGCTGTGTAATAGCCCTTAGTAGTAATGACAGCATACTATGGTTTGTATACAATACATATAATGTCTCCAGAGGTCTGTTGTCAAATTTCGATTTATTGAAGAGAGTGAATTGTCTCTATTATTATACTGTTGTGCTTAACTTACCGAACAAAAACCTTGTTATCTTGTTATATTCATCATTTATCAAGAAATTAAAAATGTTCTGCCCTCCCTGTGGTATAAATGATGGTACTGAATTCCTATATTTTTCAAGGTTTTGTATCGAAGCTTGAAGTTCTAGTATTGTGTATTTGTGTAACACTAGTATATAGTATCTGTATTGGACATAATTAGCCAGAGATTGTACAGCATATATTATACAAGCTGCATTTCTGTTTAATTTGATGTTTTAAACAGTCCACAAAAAAAAGCATTCCTGATTGCATTTCGGTGCAATAAGATTTTTGTGTGTACATCTCAATCATCTGAACTACATGTTTGATGCTTTAACATCTCATTAATAACAACATTAGGTTGGAGACCATAGTGTCACTTTGGGGTATCAAAACAAAGCAACATGTCTTCAACATTACAGTAAAAACTGACAACAGAAATAAACAAATAAAATGAAGTAAATAAAGTTTGCAGATTTCACGCATGACTGCTATGCAAATCAAACACCAGTTGTACACCCAGAATTGACTGTTAGCACAATGTTGGTCCATACTGCAGTGACCTGATGGTTAGGGTTAGGGTGTAGGGCTGGAACTACTGTATTGTAGATTATTTACCTGGTGTCACAAAAACATTTATGATTTTCCAAACCATTACTCTTGTCCTGAGATGACTGTCTGAGCTACTTCCACCTACTTATACTCTCTATAGAAGTATCCCTACCACGTCTGTGAGACATCACAGTAAACACATGTGAGGGGATGAATACCTAATGCAATCAAATGGCTCCAGCTCAAATAGGCACGTTAATATCCCCCTCATATCAATGACACCCTAAAGAGGATGGGAGTTCGGCATGCTCTGGGGGAATGTAGGCATGTGTTTGTATGCATGTGTTGTGTGTAATATGTGTGTGGTGTCTCTAAGACCACACTGGCGCTAGCCTCTTTGACATGTGAGCTCATACCGACGTTCAGATTGACAGACGGGGTTCAATCTTAGAAACCGTAGACTCGTGTTTAGATGGAATCTGGTTTTCATTTGCGACGAGTAACAATGCAAAGTATCAGAGAGACAGAGGGGCCTCTCAGCCCAGACAGTGGAGCCTGTGTGTGTGCGTGTGTGTGTGTGTGTGTGTGTGTGTGTGTAGATGCAGCAGGGGGTAGAAGAGACAATGCCAAAGAGGATCATGGTCCTGTACAGTGTGTGCTGTCTGAAGGAATGCTGGGGTATACAATAAAGTTTAATACCTCAACCTAATATGTGCACACACATATGCAGGCGACCCATCACATACACACACAAATGCTTACAAACTTTTTCATCCCTATTCTGAATTTGCATAGAAAGCTAAATTTGATTCCTGAGCCCAGCAGATAATTTTAGTTCACGCTTTTGTTTACATTCTCTGGACTCTTTAAATAAAACCTAAAGACTCTAATGTGCTTAGATGGACCCAATAAACCCTTTTTGATTCCTTACCGCGGTCCAGGAGCCGTATCTCCACTGGGTCAGCAGCTGGGCTGAGTTGTCGGGCCGAGGTGTGCTCTGTGTCGGAGAGGCCCACGGACAAGCCGGCATCTCACAGTCCTACGAATGCAAACATGCAAAATAAAGTTAACGACCCTGAGGTGGTGCTCTTAAATGTGCCAAAGACATTTCTAAACACATTTTAAAGACTCCCTTTGATGCAACGATTCAGTACACTTTGGGACTCTAATAATAAAAGTCCTGAGGAGGAGGAGGTCATAGAGAAAAACATTGAAGGAAAACAAAATGCTCATGGAGGTCATGTATACATCAGTAGAGGATGTCGGCAGCTGTAAAATGCTCTTAAATGTTTAGTTCCAATTTCCAAAAGCTTGTAGACTCGCCTCACACATCATCTGCCTGTACCGAAGTGACTTCACTTCCAACGGCTGAGACAGATCATCTGTCTGAAGACTGAAAGGTCATCAGCTCAACGCACTCTGTGTCCATCACTGTCAAAGGGCCCTCATGCAATACACTTGAACCACTACGGTAGGCGTGTGCTGCAGCCTCATGCTCTTTGTCCACTTTGACACTGGACTCTGGGTCAAAGCACAGCAGGACAGGCGAACGTATAAAGAGGCTGCTGACGTAAACCAGGTCACGACTTTTGCTTCACTGAAGTTTGTATAGAGGTCATTTGGGAGCATCATCAAAGAGAGCAGATCAGGGGCACTTTGCAGGTGATTGGATCTGCTTTGAACGGATGACCACATGACTGACAACAGCTCTCCAAAGCTAAAACATCCAAATAAAACAATAATTGCGGTAGTTCACTGAGCAGTAAAATCACACCTAAAGTATCCTTCCTAATTAGACTCTGAGTAACAGAAGTTGTGTTATGATGTTGCTTGACCCTTGATTTTTGGACTTAATGTGATTGGTTTAAGTCATTGCTCACAAAGAATGTGAGCTGTCATCATCTAAGCCATCGAAGTTCCTGATTAGTCTAGCAGTTGTCAGGCTCAGTCAGCCCTCAGTAGCTGTCTGCTGTCTCAAATCATATTGCAAATAATAAACTGATGAGATTTAAAGTTGTACTACTACAATTTGGATCAAATGAAAGCTCACACTGATAAACCTGAGAACTATCACCACTGTCTACAGTTCTACTAAAAAATCATTTTAGCATCTCAAATTGTTTTGCTTTTCTGGCCCTGCATCCAACCCCAGAGGGCACTTACATTAGTACATTTTACAGTTTTTTTTCCTGTCAGCTGAGGCATATTTTGAGCTGTCAAAAAGCACCCTGCTTATTACAAACTGCATTCTCGACTTATTGGATACATAAAATCGGGAAGAAAATAACTTCTAACCATTGCACTCCTTGTAAGAAAAAAATTAATTACAGTACTTATAATGAGCTCTGCATCTTGTTTTCAATCTCATATGATGTACATGACATCTGCACTCAATCTTGTATGCATCATTTTATGCTATTATGACTTGCATTTTTATTTCTTTACCCCAGGAGCAAACCGCCAACTCTGGAACAAATACGGGTGAAACCTTGAATCAGTTGAGAGAGTGTGTGAGAAACTATGAACAGTTTTGTTTTTCTGTGTGCTTTTTTCCACCTGACTGTCTCTGGGCCTCGCCGCTGCATTGCACTCCCTGTCGTCTACCGTGTCACCGTAGTTCCCCGACACACACCTCACAGCTCTCATCTGGTAGCCATGGCCACAGGTCACTGCACACTGGAAGACAAAATCACACACAGACACAGAAGTCCAGTCAATGAAAGCTATCTCAAACTCTATCTAAGTATGTCAAGGTTGATATCTCAGACGGGGCCTCAAGTCAAGGTTCAGCTCAGTCGAGCCTGGGTAAGCCTTTAACATGCACACTCACACACATATGGACACATGCGTTCGCGTACACATCCAGAGTCTCGTCTCGACCCTTTACCCAATTCTGCAAGGTGGTGTGACCACACTAAGGTACAACGCGAGAGCAGAGGAAGTGCCACAGGATAGGTTTATTTGAGCAGCAAATTATAATCACACAGGCATTAACCAGCCAATATATTCCAGCTCTGTAAATACCAGTAACTTCATTCAGACATGTGTGGGGAGGGAATTAGATTTATATGTATAATCTAGACTATGAATGGCCAAAGACACCCATTCATATGTGTTTCATTCAATTTGTGAGAAATCTATACAGAAACAATTGGAAACGTAGTAATTTGAATGCACGGAAAAGTGTGTACGTGTGCACGTGCGTGTGTGTGTTTGTGTGTGTGTGCACTGTGGGTCAGGTTTAGTCTGACAGGATATGAGGGCAAAGTGAAAGCACCGTGGAGGAAATGGCAGCTGGAGTCGGAGCACACTCCTCCGTAACACGCCGGTATATCATGTTACACACACACACACACACACACACACCCACACACACACACACACACACACACACACACACACACACACACACACACACACACACACACACACACACACATAAACTTGAAATATACACTGTCACTCCCACACACCACATTCACTCACTGTGACCACACATACACATGTACACACTCACACACAGAGTATCAGATACAAGTCAAACTCCTAGACAGCGAGCCACACGTGAAACCCATTTCCTCAGTCAAACACTCCAAGTCACTTCGCCACAGTGTGTCTGTGTCTTACCTGTGTGCGGGTGTGTGTGCGCATGTGTGTGTTTGTGTGTGTCTGAAAGACTTACAGCTCCCCAGACGCCGACCTGCCAGGACGCACACTCGGGCAGCTCGCAGCTCCCGACGGCGGAGGGTTTGCTGGACGGGTCGCAGAAGTGCTCGCTCACTTTTTCTTGCCCAGCTCCCGCGCTGCAGGACACTTGTCTGTGCCTCATCCCCTTCCCACAAGTCACCAGACACTGGGCGAGGAAGGTGGGTTTGGCGTGATGGTAGAGAAAAAAATGTGATTTATTTTAAAATGTGAGTATGTGTTGACAACACGACTCCATTTCTACCCTGTTTCTGCCATTGGGGGAGAACAACACTGATGGAAAGCATCCAAGTACTGCACTTATGTACAATTTTGAGGTACTTTTACTTTACTTGAGAATGATCTGTAGGGTATGTGATATGTGTGAAGCATTCCTACCTCACTCCACTCGCTAACAGTCCACTTCGGACACAGTTGTTCGTTGCAGGCCTCAGTGTCCCCCCTCTGGTATTCGTTACACTCCCTGTCCACCAGCCGTCTACCCAGGTTGTTCATACAGTACGACTCTCTCCTGCGGCTCCCACGTCCACATGTCTTAGAGCACTGTGGAGAAGAGAGCATTTGACATGTTCAGTTAATCATTGCATTGTGTTCATCCAAGTTGAACTTCCCCTGATGATAAAATAGGGCAAATAAAAAAAATATGTTTCACAGCTTTTCAAGTTGGCCTGAGATGTTCAATAAACCTTTCTCTGCAAAAGGTGACATAGGATCGACCCAAAAGATGCGGACATGTGACAAATTAAAGGAAAAGGGATCGAACGGGACAAGTTGACTGAATTCATGCCAACGAAAAAGAAAGTGTCGCTGTTCTTTTCCACTCAATTATTCAGGTTTTTCCTTTAATTTGACACCTGCCCATCTGGGAACAGCGTAACCCTTGAAAATATGGCCAAAATTATACCAGGGCCTCACTTTTGTTTCCTTTCAAAGTCTAAGATTCTTCCATTGACTGTACCTGTGACCAGGCACTGTACTGCCAGCTCTTAAGCAGACAGTCCCCGTGGCAGGGCTCTCTGGTCTGAGGTTTGACGGTATCTCCACAGGTGCTGGCCTCCATCCTCTCACTCTGCCTCTTTATCAGGCTGTACTTCATACACTGGACATCCAGGCTGCGGTAGCCTGGGCCACATTTAGCAGAACATTCGCTCTTTCCAGCAACATGCCACCTGTGTGAGAGGAGATGCAGGTAAATGTTCCTCTGTGTGTGATCAGTAGGCAGCTGTTTTCTGAGTGTGTGTGTGTGTGTGTGTGTGTGTGTGTGTGTGCGTGTGCGCGTCTTTGTGTATTAATGCGCACCTGACTTCACAGTCAGCGTTGCAGGGCTCAGCAATAGCAACAGGACGAGGTAAATGTTCACAGCGTTGATCCGACACCTCGAGGTGGTCACTCTTACGCACGCACACTGCCTTTCGTCTTCGCTCACCTGCAAACACCACACGTGCGCAGAAACAGATGAGGGAAAGCTGAGTTTAAATCTGACAGCATCTGGCAGACAGGTCACTCGACAAAATATCACATTTTTTCACCTTTAACAAGCCTAACCAGCTTTCTGACACCGGGTTCTTCATCGCACGACCTTAGGGGTCTGTGTTGGTCTAAGACCCCACAAATATATCCTTTACTGGATCCCACTGTGCACTCTGACCTGCTGGAAGCCTGACTAGCTTGCTTCTTAGAGGGAAATTTGAGGAGCTTAGTCGGGTTAAGGCATAGGGCTAAAGGGAAGGTGTCGGGCGATGTGATAGGCCGGGGTCATATTGGGGTTGCCAGGAAAGGGGATTTATGGAGGGAGGGGTGAGTGAGTACATTTTTTTAAATCCAGAGGTGTGTGTAAGTGATGCAAGAGAAATGCTAATCCTAATGTGCTCTGACACTTGGATCCATGTTCACGTAATAAGAGTTGCAGGACACAGTATGGTTCCTATAAATCTCACACTTTTTAGACTTTTGGTGGTAAATTTCTTGGGTTTATATCCAAAGGAGCGGTGAAATTTGTGAGTCAGTGGGACCATGAGGCTCCACGGCAATAAAACTTTCTTGACAAGAGCGAATATTGCAAAATATGAAACAAATATAGCCCTAATGTGTCTGAAATATGTCCTTGTTCTTGTATAATGGGTGCACAACAGCTCCCAGATCTTAAGTGCACTTGTAACACTTTGTCAAATGAACTGAAGCCAAACAGAAATGATCATGTTGTAGAGATTTGGCGGAGCTTTTACCCTGACAGATGCGGTTGCACTCGAGCCAGGAGCCTGAGGGATCCCACACAAACTGCTCCCTGTGTTCCTCGATGGGTATGTTGAAGGAGTAACGGACATCAGGGTTGTAGAGGTTTCCAACACACAAGACCTGCGTTAAAAAAAAAAAAAAGAAAAAAAAAAGAATTACGGTAAAGGCAAGGTCGCAACACTGATAAAGAAAACAAAGATGAGAAAGCTGCCCACTAATACCTGCAGAATGAGCTCCTCCTCTATGCGGTCAGTGCAATTGATGCGCTCCACTTTTGTGTCCGAGCCGCTGTACTCGATGACGGTTCCCTTGAAGGTGATTTCCCTTTTGAACATGGCCACCACAAAGTTCCCATTCAGGAGGGAGTTGGACTGGCTATCAGATAATGCTGGAATAAGAAACGGGCAGATAAGAACAACACGTGTGACCACAAATCATAAACAGAACGGGGCTCCATATGCGAAAGAGCTCAGTGTTAAGTAAAGGAATGTTTCCTAAAATGAGTTTGTTTCTCTTGCATAGTTGAGGTTTTGGGAATGTTTACGAGATGTGGCATTTATCATTTCAGACTATATGTTAAGTAAACAGTCTCCGGGCTGCCAAACCATTGTTCTGCAAAGCCATCATTGCAGTGGAGGTATGTTGTAACACTGGTGGCACTAAATTGCAGTCATTTGGAGTTAGACTGCGTGACTCTTCTTAATGGCTGACAGTGCAATTCAAACAAGGGAGTACAAAAACATACAAATAACACACACTCGCACCAGCAAACTAGCGTATAAGCCTGCAATGAACAGCGACCACCTCCTTTTCTCTACCTCGAACACTGTGGTTTTGAGAAACATGCAGTTAATTACAATCTGCGCGAGCATGCCGAAACAATGTATGTGATTAAGTCTCTAGACGCAGCTTTGTTTACATTTAAGTCTGCACAGTGTTGGATGCCAGCTAGTCTTTAACCCAAAGACGACTGTGGGGGTTTGACAATAATCTGCAGACTCTGGATGTCATCACTGATGCTTTGCAGAAATGGAAAAAAACAACAATGCCTCAGAAAATGCACACACACACACACACACACACACACACACACTTGATGGGTAAAACATAAGAACAGCTTCAGCTCTCCTTGAGCTTTGCAAAGATTATTCAATTCTCTGTAACTCAGCTGAAAGGATTAACATCTTTCTTCCAGGAGATTAACTCTCATATGGTGCTGTGATGATGTTGGCCTGTTACGTCGCTCCAAAATCTTCCATAGGTGTGCCTGGTTGCGATTTGGGATTATAGCGACTATGGCAAATGCTAGCAGAGATAGTAGAAGTACTAGTGACGATAACCTCTGTCATCACCCGGTTTTTGAGAGAATCACTGGACTCTTAACGAGCGCTGCAGCTCTTTAAAAGCACAAACTGTATTCACATTATTTTCTTTTCATGATCGATCTCCAGCGTTGATTTATCCTCGTCTTTTCCACACCTTGCATTTGTAGACATTCTCTGGGAATGACAACTGTGAAATGCTTCTGTTATTACAATTATTTTCATTATAATAAAATTCTTATAAATCGGTGAAAATGCCGCTTAATGTTTCCTAAAGCACGAGGTGACAACCACAAATCCACAATCCAAAGATACTCAGTTTACTATGATAGAGGAAAGAATTAAGAACATATTCACATTTAAAAAGCCAGAGTCACAGTCCAGATAATATTAAAAGAGTATCAAAGCAGTGCAATTAATTTAATAGTTGACAAGAAATATATGAATCAATTAACCGTTGCAACTGTACACTGAACCCTAAGGCTACCTCCCCTGAGTGAAAACAGAGTTTTAAAACTTCAACGGCCTTCGTCCAGATGAGTGTTTTACCATTGTTTCAGATCTAATCTCCATCCATAACAGCAGGCCTGATAATTTACTACAATACTACAAATCCCACACATTATGCTCTTTTTGCACCATAGCATTATAAGAAAAATGTATTGATATAGCACCTTTTTAGATTATACTTCACAATAAAAGATAAAAGAAAGATGCAAAATAGAGATTAAAAACGAGTTAAAAGAACTAAGCAAAGGTGAAATGAGACAGGTGGGCGCTGAACTGCTTTTTAAAGGTGAAGTCAGTTCTCTATGCCAAGTTCAACAGGCGAGAGCTTCAAAGCAGAGGAGTCACAACTTCAAAGCCTCCTTTTTATGTCATGACTGCTGAGGTCTTCGCAAAATCATTTTCTACACACTGCACGAGCCGGAGTGACAAAACCGACAAGGCGTTGCAAATAGCAACCACGTTTAATTCAGACACCACCCGCTCAGTGTGCGGCTGCGGCACCCGGCAAACAGCGGGAGATGAGCCGTTCACAGCGGCACGTCGACAAGATTCTGCCAGATGTGTTTTCGGACAATCTGGCTTAAAACATCTTGAACCTGACTTGAACCATCTGAAAATGGGAGGCCGCCCTTACAACATGGGCAAAACTCCTTTTTATGCTTTTTTTTCTCCTCTTTCTGTCTGTCTCTTCCCCTCACATGCAAGCACACACACAGACAGAAACACACACACACACACACACTGAGCCCTGGTGGGTCCATCTAACCCTATACCCCTATATCCACTTTCATGCGGCCTGGGCTCCACATGCCTCTAATTAGCACCTATTGGTGCCTCATTTATCTTTCTCCTGAGCTGACACTCCATTTGCTTTCCCAACCAACCCTCTCTGCCATGTCCAGATGGACCAACGCCCCTCCATGTTTCCTCCGTATACGCTCAGTACAAATGACAGTTTCCTCTCCTTTATGCAAACGCTCTGACAACAGTTTACCCCATGTCTCCTTTACTAAAAGCCTGCCTCTACAGCTCAGGGTCACCAAGTCTGGGTGGTTTATGGTCATGTTAGGGGATAATGGCATTGACCTATGAGATGGGAACTGAAGGGGCGTTATATATACATCTTATTAGTTTGGACGGCTTCCATGTTGGATTGAGTTTCCCAAGAAAACCCTGCAATTCGATACGGTGTTGCTCAAAACCACATCGTTTCACTGACACACAGATGCGGCACACTCACCGAGGTAGTTGTCGTCTTCTGGCTTTCCAGAGTAGCTGACCTGCTTGATATCAATGTTGGTGGCTCCAGCTGGGATCCGCACCACTGTGTTGTAACCTGTGGGAAAAGACAGAAAACAGAGTGAGACAGAGAGTTGCACAATTTTTTTTTTAAGCGGTCTCAAAGGGGAACAAAGCAGCCACAATAACAGCGGTGAACAGTCCCACCTTGATTTTCATAATAGCTTCACTATGGTACACCAAACTCCAGTCAGGGAAGTCTGCTTCCAACCTTCAGGGATTTAAATGTCACACTTGGAAAAATACTAAAAAAAAAAGGTCTAGTCCTCTCAAATATCCTGCAGGAGACCTTGTTTTAGCCTCAGGGGCCCGACCGTGAAATGATATGTAATTATTCCCTGGACCTACCTTTGGCCTGTAATTACTACACCGGGACTGTTGTCCCATGATAAACTAACATAGAAAACGAATGAGCACGAGGGAGAGAGATCATGTGAAAGCTGACAACACAAATGTAGGGCCGGAGACTGAACAGGGGGCCAGGGGTGTGAATTAGAAAAATATGAAGAAGATGAGACCAATTGGTGGAGAAAATAAAGAAAAAAATCAAGAATCTGTATCTTCATGTGAGAAGCATGAAACCTAAATGCTTTTGTGTTACAGCGACTGAAAAATCTATTTCAAGGCAAGTGTTGTAAATGTGAAGAGCCACTGAAAGCCTGGGTGACTGCCCTGCTCATGAGAGTAGCTGCTACAAGTCATGTACATCATAGTCAACGTAAAACAGATAATAAATGTGACATTTAACACTTAAGACTCAAAGACGCAGTTGCATTTTAACTGCTGAATGGGGATGCAACAAACTATTTTCTTTATCAGAGATTTCTATGATTAATTGTTTAAAAAAAAAAACAAAACACAATTTTGTTGTCCAAACCAACAAACCAAATACTCCTCATTTACTGTTGTGAACAACATAAAAATAGTAGTAGTAAATGTAGTAAATCACTGTATTTGAGGAACTGGAACCAGCAAATGTTTTACATTGTTTCTTGAAAAATTATTCATTTATTAATTAATCAAAATAGATGGCAACTGATTTTCTTTTGTTTGACAAATCATATAATCGTTACAGCTGCAAAGAAGATATTCATATTTGTATTTGTAGCAACACAATATACTCATGATGAGAAGCTCTTTGGTACCACAAGTGGAATAATGATTAATGAGACTGTTAATATTTACTTTATTCTTTTGTAATGAGAGTTCCGGTTAGGGATTTGAACCAACAACCGTTTGCTCAGGTACCATCAGACCCTCCACGTATTTCCTTCAGCCTGAATGGAATGAGAGGAAAGGTGTGGGCTGGTGATGGTTAGTCTGACACCTTGAGCCACTCGGGGGCAGCACTTGGTTTACATATCTTTCTCTCATCAGTCATGTAGATCTTTTCACACGCAAACACAGACACACACACGTACTGTAATTCCATCACAAGCCAATCATGACAGAAAAGCTTCTCCATCTATTTTACAGTCATGAAAAAAAAAACGCAGTGAAAAGAAACTACTTTGCATAGTCCTTCAAAATGAAACCACAAGACAAAAACAAAACTTTCTTCAGTTACCATGTGTCATGTCAAATTTCCTCCCTAAACACTGGGGACAGGATAAGCTCACAGAAAAAACAGGGGCACATGAACTTCAGAAAAGTGCCAACACGGCCCCCCTCTGAGGAAACATGGTATCCACAAGCTGCCAGAGGCCTCTGAGATCCCCCGGCTCAGCAACTGACCACACAGACAATCCTCCGTCACCACAGAGTGACCCAGGAATGAACAGGAACAGCGAACACAACCGTACTGCACTGGGAATGCTTGGGTTTACCTCAAACATCGCTTCTCTATGCCAGTATCAAGAAATAAGATGATGTATTAATGGGCTGCGGAGTAAAATTAGAGGGTGTCTCAAGCTCACCCTGATGGAAGCTGTCAGTGGGTATGGGCTGAGTCGATGACAAACGTTTGCTTGATTTGTAGCGGCCGTGATTCGAGTAGCTTTCAGTTCTGATGCAGGATGCATTTAACCTCCAAGTTTTTCTTTTTTTTTTCTGCACCCTGTTTGTTGGGAGCATGAAATCAACAAAAATGTTCAAATGCTGTGCTATTTCAATGGTTGGCATTCATAATGGAAGACATTTGCATGAACGTGTGACTAAAAACATTCTAAAAAAAAAAAAATGCTCAAATTCAGTTTGTCTAGTCTGGCGATGACAACAAAGACAGACACAGAAAGTAAAGTAAAAAAAAAAAAAAAAAAATAGCGAGGCATTGAACAGAAAAGGACAAAAGGCTGAAAGACACAACGACAGGCCTCGACCCAGGAACAGAGGGATATCCTGCCTGGGCAGCACTCCCACTCGCGTTCTCTGTTTTAAGGTCAAGCCAGACTACCGAGGCTGAGGACAGTGCCCGGTTTGGTTCAATATAGTTCTTAAACCCCCAGCCAAGAGAAAGAGTGCGAGGTGAGAGCAGATGATAGAGACACTAAAGCTCAGTGCCAAGCTAATACGGAGTAAACATGATGAGGCCACACCCAGAGCTTTTATGCTAATGGTTCTACTGTTGTGCTGCCCAGACCTAAGAAGGATTGGATACAATCAGCAGTTGGCCCACATCGAAGCACCGCATTAAGCGGAACAGTGCAAAAGGGTGACATCAGATTTCTGTTTGCTATCGAAGGACCCACCCGAGTGAGACTGCTGTGTTAATCATTTTCGAAAGCTTTAGTGATGATTGGTATTCTACATTTTTCAAAGTTTTGGCTGAGGCGCACGTTGTTGCTGAAAGTCGAGCGCAATAAAGTTTAAACATATCCAGACGTGACATCAGCACCTAAAGTGTGTATCGTGTCAGCGTTGCAGTCACGTGGAACTGAAGTCTTTCTTAGCTCGTCTATGTTTACTGTTTATGATTCATGTGCAGAAGCCGCTGACATACAGTGCATTTAATAGCAACACCGTTTTTGTGGACAGTCAGCTATTAGTATGCCTGACATGTAATCTGAGCAGCGGGACTCACCGTACTGAGCATCGTTGAAGGTCCCTGCCAGAGTTTTACACGACGAGTTGTCGCCGCCACACACTCCGCACTTGTCATTCCTGGCCTTCGAGTTGAGAACGTGGTCGCAGCCTGCTTGCTGAAGTGGCACAGATGAGAAGATCCAAATTTGTGATTTAGGATGATGACGTACTGTACTTAAAATGATCGATTTGTATGATACATTTGTTTCACCTTGACATCAGGAACTTGGCAAATGCAGGTGTTTCTAAACTGTGAACTACAAACACTTCATTGAAAACTCAAACTTAACCGTTTCCAGTAATCAAAAACATGAATCGAGCATGTGTCGGGCGGGAGCGTTAAGTTTGTTTGCTCATGATAGCATGAGGAGAAGTTAAGGCTACGCCGGTGTTGATGTTGAAGCTCGCATGTGTGTGTTGTTGTGTACGCTCATCATAAAAGATGAAACGGACAGACATACCCTGCAGAGGCCTTGAACACAGATGTCGTAAGTATCTGGCCCACACGGCGTGCCGTCGATGACACGGTCCTTCAGCTGATAGTACGCCGTCGTCCCAGCGACCCGGCAGAAGAGCTTGCAGCGATCCTTCATTAGTACTGGATGGAGAAAAAGAAAACAAATCATGGAAAAATCTGGACTATAGCTCATTAAGTTAATGAGATTAATAAAAACGCAAAACCTGAGCAGTAACAGGATGAAAAGAATGTTTTTGATATTACTCCTATTTACATGTTTCGTTTTGTTTTTTTGCAAAGCTCAGCAAACTCTTGCTAAGAAGTGCCAATTTTTGATCTGCTGTTTGGAAAGATCGCATTCTCTCTGACGACACACTGGCTCCGGGGCTTGGCCTGTTCGCTTGTCTAGCATCAATTAAATGAATGAATCACTTGCAGTAACTTAGACATGGTGGGCTTTGCCAGATGGTAATCTCATGTAGCTGGGCAGGCCATCTCGGAAAGGAATGAGATACGGCTGCAAGAGGGACTGCTGCCAATGTTGTTGTCTAGTGTCAAATGAAAGTGTACCCCGGGTGGCTCTTATCACGGGTATGCAAAGTATGACAATAGGACGACACAACAGATGTGGGCTTTCTATCTTATCGCCTCACAGTTTAGCATGTTTCTGCTCTACACACACTGTGGACTGTGTCAAACTGCAGGAGATGTTTACCCAAATAACAAGTGAGACGAGACAAAAACTGATTTTTAAATGGAGACATGCAGTGTTTAAGTTAAATGTACCAAATTTACTGCATCACTATATTCAAATTTTATTGTGCAGTTGGATGTAAATAGTATCTGTCTCTGATGTAGGAGCTCAGGTGACCACAAGACTCAAATGACATGCTCTTGGATTACATTTGTGTACTTACTGCCGCTGTACTTGGGGACCCAGCGGACGGTGGGAGGTAGACCGTTGATGTTGAAGTGCTTGCCGTCAAACTGAGAGCACTGCTCTTCGCGGAAATCTTTCCGTCCACGTGGACATGGCTCAGTGTTGCAGGAGCGGAACTTCATCCTGCGACCCACACAGAACTTCCCGCCATTTCTGGGCCTACGAGTGAGACGGGACGTATCACAGGAGCACTTAGTTTCAGTCCACAGATCGTGTCTGCTCTTGTTTGACTGGTGCTTTGTGACTTCAAACTCACTGTGTTTACATATAAATTCAAACTAAGGAAACAAGCATCCTCTAACTGTTGCTGAAAATCAAGCAGAGACTAACTGAATCTGACATGCCAGTTTGCTACTCACTTTAGGTTGTTTACGAATCTTATTCAGTCATGACTTTTCTTACACATATTTAGTTTCTGTATTGACTTGGATTGTCATAACTGTCCAATCCTTTCTTACTCAGGCTTGTTGCAGTCTCTGCTGGTGCTCCGGGTTCCTCCACCGCAGGACCTGGAGCAAGCACTGTAGGGCCCCCAAGGACCCCACTCCCCGTGAACTGGCTGCAGGTCCAACTCCTTGTTTACACACATCCCGTGTCTGCAGTACTGCATGTGAATAGACACGTAGATCCTGTTAAAAACCATGACTGCTACTACTGCAATCCCGAAGACAAACACAGACTGTTTTGTGCACGACTCTACAGCAGAATAAGTCCACGCACAGCTGGGAGTGGTGTTCCTCTTTGAATACTTAATCCTCTGTTTAGATCGCAAGCTATATTTAAAAAGAAATCCTAATTCAGCTATTGTTTACCCTCACTGAAGGCGTCCAACTCCTCCAGCTGTCCAAAGAGAAATAGGAGAGGGAGGGAGCGAGATGGATACAGACAAAAGTAGAGAAGGCGGAAGACAGGAAAAGAGAAACCAGAACATGAATAGTTCAATATGTGTGACACTACTTTCCTTTTACAAAAATCTATATAGAATTTCGGGGGGCCCTTCTTGAAGGGAGCGATGTCAAAAGTTTTAGTTCCTGCTCTGTTCTCACGACATCACAAGTACTTTTAGTCTTGGACTTCCTTACAAAAAGTAAGGAAGATGCATTTTATCATCACAATAAGGGAGTCTTCAGTTTGTCGCTGTAGTTGTTGTTAGTCTGAAATTAAGAAACATGCCACATTAAAAAATATTCCAATATTCCATATTCCTTTTTTTCCAACAGAAAATGGAAGAAACCCAGCTAATCACCTCTGAAATCAGCTTCAGGTTATACCGGAAATTCAGAATTACATAATACAGATCTTTCATGCAGCAGACCTGCTTGGACATAGAAAATAAGGTCCCTGATATCAAACAGTGTGTACCAAGCAACCGGCCTTTGCCAAGATGTGCTAACACAGCTTTCATAAGCAAAGCACGGCAGGCCCATTTGCCTTTGTGTGTAACCGAATCCCCTTCTCAGTGGCTAAGATATCGGTTGGTCCTGTTCGCTGAAAGAATGCAGGACAAGACGGCGTCTGTCTGGGTACGTAGCCCGCCGTCCGGGCACACAGGCACGGGGAGCAGTGGCACCCTGATAAGGAAACTCTAGAGTTGTGATAACAAGAGGAACAAAGTTCATTACTGGCTTGACATCAGGAACTCCCTTTCTCTTGCTCCGCTGTCTATCTAGTCAGGTCCACAGCTTTAAAACTGTAACCTAAAAAAGGAGGATGCCCACTTCAGTTTATCCATTTTCTCACTGTGTTATGGAGTTGGGGCTGTGAGGTTGATGCACCAGGTCTTTACTTCTATTACTGACTCGTTCCAGATGAGAAATGCAAATGCTATTATTTCAACTGGCCACACGCCCAGTCCACTGCAAGATATTCAATCCCGTACTCCAGATAAAAAAAAAATAAAAATAACTTAGACTCTTGAGAACTGAGAGCAAATATCTCTTGAGTGGACTTTCATAATTACACCAACAAACAAGGGAGGATATCAATCAAAGTCATCTCCTGGACAATAGTCAATCTGGCCAGTTTCTACTTTAGCATCATTTCACAACTCGAACACCTGCAAAAGTGCAAAGTCATACAAGCAAACACGTGTAAATACACACAGAATTTGGCACGGCTGCCTCTACTACCCTGGCCTGGTTCGCATGTGTGTTTTACACACTTGCAGGCCTAATGATGGAGTGTAAAGTCTGCGCACAACGACAGACAGGTGTTAACAGCTGCAGGGTATGGACTAAACAAGCCACAAACATTTCCATCGCCCAGACCTGGTTTGAGTCCCGGCCTGGCCCTTTCTTCCTGTCTCGCCCCACTGTAAATGCAAACTGAAGGCACTGATAATGTTGACAATGGATTTAGAGAACAATTCAAATAAAAGGCACTAAAAGGAATGCGATAAAACATCCATATGAGTTAAAATGGCTTCCACACCGCGAAAAGGGCAAACAGGGGCTGGTCCCTCGTTGGTTGAGCAACTTCCTCAATAAAGAAATAACACTTAACAACCAGAGTTCATCGAAAAAACAGATTTTAAGATGTTTTTTCAAGAGCTTTCCTCTTGTCACAAAAAAGAGTTTCCCTCCTCTTACAGCCCTCATACCCCCTTCCCCCACCTCAGCTTAGGGACTGTCCCCCCAGACCTGTGCATCCCTTCTATACCTCCTCTCCACAGCCTCCCATCCCCCTTACCCCCTTATGGGAAACTGCAAGGGCCACACAGGGACCACCGCAGTGCAACCAGGCGGCAGGACCCAAGGAACTGTCAAACACAAGGCAGACTGTCTGTCAGAAAGGACCAAAGCCTGTGTAAGCCTCTGAGGCATTCCACTCCCCCCCCACTGGCACCCTGTGTTTACAACCGTTTTGTTTGGCTTGAAAAGGTGATGTGGGTGAAAAGAAGAAAGAAGGAGAGGGGGGAGTGGAAGGAAAAAAACATCTGTGCAAGATGATGTATATGCGTGTGTGTGTGTGTGTGTGTGTGTGTGTGTGTGTGTGTTTGTGTTTGTGTGTATGTGTGTGTGCGCGCACATGTGTGAATGTGTGTCAAGTGAGAGAGTGATTGCTCAGAGTCTGGAGGCATCTGGGGGCCACGCTCAATTCCAATTAGCCCCTCTTTCCGAAGTGCACAAACACACCCTTGGAAAACGCTGGGTGGAGAGGCAGGATTGGTAAAGTTCAAACTAGCACCGAGGACACCGTCAGACACTTCCCTCGAAAGACTGTCAAACTTAGCCCTTAATTGGGATTGTGGTGAGACATTTGAAGGTCTAGTGAGAGAAACCTGTCCAGCTGTGACTAGCATGTGTTTCAAATTAGGAATTTCACAAAAACACACAACCGACACACCGACTCACACCACAACATGTGCGTAAGTGCATACACATGCATGCATCTTGCACAAACTGTACACGACTACACTTTGCCCTCAAAATCGCACGCCGGCAAACTACATAAACTTTGACCAACTCCGCCACACGGCCACAGACAGCAGTCACCAGCACGCTCACCCCCACAGCGGCAACACTTTCTAAGGACAGCAGCTGCTCGGAGCGTCTCCGCTGGCTGGTTTGGAAGTTAGCGCCCTGTAATTGCCAGGAAACTGTTACAGAGAGCACCTCATTTCTGAACCCAAGCCATACATCACTGCAGGAATGAGAAGGCAGCGGACTGATTTAAAAAGCCCTTTCATTTTAACACAGCCATTTCCAAAAGGCATCACCTTTCATGTTGCAGTGTCTTTCTCATGGCTCTGGGTCACCTTGGCCATGGCCTGTTGGGGGTTTTGTGTCTCCGTCTCTGATGAGCCCTCTTTCTTTATTCCCCATCTCAATCTAAAGTGCCTGAAATCCCCCCAGAAATCTCAAACATCTGGAGTCACCTGCCAAAACAGCCCAACACAGACCACCATTGTGGTTTTCAATAAGGCATTAATCACTGTTAGGTGTCTAATAACTTGACCTGGAGGTGAGAGGAAACAGAGAGGCCATGAAGCCATACAGTAGTGACAGATCCTGGAAATAAGTCAAGTGACAGCTGTTATTATAGGCTGGATTTCCACTGACTCATTTTTTTAACTGAGGCATGTTATGTTTTCTCCCTGTCAGTTCCATATTTCCTCTTTCCATTGTGTTGAAAGGGTGTGAAGACAGGAGGAGGAGAAGGGAGCAGGAGGTGGGTGCAAGAGAGACAACATGATGCAACCGTGACCCAAGCCAACCTCCCTCTTCTTACTCGGTTTCCTATCCTCTTTTTCCATTGTGAGTGATCTCTCCTTCCCCCACAGCTTTTCTAGAAATGTAAAGGTTGTTATTACAATGAATGAGCAGTTTGGTGTGATCAGCTGTTCCATTCACGTGCACACTTTTACTGTCGGTCTCTCTTACTTATTATCATCTCTGCACAACTACTGGAACAAACACACAACTTGTAGTATTGTGAAACTTGCCTAAATCATCATTTTTAGCACTAACATCCAACAAAATGATGATATGTAAAGGTATCCCTTGGTGGTTATCATCCAGCTCTGCTGCTCCCCAGATGATTTTTTTACTCTTATAGCTCATTATTTTATTTCATTCATAATTTTTAAATACAGCATTTTTTGGCCACTTGGGGCAGCACAATAAGCAGTAAAGAGATTTGTTTCCTACATGTGCACTTTAGCGCTATTAAATCTTCACTATATTCATCGACTTATCGCTAGCCAATAAAACCACTGATTATAAAGCTAGCCTAAATTAAACAAAGTTTAACTAATAGTTAGTCAACAGACATTTTCTTGTTAGCTGATGGAGCTTAGAAGAATCAGGCTTAGTTGTCAGGGACATTACCACCAAATTAATGCTAATGTTGCTCCATATGTGCTCGATGCTAGATTATGGAGCCACAGTGGGCCACTATGAATTTAGTGTTTAATCACAACACAAATGAGGCAATAATTAGCAAGTTGGTGTGCTTTTTCCTAACTGTTCAGTGACTGTCTAGTGTTAATGGGTGCTGTGTTTTTCTTGCATTCGATTTGTAAAACAAATAGGCACCAGCGGAGCTAATACAGATGATTGTGAGCTGTTGATTTCCTGGTAAATACACCAACCTCTTCGGGGCCTCTGGAATGGTAGCCCGCCCTGGGGTACACCAAGGCTGTCTACTCTGCATAGCCCAGAGACACTCTAGCAAGAATGAGTGGCCCAAGAGGAGCAGCAGCAGACCAGAAAGAAGGCCGAAGAGGTCAGTGTGTGAATGTGTGATACAGGTCTTGCAAGAAAACCAGTGGGATGCATAACAACGGCTGCTAGATGTATAAGAGGACAATTACTAAGCGCTATATCATAGGCAACTGGACTTATTTTAGTTTCTTGAGGACGTTTCACCTCTCATCAGAGAGGCTTACTCATCAATAAGAGGACAAATGTTTTCTAATACATAATCATTAATGCTTTATGAGGTAGCCTGCTGTCTCTGTCAGATTGTGTGTTTCAACCAGAGCTCATGTTTTCTAATCACCTTTCACATAACAGTTTGATTTTAATAACTGTGTATGATGAAACTCATTTTTTTGTGACATTTTGACACCAAACTATAATCATGCAAATACTTCCCTTCCTACTCCACAGCTAGCAATGACAGCTCTACTCACTCGCTACCGGACACAGTAATTCCATCAGCAAACTACATCAATGCTAAAACAACAATCCTCTTGTTAGCCCAAATCCACAGATATGTCTGTGATGATGGCGAATCAAAGTTGCAACATCCTGCAAATATCCAGAGATTAGCTGGGAGTGACACTGATACCAGTCTCACAATCCCAAGCTCCAGTACAGCCACATGCACACACACAAACACACACCCCGTCCCAGCATCGTACGACAAGTCTGTCAGGCTGCCAGGGAGCTCCAGCCAACACTCACCGCCTCCGCCAACAGACTCCATTCTGCCCTGGCTTCACTTTTCAAGACCTCACTATCTCACTCTAATTGGCTGAAACCAGAGCAGGTCGTCATTGTTTTCCGAGGAATGTTCTGGAAATCAAAAACAACTTCCCGTTTATTCACTTACACTAACCACTCAATTAAGCCTCTATTAAGAGAATCTGGGTATGTTTTTTGGGTTTTACACTCATCCAGCAAGCTCAGAGAGCACTAATCGTAATGAATGAAATGAGAAACACTTCAATATTTCATTTATCGTTTTGACCCCCCCCCCAAAAAAAATGGCTTTCAAGGGAGCTTTCAGTCAAGAACACATTCAAGCTAGCAATAAAAGGGACAAAACTGGGAACAATAAGAACTTCGACAACAAAACACCACAGTTTATTCAAGCTCTGTCACCACCTCTTTCTCTCCGCCACCCACTGAGCGACGACGTGGTGAGAAGCAGCGCGGGGAACTTCAAATGGTGGGGACGGGGATGCGGGGCCAAGCAGTCCCCAGCTTTGGCTTGACAGGCGCTTATTGACCATGCTGTCTGGCCCCTAATCTACACATACGTGCACACACGCACACACATACCATTAGTACTAATAGTGTGCATGTCTATACACTTTAAATGAGTTACATTAAATGTCATTAATCCTGCAATCAAGTAGATGCAACACACACGGAGCAACTACATACGTGTATACACACACAGTCAAAACATACACACACACAAAGATGCACAGGCAGGATCCTTTTGAAGAGTGAGAGGGACCCGCAAAAGGGGGGAAGGGGGGGGGGGGGGGGGGGTTAAGGGAGAAAGAGCAGGAGAGTAGAGGATGGAGGGGAGGGAGGGTGGTGGTGGCGGTATTTATAGACAACAAGTGATGGGATGCCCTCGTTAGTGCACGGCCCACTGAGCCAGATGACAGACGCGCCGCCGAGAGGTCATGTGACCGCATTACTCACTCCGGCGCCCTGTGAGAGGTCCCGTTGAGCAACACAGAGGGAGGGAGAGAGAGAGAGAGAGGCACAAGTGGCGAGGCAGAGAGAGTCGGAGGAGAAGGGAACAGAGGGGGGAGAAAACTACCCATGAACCCTGCAGTGCCCATTGCCCTATTTCAACTAAGCTGTATACAAACAAACTTTTTTTCACTCTTCATTTAGGGGGACGTGCCTCTCTCCCACTTTTTGGGCGCTGACCTCAATTACCCGATGCGGTCACTACTTTGTTTCGTAACCCGACAGAACAAAAACCTCTCTGCAGACAGCATGGGCGCAAGAGGTGACAGCTCAGAAGATGTGCTTTTTTTTTTACGAGAGATGACGTTTCTCATGTAATCACTTAGAATGACATGGCAGGCTTTGGTCTAATGATAGGCTACGGAGGAGATCTTCAAAGGGGAGCTGTGGTTGCTAAGACAATACCTGCTGCTAGTTTCCCCCCATAGAGGCCTTAGCTGTAATCCTCCAGATCTGACACTCCCCCCCTCCACACACACACATCCCCTCAGGGCTCTGCAGACACCTCAGAGCCAGGACCCAAGACCCTGTAAAGCCTTAGACCTGAACCTCATGACTTCTTTGCAGAAAGTATGAGAAAGGAGTCAAGGAAGAGGTGAAAAGGTGTGATGGATGTAGTATATCAAGAATGTCTCGGGGGGGGAAAAAAATAGAGATGGATGCAGTGGACAAAAAACGTACGAGAGGCCCCATGAGATACAGAGACAGAAAAACACAATACTGACACAAGAGAATCAAAAAGAATCATCTGGGTTTGAAGGTTATCAGACCTTTTTTGAGGCTGGCATAAGGATGAACACAACACACCATACCGAAACACCACATAAAAGAGCTCTTGTGCGGGCAGGTGAGTGTCGGTGCAGGGTCCCCCCTCTCTTTCAACTCGTCCTACTTCAAACAGCCCCCTGCATGGAGATGAAACTGGGCCCTCGGCACACAAACAAAGGTGGTGCCTCGGCTCGAACGCACAAAGAAACGAAGGAAAAACTCTTTGTGTGTTTGTTCATAGGGAAAACAACCACCACTAAAAGGTCTGTCGGGTGGTCCACTTTGGTTCAAACTAAAATATCTCAGCAGCTATTGGATGGACTAACTCCTCCAAAGAGGATATATCTTAGTGGCTTCAGTGACCCTCAGATTTTTCCTCAAACGCCACCACAACGCTTCTTCTACAATTACAAATCTGCCAAGCTGACAGCATCATCCTGAGCTGAAGTTTATTCAGACTTAATAAGCAAATATTAGTATGCTAACATGCTAAACTACTGCAAGATGGTGAGTGTGGTAAACATTATACTTCACCTGCCAAATGTCAGGGTGGTAGTATTGTCATTGTGAGCATGTCAACATCAATAATGTCAGAATATAACTAACAGCACTGTTACACCGAGGTACTGCGTCACAGAGCCGCTAGGAGACCCTTAGTTTGGTTAAATAAGGCAGAAGGAATTCTAAAATGTGATTTGGCTATCATCACACATTTAGATGGAAAATACAATTGAATGTGGTCAGAAGTTAACAAAACTGTTGTTACATGAGTACAGTACGTTCAATACTTCTCAAAAATGTCCACTTGTCAAACAGATTTAACCTGGTTGGGAACCCTGATGCTTGGGCCCCTCTGGAGCTGCACATTAGCAAATCAGTGTTTACAGGCTTCCAATAAAGACCAGACATCTACTGTAATCTAGCTGAGTAAGCTCAAATTGAGTTGAGAGGTTTGTAGCTTATCAAAGCAACACCGCTCTGTGTGACTAAACACCGTGTCTCCTCAGACGTCTCTCCCACGGACAGAGATGAGAGCAGCATGAGAGCTGCAGTCCCAGGACCATTACTGTTTAGTCGGGTTGTTGTGGTTGGATTAAGATGTTAGCTATCCCCCGTTAACCTCTCCTCACTACACAGGGCTGATCCAGGACCTAACATGGTGAGGAGGGAGATGGAGCCAGATGAAAGGATATAAGGGATATAAGACTTACATGGGCCCACAGTGAAAAAGACTCCTGGAGGGCAGAAGGTTAAGGAGAGTAGAGAACCCTCCTTCTCTCTCGCTCTCCCTCTCTTTCTCCCTCTCATGCATGTTCCGAATGCTAAACACCAGCCCGCCACATCCTCCTCATTCTCCTCCCTCCCTCCTCTCCTGCGCTGCAGAATCACTGATGTGAGGTCTTTTGTGAGAACGCTGGCTGGTCTCAGCCTGGGCTCTGTTACGGCCTGACCACTGACCCACTCACCCGCCTTTTAAAGAGGTTTTAGGGTCATGGGTTCACAACAAGGTGACTCAACTGTGAACGGCGGGCGGCATCCTCTTTCAAAGGGCCTACGTCTTCACCTTTCCCTCTCAAGACTCTCTCTCCCTCTTTTTTGCCCCCTCTGCCTCTCTTTTCTTTCCCTTTTCTCTCGTTCGCCCTCTGCCACCCCCCTTCCCCTCCCCTGCAGCCCTTCTTTCCATGTATCCTCAGTGACTGACCCGACGTCTCAGCCCTAATTAGCATAGCATCCCAGAGCGAGGAGAACATGAAGGCTAATGGGGGTTGGGGCCCCGCAACAACACTGAGGGTAAAGCTTCAAGTTTCTAACTAGGGCCATCACCTGACCACATTTACATGGGTTTCTGCAACCAGAAGGCAGGCAGGAGAGTAATGGATGATAAATTATTCGGTTTTCTTGGTAGGGGAAGTGAAGTAGAAGGGAAAGGCATCAAGATTCAAAGCAGCACTGCAAGGGAGTTTTGGCTTGTGTCACTAATGTATTTAGTCTACAATGCAATGAGGCCAGCTTTAACAACAATACTGATGAAGGAACAGAGGAAATACATTCAGTGTTGCAACACGGTGGAAACAAATATTTACATGTAACCCATTGTTAAAGCAAAACGTTTTATGGTAGCTGCAAACAATTCCTCATCTTTTTCTGCTTTTAATACTAAATGACTTGATCGTTCTGCATCACGATAACTCAGTGTGTCAATCTTAAAGGTGACCTATTGTGCTTTTTTTTCCTTTTTTTTCCCTCTCCATCACTGTTTTATATGTGTTCTTGTGCATGTAAAAGGTTTTGAAAGTTAAAGAGGTCAAGGTCTGGGACAACTTAAAGGTCTCAACTCCAACAGAAAAAACTGCTCCTGAAATGTGACGTCAGTAGTCTCGCCTTTATTTATCTATTTATGCCTAGGGGCTAGTTTGACACTTAAGAGTGAATTTCGGACAGCTGCTCTGTTGTTGTTAGCTTTTCTGGGTCAGGCTTGTTTGAGTTGACCAATCAGAGGAGACTGGGTATGAAGGAGGAGAGCCTTAAAGAGACAGGAGCTAAAACAGAGCGTTAGCAGTACTGGACTGCATATCGGTCCGATAATCAACCAGGCTGATAATCATTTGACAATTCACAATAAACATCATATACATAGGCATAAAATATGTTTAATTTACTCTCATTTTACTTTTGATACCTTAATACATTTTAGTTTACTCAAGTAATATGTGTATGGGTGCCTTTCACTTAAATATTTTAACATAGTACCTAAACTTTTGTTCAAGTTAGTCTACTTACAAACCATCTGTGAGTTAATTTTGTTTAGTTTAGGGAATCAAACTCATAGAATCTCTTCCTTTAAAACTCACCATTCCATGTCCACAGTCGGTCCCATCAGCCAGTGGCATGTGCTGTGTACGACATCCTTTATGGTCCCCCTCTGCACTCGTACACCACAGTCTCTTGCACTGTTTCTGTGGGAGGAAAAATGAGCAATGGCAATTAATCATTTTGGCAGAAAAAGGAAAAGAGCTAATCTATAGTGTTGACTGAGAACATCTGACAAGCTTCCAACCAATATAAAAAAAATAAAATAAAAAAAAAAAAAACACTGGACATGTTTCATTTATTCAATAATTTTTTACTTTGTTGTGCTGACAGAAACATTTAACAGCTATTTCCTCCTTTATGCCTCTTGTCTTTTGGCAGGAAGAGCGTGTGATTGCAGATTGACATTGTTTTTCTTCAGAGAATATTTCATATTCCAGACATGTGAACGATGCATTCTAATGGCCCAGCATCAGGTTTTAATTAGTGGCCATGCATTCAAGAATGAGTTAAACTGCCTCTTTGTATGTATGCATTCCCCTGTAAATTACCATAAACTACACAACACACAACAAACAGACCACACATTTGTATCTGTTGGTCTATATGTATAACTGCTCTGCTCGAATGTCTGAGGGTTCAATGAAACAAAGTTCTTCTGTACGTCTGGGCAGACGACAGCTGTATCAGATCAACTTCCACCTGACGTCTTAATTTTTCACTTGTTCAATGTGGTTTTGCTTGCTTTGATGGCAAGCCAACTTACCATGTAAGGGCAAATTTGAGAACCGGGTCCAAACATCAGTTCACACTGTCTGTTGGCATTGTAGATTTGACCAGGGAGGAGGGTGGGCAGCTCGTATGTCCTGCCTACAGGCTCATCGAGGAGGCACTCCCCGTAGCCGGTGCTAATAAAACAGTAAGAATGTGTGTACAGTAAATGAAGAAGCACAAAGGTGTGTGCACAAACAGGACAATACAAACATGTATACACAGGTATAATAGGCAAAAGTTGACGGTTTGTACATTTTCAGGATAATCCAGTATTTTCTGACCTCAAAAAGTATCAACATGCGTCATCATCTTTCATGAACACAAAGTAAACAATTCTGTGTCATTGTCTGTGATCATCCTCAGACGCGTTTTCCCCTGTGGGTGGTCTGTAAAGTTACCTAACAGGGAGACTGATACCACTTCCCCTCAATGGCCTGTTAGTAAATGCTGTCACTGTGAAACTGGAGTCAGGCGCCACAAACTGAATAAAAAAGCATTTTGGTACAGACTGAGGAGGATCTCCACGCTGCACACATATTTACCCGGGGTGCATTCCTCTGCGCAGAAGTGAAAAAAAAAAAAGAATTTGGACTCATGAAGCACCTTAATTAAGTTACTTAAATCTGTGCCAGCACCAGCATTGCACTCTAATGACAGATTGTGCTGTATGTCAGCCACACCCTGAGCCACGACAGAGGAACAGAGACAGCAAAAGCACAGCTGGACCGAATGTATGCACCAACATCCTGCATATAAAATCATCAGCCTTTACGCTTGTGAAAAGGCACCAGTCAAACATGTTAGCAGAGCGCGCCAGACCTCAAAGAATCTCTTCTTTCTTTGTTTACTTTTAAAAAAAAGGAAACTGACGGGTGAGACATGCATGGATGTGTAATTACACGACATGTCTGCATCGCTCTGACAAATTTAATCCGGGTTTGAGCTGCGAAAACACCTGTTCCATACAGCACCAGCTGATGTGACAAGCCAATAATTACACTGGATTATCCTGAGTTACCGTCACTTTGTTTCTTTCCCCTTTCATTTCCAGCCATAACGTAAGAAACTGCAGCAAACAGCGCTGGGTGGCAGGGTAATGATTGCATGAGAAGAATAAACCCGCAGTGGAAGATACTGTGAATGAAGGCTATAGAGCAGCCTGTCACGGAATCATACAGACAGTCCCATATTACTGTGTCTTTCAGCAGTTGGTCATCTGTCTAATCAGTGTCCTGGAATCTAATGGAATTATTATTAAGACCAGGACAGACAGACAGACAGAGGGAGAAGGGGTCAATGTGGTCATTTCTTAAATGAAACTTTTTTTCTTAAAGAATATCAGCTTCGAGGTTTCGAGACAGCGAGGCAATTCCTTCCTGGCACCAGAAGAGATTCAACACCTGGCAGCCATTGAGAAACTTGAAAGTGGGTTTATTTATAAGATGACTTACGGTTGGCTGTTGTGCGCTTGTCATAAGAGACTTAACAATAATAGTTTCCATGTACACTACACTGGGTTTCCTTCAGCATTCAGCGCAAGAGCTCTTCTCATATGTCAGATCGATGGTTTTTGCTGAGGCACAGGACGTCACTGTACAGTGTTTGATCAAACAGCAGTAAGTAAACTGCAGCGATGCTGTCATGTCGGAGTGTTGTCTCTGACAGCATGTACGGATTACTGAAAAGGAGACATAGAAGAGGATAATGACGGAGATTTATTTGAATTGCAGAGCTTCACCTAATGCATAAAAATCCATCTTGGTTTTATCAAGAAAACTGAAAGAAAGTACTTAAATATGAGATCATATGGGAGCTGCTGCTAATTTTCAAGGTGTGTAATGGAAATGATAGGGCTCGCCCACTGCTAATGAGTATGTGGTTTCAATACTCAGTGAACACAACAATTAGTGGGTGGCGACAGTCAAAGATTTGCATTTTACTTTTATATTTGGATTTTGAGGCTTAAATCAAAAGGCACAGCGCCAGAGAGGAATGAATGGTTGCTTTATGTGGTGGTTGACACATAATAGCACTGCACAACAGCAGGACGCTTTTCATCGGCTCTCAGGTGCGGGAGTTCAGTGCACATTATTACAGCGACAGTGAGATAAGGGCGACAGGAAGCGGAATCCTTTGCATTTTGAAAAGAGACGTTCAAGAGGTGGCGCGGCCCTTTCGTTTTTTTAAACTGCCAGGAGAGGGGTGCATATTGAATTTGCTCTTTAGGGAGAATGGGCAGTCAAAACACTGACGTACTTGACCAGGTCAGCCGGCTGAGCAGGAGTAGTACTGTACAAGTGCTAGTTCGAATCAATGCTCCTCATTGTTGGCTGGAGACAGATTTCAAAAGCACTTGGACTACGCTCTCAAGGGCCTTTCCCACCACTGCGGCTCCCACACTGCAGTGCTGTTTTACTGTCTTCATACCTGCGCTGTTTGTTGTATGTCTCATATGGCTAACAAATTCAAGTTTTATCACATATGTATTTGAAATCTACATCATGCACTTCCTGATTTTTGTCGGAGGGTCATTGCATCACTGAGCCTTGTTGGGGCCAGCGTCCTGTGTCAGCTGTATTGAAAGTCAATAAGAGATGCATGGATAAACACGCAACAACACGCGTGGTATGAAATTGTGTTTCATTGTTAACCTACTCTGTGAAGTGTGTTCTTTCATTTTCAGTTTCTTCATCAGATGTAGATATGCAGGGTAGATCTGTGCATCTCCCATAGACTTGATTACAGCTGGACACCACACTCTGGCACCAAAGCAAGAATCGGTGATGTAATGCCCCGTCCTGCTTTTTTAATGTTCCTTGGTTTTTGTGCATTTATCAGCCACACGCACACAGAACCCAAACAGCTGACATGGATCAGTCCATCGGATACAGAGATTCATAGAAATTCTCGTCCTTCTTTAGCTGAATATTCCGACCAGTCAATGTTGAGGTCATCGCTGACTGGAAACTATGTGAAGCGCAACCTTTAAACATACGATGCATCTCCTAAAACTGCGCTCTCGAGATGCATCTGGTCAACAAAACCGTCCTTTGTGAAGACCTCCACAATTAACAGAGGAAAAAGAACGCAAAGATTAAAGGGTCATGTCCAGGGAGGATCTAATTATAACTGACATTTCCCATCTTAAAGGGGAGCCTTTCACCAGGATCAGGAACCACAGTGCTGGTTAGGAGTTGCTGAATGAGCCGTTGCCCCATGCTACAGGTTTTGGTGTGGAAAGCAGGCTAGTGACTCGATTACTGTTTGCCCAGCATCTTGAGAGCGGGGCTCTGTCTGAGCGGAGAGACAGCTGAGGGGCTGCAGGATATCCATCGCTCAGGTCAGCCGTGGAAGACCCCCGGATTCAAACAGGAAATACTCTTTCAACACCAGGCAATAACAACTCCACACAGTTTACATTGTGCTGACCTGTCTACAGAGCATTTCAAGGGATGTGGAACCAGATTGTTTGGCCTGCCACGTCACAACAAGTAAAATGGAACACTTCAGATGTGGATGTGATAATATGAGATTGGAAAATAAATGGGGAAGCATGCCTCTCTTTTTTCCATGAGATTTGATTTTTTTTTCTTGTTTTGATAATGAATCAGTTTTAACCTGGAAAGGAGAGCTGGTACCTACTCAAGAAACTCTGTGATGTACTTGCGACTGCACTTGGACCACGACCAGGGATTGGTGTCGTAGTTAAGGGTTGGAGCCATGACGTGATACTGGTGTTTCATGCCTGCCTCCCTGCACTTCGGGTTGTCATCATGGGGCATGTTGAACCTGGTACAGAGAAACGGAGGAGTGTTAAAGATTGAGAGAGGGCTATAAGGAACACACACAAAGTGATTATCGGCTGCTTAATGGCTAAGTCGCAGCAAGGAGGATAAATGTCACAGGATTTACATTCAACCATTTTGAACAGGGGATCACCTCACACCATCCCTGTGGGCCACCACGGAGACACATCTCTGAGTAATACCACACACTCTGCACCTTCCTCTAGAGCAATCTCACACATGTTTATATAGTAAAACCATTGCAAGGCTTCAAGAAAATTCCAACTGGCCAGTAGTATGTCACTCTTTATATATCAGCATCTATCGCTGCCACCATCGTGGCAAGCATGCTAGTAACGGTATCCAAAGGTCAAAGGTCTTCATCTCATTCTCATTGTCCAAGAGCTTAATGCAGAGGGAAAGGTAGTAACACAATGAAGATTTAAATATGTGCATTTAAAATGTAGGTTTAGGGTAGATGTGAATGAGAAGTTGTTTCTCTTGTTAAAAGAAAACTGTTAAAAGTGTGTTCCTAAAAGCACAAAGTGAGAAAACATTCAGTTAGCACTGCTGTACAACAGAGAACGGCATCAAATCCTAATTTTTTTAGGCAAGCTGGAGCCAGAGAATGTTTGGTATTCCAGCTAAATAAATGACTTAAAAGCTTAAACTATTATCGGAGTTGTTGGTAATTCATTTTCTGTTGATCCACTTACAGTAACAGTTAATCAACCGGTTGTTTCTCCTTAGTCATAATGACCGGTAAAACGAGGGTCTTCACAGGACAACAGCTGCATAAAATGAAACACACAGCATGGCATCTGCAAATTAATGAATTCATCCAGCCTGTCTGCAGTTGGCAGCCTAATAAAGCAAGTTTTCTTGATCATGTCCAGAATAGCTCAGTCCAGCGCGGATGTCCTGTTTTGTGCTGCGGTTTGGCGTCCAACCATAAATACATGGAATGATTGCACACATGCTTGCACACGTATATATACACACGCGCAGGGACCCTTACAGCTGTATGATGTCGGAGATGTTTACAACAGGATGTGGGCCAGCGCTGAGCTCTGGACTGTGGCTTAGGGTCAATCCATACAGCCACATAAACAAGACCTAGCATGGCTGGCATGAGGCCCACCCTACAGGGGCCGAGGGCCTGAAGGCAAACGTCCAGGGAATAATTACAGTAAGCCTCTGGCACAGTAATGAGCTCGGCACACACAAATCAAGCTGTTGGCTGATGCTGACAAAATCAAAACAGAATGATATTTCCAAACTGTTCTTCGTCACTTACGATGCTTCAAAGGTGCATAATGATGATGCAGACACTTATAGGCAGGTTTAAAATAAAGCTAAACTCCTCGACGCTTTGTCCTCAGGCCCTCATGATGGGGATACGTGAGAGGCTCGGAACAATTTGTACAAGTTATAATGATTTAGTTGACCCAGATATGAAGGGCACAAATGGGGATCCTGGCTTCGGATCCTGAGATGAGAGCCTTTTAGTGTAATTGGGTCGTAAATCAGGAAGTTTAGTGGCTCTCTGTTTTGCAACCTTTGCAGACAGATCAATAACTGGATCAATTCCAGTGGGAGAGTACCAACCCCGGCACTTAATTATTAGCATCCAGACTATAATGTGATTACTTGAAGTCCACTCACTTTAAGATAGAACTCTCATTAAAACAATCTGCTTTGCTGTTCTTCACATCACACCCTAAATGCCACGCTGAGAGACAAAAACACATTTCTTGTGATGAAATGCCTCTAAATAACCGTGAGCGAGACGTGCTGACGGGTCTGATTGTGAATTCCACCAGACGGGCTGTACATAAATAAGAGCTACAGCAAAACAGCACTGTTTGCTGGAACGGCACTTTATCAGCTCAGTGACACCAAAGAGAGAAAATGCATTCCAACACTGTGAGTGGATTAAACAATTTAACTTTGCCATATGTAATAGTCCATCTCTAAATCTTGCATAATCAGTATTAAACATGTGCATCTATAAACAGAGATGAGGGGAAAGCGAGACTGCTCACTCGTGAGCTACTTCGATCAACAAGTTTTATTGTCTTCTTGATGCAATCTGATGAAATATATGATATGGTGACTTATATGTAAATGACCTATGATCTATAAACATCTATGTGTGATACACACGTGGACATACACACTATGTATGAGGTTAAACATTTTGTACCATAGATACCTCACTGGCCTGTTGTTGTATATTGTGATCTGCTCATCTAACTTATCAGTTCCAAGCCAAAGCGTCAATGCCCATGTATATCTAATATATATGATCATTGGTGCGATGTCAGCATAAGTCACCACATATACTCATATCATAAACCTCATCAGACTGCATCCGGAAGACATTAAAACTTGTTTGAAACTTGAATGACTGCCTTGTGGTTGTTGGAAACTGCGCACCAGCCAAGGTGCTCCTTAGTTACAGCGTTGAATAATGGCCAGAACATTATGTGAAGAAAATTATGATGTCACTGGGAAGTTGACCTTTGACCTTTTGGATATAAAATCATCACCTTTATTGGACTTATCATATGTATTGTTGAGTATTGCCCAAAAATGTGATTTGTGGTCCAAGTGGACATTTTGTGCCATATTCCAAGAAACTCCCCAAAGGTGTTTAGAGAATGGGTACCAGGAATGGGACCAACTGAGGGAAGGATAGATGTACATTTCTACAGACGGAAGGGACGGGAGGACAGATGTAAGACAGGCAACCCAAAAGCCACTTCTATCTCCGGCACGGAGGAATGAAATGTCTTTATCAAAATATTCAGAATTAAACACATACTAAAGAAGTAGCTAACACGTGACAAAAAGAAACCATCTTTGACAATTCCAGTAATTTCTTCCCCTTTATGTGTGATCAGGACGAGGCCAGTGAACATTTGTGGTGTAGCCTCCTGAAGATATTAAAAAGGAAGTCAGAGGCCCACATCAAAATGTCAGGATGATTTATCTGTGATCCAAGACATTTGAAACCTTGGCGTTGTCTGATGACAAACTTGATTATGTGTGTCACCTTTGAACAGCTATCAAGTGACACCGCCTCGCCAGAAAATCCCCATGATAGCTACTAGAAATCACACGTCCTCGCAGTCATCTGAGAAAGGCCTCCTGTCCATTAGTCTAAGTCTTTCTTTAATCTGCAATACTCTTGAGTGGCTCCCACTACCTGACACTAGCTTTCCCAGAGCGCTAAACACTCTCAAGAGCTCACGCCCGTGAACGCAGCGATTAACCACGCCAAGAGGCAGAGCCAACTGGGCCTCCAGCTGCTTGAACTTTAGCATAAACAGATCCACACAAGACGCAGAAGGGAAGAAGGGAAGAAGGGAAGAGGGGGGGGCGGGTTGTAGACTCGTCCATCTGGCTGCTCTAGTCCGATCTCTCCACTGGAACAATGTGTGAGCAGGACAGAGGTGGTAGAGGAATATCTGTCATTCTTAAGGAATGGCTCACAAGCCCACACAACACTGGTCCTTTCTACTGCCCCGACACAAATGGACAGGCAGACCAGAAGGAAACATTTCACTTTTATGCTCTGCGAGGGAGGTGGGGAGGCAGGAAGAGAAATGCTTCATCTTCCTCGAAAAATATGCCCAAAAGTTCTAGATAAGATTTGCACTCACAATAACACAGAGTTCTCCCCCCCGCAAAAAAAATCAAGCAGTTGGGGACTTAAATGATGTAAAAAAAAAAAAAACCAAAAAAAAAAAAACAACCGTAAATAATCATACAGCTCCAATCATACAGCTCCTTGCAGCTTACCTGGCCCAGGCCAAGTCTCCTGGAGCCCCGAGAACAAGATGTTATCTAAACCATTTTTATATGCCTAAATCTTCAGTGTAGCTAACGAGCTAAAGGCATTAGCGTGCACCCTATTTGAAGTGGTTGCACAAGCTGGACTACAGGTTGAGGTCTTGGGGCTTCCAGAGACTTGAAGTACCCCCTCCAAGCTTTATGGACCCAATTCATATTCTAATTTCTGTTGTTTTTAAAATTTTAAAACTGCTTCAGTTGTTTAGGAGAATCCTGCAACACTGATTAGCTGTGAAGCTCCAGAAATGTTTTGAAGACTATGAAATTTGATCTGACGTTCTATCGGCATGGCAGTGAGTTTATAATGACTCAATATTCATCTTGGTGTGAACTCATCCTTTAAATTGCACATTTCAATTAACTAAGCATGAACACAAAAAAAGAGGTGGTAATGAGTGATTTATGTGTGCCTGATGGATGTTTGGAGTAATGAGTAATAAAATCACATGTTTTGACTTGGTCACTTGGATAGAGATGAGTCCTTTCTCACTTCAACCATGTGGCAATATTTGCTTGTTGTGAAAACACATTCTGGCAGACAGGCATGTTGTGATAACATCAACATGACTCGCAAAACAGACAAGTTACAGATGACGGCGCTGTGACATCTTCGGCTTGTTTTATCCGACTTTGGAGACGATATCTGGAAAAGTTCTGGGAACGAGCGAGCCCCCGAAACACTAAACAGAATATTCAGCCTTGCACGGCCTGATAAAGTTCTTGGTGATAAAGTACTTTACGTATTCAAGGAACATAGAACCCAGGCAAAGACGAAGCTCTGACACATACAGGGTTAACTCTTTGAGCTGTATAGTAACATACTGTCCGCTGGCACGTTATTAAAAGTTTTTCACTTTATTATGTTTTGCACCTGTGTCTGCTGCGGCCTACATCTCTTGATAAGAGGTCTTTTGTTGGTTAAAGCTGGCTGTGAGGGGGTGAGACAGAGTGTGTGTGTGTGTGTGTGTGTGTGTGTGTGTGTGTGTGTGTGTGTGTGTGTGTGTGTGTGTGTGTGTGTATGTGTGTGTGTATGTGTGTACGTTACTGCAACTTACACATGGCCCAGCTCATGAGCGATAGTGAAGGAGGCACTAATTCCATTTTCCTCACTGATGGAGCAGCTCCGGTACTGGTCGCACATGGTCCCCAGCTCCGCAAGCCCTACAGGGTCACGTACACACACGGAAAACACGCAGATGCACATAAACACATAAAGACACACTTTGAGAAAAAAAAAAAAAACCTATTTGAGTGCTAAAGGCGATTAAACCATCAAAACTTCTGTTCCGTAAGAGGGAGATTAGCACCGCCACCGACTCACTCCATCCTCCCTCCCTCCTCCCCTTTCTACCACTCCGTTCTGTCACTATAATATTATTAGCTGACAGCTTGCCATAAACTCATGACGGCACAGTTTATGAGCTGTGGTTAACAGAGTGGAAAGATAATTGAATCTGACTTGAGGTGGAGGTATTTTTGCGAAAGAGAAAAGGAGTTTACCTAATGTGTCACATTTATCTTTCGCACGGCAGATGTCTTCCCTGAAAACACAAACAAAAACATTCAGTGACTTGATTCGAGATTTGAGAAACGCGGCTTTGCTTTTCATAGCGACAATTGGAGACGGGTGCATACCTGGTGATGAGGAGTGCTGTGTCATGGTGAGAGGGATGGCTGTCATCCTGGACATTTTGGCCCTGCTGCCACACACAGAAGTTGTGGAGAGTGGTGGCAGCGTTGAAGCTGACAGTGGGCCCTTCCTGTTTCGGGGAAAATAACTAGGTTACTTGCATTTAAGTCTAATATTGCGGGATATCACATTTTTTTGGAACGATGACAGATCGGGGCTAAGATCAGAAGTATCCTGCTGCTTTCCAAACAACTTCCGTTTTAAGAAATCACGTCACACCCTTGTCTTAGTTAGACTGCAAGACGACACAAGGGTTGAAGTTAAGTACCCGTTATTAACCCATATTTATGTCATTAAGAATATACACATTTATCACAATTCATGCCTATCAGGATATAACATTTTGTGAAATTCTAAAAACATGTTTGTTCACTTGCAAAAACCTTCTGTTTTGTGTAAATTATTTACAAAGCCACAAGAGGATCACAATCTGCACCCTGACTGACCGTATTGTTATTATGAACAACAGACATAACGGACAACAGATGTGAATAACACCGAGATCAGCAAATACTGGGTTGAACTGAACTATTTAACAATCAGCTACTATGACAAAGCAAAGCACAGCAGGACTCTTCAGCCGCCTCTCATTCGCAGGTGGCTAACCTCACTATAGTATCGTTTGTTTTCCAGGGAGACCTCGCTTGAGACTTGAGACTGACAAGGCAGGCAGTGTCCTTTCAGAACAGGCCTCACAGAGAAAAAGGCCAGCCCAGGGACACCTGCACTGACGTAAGCCATACTGGAGACCTGCGCTACAGATACGGTTAGCACCCCACACTCACCTGTTCATTGTGGACGACAACCAGCTTGACAATCATGATGTTGATGAGGTTTCCTACGCTGGGGTCTCTGTACACCGCTGCTACCTGTAACAAACACAAAACACACAGACAAAAAATGCAAACCTCCACTAACCTGAACCACAGTGCAGGAACACTATCAGAGCTAGTCTGCTCAAATACTTGGAATGAGAAATTTCTGGTGTCTGGTTGAGCTCCATGGGGTTTAATCAAAACAGCAACAGCTCACTGAAGTTGGAGGAAACAAAAAAAAGTCTCCTTCAGGGTAAGTTTAATCAACAGGGTATTAAAACCAATTACTATTCCCTCACAGACCTTAGCGAAGAAAAAATAAACTGAAACCTGGGCACAGAAACAAATGGCAAACACCAGCAAAGCTGCAGCACAGAGCCCCTCCGAGAGGACAGCAAAACATTCCCTCTGTAGTTTTTTTCCCCTCTCTTGCTTTTCTCGTGCACCTCTGTCACGGTCGGCCAGCGGTCTCCTGAGGCCGTGCGCGGCCTCCTGACAGGAACTCATTAGTCCACTATAAACATTTAGCGTGTCTTAGCCTGAGGGGGAGCAAACGTGTCCCAGGCATGTCCAGCGTGGGCAAAGGGGGCCTGTTTGTGCACGCTCGATGTCCATCTACAACACGGGACATTGTTCTGTACGTTCTCGCCCCGATGTACAATATGTGATTGTATGATCTGTGCAAGAATCAGAAGTGTAGGGGCTGCAGCCCACACTGGACCATCACTATAGTGTCTCATACAGCCAGTTAACTAAAAAGCTGCAACATCAGCAGGCCGTAGCTACCACTGGGGTCATTCTGGGAATCTTTAGGGTCAAATAACATGAGGAGGTGTTTACATATTACAGCTGATTCTGGTCAATTTCTTGGGAGGGTGGGGTTCTTCAGGGAATCCGGCTTATTTAAAGGTGCAGTAGGTAGGAAATCTTGAATAACCTGAATAGACAAGACTCTCAAAGGACAACAATGTTCTGGGGTCCTTATTGTCCCCTGAGAACAGCTTGTTTATTCAGTAAGAAATATTACCTGTGTGCATGTGTGTGCATGTGTGTGAGTGTGTGTGCATGTGTGTGCGTGTGCGTGCACTGCTGGCCTGCAGACATGGCAGAAGCAATGTTTTAACCTCAATCCTTAACACTGACCGTGCCTTTTCTACTTTACTTATGGGTAACACTCCACTGACAATCATCTCCTCAGCCTCTTTTTATAAGTTAATGAGTGTTTTGAACATGCTGTACGTCATACTACAGACAGTACACACAGTTCAGTACAACAGATAACCTATCCTGCTTTGACACAGACCCCCCTCCCCCCCCCCAAACACATTTCATTGTAAAATATAGACAGACAGTCAATCACAGTGTTACTGGCTTGATTGCCAGAGAGCTCGCTCAGACAGATATGGGACTCGTGAAGAGGTCAAGGGGGCTGAGTCAGGATTTTACCAATTAACTGGCCCAGTTTTGTAAAAGCAGCAGCATGCTGGGGTTGCAACAGGGTTTACAAGCAAAATGTCAATTAGTAACATCTGAGGCTAAAAAACACACAGACCGCGACGGCTGAATTTAGTTTTTAAAGGGTTTGTTCACCAAATCAAAAAGACTTTCCATCATTACCTTATGCCATGAAGATAGTTTGTGCTTCATTCACCCTTTCTGAGATTTCTGCTTGGAGTTAGAAAGAGGGACCTTTTTTCTAGCTTATTAAAGTTAGCTGTGTTGCAGCTGCTTTAAATCAACTCTGTTTTAAATCTCTCTCCTCTGCTGGTAGATAAACTGTTCCAGAAAAGATACAAGACGTAGGACACCCCTCTTGAAGAAACTCCTCTTGAACGTACTTACTATTAGCAACAAAGCTAGCTTGGGTCTGACTGGAAGATAATTGACCGTTAGCGAGCTAGCTAGCCCAGGAAACTATTGTTGCCAAGGAACAAAACACAGATTGCAAAAATGGCACCTACGCTGTACACCTTTATGAGAATTGCTCACCTGGCACGCACACCAAAAACGTCCTCTAGCTTCTGACTTTGCTTCCTGAGTATGCAGTCCATTGAATCTGCATGATAGTGTTTCTCCCTCTGCCCCCGCCCACGAGTTCCTGATTGGCCCACAGACTGTTACACCGATGACATAACGGCCAGCACTAGCATGTTCCAAGTTGGCTGTTGTGCTAGCAGTTAGCTCACCAGTTAATAACCAGTTAGCCTTGATGTAGTCATTCAAGCATCACTTATGATACAAAACAAAACAGACAAAGGCAGAAATCTCAGAAATGAATAACTCAAAACCTGGATGGATACTGTTGAACCAAAACTATCTATCTAGCAGTACAGTTCACCCACAATGATATATCCTCAAATCATTTGATAACAATCACAACATCTTCAACATTGAGACATGAGAATAATTTTTAGAAACATTGTTTTACTTACTACTGACATGATTGTTAGGATGTAGTGCTCCAGGTTGCGTCCATGGTGACGCACCATTTTGGCATCCGCTGTCACCATCAGCTCAACGTAACGAGGGTAGGAGAGGAAACGCTTGCGTCTGCGTGGGGATCCCGGGTGTGTGCTGTTGGAGTTGCTGTCATATAAGTGTTGGTTGTCTATCGTGGCTCTGAGAGAGTCCAGCTCCTCTCCCATGTTCCCTCCGCTCTCGAACGCGACTGGCTTCTTGGAGTCCTCTGTTTCAGTAGACAAAAATCAACATAAGTGATCATTTAGGGAGGAAAATATGTTTGTAACAAAAACATGTTTCATATAGGAGAACTGTGATCCCAAATATTCAAATTCGTCCACTTTCCTGGAGGGAGCATAGCACAACTACAGTTATGAGCCAAGGGTTTTTAGCTTAGCTGAATTCCAATGACATAACAGAAGGACGCTGGACTTCTGTGTCAAAACCCCGCCATCAATGATTGTGTCATTCTGGTGCTCTGGTAAACAGTCGTACCAAGAGACACGGGGTCAGTGGCGAGCTTTGTCAGGCAACGTACATTCTGCATGAATGTAAGCCATGCAAAAAGAAAATCCCATGACGACATTTTAACCAACTCAGAAGTATGAGTCTCAGTACACACTGAGACTCATACTTCTGAGTTGGTTGCAATAGGATATAAAAATCCTAAAATGATCCCTCCCTGATCCTGACCAGTACACAATCTGGATGTTGGACACTCGTGCTGAATGGCAACAAATGTAATATAATACAATGCCAGATTGAATCCATTTGCAGGAACAAGGTGAATGCTTTCCACAACAGCATCAGAAAAAAAAAAAAAAAAACAGGACATCAGCCGTATACTGTACTCAACTGCCATTCCCTCAGCTGAACTGCACGTGTCGAGCTGGCTACAAGTGATAGATTCCATCACCATGACAGACTGAAGTTAAAAGAGGGAGACAGAGGCAGAGACAAGTGCGAAGGGTGTGTTTGATTGGAGGGAAGGAAAAGTCAAAATCTGCAAAGGCTGAGGTCAAAGCAGATTTGATTACACACATACATGTATGACTGCGTCCACAGGGATGTGTTCTAAGACTGAAGCCTGAGTAGATAAACGGGGGGGGGGCATCTGGTGTCGACAGAGGCAAGCTCAGTTTTGTTTGGGACACACAGCTGAAGTATATTCCTGTCACAGACCAGGAAAACCACCTCAAACTGAAAAATAAGCGATGGATCCTTGTCAAGAAAAATCTCTTTTTAACATCGTTAATCAAGTTAATGACGAGCACATCAAACATCGCCTGTATAGTCTGAATGTCAAAATGTTTTTGGCCAGTGTGAAGCGTTCATCAGTCTTGGATGGATTTTTGCGCCTTTCGAGGACTGCTTGTATGCTTACAGGCCATTGTGCTGTCAGGATTTGCAGTGATACATAGCCAAATGCCATACTACGCAAGAAAGACGGCTTGCAGTGGTTTTCTGCCGTCTGTTAGCTGGGGGAAGATGGATTTAAGCAGCCGCCAGACAAAGTGCCATGATTATGAAGCGGGGGGTTAACACAGTAAATCATGCAAACACACAATTTGAGGTTTCTTGTAGCGCCATAACTTAAAAGCATTTTGCACACATGAGGAAAGACGTGACTCGTGTGAAGAGCTTTATTTATTATGTGATCCATATGGTATCAGTTGCATGAAAGATAATATTTAGGCATTACAGTGCATCTTTTATGAGTTGTGTGCCACGTTAAACAACACATTCACAACACATTCACAAAAAAAAAAAAGAGTTAGAATCCAGTGGCGTATAAATTAAACATGAAATGACATTCAGTGAACATTATATAACTGCGAGTGTTGACGAGCCAAGCATAGTTCGGAGTCCGTCATCCTAAACAACCTCCTCAACTTTGGATAACCCGATAATGGTGAAGAGTTTCATTGTCTTCTCAACACTCAATCTTTCCAGACAGTCGGACAGAGAGAGATTGTGTGTAACTGTTAGCTCACTGAAAAGTGGAAAAAAAAAAAAAAAAAAGAGGAAAGAAAACTCGTTAAGCGCTCCGAGATTATTCAAGCGATGCCCCCGGTGGGCACGCGAGGTGGAGCGTGACTCCCTGGCACAATGGCACACAGCTCTTGCCGCCGTGAGGCCCAGCCCCATGCCAGCGCCTGCATCCAAGTCAGCGCCAAGGCCGCCTGTGCCTGCGCACACAGCCCGGGCAGCTGGGCCAGAACAGAGCTTTGTGTTTTCCAGGAAAGATCTCTCCGAGGCCAAGCCCACTACACTAAATCCCTTAAACAGACTCATCACCACAGACAGTCTGACATCAAAGGGATTATCAAAGCGCAGACGAGTATCTACATCTGCAGAAATCGGTGTTAAGACTCGAGTGAGTACAAGATGAAAAAAAGAGAAGAAGAAGAGGAGGAGGAGGAGGAGGAGGAGGAGGAGAAAATATGGTCTGTTGTAATAGCCTCTGGATCAGTGCAGATTAGCCACACACAACCTTTCCCCAAATCTCCTTTGGTCAAATCCCCTTCTCACTAGGTAGTGAGCCGCTACTTACACCATGAGAAGACAGGAGTGACCGCCCTGACCCACCGACCCCGATGCACGCAGACGCGACCTCGACCTCGGTGGGCATCACATTTACATCTCAGTATTTTACATGTTGGAGCTGATCTCCAGACATCAAACGTGATACATTCCATTTTTTTAACACTTGATGAGTTTGAGCCAATAAAACTGAATTCCAGTGGTTTTTCATCACAGAGAACAATAAAATGAGCCCTGCACGGCACATAAATGTCTATAAATGTTGTAATCTGATTGGCACCAGTCTGCATGCGCAAAGCCGAACAGACCCGCATTCACTTTTCTGCTCTAACGCCCACTTGACTTGCAAACTCGCAAAAATCTTTCATATCACTCTGCCAAAAAATAATCAAACAACTATTACAAACAACGTTTGTCTATTCACTCAATAAAATGTTTATTTGCACACGGAGTTTATTTGCACACCGAGTCTTCCTGCACGCACTATGACTATAAATGTTCCATACGTAGCTCAAGATTCCAGATTGGTTTGAACACGTCCATTTGTTTATACCCATTTATAAACATTCGAGTATGGGAGCATTTTCATGCTTGTGTATATGCACTTTCTGCTCCCGCCCATTCATGTACATCCGGCCTGTCGGTGAGGATCTCATTGAGATTTCAATCCAGATCAAAGACTTGCTCTCTGACTCTCCTTCAGTTCTCTGTCAAAAGTATCAATGCCAAGAGCCCAACAATGGGGCGCACACATTTCATTGTTGAACTAATTAACATTCTTCTACAGTGGCTCGCTGAGAGTTAAAGCGCCCTGTTCCCCGGGTGCCAATTAAATGGACGGTATGCCTTACATCGAGTGTAGGTAGTGTCCTGGTTCTATACGAGGGCAGACACTCTGACTAACAGACAGACTCCTGCAGACAGAGGCACAATTAAATACAATTCTGTGGTTAGACAGAGAGAAGCAAAGGCAGCTAATTGTTGCTGCCAAAGAAGGCTTTTAAAAGTGAAGTGGCATGGCTTTTGACCTCGTTGGAAGACGGTGGGCTTTGTACACTTACAGTGCTCTCAGAGTTCATTTGTTATTTTCAGCTCAGAGACATGCTAAAGACAGCATGGTGGTCAGCTGAAGAATGTGTTTGGAGTAGCAGACCTCCTCTAAGGAGACAAAACACCACTTATGGATCTGGACTCCTAATGATGGGCAGGGCCCTGGGGTGTTTTCTTTTGTCAGAGCCAAGCAGAGAGTTTCTCGGAATCGGGTTTAAAGACACTGATGCAATGATACTGTAGATGAAATGACTGATGGATGACTGAAGTTACTAAAACTGATAACCAGCCAGGAATTGCATACCTCCACCAAACTTCTGGACGATTCTTTTAATGACAGAAGTGTTTAAAAGTGTGGCTCTGCATACAAATGTACCTGACACTGAACAATTCAAGCTTGAAAAAGAAAAAAACAATATCAAAATGTACAGGTTTGAAATGTGAAATGTTCACTGAAGATTGTGAAGGATAGCTAAGTAAATAAAATGGCAGACAGTCTTAATTGGTGGCGTTAGATCCACATTCATATGAACACTTATCAGTACCATCTTGGTTCATGGCAAAACTTTTACTCAAGCTGCATTCATATAACTTGAAAGAACTCTTGATTATAGACTTTTTGGGAGAACAGAGCTCCTTGTTTGTAGTCCTTAAAGGAGAAAGCTCTGTATCTTTATTGCGTAAGGAATCAATTTTGAGAAAGTAGTTTACAGTTTACAGTGCAAAGTTAAGGATTAAATGTTTTTTTTTAAAACACCAGCATCATAAAACCAACAATTAACTAGCTTCTGACTGTGGTATCTAACAAGAACATGCAGAGAGCAACTTAGAGGATAATTCTGGCTAATTACAACTCTGATTTTTAGTTTTGGGCCGACATTCCAACAAGTGATGAACACTGGGATGGCAATGTTGCCATGTGAACAGATCCCAGAAACTACTCTGGAGGGTAGGTTATCATACAGAGGAGGAAACACAACTGTGAATTCAACGTGTGAGCTAGAACAGCACTCAGTGGGGCGCATACCTCTGCCAAGGCCCGACCGTCCCCTTAAATTCAATTAGGCCTAATCCAGAGTCAAACTTGATAGCCCTGTATTGTGCTACATTTTAAACCACCAATTACTACCGAACCAGATTCCTGGATCTGTTCCCTTTATCTGGATCCAAAGTTAATGGAGTCCCTTCTGGGCCAAGACCCGTCCTCAGAACATTTTTTTGAGGAAATAGTGCCAGTATTACCGTACCAAAAAAAGTGATCATGAAACAAACATTTTTTTCCTGGACACAAGCAAAGCAGATCTGCAGTTTTGAGTGACGTCGGGCCCCTCAGATGATTAACAGCCATAGCCGCAGGCGATGACACTGATGTTTCACCGGCCACCTCTCAGCACTGCGTCTCCTGTGTCCACCTCGATGGGAAACTGTCGCTCACCTGTCACCCCCTCTCACCTCCGCCTGTCGCCCCATGCCACCGTGCAGTCAGTCACTGTCACTCAAAGTGCTCCAACCATTCCAATCAGCCCCCATCTGTTAAGAATGCCCAGACAGTAGACAGTGGCAGAAAATAGCCCCAGCTGGAATCTGTCACGGGAACTCCCGAGACAACACAACACGTTGGGTTCAATAGGGCTGAGGCCTCAGGGCAGGCGGACACATGGCAGCTATTAAAGTTATAGACTGTCTGTAGCTGCCCAGCCCTGTTCAGAGCTGTCCCGAGTATCTGTTATCTTAAAATCAGATGACAGTAAGCATGATGGACCATATCATCTGTCGCTGTTATGAAATTTGAGGCAATGATGCGACAACCACTGATGGAAAACTTGCACATTACGCAAACCTAATGTGTTTGCTCACGACGTACAACCAGTACATGGCAAAACAAAGTTTTCAGCACATTTGACAATTATGACAAACACTATCATCTTGACATTCTATGGAAAACAATCAATCAATCAAAGACATTCTGACTTCTCCTTTTCCAGGTAGGTGAATAGCGAGGCAGTGGGTGAGAAACTAACTTTAGGGAAGCAGGTGTAAAAGAAGAATGGCGGGCGGTGGGAGTTTGAGAAAAAGCTGGGGCCTCTGCCAGGCTCTGGAGCAAAACCGACAGGCACATGCAGCGCAGGCCAGGAGTGCTCAAACAAATGAAGAAAGGAGCTCCTTTCTCCATTCCTCTGCACTGCTTGCTCAGCAATTCCCAATACTCTGCAGGGCACTTCATCCACTGACAGGCCAGTGAGAAGACACTCACAGGCAAAACACATCTACGCCTGCACACAAAAGGCCAGAAACAAACTTTTTTCTTTCTTTTTTGCTGACAACAATAGGCACTTCCTGAGATGGGGGAGGTTAGGCCTGTCCAAGAGGCATGAGGGCACAGAGCAAGCTTAAGCCTTTTGGAGACATCTGACATTCAGAAGCTCCACACCACCTAAAGAGAGACCCTAAAGGTGAAAGAGGTTGTCTGAGTGATCTGCGCCCGTCCATCACACCGTGGCTGGCCACCTTTCCTGACCCCTGTCAAGAGCCGGAGTCAAGAGGAAAACAAAACGCTGAATGCATATATAGTTTGAACTTTTGGGGCCCAGCAAGCAAACCAGTAAGCCCAGTAAAGACGCACCTCTCTAGGAGGGGAGAAAACTCAAGGTCATATCCACCCATCCAGTGAGTGACTCCAAACAAAGAGGGAAGTGAGGTCACAATCAACAAGTGCTTCCATTCACATACATGAAAGCGCAAAGGGAGAGCGGGCAGCGATTCAAGTCGGCTAGTTCAAACCCCAGGCGGGGGAGGGCATTTCTTCCATGTAAATGAACCCATTGACCAAAAACCTGATGCTAGCATTTGAACTACCATGTATACACAGTGGGCACCAAGGGGGGAATCCTATACAATGATTGTGTTGAGGGTCAGGGGGCACAGATGCCATGTGTGCCAAGTATTGCCGCATCAAAGCCAGTCACTTTGCTGTCCCAGCTGCCCTCAGTTAGCCATCAAGAAATCGGGTGAAACACTCGCAAGCTGACAGTGGAACACTGGTGTTTGGGTTTACAGCTGTCAAGCTGTCTGTATTCAATTCACTGTTTCTAATTCAGACAAAATATGACACCCCACAGCTTTGGACACGCAGCCAACAACTGTGAGAAAGAGATACGGCACAGCTCTCCTTCGCTCTGTCTCTTGCCTCGCTTCACATGGATTTTAGAAGGCAAAGGAAAGAGGGCAAGTGAACAGTCCGCCCCCATCTGCAGCCGCCCTCATCCTTGTTGCTATCTCTATCGAAAGACGACGCAGGGATTCACATGCAAGCTCAGAGATAGATACCCTGTAAAATGTGTCATTAAAGGTCGGAGCAGTGTTGTGATTTGAGCCCGGTAAGCTCCTTTACCCCAAGGCTTTTAAAAGCCAGAACCCGGCACAACAAGGCACTCTGCCTTTAAAACATTAATCACCCACTCAACAGCTACCTACACTAGAGGTATTCTAAACAGCAAAGAAGCCACCCAGGTTGGCCGACACAGACACAAGACTGATACAGTTTCAAGCAATGTCAGTCAGTGAGACCAGCAGTCGTGACGTAGTCATGTAGATCAGGTTTGATCACTCTTACTTTTCTGAATTGCTTTATTAGTCTGTTTATTAGTTTAAACACATTTTTACTCACATCCATTGAACAGCACCGTGGTCTGAACACACACAGTGAAGAAAAGCCGCTGAGGACAGATATATAGCCATGTCATTACTGCTGAAATAACACAACTTCATTTCCTATCAAGGTAACACTTTAAAAGCCCTTATCATTGCAGTTCTACCGCTGACACTTCACGCGTAGTGATGGTACATGCTTAAAAAAACAGTCAAGTATTTGTACTGACAGGCACTAATCTGAGAAGTTCATCCTTGTCCAATTCAGGTGGAAACTTAGCCTTCCTGTCCTTTCAACACATTTTTGCAGAGGTGTGCAGGGACAGTACAAACTCTGGAAACTCTTACTGTCTCAATAGATACAGAAGTCCCAGTTGTTGTTCCGGCACTGTCTGTAGCACACTGAGGCAGAAGTGAGACATCATATCTGAGGGAAAGCTTATCTCACCAGAGGTATCTTTCTGTTGATACACATTTTGTTTCCATGTGATGAAACACAACTTGTTTCATCTTTGTCATTTTCAAAAAAGATGTTTTCTTTTGGGCACAGAGAACAGTGGGTGAACAGTGATAGCCACCACAGCGAGTCAAACAATGTCTTTACAGATAGTAAAGTATGCCTGGCCAGCAGATTGGAGGCATTGGTGGCCATTCAGCATTCCCATGTGTTTGAGATAGTCGACGTGTTTCAGACGTACAAGGCCTATAAAGCTTTCAATCCTCTTGAAAAACCCAAACCTGCCAAACCCCTCAGCACTCAAACTCCAGTTCTCAATTTTGATTTAAGAAAAGACAGAGGGCCGTAAGATGACCGATTTGACAAAGAGTGCTTTTATAGCTCTTAAAAAAGCAGAAATACTGGGAAAGGAATCTGCCCCCCACAACATAAGCTGAATAGTCTCTCATTTTTTGTGATAAAATAAATCAGAAACTTTTGTTTCTCAACCGGCTACGGATCAGTTGCGTTGGGAGGATATACAAAGACAGAAATGTACACTGAGATAAAATCAAATAATCTTGTACATAAAATAACGTCTTCAGAATGACCACTTAATTGTTTCAGCAAAATCAAATGCAGTCCAATATAACAGTTAATATACTGGGTTACAAACAATCCCCATAATCTGCTACTGAGAAACCTTCATCTTTAGGTAATCAGTAGTATTTTGCATGCGATCCACCCCACAATTTTTAAACAAGATGGTCAGTGGTCTTTACTGGAATATACAAAAAGGTACACCGTTCAGTTTCAATGGCACAGTCCAAAAACACAGCTGTTTAAAGATACAAGTCTTGTTTCTCAATCCAACAAGGATTCCACTTGATGCTTCTGTGTTTCTCTGTACTTTTTTTTCTCTCTCAGCAAGTAGGCTGTGGTCAGGAGCCCCATATTTAGACAGTGATTTAGCCTGATGGGGAACATCAGGAAAAGAAAGAAAGACATTCTGGGCAGACGCTGTGTAGAGAGGAGGAAAGAGAAGCAAAGAGATGCAAGAACTAGACAGTAGCTGGATGTGTGTTCTCTCAAAGATTCTGGGAGTCCAAAGCCGACGGGCATATGTCCAAATCCAAGAACAGGAGCAGCCACTGCAAATGTTTTGCAGGCAGCAAAACACGCTTCAAACCAGTGTTTACATCTAACCTGCTAGTAGCAGCGTGCACGGCACTTCTCACCATAAAAAGACAGGACAGGCCTGTTAGTCTTGGCTCAGTATGGTCTTCAAAGAGCACATTTATCGCTGCATCTGGAGAGGGGCCTATCTGATAAAGCTGAGGAGCCACAGCCTGAGACACCTCACAGTCCTAATCCAGCCCCACTGATTCTTTAATCCTGCTGCTCATTGTTACCTGCTGCCCTTTGATGATGCCCCACAGGTGTTTCATCCTATACGTTTTTCTTGCAACTATTTACTATTTATTCTGTATATCATTTCCTCAAGGAGTATATCAGCTCACAGTTAAGATTATGAGATGAAAAGTCGGATGTATTTTATTGAGGTTTGATTAAATATTCAATAACATCTGGCAAAGACTTTATCGATCACTGAATGATGACAGTGGTATCCCTGGGACATCAGAAGTCAGGGGTCATTCACCAGGCTTTAACTTACCCGGTTCTTAAGGAAGAGTATATTTAAAAGTGCCTCAGAGTGGGGGCTGAGAGACTCTCCAGATTTCCCAGTCGCTGTTTACCACACACAGACTGAGCGAGTGAAAGGGCAAAGCATACAAGGAGATATTGGCCTGGCCCATCAGGTCAGTCCAAGTCCTTTAAACCGCCGCCACACACAATGGCCACCACCAGGCGACAATGGCCGGGTTCAGACAACAAGCAAATCAAGCAGTCTGCGCATAAAAGATTTATTGCATCGTGCAACAAAGGCCGCCCAAGGAGCTCCCTGCGAGGACGACTCTAAGGCCCTTCCATGGAGGTGAACTCCACTCGGTCACCGCGCTTTCTCTTGAGGGCCTCTCCACCACCCAAAGACCTCGGCTATAAAAATTCAAATGAAACAGGGGGAACTTTCAAGCAGCCTTCCAAGCGGAAAACCTCTCCAGTTCTTTTCATCGCATCTGCAAACTAAAACGTAATTATTCCTTCCCTCTGAGCTCCTGCCTAGAACCTGGGATTGAATGCTCCAGGAGAACATGAATGAGAACACCAGGCGGTGCTGGAGCCTGCGTTGCTTAATTAAGTTGAGGAGTTTTCAGTCACACCCCTTAATCAAGGTTGAAGTCTCTCAGGCATCCTACAAGCCAAAGATCGTGACTGAGAGTAATTTACATCTGAGGGCTTTGTTGTTTATTGCCATGGCTCAGAAAAGTGAATGCAGGTCACCAGAAAAGTAAGTGTTTGTGGGCAACAGTCAGACAGACAGTGGTTACAGGCAGTATAGTTAGGCAGTCTGTAGTCTGTTACCTGAGGCAGCACAGGGCGCTGTGTAGTTATCAGTTCTCGAGATGTTCTTATTCCTCTCGTGCCGGTAGACAAGATGGGGTTTGTTGTGCTCTTCGTCATATTCCTCCCCCACAGTATTTAAAAGTGGCTCCAAGAAGTATTGGCCATGTGGTGTCGTAAAAGTTCCAATCTAGGGCAGGAAAAAGAAGAGACGTCATTGATTGCTTTGGTGCAAAGCGTGCGCTCGCACGTGTGCACACTGTACTCCATGTGAGCAGGTTTCACTTACAGATTATTTGTGTTTGAAGAGGTTGCGGTCTAATCAAATTCATTCTGTATTGCCCTCGGGGGGCACACGTGCTTTCAAACTACTTTTTTTTTTTGACAGGTGCACATGGAAAGAACACGCTGACTCCAAAGTTCACAGGTCTGTCACTGCTAAAAATCGTGAGACATTTTAAGCCATTTATGCATTTATCATCGTCATCGCTACTCAGTAAGCCATTTCACACCTTCAAGCACAGGCTGCGGCAGTGCTTGTCTGGGCTGTGGTAATGCATTTCCCCCCTCACAACATGACACTGGGAGGAGTGACATCATCATATACAGCCAGGGCTGCTGACAGAGGAATGCTAATATTGATTTGGCAGCTCGGTCCCTCACAAAGCTTCTTAGCTCACTCAGCCATGAGGCACAATGGTGTTTGTATGGTAATTTCATGCGCACACTTAAACAGGATATTGGACACTGGAATGTTATCTTAAAGGCAGCGTTATTCCATCATTCCATAACCGTCCCCCAGAGTTGACGGACACTTGACAATGGAAAACATACAAATCGGATATGGAGGACATGTACAAACTTTCCTCTCTACCTTTCAAAGGGTGAAGGATTAGTTGCCCTGCACGTATGCGCCATACGTCCTCGAAGGTGCTACGGGCCTTGAGTGCTACATGTGTTCAGAGCGGCAGCGTAATGAGCTTGTGAAAACATGACACAGGATAGAAACAACAAGACCACGGCACAGGGAAAATAAATCAGAGCCCCAAAGCTTTTCATTGTGCTCTACTTCAAATGCTATATTACTGTTCCTTCAGCTCTGACATGGTCATGTGGATGAAGTAAACTGCCTCTGCCATTCAGGAATGAATCAAAACATTGACTCTAATTTAGGGGTGGGGGGATCTGCCTAAAAAATATCACAACCTGTTAAAATGCCAACATGTTTTGAAAATTCAACCGTTTTCTCTGTTGCCAAATAACGTCCTCTGTTTGCACCATTAAATCACAATGTTACATGAAGGATAGGTCTAACATTTGCCTCAAAAGTCGACTGAGGACCCATTTGAGATCAATCACGATCTAAAACCACCACGATGTGAGGCAATGCAGCACGCAAAATGCAGCACGCAAAATGCAGCACGCAAAATGCAGCACGCAAAATGCAGCACGCAAAATGCAGCGTTAGGCGCAGTTCAGGCACATTGCACGCTCTGACAAAATGCTTTTCCAAAGTACTTGAGAATGAAATGAAAAGTGTTCATGATACTATCCTGGTACTTGAGATTGTGGAGCCCATTATGGAGCCCATTCCAGCATGTGCAGAGCAAACTGTAGGGATTTAGCCTTCATAGCCAGCAGGGTTTCCCACACATATAGTTTACTTGGGCTGGGTGCCCAGGTATACTAAGTGACCCATTTAAGCATTTTATACTGTTATTTTCTAAATCTGTATGAGAACAAAACCATCTGTGACCACTTACCTAGGTGACAGTCTGCCCTCGCTCTTCCCCTCCCCTCTACTGTCAATCACACGCAAACTTGTGAGTGCCTCTGGTTGTTGTGATCGTTAAGTGCAGGTTCACTCCATAGATTAATGTTCTATATGTTTGGATCTAAGAAAGAATGGACCAAAATGAAACTACAAATGAATCTGGTTGGTCAAAATTTATTTAAAACTTCTTTTGGCAACAGTTCTGGAGCTTTCAGTCATATCACATGATCTTCAGTAGGCGGTGATTGGCCAGTTGTCATGCGACTGTGGATGCTGAAATTTCCTTTATGCAGAATACTACCACGACTTAGAACATTCAGTTGAGTCTCATCTGATTGTAAGACATCAGGCGTTTGTCTAATTACACTTGCTCAAAGATTTAGGTACCTTTTAATTAAATATGAGAATGTTGCTGCCTAACTACAACTACTGTTGTAGTGATCTAAACGTAATGAATGATTTATGCAAGGAAACAACTCGTAGATGTTTACCTGTATCTTGTAAATCACTATCTACGGTGAGTTAACTTTAATTAGATGATTATGGTTGAGCCTTTCTAAAGTTCTCATGCGGTGTTAACGGAAGTCTGAACAGACAAATGCTCTGTTTAGTCAATGGAGGGGGCAGAGTTTCAGGGTTTCCCAGCATTAGCTCAGCAGCAACTCTGGCAAAAGTTTGGACAGACACAATGGTTGCTGTTCAGCAGTGGGTGCTGAACCGGACCTTGCAACTCCTATTTGAAGCGAGGTCACACTCATGACACGGACGGAATGACTGTTGGCACACATCTGTTTTTATCAAATGCCACAAAGACACTTTCAAACCCTGTGGGCGCTGAGTCACGCAAAAGTGGCGTACCGTTGCAGTCAATCTCCAAAGTTGAATAGGACATAAAGATGTCATGCGCCTGATCTTTACACAGAGGTGCATCGCCCGGTGAAGGAAGGAAGACTTCGCAGGACGGGCTGACTCACCACACACTTTCATTATGTGAGTGAGCTGAGAGAGCGAGCTCCTTCAGGAACTAACGTTTCCCACGGTGTGAGCGATCCTTATGTTCCACACAACCTTCATTGGCAGTTGTCTCGTCCTCACAGCGTTTTCTTCTCTTCTCTGCCCGTCACAGCTCACTTTGAAAAGGCCAAAAGCTCCTCAACCCTGCACCCCCCGCCAGTTCCCCCCTGACTCCCCCCTGGGGATGGCTTTGAGCAACTCTGGACGAAAGGGGAACCTGCTTTTTCTAGAATGACCCCTTTGTTTCAGTGCTTAATTATTCCTTAATGACCTCATCGCAACAAAATGCGCCTGGCCATTAAGCCCCGGTGAACAGATACGGACACATTTATGACCCAATCGCCTCCAGGGCTGTCTCCATTGTCCTGTCATTCTCAATGGTTGATGATGCAGATAAGCAACAAAGATTGGCTTGAAAAAGGATGCAAACATGTTTGGATAAGCGAGTCATACATCAAAGTTGGGCAGAGGGGCCAATTAAAGGCTTATTACCCTGATGATTCCAGCATACCTCCAGTCTTAGATTGCGATACACACACGTGCCAAAACTTCATTTGGTGGTCTCTTTTCTCAAAAGCTACACTGAATGGGACCTAATCCCAGCAGAGTGATAACAACATAGTACTTTTTTATCATTATGTCAGGCTTCAACAGGAGCACAATCACTGCATGCATTGTGAATGTCCTAGCTCAAAAAGCCTCCAAGTGCAGCTGATACCCATTCTGTGACATGCTATCCTGGTACTGTACACACTGCACCTATCTAAAATAAGGATTATGTCATTGATAGACGAGGTAGACACCAAGGCTATGTCGCACTCCTGTCTGTGTGTAGCTGCGGTCAGCAAAACACCCCCACCACAAAGAGTACACACCAGAATCCGGCTGGCGCGACTGAGGTCAACCCCCTGCCCCTGGACCAGTAACCCTATGTGACCCATGAAGTCATTCCCTTCAACACTTATCAGATTCTCTCACACAGGAGTCAATCAAAACAAAAGGACTCAGGCATCAGGATCCTCATATGGCATAATGGGGCTGTTAAATCATTATTACTCAATAACTCCGTTACAGCCTCGTCAGAGTTAACAGATGTGATGAAGGGCAATCAAGAAGGAAACAGCAGCTGTAAAATGAAGGATAATATCTGTTGCTTGGGGCTGTGAGCAATGATCACCTTCATAAAATGACCTGAAGATTATTTTCCCCTTGAATCAATTACCTCTTAAGTCTACGAAAAGTTAAAAAAAAAAAAAAAAAAAAAAAAAAAACCCTCTCATTACAAGATCCCAGAACTTTAAGGTGACGTCCTCAAATAGCCGGTTTTGTTTCTTCTAACAGTCTAAAATACAGAGTTGTAAAATTAGTGATATAAAACAGATAAAAGGAAGCAAGTCGTCACATTTGCATAGCAGGAACAAGCAAATATTTTGCATTTGTGATGGATAAATTACTTAAATTATTACCGGTGATCAACTCAAACGATGACTCATTTTAGCATGTCTGCTGTTATCATGTCCGCAAAGGAGTTTAGGTTTTCAGCAGTTTTTGTCTGCTCGTTGGTTGGTTGGTTTGTTACAAGGATTACACAAAAACTATTGAGCAGATTTCCATGAAATTTGGATGGAAGATGCATCTAGGCCCAGAATAAACCCTTCTAACTTTTCCTCACTTTGTTTAACATTGCGAGATAGGGCTTTTGTTTCACATTTCAGTTAATCTCTCAAGAAATAAAGCAAAATAAGGTGGCTGGTATCTATGAGTGAGTACAAAACACTGGCGGAGGTATGCGCTCTACCAAGTGCCCTTCTTTGTTTTCCATAGATATAAAAGTGCCTCAGCTAAGAAACAGCCAATAAAAGCACAGAGATGACAACAAACGGCTGCATACACTGTAGGTTTAACGCTTTAGGAGTTCCAATGATACTATTGATCTTTGTGAGGTGGGTTGAATCTGCCTTTTCTGTTTGGCCCTTGCTCAAGAGCACTTCAGCAGAGAGTGGACTGCCTGCTGTCACGTCAGACCACAGTCTCTACCAACCCCGATGCCCTCCAGCCTGCTCAGTGCACCGGCAGCATCACCCCCACAGACGCTGAGATGCTCTCCTCCTCTGTGACACGACTCCAGTAACACTTGCTCTAGTTTCGCTCCCGCACACTTGACTGAAGTTAGTGAAACGGGAGAACGCGTGCAGAACCTGTCAGCTTTGCTTAGCTAAAAAAAGAAGAAGAAAAAAAAGTGTCTAAAATAACATTCGGATGTATCGATACTCACAAGGCCGGTGCACAGGCTGAAGACGGCCGGGTACGCGCTCTTGGCGTTGACGTGTCCGCGGAAAAAGCAGTGGCGCATATCGCTCGGGTCATGGAAGTGGGAGTCCGTGGCGTCGCTCTGTTCCGCTCCCAAGTGTGTCACCGCGTAAGAGGGGGCGATGAAGCCGGAGTGCGCGGTCAGATTGAGATGAAAGCGTTCCCCGAACGCGTCGATCCTGTAGTGAACCCGTAAGCCCGACAGGTCACCATTCAAACTCCTCCGTCTCCTCCTGTAGTGCAATTTGTGGGGGAACGACTCTCCGAAGTCGTTCACGCGCTGCGGGGTGATGATTTCGTACGATGACAGCTGCTTGATGAAGCTTTCTGCAAAAAAAAAAAAAAAGAAAGAAAAGAAAAAAGAAAAAAAATGAATTAAAAAAGTCAGAGAAAGTTGTGATTGAGAGTTGGAGAAGAAGAAAGAACAAAAAAAAGCAGTGGCAGTGTGGTGAAATGCAGCTGCAGCCCCTGGAGATCCAGCGATCACACACCGGGAACATCATCATCATCATCATCATCATCCACCAACCAAAACACCCTTCATGCATGCACGACTCACAAATCAAATCAAAACACAACGCTACCTTGTTTCGGATGCAATCGGTGTTGCAAAGTTTCCCGGACGAGCGCTGACAGATGACACATTAGTCCAACCAGCCAGATTGCAAACTGCATGATTTCCCCTCCGCGAAGAAAAAAACCCCGGGCTGTCGTCTCCAAGGCAGTAACCCTCCGTCTTCTCCCGAGCGGCTCCCCCCTCTCTCCCTCTCCTTCTTCCGCGGCTTGTCAGCAACAGGTCGTGGGATCCGCGGAGGCTCTCTGCAGCGCAAGTCTTGCAAAGTGCACTGGCCTCATCGCATTGCTACACATGCATCCACTGCCCCTCTATTAAACGCGAACTATGTATGACACATTCATCCCCCTGACACAGACGCACACACACACACACACACACACAAAAAAAAAAAAAAAGTTGCTGCTGCCTAATGTAAAATGTGCAGTCTTTGCTGAAAGGAGGGATCAGTGCCAAGTACGCTTTCCCTTAGCCATCCCTGGAACACCCCGTGCACCCTAAGCACTCACCAACTGGGAAGCAACGCCCCCACAGGCGCCCGAGCCAATGGTGAGTGCGCCTCGACCACCACACATGGGGCAGGCTGGAGCGCTGCAGTGTTAAACCAAAAAAAACAAAAAAAAACAGTCTGGAAATGAAATGTAGCAGTCATGGTGTGAAAGTCAAGCAAGGAAACAGGATCATCTTGAATTAGAGGGCCATAGTTACACATGTACAAATGTGAAGGACACAGAAACTACATTACGCCAGTGTTATAGAGACTTATGAAGCGTCTAAGACTGTAGAGCTAGATTATGATAGCAGCCCATCGCTGATAATATCTGTAGGGGATGTATTGTAACACACCCTGTAAGTCTGAGTCACAAGAAACTGCAGCAACAATGTGTTCAGGCTTGGCTCAGGTTACTCATTTTGGATAAATGGGATTTTCAGTTGTCAGAATCAACAAAAACTGATGTGGGGTGCTCTTTTGTGTGTTTCTTCAACTCTGAAAATGAGGTGTTCGTAGACGACAGAAACGGGACATTCTTATTCTTGTGTTGCTCATTTTGGAAGCCGAAGCAACAGTGGCGATATTGCCAGGAATGGAACCGTCCTCCTCGAGTCGACGCCATTATTTTATCTCCCTCCCCCACCAAAGTGAAGCATTTGTCCGAGAAACCCTGCACGTCAAAGTTTCATGGCTTTTTAAACGTAATCAGGAAATCCTTGAAAATGTGATTATGATAACCCTCTTCCTCAAATGCAACCTGGTCAGATTGGTTACTTATTTTCCGTAACCTGATTCCTTTTACTACCCAATCCTGCGTTTGTTTAGACACAGGGCCTCCATTGCTTCATTTGTCCAACAGAGAGCCAAGCAGTGCTGAGTGACTGAAATCTAGTAATGAAGTTAAACTAAAGCTTGTCAGTTTGTACGAAGTTGATATAGAGTTATCTCTTTTTGGTCAGTGACCAGACAGGTTAACATGTGTTAGAGACCGGAGATGCGAGGAGACAGTCTCTACTGTAGATTGCATAAATGACAGAGGGAGCTTCTGGGTCTTTAAAGTAAACCAACACTGAAGTGCCTTAAACCTGCATTCTTTCTGCTGACCAGCAGGGGGCGACCCCTCCGGTTTCAAAAGGAAGTCTGATTTGTAAGCTTATGAGACAAAGACACATGGTCTCACTTGATTTATCACATCAGTTAACAGTTTCCTAATGATTTTGTGGTCTTAAACACTAGTTTAAAGTCTTCTTCAATACACCATGATCTTGTCCTGACGTTGTTACTTTTGGCTCCAGAAAAATAAGCCTAAGGCGAGGGTTCATGCTTGGCCTCTTGTATGTTTCATTTTCGGAGCACAAACGTCAAGAGATGGACTTCAGGCATATCGGTGTTAAAGATGGAGTTTATTTTGAAGACAGTAAAATCTTTTTAATTTGTGATGATGTAGTGTTTTGTTAAAATGTTCCAATACCTTCCCCAGTACTGTTGCTGGCAAGTTTATTTTTCACCAGTAAAATGACCCACTCACAGCATGGTCACAGTTCTTTATTAGATACATATAACGATACAGGTTCAGCTGTAATAGATCATATTTCTTTGACACAATCATAATAAGCTTTTGTTGTAACTATCAGAGAAGTATTTGTTCAGGGGGTGTGACCGTGACGTCCGCAGGCAGGACACATCGAAAGAAACAGAAATGTTCCCACCCTTGGGTGTATAGATATAAATATACAATTGTCGTTCACATTAGAGTATGGGTGGTGTCACTGTGTGGCTGCTGGAAATGTTTGAGTATGTCACAAAAGGAATCAAGAAAAGGTTGATTTACCATTTGATATTATGAGCTTCACAAAGGACAGATCCATTGGATGTATTGAGCTGCACAGCATGAAGCATAGGTGAACTTAATAAGCTACAGTATACTGACCCTGTAGCAACCTCCAGTGGTGTAGTATGTCTGTCATTGTCGGCTTGCAATAATAATGCTCACTGACCAAAGTACATTTAATGTATTATTTGGGCTATAGAAGAATCCACATTAATATGTAATTGCAACTCGTGGGAAAATATTAGGCAATAGGCAATCAAAGCTCAAACTAATCAGCTCAGAGGGCATTGTAAGTCATCCTTCACTGTCATCTGTTGGAGGGAGCAGACTTCCTTGGCCGTGATGTGGTCAGCTTCTCGTAAATCATTTGGGCAACGTAAAAGTCCTCCACAATGTTGATAGACATGTGAAAGGAGTCTTGTTTTTCATGTCCTTTGAAGACTAATGTCACAGCATTGTGAGTAATTAGACTTGGTTGGCTCACCGGAAACACTTTTGGATCCTGTGAGCTCTTTCTTTGATACAAAACGTCTCGTCTCCAAGTCATGGCTATTACTTTTTTTTTTAAAAGTCGCTCCCTTGCTTCATCTCTTCCTCTTTCTCTCTCTCTGGTTTTATGGACACATTTCAAATGAAATCAGAGTGTGGTCAGTGGTAGACCAAATCTTGTGGGGTGTTTTTGCTCAATATCTGAAGTGTCCCCATCACTGTTGTTATCACAGCTAAAATTTCTAAAAACAAACTCTAAAACCGACTTGTGATTTGTTGGTTTTTATATTTTATCCACCTTTTTCATCACTATGGGTTAATTCTTGTTAAGTGAGATCAATGCGCCTCAGAATTTCCTCATCGTGATTGATTTTAAATGTGTCAACATCTGCAAAAATGAACTGTTATGAAGCTTGCTGAAACAACGACGAGAAAAATGGGAAAATAAGCAATCATCTTTCTTACTGAAAGGTAGTTTGATGCATCTTTACCTGTTGACAAGGTCCCAACTCCCATTTGTTGTAGATTTCGAAATCTTCATCAAGCAAAAAGAATACTATTTTTAGTAGCCATCAAATGTTTTTTCGTCATCACTTTTTGAAAAATAACCCATTGAATGGTGTTATGTACAGATGAAAACGTTTGTACATCATCATCCAGAACAGCTCTTAGCACATTTATGATTAGGTAATTGCAGATCTAATTACATTCTCAATTAGTACACTAATGGGTGCTACAGCACATCTGGAAACAGTTTAAGACTCGCAAATAAAGCAACACAATTCACACATTTAGTTGCGTTAAAGTTGGAAGCTAACATAAAAGAATGAATCGGGTTCATTTAAATGCACTGCAAGGCTCAGTGTTCAGGCCAAACTGCATCTGGATTTCCACGCTCCTGCGATGAAGTTATTGTTATTTTGAGCAGGATCTCCCCACTGTAACTCCTCTCATGCCTCCCTGATGTGTTATTCATTCGGCCTCCAAAACCTCCTGTGAGGCTTTTCATTCCTCTAAACCACGGGCACTGTTCTTTCATCATCGAGAGCCGAGTGCGATTCTGCAAAAAAAGAAAAAAAAAAAAAAAAAAAGATTGAATTTGACAAACAGAAACAAGTTGTGACAAAATAACGCTTATATGTTGTGTGTAAAGAAACGCTGCTCTGATATGTTGTTGTCAGTCCCAAAGCCGGTCATACACATTTTTCTTGGCAGGAGTCGACACACAAACAGATAGCCATACAAAAAGTTGACCTTGCGAAGTCGTAGGGGCAGATGGCCCAGATGTTCCACTTTCCCAGACTGTGGCAGCCGCTGCAGGGAGTTGTACCTGTGCTGCATGGCACACAGGTGCCAGGGTCCCCAGCCACTAACTAGCTTTTATCCCAGGGCACATTTTAAACTTAGCCATATAAAACGCAGTGGATAGCTTATTTAGAGTTAGTGTATTTACCCACATACTCATTAATTCTCCACAGATGCCACAGTTAATGGAAGAAAACATCCCCAATTTCTGCCAGATGTGTTGAGTCAGGTCTCTGTGCGAGCGTGAGTCAGTTCCCGCCTCAGGCCTCTATATGTTGTGGAATCCTCAAATCTGGAGTGTGTTCGCACTGTAATGAGTCTAACTTGGCTTATTTCATGTGGACTAATGGTTGTAAAGACTGAGAGCACTCAGATCCATCAGCCCTCCAGTAAACCCGTGATGCTTCCATATATTATAAGTCTTCAACAAAATCGAGTGGGAAGTTTTGTGCACAGATCAAATGACACTGACTTAATAACACAGTGCTTTTGGTTGTCACATGTCAGCCATGTCTTTCCCTCAGATCTGCGGTGATATATTCTGGGCTGGCCCTCCTCCTTGCTTGGCCCTTAGCCACAGTTGACCCTGTGAGGTCAGGGGAAAGAAGGTCGAGGTCTGGTGAATGAGGACTAATGACTGAGGACATGACTTTTTCCCAGGATGAAGCAATTAACAACTGAGTAATTAACATATAATGACTGTAACGTTTTAGGCCTCCCCGTGGCATTTACAATCCCGCTTTTTTATTCTGCTTTATCTTAAGTTAGTATCCATTGTACTGAGTTGTTTAAATTAACTTTGCATCTCATTTTCATCATTGTACATTAAAGAAGCAGCATCAGTGTTGATGTAAAGGCGTGTCCATTCTGTCTTCATGCACGTGTCATTTTTTTAGACTGACAACTGGCTAAAAGAAAGAGGGGTTCTTAAAGGTCCCTCCAACCATGTGTGCATGCTGAAGATTGTGTGGCCAGGGGGTTTGTCTCCTTCTGGGAGCAATCCGCCGCACATCAATAGAATTCATGTATCACGAACGGTACATTTGATTTTATGGCTTTTAATGGTTTATGATGCTGGCCGCAAAAAAAACACTTCTGGCCTTGTCCCCCACTCATATTTTTCATTAATCACCATGTGGCTCATGCAGGCTCATATGCCGTTATTTGAACAAACAATAAAGCAGCTCTTATTTTCTTTGTTTCCTCTCTGACTGGTTTGACCTTTCTGTGCTTGGTTTGTTTTGACACTGATTTATACCATGACAGCAGCAGTGCCGTTGCTTCATTTTTGCTTGCAGTTATCCTCCAGTTCAAGAAGATACATTTGAGCTTAACTTTTAAAAAAGAAAAAAAAAAAAAGGTGTCTGACCCATATGGATAAAAAAAGCAGCTATATTAACACATCATATTACACTGTATCAGCGTCAGAGATTCCAGCCAGATACGTTTGCAGCTCTCCAAGAATCACTGTACAAAGCACCGCTCAGTCCTTCCTACTGTACAGTCTAACTCAAAGCAGCAGTGGAGGCTCCTCCACTGACATGACAGGTGATTTATCATCCAAGGTCCCCCCCACACCCTTCTTCTTCCCCCCAAACATTAGCAAAGCGCAGGCCAGAGATCTCAAACAGCTCCAGAGCCATTCTGCCTCTCATGGTTCGATGCGTTTGAACCGATCCTCAGTCATAACAGTGATCCATACCTCCCGATGAACACCAGGGCCTTACCTTTACCCACCCTGCAGTGTTGCAACTTGCGAGAGGCGACGCGCACCGCGTAAGAGGTCTGCAACATGACCGCAGTGAGTAACCCAAAACTGCAATACATCACTGCATATTGTTGTAGTCATTTCTGACACCAGGTCCATCATGACAGTCAACAGAGCTTAGGGAAGTTACTCTGTAGTGCTGCTTGGCAGGTACTGTGCTGCAACAAGATGAGTATGTGTATCCGACTCTTCCCGTGGTGCAGTCTGCACGGTGCAATGACTTTAAAGCATCTGAGGATAAATGAAAAATCAAGGAGTTACCATGACATACTAGCCACACCTCCCCTTTCTGTCCTCCCACCCTCCCCCATCTCTGACCGTTCAGGTGCTTCTCATGGTGCGGTGATCAAGGAGCTCGGCCACCTGAGACTTGTGTTGGCTTGCACTGCAGATTAAGGCGCCCCCTTCCCCAAAAGAGGCTTCCGCCCCCCATTGCCTCAGCGGAGCTTCATAAGCCGCTGAATTCCAAGTGCCCTTTAAACACAGTGGTCTGTCAACCTCTTTCCTGCTCCCATTGAGTGAGGCATTGTCTGTTTTAGCCCTGCAGACAGCTGTAAAACAAGGTCAAAGCGGCGCTCTCTCACCACTCTCCCGAGCGCTGGCTCATAGGTGAATCGTCATATTATGGCAAAATAACAAACCGAAAAAAAGGGTTGACTGACAACAGAAAGATTCCTGTTTGCTGAAAGAACCAAAACAATGAGGCTTTTAATTTAACGTCGCAAAGACAGTCGAGGTGTTGCTGCTTTTACAAATACAAGTCTTGTATTTTGACGTCCTGTTTTCATGACAGGGTCAGTGTTTATTATCGTACTGCTGATGTCATTTCATCACGAGCAAAAGCCTGCTGAGTGATCTAAGTAGGAAGGCTTGTACAGGGCAATTACCAGTTACACTTTGCAATATAGAACACCGAGTACTAACCAAGGAGGAAATTGCTTGTTTAATTGATATATCCAGTCATTTCCATTGGTGGATAATAACGAGTTATCGGTTTTCTTTTGACGTTCCTCTTAAAAATGTATATTCTAAGCCAATAATCCACATTTTACTCCACTACATTACCATTTATACACTTGTTACAACTCTCTTATAAAAGTAAATATATTTTCTATATACGTAGAGCTAATATTTTACTTTTGTAGTTTCTTTACATCATTTGAGCCAATTAAACAGTGTTATGAAAAAGTTACCACAGGCTTATGTCTGAAATGTCATCTTCATTTGTATCTAAGAAATACACAATTCATAATAATATTGAATGTGTCACGTGACATATTCTAAATATATTGACAAATACCAATTATTGCCACCTCCCATATATCGTAGGAAAAAAAAAAACAAGAATATTCCAAGAATATAGCATATTATCTCGTAATGTATTCAAAATAAATGTTAAATAATACATGTTGAAATACATACCGGTAAGTATTATCTAAGTGTAAATCTAATACTTAAAAGCAAAATGACAATATGTTGCCTGGATTGTCAAAATATACTGTATTTGGACTATTTTAAAAGTTATTTTTGTACTACATTATATTTTTCATTATATGTTGATGCTTGATCCATAAGAGCTGTCTTAATCCGTTGCTCCTTTATCACTAAAGCTCATATATAGTTTTATCTAGGAGGGGGGCTCTTAAATGCCCAGCTCCATAAGTTCAACATCACACACGGGGTTGACACATCAAGACACATCAGTGTCGAGATGACTTGCAGGATTTTACTGTTTTTGAGTTAAACAGGGGTGACTCATCTGAACAGTGCTCAGTATGTATTCACACATCTAGCGACAGCTTACATACTTCTTGTCTCAAGACTGTCTTGTCTCAGTCTTGAGGAAGTTTGTTCTTTAACAACTTATCATTATCTGTGTTGTCTCTGATTAAGAGTAACTCAGGGACTACTGATTCATTAAGTATCAGTTTGTTCCTGCTGGCAGCTATGCAACATTTTGTACACCGCAGGCTGAAGTCATCCTTATTCATATCAATTAGAGTGTTTTGTTTCATTTGGCAGGAGGGTCTCACAACCACAGAGGTACTTTTGCTCTCTGTTCCGCCTTTTTCCAGCCCAGATTTGCACCATATGTGTACTCTGTCAGCCAATATATAGGTTTAATCTTGGAAGCAACAGCCTAATTCCACATACGCACCATTTCAAACACTCTCGATCTGTACTTTGTGATTTTCTCACATTATCCCTTCAAGGGCCAACACTTACTTGGCTCTGGTTTCCATACCGGTGTACATTTCCATCGCTAATAGGGACTGTAGGGATACAGAACTCAGAGGAAAAAGTGGGGCTGGTCTGCGTGTCTGTGTGTTTGGGTAAGAGGAAGGATATGAAGGGGAAAGGTCTGGTGTCATAAAGACCAAATTTAATGCATCACATGATTGTATCAATTACTCTAAAATGGGGAGAGACAAATAATAAAAGCCAAGCGAAGTGAGATCATGTTTAATGCTGAAACTGACTTTAAAAAGATCGGGAGGGGGGAGTCATAAACTGTAATAAGACATCACACTCATAAACATTACGCAGAGTGGACGATGATCTAAAGAGAAGCTATGCGAGCGGTGCACGGCCCGGATCCACCCACCGTGACTTCCCTCACAACATGACGCCTGCTACGCAAGTCATGTGACTCTGACATGTGTCTCTGAGAGATTGGGTTTCACTAAGATATATATTCCCTTGCTGTAGTTGTCTGCGGGCAATCATGCGTCCATCCCTGCGATAGAAATAGTGGGTGATGATTTTTTTCCTGACGTGGTTCTCACATTTCTCACCAGCAAGTTTTGATTCCCTGTCCCCTTAGAAATGCATTTATCTTCTCCAGCCGGTGGAAACAGGTTCAGCGTGGGACTCCTCACTGATGGATGCAAACATAAATATCAGTGTTTCATCTTGCTAGTTTGAGTTGACACAAGGACATGCTTGACATTAAATGCAAAACCTTCCCATGTAACAAACATTAATCTGCCATCTGATGTGTTTCCACTCGCCAGCACTCACGTTTTACTCAAAGTATGTCCAGAAGGCTAGATGCTGACCATATCACTTTGAGGGGCTTTGTGTTTTCTTCGCGTGTCACATAGTGGACTAATCCGGTGGTGATAAGTGGCACAGGCCATGCCAGCGACAGCTGCCCAGTATTTGGGATATTAACAGCTGTGAACTTTAAGCAGGCAGTGACTCATGAGATTTGATGACAGTCCAGTAGGGGTCCTTGGATCTTTCTTCTGGTACACTTATAGTATACACAGAAACATCCTGGGGACGGAGCCATGTGCATGAGGTCATGGGCTCTTTTTTCCAGTTTGCCTAATAAATGTTGTTACCGACCAGTGATGAGCATTAACACAGTACATAATAACACAAATATAATTACTTTTGTATGCTATGAGTAGTGTGAAGGATTGCAATTTGGAATTTAGCAATTTTGTTTGCAACAATGTTTGCGGTTACCAGGAGGAAGTTATGTTCCTCTTTGTTCAGTGGTGGTTCAGTTTGGTTGAGACGTGTTAGCTCAGTGCAGACACTGAGGTGTGGGAAGGCCTCTTGTCAAAAAGGGAGAATATAAACTCTGGACTCCAAACTTCTGTTTACATGTTGTATCCACTGAACAGGCTCGCTAACATTTGCCAGTGGTAAGCCTTTAGTCAGGAATCAGCTTGTTGTTTCCAGAGTTTGAGAGTGTGTGAAGCTCTTTGAAGCTCAGTCTTTTGACAGAGATGTGTTCGGTGATAAGGGTAATGAAAATGACCAATGTAACTAATTATTTTTGCAGATCAAGTAGAGTACACTTATCTAATACACAATGATAACCTAATCATTTTTTAACTTAATAGGTTTGATATTCACTGTGATGGACTACACAATTCAAGTTAAGAGATAGCTAGTTGGTTTTCATGGATTATGGAAATGAGGCTGTCTGGAATAGTTGTTGTAAAAAGCATCAAAACATCTAAAATGATTTTGCTGTCTTTCTCAGAGTTAGTTAAGAAAATTGATATTTATGTCTGTACATTAAGTGCAGAGAAAAAGGCAGAGGGCGATTAGCCTAGCTTAGCATAATAACTGGAGGCAGGAGGAAACGGAATGCTCACCGTTTAACATGCCGTAACATCTTTGTTTAATATGCACCCAAAAAACAAATGTATGAATAATAAATAGCGGTGTTAAGGGGAGTGACTCAGTGTAATAATATCTTTGAGAACAACATATGTTCCATCCACCGTCTGTTGCTGTTGTCACAGAAATAGTCCACCTGCAACCCATAACTCTATCTGAACCTAAAAACTGATGTTTGTATGTTACTTGTACAGATTAAACAAATGAGATTTGATGTGTTGTTAAATAGTGAGCTTTAAAGGTGATGCAAATGTTTTACGAAGGTAAGGCTTGCTGCTTCTCCCTGCTTCAAGTATTTTTTAATAGGTTAGCTAATCGTTAGCTAGGTTAGCTCCTTCTCCATACCTAACATAAAGGCATGAGAGTGGTGTGGATTATCTTATCCTATAGACAGCGAATACAGGATATGTTTCCCAAGATATATCCTCCACTTACCTTCTCCCCTTTTTTCCCCTCCTTCTTTGTCTCTCACTATTGTTTAAATACAGACGCACACATGCTAGCTCCATCTCGCAGCCCGCCAACCGCTCATTTCAGTCTGTTTGCATTGGTCAGGGTTAACAGGTGATTTCAAGATATCCCACGGCTCATGGGGAAATGCTTTGCTCCTTTAACCTTTAACTTAATGGCTTCACGCCATTAGATGACATCCCTTCATGACATTGCTGGTACTTCTCGCTCTAGGTTTGGCATCAACTAACTACAGTGGTTATAGCATATAACCAAGCTTTGCATTCATCCATAAGTGCTCGGACACATCGTATAATTTCAAAATTACCCTGTGATTTTCATGTGTCTGAACAGAAAAGAAGAAATTACAGGTTAACGTAATAAGTCCCCACAGACCACAGGCAGGACAACTGCCGCACTATTTGTGACCAGCGACCAAATATAACAGTGAGGTCACTTAGGGTGGAAACAGATAACACCGCCCAATGAGAGTTTGGCATGAGGGTTCTCTACTTCCATTGTGGTTGCCCAGAGTAGGGTCTAGGGTTTTGACTGGAGAAAATGTTTATATATATTTTATGTTCTTATAAACTAACCAGCTCAGGCAAGTTTTCACAGTAGTTTTAGTAAATCAGACTGACTTTTAAATGGTGATACTTTATTCAAAAGACCCTGGGTCTTGCAAACCTGTCTATGTGTCATTGTCGCATGACTTCAAGTGAAGAGCATAAAGCTGATGCAGCTCATACGTGGTGTGAATATTCACTTTCTCAGCTCCATTACACAACATACATCTTTCATCAGAAATGAGGATGTCGAAAAGGGAAGCAAGACCTCACTGGCCGGTGTTCATTTTACCATGCAGGACAGAGACACTGAATAATCTGGAAATGTATACATGTTGGTTTTTTTTTTTTTTTTTGCATACCTGTAAATACAGATGGCACACAGATGTTTGCAGCAAAAAGATGCATATCTCCTGTTTTTGGTCCGTATTTTGATAATTGTTTACTCTGCTTTAATCCATTTCCACTTGTGACAAAGCCAAAATGTTTAGGGACAGAAGAACAGAACTTCAATGTTAGACACCAACCTTAAAGGCAGGGAAGGTGATTCTGGAGAAAGACGTCTGACTGTTGAATCTCATTTCCAGGTGGTCAAATACCAACGACTCAGCAATTGACCATCTTTATCAAGATTGCACTGCTGTGTATGTGCACATTTAGAATAGCAAAGAAAGTGTATATGTCAACACTAATTATACTAAAACACTATCGAAAGGAAAAAAAAAGTAAAAAATTAAGTAATGAAACCATCAGCCTGGCATCCACATGACTGCCACAACATTACAATGTTTTTCACTGCACCTGCTGGTGGTTTTGATGCTGTGGCTGATCAGTGCATATCTATAGTTAACCAAGAGCTCTTTTTTTTTTTTTTTGCATGTGGGAAAATTCTGATCGAACCATCATTGCGAAATGTTTCTGTCAAATGATAACTTCCTATTACACCATGACTTGCACAGGGCTTACAAAGTGGAAATCATCATCCAATGGTTAAGAAACCTACAAATGGTAACGTATATTTAATACATGATACGGATGACATTAATCAAACAAAGAGGGGGAAAGGTGAAAAACATCTAAATATTCCGTTGCTTGGTGGATGTTTTTTGCATTACAGTTCCTCCAAAACACAAGGATGACTTGGATTTTCTCAGTGATTCTTTGCCTTTTTTTCATGGCCAGGAGCGGCCAGCTTCAGTGTGTCAGAGGTGCGATTTTTTTAAACTACAATTTGAACGACTACATCCCGCATTGAACTTTGAATGGAAAAGTAATTTTGCTTTCTTTGGCAGAAACTTTAAACGACAAAGAGTTCTCCATCACTGTGACCACCACAACCATTGAAGTGAAATCCGGTGACTGCTTTTGGATCGGATATGAGTTCACCTTTCCAAAGAACAAAGTGACGTTCCCTCTTCACAAGATTTGGTTCCAAGGAGATCCGCAGAACAAAAAAACTCACTTAGAAGAAAACAAAGAAGTTGTCAAATATGAGCAGTCTGGGACAAGATACAATGTCAAGATGAATCCCCTACCACAAGGAGAGTATGAATATGGCTTCAAGTTGGAATGGGGATGTGATCAGACGTATGTTTTTCCAAAGACGATTCGGATCATAGTTTCTGGTGAGAAAAAAATCTTCTGGTTATTTAATGTTGATTGGTTTAAAGTGAAACTCTCGCCAAAAAGCAACCCAGGCTTTATTTGTGAGTGTATGTGAGTCAAACCTTCGTGTAAAAGCGTAATTATGACAAAAGAGGCATTTTTAAGATTTACCTTAGTTTTGTTTTCGGGCAAGCTAATTTTCAGGGGCACTCTTACGCTAGCATCAAAATCGCTATTTCTAAAACAATAAGAAGGCTGGACACAACGTGGAACTTTGCTCGTAGTATCACCAGGGTCTCTACACATGAACATAAGCATTGAGAACCTAATAGGAAGGAGAGTCATGGTGGACCTCCTACCTGTTTGCTCGCACTCGGGGATTGATACCTTTTGTCTGCCATGATGGCGGCGCACCAGAGATGCTACCGCTAACGTGAGTTGTCCAAAAGACTTCTTTTTAGTAAACTCTGTGTACACAAACATTGTTCTCAGTGCTGGTGTTCATGTGTAGAGACCCTGGTGATACTACCAGCAAAGTCTCACGTTGTGTCGAGCCTTCTTAGTGTTTTAAAAATAGTGATTTTGATGCTAGCGTAAGAGTGCGCCGGTGCCCCATTGAAAATTAGCTTGCCCAAGAACAAAAGTATGGTAAATCTTAAAAGTGCCTCTTTTGTTGTCTGTGCTTTCACACAAAGTTTTGACACATATACATTCACAAATAAAGCTTAGGTTGCTTTTTGGCAAGAGTTTTACTTTAACTGTGTTAGAATGAACTGTATATCACATACGGAGAATTCAAAATTGTGAAACATTTGACACTGACTTTCCCTGAAAGACTCACTGCATGGTTGAGGAACAAACTAGAACGTCAGCGTTCAGTGCTAACAGTAACAACTGAGAAAAAAAAAGTGGTTTGTCATTGTTCATTGCACCATGATAATCTTAATTCTGTTTATTTTCAGCATTAACACAAAAACCAAGTGTGAGGATTCCTCCTTTGGTGGAAGGGCAAGATGCCAAACTAGAATGTACTGCTCCACGTTTATGCTTGGAAATCACTCCAAAAATTTACTGGATTGGGATCAAGGATGTTCTGTCCCTGGGAGGAGTTCCTTCTCGCATGATTTTAACCTTCACTCCCTCAGCAGACTATCACAACGCCAACATCACTTGTGTGGCAAATTATGATTCCATCCGTGCTGAGACGACTGTCACCTTAACTGTGAAGTGTAAGCACCCTGCACTGTTTGTCGTCCTACACATGATCAACATGGTATTAGTATCTATATGGGCTTGCCAGGTGTCCCCAAATGACCACAACTGCTCTGTCTATCCGTCTCTTTTGTCAGTTGCTCCTCGGATCCTAAACAGTTCCCAGTGCATGGTCGACAGCAGGCTCCTGGTCTGTGTGTGCATCATTTGGGGGAATCCGCTGCCACTGATCACCTGGCCTTTAGCCTTGCTCACAGACTTCTCAGTTACCAGCTCTAGGAGCAACCAAACAGTGAACAGCACCCTCGTAATGCCCGCTGCTGACTACCAAAACTCCAGTGTAAGATGCATCAGCGACAACGAATTGGGCTGGGCTGACTTTGAAATCCCACTCCAAAACTACAGAGGGGATTTAAGCTTGAAGTGTGAGTAGTCTGTCATATCTGCTCAGTGCACAGTACAAATGTATAATTATACTTGTATTTATTTAGTAATAAATCTGCTGTTGAAACCACATCTTGGTTCTATTGGTTTGAAACGTATTTGACAGGAAATATGAATTTCTTTAGATGGGTTAGATTCCAGTCACAAGTCTGATGCAGTCCACTGCTGGCCAATCGCTGGTGTGTCTTTAAGTGTGAATGTGGCCCTCCTCACAGCCCTGATCGTCTGCACTGTCAAACGGTAAGAATAATAAACTGTCCACAACCAAGTCGCTCCAAATAAGGCCTTATCTCAAAACCGATTAATACTCAACCCAGGGACGGATTTTTCATTTCATTTTACATTTTTGTTTTCCTTTCACATTTGCAGGGGTAAAAGTCAAGAGCGAAGGAAGGAGCTTGGTGAAGAAATGGACCCTTACACTTCCCTGAATCGGGCAGACGATGATCAGCATATCTACAGCAGTATTACTCCGACACCCAGACAAACTACTTAAGTTCACCTTTTGCCTGTTTGCTTCTTTTCTTTTCTTTTCTTTTTTTTCTTATTTGCAACAACAAAGATACAGAGATGGAGTGCAGATGGGGAGATATTGGAGAATGTGGGTTAACGACAGGAGAGATTTAGAGAAATCAATATAAGCTGTAGATGTACAAAGAGAGGACGGCTGTAAAAAGGTCTGAAAAGGTATAACCCAAGGACTCGATCAAAACCTTTAGATGCATTGATTATGGAGTCTGTGGCAGTGGTGACAATAGAAGCAAGCAAAAGGACAGTCTGTAGAACTAATATAAACAAAGATAATAAAATATGGATTTGGTTAATGAATACATAGAGAGGTATGTATCAGCAAGATTCAGCCCATTTGTTTTTGCTGCCGCTCTATATAAACTGGCCGCTGTCGGCCCTGTACCCTCTGCCTGTCCTACGGCTCACATCCATCCCACGTGTTTGTCTTTTGGATGATTTGTGCTATGCTTGTTTTAATATATCCCTTTTGCGCCCTCCCTGTCACACACCCTGAGACAGTTTGTGACAGCTTCATTCAATAAAAGACGGTGAGAATTCTGGAAATGAGGCGTGAAGTGTGTGAAATTGTTTAACATTGAATAACATCCTGTCAGATCACGCCTCTGGTACAAATATCAACCTTGGATGCATCTGTGGCTTGCAGAAACATTAAGATTGTACCCCGACGACTGAGCTGATAAAGTAGCCAAAAACTGTAAATACACAAAGACAGAGTAGCTCAAAATTGTATCTAAGTGCAGCGCTTGAGTAAATGTACTTAGTTACATTCCATCACTGAAAACATATGGAGGAATCACACGACGTGGCGCCTCCTGACAAAAGATGACCAGCATCAGAAAAGGAATAATATTCTCATCTTTTAAAAAAATGCAGTACTATTGTCGTATTGTTGACGGTAGTCATCATTTTCAGACTTTGTCAAAAGCTACATGTGATGGTCAGGATTAATAGAGGCCACCGGCTGTACATGGGGCACGGCAGATCATTCGTCAGTCTGTCTAAATCAGGGCTCATCCTTTTACACACCTACTGAGCTCACTGCTATTCTGCACTCTCACAAAGGATCCGTCTGCTTTTCGCCTCATTTCATTCCCTTACAGCGGGATTAGAGCCTTATAGCTCAAAGGTGTTGTACACGCGCACTAACACACACATGCACATGCACACACACACACACACACACACACACACACACACAGATGAGAAATGTATTTTGGAGTCAGATACAGTTTCCTGACCATGACGCCTTCAAGCAATAGTTTGACATTTTGGGAAATACTTACTTTCTTGCAGGGAGTTCGATGAGACAGTTGATAACACTCTCATTTCTGTCTGTTAAATTTGAAGCTACAGCTGATTGACAGCTGGAAACAGCGGGAGCCGTCGAACCTGTTTTAAAGTACTGTACCAAAAGCTTACCAGCCCCCGAACGCTGACGAATTAACATGTTTGCTTTTAGCAGTGCGTGAAAAAGTTTGAGCTATTCCTTTAACATTAAGCCCAGCATTACCTCTGTTTCCTTACTCTGAGCTTAATTCAAATACTAGACCCCGATCATAATCCTACTGGAAATCCTAGCACTAAAGATAAGCTCTGTCCTAGAAATAATTCAGTATTAACTTGTCAAAGTTTAAAGCAGTATTTTTGTTCCCCTCCGCCACTGACATCCTACCCTTCCTCTCATATTGTTGTGAGTATTTGGTCCCTACAAAGGAAAACACACAGAACCTCACTGTGTTCAATCTCTGCTTGAGCCGACTCTGTCGAAGGAGGGTTTCAGTGAGCCGAGGTGTCCCTCGATGAAGACCTGGTTTTTCCCAGGGAGCCCAGGGAACTTTGGCTCGCAGATAAGCTGGCCTCAGAGATACGAGAACATCTAAAATTAGTGTTGCTAGAATGCTTCAGGGTGGGACAGCTCGAGATTTCGCACTGCACACTAGTAGTCACTTTGTTCAAGTCCCACTGCTGTTCTGCGAGTGCAGCGGTTGCATCTGTGAGAGAGACATAGAACAGAAATACAGCATGCATACAGCAATTCTAGCATACATATCTGTGAAACCACAGGTATGTTGAAACTTAAAATTTCATAATGTTTCTATTTTTGTGTTGTGGCAATACTGTGCTTCTGGTCTCATAAGATTAGTACACAAAAAAACCTCTTGGCTAGGGTTAAGAGAATCATGTTTGTGATCTATCATCGTGTCGTAAATTGACCCAGCGTCCCGTCCCGTGGGTTCACGCAATTTTGGAGTGTCCCCTTTAACAGCGGACCCAATCTTGTCATACAACGGTGCCTGACTGCCACAACACCACCACCCCCTCCACCTCCTGACATGAAAATCTGCTCATGTACATGTTGGAGAATCCAAAATAGAGAAACGGAGGATGCTATGGTAGCTTATGAACCGGTACCACATCAATCAACATGATAGACATTTTTTGCAGACTGTTACAAGATTAGAAGTCATTTAGTACAAATGTGTCATTTGAATAAACAGCATGGATGTATTGTGTCATTAGTGGATAGTAAGATAACAGCTAAGCTAACTGAGCATTAGCATTTGGCGCAGAGAGCTTTATTTCCTCCCTTCCTCCGTTTGTTTTTAACTAAATGATGAAAAAAATGAATGAATGAAATACTTGGGGCAAAGTAAAACAGATAAGAAATATTAAGGAGATGCTCTGGCAGTTATTGTGACTGATCATCACCCGCCAGTCCGAGCTAGCTCAGCTGCAAATTCGCCGACTAGTCCTGCCAGTCGTCCCTACATCACCAACTCTTTAACCGAGCAAACGTCACTTTGTGCTGTGACCACCGTTGTTGACAGATGTAATGGTGCCTTGTCATGCCGCTGAATAGGAGACTATTTCCATGCAATATACCTTTTTCACAGCAGACATTTAAGTAGGAAAAGCACAGGTGGAACTAATAACGACGGTTTTGTTCTATTCAAGTGTCCCAGTAAGCCACGACAGTGTGACAGTGAAACAGCTTGCACAAAACCTCCGAAACTGAAGCTACTAAACGGCATCCGGCCATTATAAATTTTGTTACGCACACTTGTGCATTTCCAACTGTGAAATGTTGAGATGTCCTAAATGAACAGCCCATCTTTGGTGGCTAATAGAATTACAATTGAAATAGAATTGAAATTTGCTGGAACTTGAAACACATCCAGTGCAAAATGGGAAGATTTGAGAGTTTAATAGACAGCACCATTGCCAGATGATGTTACGCTGATATACATCTTCCTGGCCTTCCAATCGCAACTACCTCAGTTCTCAATACCTTTTGAATAGAAAGGCGCAAAGGTTGTTTCCCATCTCCAAAACTAAAACTACCTGCAGCCAAGAGGAAATGGGTGCAACGGCGAGTAATCGGCTGTCCACTTTCACCTTATCTTGAGATATAGACGAACAGTCTCCGCCGCTTATTTAATCATGATATCTGTGTGTATATTTATGCATGTGGGTCTGTGTGTGTGTGTGTGTGTGTGTGTGTGTGTGTGTGTGTGTGTGTGTGTGTGTGTGTGTGTGTGTGTGTGCAGTGCAGATGTGTTTGATTTATGTTTGGTGCACCGAGTCAAATCTGACGCCAGATCATTGTTTGCGGCGACTATCTCATACACGACTTCAAAGATCCTGCATCCACAAATCTAATCTGGATCAAACGGCACTACGGTGGAAACCTCAAGTCTTTACGCATTCATTGAGAGTCGCAGCTGTGCCAAGCAGTCCCATGATTTGATAACAGATAAGAACGCGAGACCTGCGCAAATGTGCTGGAGAAAGTAGATGGTTCGGAAACCAGAACCATTTGACCCTTTTTATTGAAAAGAACTCTCCAGATTTCAATAATCCAAAACAGGCGGCGCGAATCGAAAGTTCAGAAATGAAAACATTTTATGATGATAAATCCATCCCTCACATCCAAGAGCACACGTTGTTCTACAGCAGGCTTGAACTATGACCTCCGGCAGGTTCATGGCATCACGGTCTCATGAGAAAAGGTTGAGTACCCCCTTCTTCCCCGCCACCTCTACCCACTCCAACCAGAAGAGAAGAAAAAAAAAAGAGGCCTGTTTCAAATCCAGAACTGTGTAAATCCTGTGGCATGAGTCCATGAAGTGGTCCTGGGGGTGAGGATAGTGTTTGGGGGATTAGCCCCAGTCCAGGTGGTCTTCATTTAGCCACCCCCCCAACCCCCCCATCAGGGGGCAGTGGGCTGCTGTAAGAGCTCAGCACGTGGTCATCACAGCTTCCACCCGGTTCTGATCTCTTGTCCATCCACCTCTCTGTCCGCTCTGTTTTTTTTTGTTTTTTTTTGTTCTCAGCGGTGTGCACCTGAGCGCTTGCAGCTCATAAAACACTGTTGAATCTCTATTAAACATGACCGGGTCCGTTGTGCACTGCATATCTCATCAGGTTGCCCGTGTTTTGCAGCCGCGGTACCAGATAATTACTAATCCAAAATTGTTGCAGAGGAAAGCAAAAGCGGAGGCATAGATTGTTCAGTTACTTGGCGTGTAAACAAGCGTGACAAGAGTATCCCGTGGAAGACAGAGAGAGAGAGGAGAAGTCAAGGATGGGAAAGAGGAACATGGCAACAATCGCGATGACGGCAACGATAATGATCCACCAAAAAAAAAAAAGAAACATATCCACGTACGTCCTCCTATACATCTTCCCCCTCGCTCCTTAGATAGGTGTTCCAGGTATTGTCCCTCTGCTAGCTAGAGTTTGAAGTTGTGTAAACAGGTCTAAATGGCAGGGAAGCTGCTGAAGATCTGAGAGACGCTCTGATCAAAGGCGCCTTTACATGCAGCCGGTGTCAGTGCTCTGCATGTGTGTGTGTGTGAGAGTGTGTGTGCGTCCCACGATGAGATGACAGACATAGATCCGTCTGGTGTGGTTCTTTTTAGAGGCCCGGTTGCATTTTTGACAGCCTCTGTTTGCACAACACAAGCCTTGGGAAAGCGCACCCACCTGCACCAGAGCTTTGCAGAGCGCCTCACATGGACCCTTTCCTGCTGGACCGAGGCCACCACACGTGCTCAGTGAGCGTAAGGAGAGAAAAAAAAAAAAAGCAGATCTAATGCTGACGTTTTAAAGAACATCTGGAAGGAAATCAATGGGGGACACTGAATGGACAAATTACTCTGCTTTATCTCACTCGGCAAGTGGCATGTGAGTGATGGACAAATTCCCAGGTAAAAATCTTTGTGAGTTAAAGACACCTTTATCCTCGACACCTCTTGAGCAAACAAAGAAGAGAAAGAGGAAGGGTGAGGGAGAGGGAAAAGCCGAGGGGGTTGAGTTCACGACGGCTTCCCTGCTCAGCAAGAACTAGCCTTTGAAAATCCCTTTAACAAAAAGAAACGGAGCAGAGTAAATGTCTGTCCAGGAAGTCCAAACTCTGAAGCGTTTTTTCGCCGATTATTGTTCGAGGTGACATTGCATGAGAGCTCCTTTGGCTGGGCTGCTTCCATGCAGTCCAATCCGGAGTTAAAGGGACCACCCATTAGCCTTGCCTGAAGAAAATGCCCATTCAGTCTCGGCGCCTATTCACAGACCTGCCTGTCTCTCGGGGCTCGCTCCTGGCCGAAGAGAGGGAGGGGGTGGATGGCAGGGTTCCTAAAAGCGGGGATCTGGAGAATGACGTCTGGTTGCCGTGGACCGCTGAACGGCCCAGAGTCAAGGGGGTCTCCTGCTGCTGGAGAGCAGGGCTTTGATTCGCCACTCAGCTCCACAGCCGTGTCCCAGAACAATCGACAGCTAAAACCCCGGGGGCCAGGCTTGGTGAGAGGAGAGGTTAGCGGTAGGGTGGGCGCATGTTGTGCATGGTGGTGACAGTGACATTGACAATGATGGGGGGACAATGTGGCGGCAAGCAGCTGTGTGGGAGGTGACAGTGGGGTGAGGAGAGAGGTTGAGTATGGAGGGACTCTGCTAACAGACTTCTTGGACTGAAGCGTCGGAGTGAAAGGGGCAGGCTTCGGTTGTTGGCCAGCTTTCATTTGTGCAGTAAACAGCTAGGTAGCTATTGAAAGTGGGTTTAGCTCCTTTTTGTGCGTGTAGGGATCACAAACACAGGCACAAATGTGCGGTTCTTTGCTTTCTCTGCGTTGATATTAGTCAATTAGAGGAGAGTCATTATGTTTGACTCTCTCGTTGTCTGTCATATTAGTGCTGCGGCGTTGAAGGGCAGCCTTGACAGAGCCCTCATGGCTCCAGCAGATGGAAAATCGGGGCCCACCTGAGTTCAGCCTCACGTCTGCTTCACATTACAGTTTCCAACATCTGACAGTGTGGCTCACATTAAGGGAAGCTGCGCAGCACTGCACTGAGATTGGAAGTTGATTCAGATTTGATAGATGTGCGTTGAAGGGAATGACCCAGTTACGTGGCAATTCATCAGTTGCAACAAGCTCACAAACAGAACCCCCACGACTGTTTTACTGCATTTTATTGGGTGTCCCCAAAAACTTCATTTCCTTTGACAGTTTTTAAAGCTGTGTGAGGTTTCCTTCCCTTCAACACCTGACTTGTTGCCCATTTACCCAGTGTGTTTGTGTTACAGCCCATGCAGCGATCAATATTGCACCAGGAACAGGTCCGTAAGTGGGGAAGCAATTGCCAACATAAAAAAAAGTAAAAGTGTGGGTTTATTCTGACTTCCACCGACTGTCCTGTTGCAGGAATTCTTGGAGGCAGATGGTACACAGAGCTTAGAATCACTCTGCAGGTAGAGCTACTTAATTGTTTGGTACTTTGCACATTTACTTTATGGCGCACTATAAACATGCAGTTTAAATTCATGTTTCCATTCACTGTTACTGAGCTAGTATTGATCAGCTGTGAAACCCCTGCAGACTGTGTTAACGTGTTACCATGAAATTTCACCCATTAAGTCAGGGACCTACTGTAGTTGCACACACATGCATGCAGTCTGTCCAGTACACATAGACAGTACAGTCATATGAACATGAACATACACACAGCGCAGAGACTTGAGCGCAGTGTGTGTGAATTCAGTTCTGTGCAGCGTCTTCAATGCTACATGCCACCTCAGCAGAAAGACCTTGTTTTAAATTAGACAGCCTCATCCCAGAAGAGACTCCCAACACTGAACTCCTCCCTTCTCCTTGAGCTTGATGGGGCCCAGAGAAGGAGCCCCCAGAATGCTGATAACTCCCCCCTGCCATTCACGGGCACTCTGGTTCATATTTTTGTGGAGGTCCATTGACTTTCTCCTTTTCAGTCTCCCTTTAATCCCTAGGTCTGTGTCCTCAGTGGCTCTCTACAGAGGGGCTATTATTCAGGGCCTTATTACTGCGCCCCTCGCGGCTTATCTCCTTCCTGGTGACAGTCTTTTCAAGCCTCTCCCTAATGACCTGGGGAAGCTCACATGCTCAACTTCCCAGGGCTGCGGGGCCCCGCTGATGTCAGAGGGGGTGGCCCCCACGCAGGGGCTCCTGGGTCCTGCCAAAGAAAAAGAGAGAGGCACGGAAAGGTCCTGCCACAGCCACTGACGCATCTTACATTGACACTCCACACATCCGCTGCTCCTTCTTCCACTCGCGCAGGTGACAAAGCAGCGTGCAGGGGGAGTCTAGACCCTACAAGGGACGGGCTCGGAAGACCTCGAATCATTCTGATTTAAATGAGCTCATCAGTGGTAGTGGTGTCAGAATCTGTTTGGACCTGGTATATGTGGTACCTTTGTTGGGATTTTTTTTTTTTTTTTTTGTCACAAGGACAGAATGAAATCAGAGCTTGTGGTGCTGCGTCAGGTGCTGTCACATGACTTTTCCAGCAAACTTCAAGTGAGGTGAAAAATGATGGCGCTGCTCTCATTTGTTAAATGATCCAAACCTCATGTTTATATTCAAAAGTGGTCTGCTGGCACACGTTGTGATACATTCTGTATCTTTAAGCCTTGATTAAAAGTCTGCTACAGCCAGCCATTCGTCTCTGTCAAGACAAGTGAGGGGATTGAATTGCATTTTTTTTATGAGTGAAAGCTTTTCATTCTACTTACATGGAATTTCTTGTCCCAGTAAATCAAAAGAATGGATCCCCAGATAGGATCTCTGTTTCTATTCAATCATACTAGATTGCCTCAGACTCCCTTACAGCATGTCCAAAACACTGCATTACAATGTACAACAAATATCATGCATTGAGGCTATTGAAGCGCGGAAAACTCCAGCTGTTTTCAGCCCAGCTTGGTCATTCACATGCAGTTTGAGATCGCATGGATGCTATAGGGATCAGTGAGGAGGAATGAACTCTCTTTTAGGTGATTGTCAGTGTCCTACTGCTGCACCCTCTAATTATCATCCCCATCTCACTGCTTAACCCTGTGGTGTCTTTGGAGAGGTTGGAAAGGGACATGGCTGTCCATTATACTTTCATCTTAGATTGGAACCCCAGGATACAATGAGCTGGCTACGATTCGGTCATCGGAGCAGGCCTGCTGCTGTCTGCTGTATACAGAGATCCTGGGAAATGCGACACAGGTGTCTTGCTGCTCTCTCACATGGCAGGCAGGCCCGTCGCCCCGAGGCCGAGGGGAAACGATGGTCCTTAGTGTTTATGTCTCTGAATCATAAACTACTTAAGACTTTGAGAAAACACGTTGAACTGGTTCAATTAAGAAAGTAATGGCTTTAGTGAGGCTATTTACAGCACAAAAAAGCTGTAGACATGCTGGGCAAGCCCCAGAGGAGGTAACATAGTCTTCTGCTGCTTATTTTCTTCCTCCCTACATCCCCATCTGGTCAACTTTTAGCAAAATTACATTACAAGACTATTCAGTCAGCTCTGTGAGTTTAGGAGAAGTATGAATTTGGGTCCAACAGAGCAAAAAAATATGGTCGGAACAAATCTGTCTTTATTCAAAAGAATAAACAACAGTAAAACGTTCATGATCCAAACGATCCATCGTAAATATCCCTCAGAGTTTACAGTCTAACTTCCTGTTAAAACTTTGATCCCAAAGTCAACAGAATTGATGTGTGTTTGTTCACAGGCTGTTCGCATTCAGGGATTATTACCAATTATTTGGAGCAGGAACTTTCAGTGTCCCCTTAAGATGAAGTGGTGTCCGTTATCTGGCGAGGGTGTCGCTCTGTTTACAACTCGCCTTATTTGACTGCTTGTGTGTCACTTTGCTTAAAGATTTACAGCAGTTACTTTGGCAAGCATATTTTCATAAAACATGCAGAAGTCTATTTATGAAACTATCAAAAAGGTTTGGTACTTTGGTAAGTAAAATCCTTATATTTACACGTGCTGTGCATTCACACTCAGCACACAAACACTTGACCTTGCCGATGGAGCTCTGGTTTCATGCATTCACACCACTTGGCCAATCAGTTGAAGTCCCAGCTCAGATTACTGGTCTCATATAAGTGGCCACTGTGAAGTTAGCTAGCACGGTGGCTAAGGCAATAGAGAAGAGCTGACACGGGCACCCCAAAATTTGCTTATTTATCAAATCTCATATTGCAGGACTGAACAAAATCACCCATCACAGATTTGCGGGCATGCCTGAAGTAACTAATACTTTATTAGATCACAAAGTTGCCACCCTCCCAGAAAAGTACCCGCAAACACCTTCCCCTCTCCCACTAATACGTTTCCTTTCACCAGAACTAATGGAATCTGCAAAGCCTTTTGGAGCGGAGCCACTGATGCCCTTTAACCCTCCACTTTGTGTTTGGGCTTTTAGCCTTTTAATTACCCCAAAACACATATTTCCCACTGCATCCACCAACAAGGTGAGTGACGAGACAGAGGAATGTGAAGGTAAGAGCAGACGCTCTGAGGACTGTTCCGTGAAGGAAGTTGAAACCTAACAGCAGCTTAAACCAACTGCACACCCAGAACTTCAACAAAGCATCTGTGCGTCGGTGAAAAGAGAAGGATTATGCGCAGACTGTTAAACAGGCAATCAAATTGGTTGGAAATCCATTTGCTGGTGGAGCCATTGTGGTCTTGTGCCAAAAAGTGCCTTCCCTTGTGAGCGCATGAGTCCCATTTGTAAATGCTCCGTGCATCAGACGCCCCATTAAGGAGACATACGAGAAAGTGCGAAGTCTGTGACAAAGACGTTTATACACTACCGTCATTTGCTGATGCAGTTTGGTTCTTCCACTTTACTCTTTGTCTTTAGTAAGAAAACATCCACCCATATTCTTTTTTTTTCTAATCTGTTTGTGTAAACAGAATAAATATTGGTTCAAATTACAGTTAGATGAGGTAATGTGTTGTCTTAATCCCGACAAGTCAGCGCCACATCCTGAGATCAGACACGCGGCCGCGTCGTCGCCTGGGACGGACTTAACTCCAGCGGTTGTGGATCCTGACAACTCGGCTGAGCTAAAAAGAAGACCCGAGGACCGTGTTCCTGGAAGGTAACGACTGCCATCAAAAGAACAGGGGAAAGGGGGGGGCTGTGATAATAATGGAAAAGTGTTTTGACATCCAGGTTTAAGTAATTATTGGATTAAGATAAGAGGGGAATTCCATCCGATGTGAGGTAAAACAAACAAAACAGGAGATTGCAAATTATTCCACCAACAGCAGAGGTCTCGCCGTGGCCTCGGGGCAGGTGTAGCACACACTCACATTACATCATGGATGTAATGACACATGGAACAATGGAAAAATGCGTGTTGGTACACTACTGAGGAGCCCTGTAGCCTCCCTGAAGGGTCAGTGTCAGGGCAGAAGGATTCCATACTATACAGGAGAAAAGTTTATGAATGTATTGCAAGTGAATATGCGGCAAACTTGTAAAAAAAAAAAAAAAAAAAAATGCTTGATTCCTGACACCGAGCTAACTGTGACTCAACTTGTTCCACATCCTCTGTGTCTGTGTGTTCTCTAATTAAAAATGGTACAGCAAAATGTAACATGTAATCAAAGCCAAGGAGGCACAGGTCTTCTTTTTTTTTTTCTTTTTTCTCCCAGATGCAGGTGGAAACAAATACTAATCCTGTTCAAGCAAACTGGGTTAGAACATGCAGATGCACAGGCAGACAGAACTCAGACAAAACAAACGTTGCAATTGTATCGCTGTCCTACTTTTTGATATAAGATTGTCCGCATCGTGTTTTACTTTCAGTTGAACCTCCTTTATGCAACTTTTTTCCATCTCAGACTAGCTTTCCTGGGGGGCATTACCTCCATTTGTTACACTTCTGCATCGCACTGGGGGTGGTGGATGTTTGCAAAGCGTGTCTGACTTTCACGGTGAAGGCCAGATTCTGTGTCACCATATCCACCATACCCACATCGCTCCCCCTGACCTGATGCAACAGAAGGTTTGTGACACAGAACCGCCTGGAATCTTATCCATTGAGAAACAGCGTTCAGTGGTGTTCTCTATTGGAGATGAATGTAGATGAACAAGTATTTTATATGTGTAGTTTATGGGGGATTCTCAAACAACTCAAGCAGCCACTCCTTCTGCTTCTGTCTTTTTTCTTTCCAGCGTCATATTCTTTCCTTTTTTGCTCGTCCAAACTTTTTTTCAGCCTTTTCTGTCTTCTGTCTTTCTTCTCCGCCTGCAATAAATCAGCATGTTTCACCAGTCTGGTGAGGAGGGAGACGAAGTGCACACCCTGCCCTCTGACCCGGCGCTTACCACCTGAAAGGACATTAGAGGTAATGATACCTCTTCAGACATCACAAGAAATCACTGCCCTGTTACCCACAGACATTGTTCCTCACATACCAAGCAGCCCACGAACTCATCCCCCGCCATAAAACAAATCAAACTGCAGCAACACGACTCAGCAGACGTGCTAACGCCCTTTTTCCATAACACTTAAAGTATATGACCCATAGAAGCCGTGGTGAGTATCTTTCTCTTCTGGCATCTGTCTGACACACCTCAATTTGTCTTCCTTATCCCTTGAGGACCTGTGTTGTGGTCATGTGTTTATGGAGAGAATATAGCTTTACAACTGCCAGTCAGCATTCCCAGTTTTAGTTTTAGTCAGTCACTGTCACAATGCTGACATGGCTGCACAACAGTGTTATGTTATTCTCCTAACTTGCCTTTAGTTTCTTTCACAGAGCCTTTCCAAAACTAAAATCACGAAGCAAAACACATAAGGAATGGTTTAAACATTGGGTTTGTCACAGAGGTGATCTCAATAAAGGTAGAGGCAAGGCAAGTTTATCTACGTAGTACCATTCCGACACAAGGTAATACAATTAGCTCTACAGAGAAATCAGGAAAATATTTTTGGACAAATCCATTTATCTTTACATTTAGAACCAGAAGGTTGCAAGCTGTGATCCCATCCTCCAAGTTTAGTGGAAATTGGTTTGGCGGTAATCTGGCTGATGAACCAACCAACCGACAAATAAACAGACAGTGGTGTCAACACAACCACCATGGCAGAGCTGGTAACTAAGCGGGATAACACTCAGCGAATGGTTGTGAAACAGAGTTATCTGGAGCCCGATCTGACCCACCACACACCCCCTTTCTCCTCCTCTAGCTGTAGGGACGCAGAGGGAAGTAGGTGATCGGCTCACTACAGAGAGCAAACAGTGTTATTCAGCCTAGTTCAGACATGGCGACGTGCGTCTCCTGATAGCATCTGTAGTCTATCAGTGACAGACAGGGTGTGGCATGGCAGATTCAAGGGTTTGGGAAGTGTGTGTGTGTACATCAGTGTTGGATGTTGGGGAGCCTGCTGGACAAATACTTCAGGTGATCTGTCAGGAATGGAATGGAGATGACCGGCCATAACCTGAGTTCACCTATGCTTTGGAGTTTTTTTGTGAATGGGGCCAGTGTCCCTCTCGGAGGGGATGTGTTGAAACAACTTCTGCAACTGACTGCAACAACTGCTTTAAAGAATTTTCAGTGTACAACTTTTGCATTTGAGGACACACTTATACGTCTTGCACCCTAACCCTGACCTTTTACGTCTTGTTGTCATTGAACATGTTGTTATTAGTGAGAGTCGAGTGACCCCATGGCGCAAACAAAAGAGAATATAAATATTCAAATAGTCAATCAAGTCGCCCATCCCAATGCATCAGTGTTTGACAAGCTGGAACTGAGACTGTAAAAAGAAACTATATGGAGCACATAGCTTCAGCTCAAATCCAAGATTGTGAGGAAACATGGCAGAATAAAGCACCAAAAAGTAACCCTCTGGTGAAAGGTACGTGATTGTTGAGACTCATCCCCAGGTCGTCAAATCTTTGGTTTGGTGTCCAACGATCCGTGGAGACAATTTACTGTCTTTATCCAGTAAATTAGATTCTGATGCTTTAAACTGAAAAAAAAAACAAAAAAACGTGTAAATAATAATAATAATGATAACAAAAGAGGTGACTACAGGCTAGCAGCAAGAAGGACATCATGTTATTAGTTATATCACACATGAATATTGCAGTAGTGTACTTCCCTGAATGAAAGAATAAAAGCAATATCTTGCCCAGACTACTGACAAATACTTTACAACATGAACCAAAAAAAGATGCATTAACTCTAATCTCAGTTGTCAACACCCACAAAATCTGTGGACTCTGTGCAGGACTACCCAGCGATAGTTGCAGCAATAATCCCGGCCTGTAATCTGTAGGACTCCATTTCCCAACAGTGCCCTGGTCTGTGCTCGCGGCTCCCTCCGTGGACTCGGCCTGACACTCGTCTTCAGCGAGCGCTTCTGCCTCTGCGTTTGATCTACTCTTCAATTACACCATGTAGCAATCATCTCCGCATCCCAAAGATGGTGATTGAAGTTAAAAGGATTCACACCGATAATTTACCGACACACTCGGCTGTGTAACGGCTGCCGCTTTTTTCAGAAAGCGGAGTTTTAAGGAGAGTCTACGACTTTGTTGTTTTTGATCCTTTAATTGGAGATGCTTATTTTTTCCGGTTGATTTCCCTGCCCTACAGTAGTAACCGTACGATCCTACACGCTGTCGCACACAGAGCTACAGACGGCGCTGCTGTGTGTTCTGGCTGGTGATGACACCCTCAGTTTTACATGACAGCTAAGTACTCGGAAATGGGGCCCCCCCCCCCATTCTGAACTTCCACAAACCTTTCTTTATGTGACAGGATTTTCCAGAGGTGCAAAGGTGAAGCGTGAGTGACTTGAAATCTATTGAAAAACTTGTACCACTTCTTGAGGGGAACACGAAAGGGTTTAACACAGCACAGACACACAAAACACAACACGTGACTTAACACCGAGCAGGATTAACACCTGACGCATCCGGTTAAACTGAATCGTCTTTACTGGAACTGAAAATACAGGTGATAGTTAACATCACCCTCAGCATTACCAGCTCAGGTGTCGACGTCCATATTTCAAGAAGGAATGTGACCAAATAAGTGGCTGAGGCTTTGAGAAATCTGGCCTTCTTTTGACACGGTAAGTTTATCCTTATCACATAATTCATCACAGCCTGTTCAGTTATTTAATGCCCCTCCGAACCCTGCATCGGCTACTGGTAGCTGCTCAGTTCCAAGAAACTTCCCGATTGCTTCTCTGCAGCGCTGGAAATGGCTCAAGCCCATCCAACCCATACACACCCCCACCCGGTGGTGCTCTCTAGATACAAGGAGGGCCCGGGGACAGCAGCAACCCTACACATTTTAAGCTCTCCTTTTCAGACTGCAACCATATAAAGTAAAAAGGAACTGTGTATTTTAGATGGGAATCCATAAATGTGACAAGTAAACAGTATATGATAAATGCGGTAAATGGCACTTGAATTTATGATGCGGCTACGTGTGATGATGACAGCTCATACTTTTATGTAAAAAAAAAAAAAAAAAGAATAGTTTGATAAACCAGTGACTCCTAAAACAACATATATCATTTGTTTATCATTGGAATGGTTTGGCTGCTGCATCGTTTATCGTTGTTCCAAAAATGACAGTTACGTACATACTTTACATTCCAAGCGTGACATCACTTTACTACATTAGTAAGTTGAATTCTGATTATATACTGAAAACAACGAGCAGTCCGGGTAAAAGTCCTGTGCTCAAGACGAACATCTCTCCCGACCCCCTTCTTACCTAAACCTGACTTCCCCCCTTTGCTGCCGTGATAACCACTAGTGCCACTAGAGGTCATAGTAAGCTGCTTTCACCTTCGGCCCACATGGTAATTTTTCTGATGAAGATGGGCTGGATGAAGACTGGAGGATTACTTATGATCACCAGACACCCCTTGTCTGCCAAACAACACAAACAGTTGAGGTCGGAGTGCAAACGGTGGCGACAGGAGCGGACGTGTCCCACTCCACAGGTTGGAAAGAGAGGACGGAGAAGCTGGTCATTTATGTCTTCCTTGACATATAATAGGTACAGTATATTAATATTCATAATAACAGATAGCAGATAATCATGCGATCTGACATCTATCTACTACTGTTGGTTTTCACTCTTCACTTCACTGATGATTACAATGATTCTGCTCAGAACTGGTGGAGACGTGAACTGGTTTGCTTGATAGCACCAAGGTTCAACTAATCCTGTGCAGAACTGCTTAAGGGACCCGAGCAAATCTGGTGGAAATGGGGAAGAAGAGGCTCGACATTTCATTTGGGATGGAGGAAAAGGCTCAGCAAGCCCTTCATGACATTTAAAGAACGCAACTTTGTGGTCTGTGTGTTTTCCTAAGGATTCAGCCCCTGAATTGTGTCACACGTACAACTTGTTTTATCAAAGACAGTAAAGTCAAGAAAAACAGTTTGAAAGTGTATTGTCCTTCACAGTGAGTTTGTTTGTTCAGTCAAGAAACTGAAGAGAGTTTGTTTAATAAGTTTGTTTAGCCACAAAAAAAAATAAAAAAATCAGTAATGATTCATGTCTGATAAAAAGAAATTTCCCTCAGAAGTGCACCTTTAAGGTCACAACTAACAACCAGGTTGTAAAGTACCTTTGCCTGTATATAAATATCTGGAATAAGGAATATAGACGTAGCTAGATGTTTTACTGCTTGTGCTATTTTGATTTTTTTTTTTTTTTTTTTTTTTAAATCAGGAAATCCTCTGCTCATGATGGGGGGCAGCGTCAACACAAGAGCCATTTATTGCCGTACCTCTCACACACATACTGTAACCATCCTGTCCACCATTGTTGTGCGGTTTAATCCATAGATTAAGTCTGCGGTGCTCAATCCTCCATATCATCCACAGCCACCATTTTCTGAGCTGTTCTTATTTATAGTCCACTAAACACTGCCACCGACCGTTTTCACTGCGGATAAAGGATAAATCCCGGGGATTAGGATGATTCAGCATTTAGAGTGTGTGCTGAAAAGGGCTTGCCGGGCGTTAACCTCAAGTGTAATCAATGCACAAGACAAAACGGCCTTGGAGACCGGGAGGGATGAATCACATGATAAACACTTTCTGATAATTAATGGAAACTCAATGTGTGTACCTCTGAGGGGCGATTATGAGATTAATGCTGTGACCACAAAGAGAACACAATCCCGGGTTTCTCTGGAACCGTGACCTGGATACTAATATTTTTTTTCTTTTTGTGTACCTGTTATGTATTTCGGTGGATTAAGCAAGTTATAACAGAGAGCGTAGCTGTAAGGGAGGACACAGGACGGGACTCATTAAGCTGATATTACTGGATGACTTTCACCTGACTCATTAAAATGTCCTACCTGTACTCGTGTTATTTCAGCCATAAAAAGAGCACAAACCTCACCCAGAAAAAGTTACGGTGAATGTCAGCGTATCAACCCTTTCATGTCTCTTCTTCACTCTTTCGTCGGCGCGGCCCTTTACCTTCATCCGTCAACGCGTCGCAGCAGGTTTTCAAGAAAAAAAAAAAAAAGAGGAACAAATAAGGCGCAGCATTGTTTTATAGTTTGAAGAATAAACCACCTGTGGCGGTCTTTTGTCATCTGCGAGCTGAGAATATTCTCAAGGCCTCAAAGTTGACGTCTAGACCCGCTTTGAAGTTCGAGGGGAGCAGCTCATTGTGGGAGATCGGAACAACCCCTCCAATCCGCCTCGGGTTATTTATCTAGCCAAAGACTGGTGTTTTCAAGAGCATTACAGAATGACAATGCGCAGGGGGAAACCATGAAAAGAGAGATCAGAAAACCTTCAACAAATTAGGAATTTGTATCATTTGAAAAAAAAATCTGCTTTTGTGTGCAGAGGCTCCGGCAGATTAGTGTCCCGGCCCACCTGGGGTTGAATCCTTCTTCACATCTTTAAATGTCTCAGAAAAGAAAAAAGAAAAAAAAAAAATCCTCTCCAGGGTTTTTGGCATTCCTTATGGAAAACTTGCGTGGCACAAGTAAGCATGAAAAAAGGAGAGAACAACTCAGATGTCAGTGACTTGACCCCTGACTCCTCACTGGCCCTGGGCAGCCAATCAGAGTCTGCCTTTGTCAAGAAGGAAACCTGTCATTATTCCCCCCAGAATCACAAGTTAAATCAACTAACAAGCCTGTTTGTTTTCTTCCACTCATCTGTGTATTGAGGTTCCTCCTTTGGTGTTAATATCAGGGGGAATGTTTGCAATCGCAACACATGTGCCGCTGGTCTCTTTGTGGCTGTGAAGCTCTGGATTAGCACTGACGAGCGTTGGATTACAGGGTCCCCGCCGGGATGTCAAAGGGCCGCGCTGGCTCCTTTCACCTCCGCCCTCAGTGGAGCAAAGCATCAGTGGCAGGGGCTACCTACCATTAATGATTTGCTTCAGGAAGATCAGAAGGCCTTTTCAGCATTCAGGGTCACTATTGACCCTCAGCAGACCCCCCCATTCCAATGAATTACGCCCCAGTTATATCTTGGAGAGCCCACACAAAAGGATCCCCCATAGAAATCGGGATCAAAACAATGGAGGTTATAGGCTCAACGAGAACCAGCGTGCAGTTTGGAGCGCTGACCACAGGGAAGTGAGGCATTGTGTACATACAATACAAAGTGGCAGCTCTCATTATAAAACAGATACAAGATTTGTAGCAGAAAGAGGAAAATTAATTTAGGATGGACACTGCAAACATTCAAAAATCAAAACATTTGATGATTGCTGAAGTAATTTCTATAAATGGAATATGATATTCCTACATATAAAAAGACAATTCACACTTTAATTGTGTGTACGAAATCATTGTGTGCGCGCTTCATCAGTTCCTCACTGCTTCCCTGGTTGTTCCCTGCCAAATCCAACTGAGCCATGAGCTAAGTTGCTAACAGTGGCTAGCTACAGCCAAGGGCAGCAAGCAAAGTACAAATGACTCCTTTAAGATTTAAAGGTTCATTACACAGTATTTACTGGGATTCAGGGCGATCTATCGGCAGAAAGGGAATACAATTTTCATGGTTTTGTTTCATTGGAGTATAACGGTGAAACTAAGAATCGTTGTGTTTTCATTACCTTACAATTATCCTTTTATATATCCAGAAGAAGCAGGTCATCCTCTGTAGGAGTCCGCCTTGTTGCACTGCCATGTTTCAACAGTTGCCCACAATGGCTCCAAAAAGGGCCCTTCACATTTTTTGTGGCCACTAAAGGGGAGGGTAAGAAAAAGTAAAAGAAAAAAGAGCTGAAATTACCGTTCCGGTTAAACTGCCCTCCATTTTTGCCAGATGCCTCATGACAACTCTGTTCACAGTGTGCTACCCAACGTTTGACTCATAATCATGACGCACATCAATTGATCGATGTGTCCTCATACCCACTAACGGAGGGTTTGGGTCTGTAAAACTTCAGAGTGTAACCGCTTGTTTTTATCAGCGTTTTCCGATTGCATGTTTTATGTCTTCATCAAGGAGAGTTAGTAGGTATGAGCAAATGTGCTCCTAAACTCTGCTTTAGTATCCTTTTTTTCTCATATTAAAATGTAACAAATATCCCTAAAAGATGTGTCCATGTGTCATGCCCAGTTAGATTCAGGTGCTTGCGTGCATGCCTGTGCATTGCATGACTCGTGGCTTTTTGCCAAACATCCCAGAAAACACCCAGCTAACAAGTAGCCTTCAGGCAGCGGAGATGCCAGGGGAGGCCATTCTCTCTCTCTCTCTCTCTCTCTCTTTTTTTTTTTTTTCTCATGCTGGTGCGCTCGGCTGGACAGATAATTTTGGGATTGTGGCCAGAGATTTTTTGAGGGAATATGAGAGGGCAACCTCCTGCAATCAGGCAATGTCGGTGACCACTCGAGTGCAACGCAACAGCAAGCTGCCACTCAGGATGCCGCCCGATCATTCCTTAGAAGCAGACTCCTGATGAGCTGCGAGTGTGTGTGTGTGTGTGTGTGTGTGTGTGTGTGTGTGTGTGTGTGTGTGTTTCATAGACCCAGGGAAAATACTGGACAATCCAACAGCTGCTGCAGATATTCTCCTGGAAGTGCTACAATCCACAGAAAAACAAATGAGGAGGCAATTAGAAACTTAATGTTCATAAGTTAGTACTTAAAAACACCACAGTGACTTCTGGGTTATGAGAGTCACTTTGCTTCACATTAGCTCTACAAATCTTTTTTTTTTATTCTCTTTCTGGTTGATTTGATTTTATGTGACTTCATCCAGTTTTCTGCATGTCTAAGCATGTGTCAGTGTTGACCACTTTGGCTAATTATAGGACGTCGCAAGCCACTACTGCCCTCTATGTGTTACATGGGTAACTGCATCACCACATGTACCCTATTTAAACAAAATCAACATACTAAACCATGCCACAGAATGGCAGTGGGGCTCTTATTGTAAATCCAGCTATAAGTTCCTAAACAAAACTCTGATAAAATGCTGTTCCCTCCCCGGGGGCTTCTCCTTTAAGAACATACATTATACTCAACAGCGCTCCAGTTTGAGAGGAGGCTCCCTGCTGGGAACCTCTCAATGACCATCAGTGGCACACTGCTTAAAGCCTTGTATGGACAGGCAGTGGGTATGCAGACATACATTGAAGCTCCTCTATTGGGCCCCGATGCGGTGCCCATACCCCCCGTTGCTCCTCTCTGTCTCCCCGAGCGGGTCCTCCCATTCATTTGGCTCATTTGAATTCCAACATGGGAGACCTCTGATGAGCCGGGTGAACTGTTACACTACACGACAAGACTGCTAATTAATCACGGCGACTGTACACATCGCCTCTGCGGTGTTGACTCGCGAACATAAATCTGCCAGTTTCCACCCTAATGAGTTGGATGCACCTGTCTGAGGCCGGTAATTACTCACAGCGACGCACACAGGCACACATCAGAGGGTGTTTTTGCTTTGCCTTCTTATTTTTAGGCGAGCCCGAGCTCCAAGTGTTTCAGACTGAAAAAAGGAGTATGCAGAGTGGAGACAATAACAGAAATTTGGTTTATGCAAAGACACTGGCAGCGTCCTTACTCCAGTTTGGGCTTGTATATAATCATTAGAGTGGAGTCAAAGAGCAAAGCATTCTTTTTTTTATTAAACCTTGCTTGCTCACTTTTCCTCTATTCAAATTGATTATACTGTTCTTCGGTACCCTGCTCAGGCCTCCCCCCGAAAATAAATCTCCATTAGACTTATTTAATGAAATAAAATCTGCGATATATACTTGGAATTTATTCAGAAATCCAGAAAGTTGGGGGGTTGCCAGCCAGAGTTTTGGGGCATTTCAAAGATCCTCAGCAACATTAAGAAGGAATGTCTTCTGCAACATTAAAGAAGATTTATTATCATTATTATTCTTTTTATCAGTTTCCAAAACCTGAACTCATCCTCTCAGCAGAGGCGGACTCAGCAAAAAGAGCAGCAGCCCTAGGTGGTTGGGGCAACAGCATGCACTTCACCACATTTTGGGGTGGTGAGCCGTCTATTTCATAGTTTCTTGTCTTGTTAAAAGAAGATTTGTCACTATGTTCGGATTGAGAAACATGCTCAGCTTGTGCAGCAACCAGAATCTTCTTTGGTACTAATAAAAGTCTTGGAGGATTTGGGTCAAACCTTTAAAAACTGTGTCGTGACGTGGGTTTTTGAAAGACTGCCAGCAAAGCGGCTCCGTGACACAAATGTAATGATAATAAATGAGAGGCATGAACGGCCTCCCTGTCTCGCCTACTGTGTCGAGCACCAGCTCTCATCCCATCCGTCTTTGTTTAACACGGAGGGAGTCCTGGACGTCGTATGACTTCCTCTGATCACTTCCTCCACCTGCGGGGTTTCTCCCTGGTGATTTAAACCACTCTGGCACGCCGACCGCCTCTGCCCTTGTTCCCAAACGATGGGGGACCTCTCTTTCTGCTCTCCCTGGAAACCTTCCTCCCTCCTTCCCTTCGTCCCTTCGCTTTCAGTAGTTATTGTGCGCCCGCTCTTCTTTTTCGCTTTCCCGTTCTTCACTTTTCTCCCATAACTCTCAGGCTCTCTTTCCCACATCAGTTCACTCCATCACCCAGCTCACCACAGGAGAGACTGGAGTTTGGCCTTCCCCCCCCTGCCTCTGCGTGTGAACTGTGTGTGCGGTGTTCGGATCCTAGCCTGCCGCTGAAGGTTGGGGGAGGCATGCAGGGGGGACGATTAGACACTTCAAAGTATCTCCTGTGCACAGGTGTGAGGGCTCTACCACACCAGCACATGACACAAACACACGCCGAATTAATCTGAAAGCTGTGGTGGCTTGTACTTAAAGGTGCCTGTCAGAAAAAAAAAAAACGAAGCTCCTTTGAAGGCACCTCAGGGCACCAGGAAATTATCTTTACATTACGAATATTACCACCCGACTGCTCAGCCCCTTTCTGGTTTGGGCACACAGAAGGCAGAGCCAGAAGTGCAGTGACACACAAATGCATTCACGACCACAATTATATAAACCAGTCCACCACAATTATATAAATCAGTCCACCCTCTCAAATGCACCCTCACACACACACACACACAGAAAAAAAACCCAAAAACATTAAGCTCACACATTCATGAAGCCTGCATCAAACAACAGGAATAAAAGGAGGACACGCACTCTTGGCCACAACAATTCTACTAATGGCGCTCATCATACAAAATAAGTTAATTGCAGTTTGTTTACACACACGTGGTGAAGTCTCCTTTTCATGTAAGTCAGACCATGTGCACGCATCGTCGGATATAAAAAGTCCATTAGGGAGAGAGAGAAAAAAGCTTTTTTATGACTCACTAAGGCACCACAAATGTGATTTTATGACAAAGAGTGTCACGCTTTGTGTCATCAGCCTATCTTTAAAAAAAAAAAAAAAAAAAAAAACGTGCCTGCGTGGGACAGCGGACCTGCTCGGCTGAGATCATCCCGAGCGCGTTGTTTGCACGAGGAGAGACCGAAATGATGCTCAGCTGTAAAAATTCATATTAAAAAAAAAAAAAAAAAAAGCGGTTTGTCATCAGCGCGACTCCGACTCGTGACGGGATTGTTTTTCGCGTGTGCTGTGGATGATGTCTGGCGCTCTCGCATTAGTGACGGCCACATGCTCTGGGTCAGCGTTTCCACAAACTTCACACCGCTCGCCATGAAAACAATCACAGATTCCGATGTTATTAAAAAGAAGAAGAAGAAAAAAAAAAATCAGCGGTCTTTGATTACATTTCGAAATGTTGGTCGGTTTCCTCTACATAGTTTCCAGATGACTTTTGGGTAGTTTAAGCCGGTGTTTTTGTATCGGTATGTATGTTGGCCCCTCAGTCCATTAGGACTTAATAAACAAATCGACTTTTATAGGAAGCGTTGGTGATGGTGTTTCATGCGTCTGCTCGGTTTTATTGTTTGATTTCAGTTGTGAGTTTTTAAGGATGATGGTCACACACATTAGCTCACACACACACACACACACGCACCTCACAACTCATCACCCCACCCACCCATCCATCCACCCAGCCAGCCAGACAGCCTGGCCCTCCAGTCCACATGGAACTGATCACAGTTCAACAGACACAGTGTAAATAGCAACTAACACACCATAAACAGATCAAGAATCGCAAGTACACGTACAAAAAAAAAACGGTAAGAACTTTCAAACAAATGTTTTCATTTGTTCGCAGGTTTGCCAGCGGTGTTTGACACAGGTTCGTTTGATGGGGTTCACCGCTTCACGCAGCCTGAAGGTGCGATAGAGGAGGATGAGTCTGAGAGGTTTCTCCCATGTGGTGTGCTTTTCGCGTACTTTGCCAGCATGGCAGACTGGTTCTAGCTGAAGCTGCTGACCCCGCACGGCGAGTCAACACACAGCGTTGTCCAGCTCTTATCTGCGTCTGCTCAGCCGGCAATACCACTCATTAATCCAGCTCAGCTCATTGAAACAGCTCAGGTAGCCGACAGGAAGACAGACAGAGACAGAGACAGAGAGAGAGAGAATGATGATGGAGGAGCAACACATTTAAGAGGCACAAGCCACAGGAAAGGCAGAATCAGTGCTGCACATTTCCTCCTTTTCACCTTACATTTATCTGATAGGTACAGTTGTGAGTTATTCTGAGGACTATGATTTTATGATCATCTTATAATAATAATTATAATCCATCACAGATTAATCTGTAGCAGTCCCATTGTGTCAGACTGCAGGGTGGGGATGACTGACTCCTAATTAAAAGTGGAAGAGCCAATCAAGTTGTGATGACGCCCTTTTGTGAAGGCTTAAGAGAGGTGGGGAATGGCCTCCAGGCTGGACTCACTCTCAGCTTTGTCCCTGACCTGCTGCAGATCCTTGCCGCGATAGATTGCCAGCTAGAAACTCCAGTCTGTTTTGGTCTCTGTGGAGATTTCCTTGCTGCCCCATTTCATTCCCCTTGAGGGAAATTGTGTTTACTCTTCAGCCCAGCTGAAGTGACCACAAAAGTCACCACTCAGCTATGAGCTACCTGCATACGGGCCGCCCTTTTTATTTGTGCAAGTGTTGCTTGCCTTCAGAGTGGCCGGATGCCTGCAGGTTTTCTTTTGTTTGTTCATCTTGACTGTACCCCTTGAAACCCAGGTCCCTGTGCTCCTCCAGTCCCCCCCCCCATTTTATTTTATAGGAGACTTGAGACTTGTAAAAAGTACATTTCAGATTGATTATCCCCCCAAGAGGCTTTTGTTCATTATCCAAGTAGCTGAGATTTGGCAGTCCTTGTAAATGTACATATTGGATACTTCTTACTGATAGTATGATGCACTTGAAGGGGCCATTTTTGATACTTCAAGTACATTTTGCTGATAATACTACAGTACATAAGTAGTAAAAGATTTACAGCCTGGCAGGACAGCTTTTCAGTACATCCTGTGTAAAAAAATAAAAATAAATAGAATATTTTTTCTAATGTAGGCTGACAAGGAAATTAAAAAGAAAGGGGGATATTCTCTTAAACAAATCTGGTTTCGAACAGTGGATTCACTTGACTGTCCACTAGAGGGCGCTGTCACACCACAAGCATGTAGGAGTATGAAGACACTCAGGCTCTCAGTGTCTCTTACTGTTTTTCTGTCTCTCTCTGCTTGTCGTGTCTGAGATGCTTTGTAAATAAAAGAGCGCCTCAGGTAATGTGCGCTCACTGACACACACAGTGCTCACAGTACCGGCGGTGCCTTTTTAAAAGCTACCGTCTGCTTCTACTTCCGCACTGAAGGTGGAGACTGTCGGTGGGATAGTCCAGCAGCTGTGTTACGTTTGGGGAAGTTGCACAATATCGGAAATACACATTTTACAGAACAGTGAGCAAAGTTTGTCACTGTTTCTTCCTTCATGGGGTGAAGTCAGTGAAAGGATACTACACGTGTAAGTTGCGCATAATGTCGGCGTGAACACCCGATAGACCCCCGAAGTCAGGTTAGTGGACAGGTACTCCTCGGAGAATGAATAACTCGGTAACTTCCGCTACTTACATCCGCAACCTCAGCTACAGTTTACTTCGCAAGGTGTCCGATTTCCTGGACCCTCAGGACAGGTGGAGGGACGTCATGGTGTCCATACGGAAGCCGAACGGGGACTCCAGGTACTCTCAGCATCATGTGAGGTGGGTGTTGGCACTGTGGCAGGTGATATGGCAAGATGTTGTGAGGCTACACTACTTATAACAGTATGTGTTTGTTTTGTTTTTTTATAGGAGGTTCGAAGCTCTTGTTGTTCAGGGTAAGAGTCCCACAGTGGAGCTGCTTCGTGACTGGGGGACCACCAACAGCACAGTGGGTGAACTGGTGGACATTTTGAAGAGTCACAGGCTGCTGGCTGCTGCGTCTGTCCTCCTGCCTGGTTTGTTTATTTCCTCATGGTAGTCAAAGACCATATAAGAGGCCACTACAACCTGCAGCACATTCACCACAACAGTTTCCCATTGTTTCTTTTTTAATTTTGGCCCCAGCATTTGAGTATCTGTCTAAACATGTCAAATGAGCGCACATACATTCATTAATTAGTGTTATTACATGTATTTATCAGGGTTAATGTACAACAAACATGAATCACACACAGAGAAAAGAGAACTTTGCTACTTTCCACCTGCAGTCTACAGACAGGTACACACTACCATAATTTGTCATTTGTCATGTCATAATTTGGGTCACGCTGCACCCAAAATTAGTTCATTATCTACTCTCTACTCTCATGCAGATGGAAAAGTCGGGTGAAATCTAGTACTCCACAAAACATTTCTTGAGCCTCACAGCAAAACAGTGTTCTCCGAAACACCTGAAGGAGATGGAGGGGCTTGTTTTTAAAATGTAAACAAACACAAAACTATATGGCTCCCTACAGCTCTTCCAGCATAATCCAAGTTTCCGGAAGCCCCAGAGATTCCTAACTGGTTTCATGTGACGTTATTTACACCTTTTTTAAGCAGAATTCTTCACTGTAGCTGCTAAGCCAAAAGGGTTCATGAGCTCAACCACGCGCTGAGGGTGTATGATGACGAGGTAAAATGTCGATCGTGGTCTAGATAATCTGATGATATTTCACAGTCTCTCACATAAAGGCAACCACAACCATATTTGAGGATGGAGGACAATGCTCAGTGAACCATGTCTACAAGATGAGATATTTTGATGTCTTTTCTTTTGTGCAGACTCACTGGAAGAGACCGTATCTGCAGAGCCGCAGCAGGCCTCCCCAACGGTCGAAACGTACAGCGCACATCCAACGAGACTACTGGAGGAGACGGAGACACAGATGCCAGCAGACAGCTCTGAGCAGACACAGATTCTACAGGAGAGCAGTGAACTAGGTCACACAGGTGGTTGTGCCTTTTTTCCCCCCTTCAGATCGAGTGAATGCACATTTCACATTTGTTGTTATGAGCTGTTTTAGTCCTTTATGATGATCTGTACATGAGAAGAAGGTATGAAACATTGACAAACTGTCATTATCAATCTGAAACCACACCTTCAGTTTTGATAATATTATTCTTGGGTAGTTTCATCTGTAACATTGGATCATATTTGATAAGCCACCATATTTTGTATGTTAAAGAAGTACAAAACGACACAGCTTTTACTTTGTGATCTTAATTTTTCACGGAAAACGAAATTGTGAATGATGCTTCTTTAAAAAAAAGAAAAATAACAAAAAATAAAAACTGACCAGCAGGTATCAACTGGGCCTTCACCACAAACATTAATATCACATGTGTGTCGTTAGGTTGTCCCAGTTTTTTCTACAACGAGCTCATGAAGATCACAGGAAACTTTGACGACCGCCCCGTGTCAGACGGCGGCAGCAGGCTCGGAGAGGGAGGCTTCGGCACCGTATACAAAGGTCTCCTGAACGACAGACCTGTTGCAGTGAAAAAGCTCACACCAGTAAGTGGCAAATATTGACAAGCCAGTCTCGCGCTGTCGGAGATCTTGTGAACTGCAACTTGAGTTATTGTCTCCCCTTAGATGGATGACGTCTCCCCGGACGAGCTGCGAGTTCAGTTCGACCAAGAGATCCAGACTCTGAAAGTGTACGTTTCATCTTCTCTCTCTGTCCCTTGTTAATACCGAGGTTGCTTTTGGGCTTTCGTCTCACAGCCACCTCATAACTTTTACATTTTATTAGCTACAGCAGACAAGCTGGTGTCTGAAGCAGGTGTCTTATACAAAGTAATAAAACTTCAGAGAGTAAAATAATTTAAAGTGCCTTTGGACAAACAGCCTGCTGTCAGACGGGCAAATACAAATCCTGGCTTCATTCGTGCAGAGGCATATGAGAGTGGTTTCAGTCTCGCCAGCAAGAAAATGAATGAGTGTAATGTCGAAAAAATTTCTTTAAGCCCTCAACAGGTTAACATGATATTATCTATATATACTGCACATATATATACAAACACAGGTGATTTGATGAGGCGATTTGTTCCACAGGTTGAAACACGAGAACTTGGTCGACATGGTTGGATTTTCCTGTGATGGACAGCACCCATGTTTGGTGTACCCCTTAATGGTTAATGGTTCTCTGCTGGACCGACTAGCTTGTTTGGTAAGTGCCATCTGCAGTATAGACTCTGCTATCTAGTACATCTGCATTTAAAGTCATTTATTTGTGTGCGCTCTTTTTCCTTTTAGCAGGGAAGTCCCCCACTGTCCTGGCGACAGAGATGCCTGATAGCTGAAGGCACAGCGAGAGGCTTGGAGTATCTGCACAGCAACCATCATGTCCACAGGGATGTTAAAAGGTATAAAGGCAAAGTCTTTACTCATTATCGGTGCCCCTTGATCTTTTTCTGCAGGGAATGGTTTCACGTTCAGGGAAATTGGCTCAGTTAATGTCTCGCAACAGTCTGATGAATAGATGGAGACCCCTCTCAGACCACATTTGGCAGATCGGATAACTATCTGATCTCAAAAAAGGCTACGAGGAAATGTATCCGAGAAGCCTTCAAGACGGGTTAAAATCAGATTGGTAAATTCGCCCCTCTCAGATCTGTTAGTTAAATACGAAGATATTGTCAGAGGCTAGTTAGCATAAAGACTGAAGACAGGCTCAGTGTTTGTCATCTTTGTTTTTACAGGTCTGGTTTTGGACAGATTATACAAACAAGATATGATGTGTTACTTTGTTCTATAGAGCCAGGCTCACTGTTAACCTCTGTTTCTACTTTTTGTGCAAAGCTAAGCTGACCGTCTCCTGGCTATAACATTGGCATTATATTTAACATTATATATGAGAGTGGCCATGATAAGTGCAATTTCCAAACTTGTGAGTCAGACGTTTGAAACATTTTACAAACATTTTTATACAAATTAAACAAATATGATATAATGTTTCGAGAAGTGAGCTTTAGAGGAGGTGGCATTTGGATTTTGTTCCCTTTGGGTAGAGCCACGCTAGCTATTTCCCTCTGTTTACAGTCTTTGCGCTAAGCTAATGTCTCCTGGCTGTAACTTAGTGTTTAACAGAGATACGTGAAAGTGGGTGCCATCCCCTCATTTAACTCACGGCAAGTAAGTGTAATTTCTAAAATTGTGAGTTATTTGGAGAGGAGTAGGCTGACATTTGAGACTTTTTTTTTTTTTTTGTATTTGCATTAAACAAATAGCCGGTAAATGGAATTTGTTGGTTTCAGGCAGTGCCAGTGTCTTTGTGTTAAGCTAAGCCAAGCTGACCATCACCTGGCTGTAGATTCATATTTAACAGACAGACACAAGAGCAGTATCAGCCGTCTCGTTTAACTCTTAGCAAAAAAAGTGAACATGTGTGTTTAACTTAAACTCATTTCTTGGAGATGAGCCTCTCTGTGCTCACTATCTTTGTTTTCTTTTTGTCTTGTTAGTGCGAATATCCTGTTGGATGAAACATTTGTGGCAAAGGTCTCAGACTTCGGGCTGACGAGAGCGTCGTCCAAGCGGACGTCAACAACCATGATGACAGAGAGGATCGTGGGCACCCGTGCGTACATGGCACCCGAAGCGCTGAGAGGAGAGATCACACCAAAATCTGACGTCTTCAGCTTTGGAGTGGTAGGCTTTCCTGCAGACACAGGGTCACCCAGATACAGGCTCACACACACACACACACAAATTGGGATGTTATTTCATGATGGGAGAAATTGCAATCGTAATGTAAAAATAGCATCACGCACACATAACTGCAAGATCTAAACATTGCAGTGTACATTTCATCCCATTTGTGAAATTGGAGCTCCATGTCATGTATCATCTGTCATTATTTCCTACTAAAGGTTCTGAATCAGTGTAGGGGCGCAGCTGTCTGTGTCAGTAGCTATAAATGTCAAACATATTATCTATTGTATGACATTGGTTGGGTGATTTATGAGATCAGCGCTGTATAAACCTGCCTGACCTTCCATAAAAGTGCAGTGTATATACAGCTTATATGTCTTAGTAGGACAGCTGTGGAAACACTGCGGTGTCTGTGAACCTGCCTGGCACATGGCGGGGGTAATGAAGGTTTTCTGTCGTCCAGAGCCATGTGATTAACCCCATCTCTCTGCCATCTACAGGTGTTGTTGGAAATATTGTCTGGACTCCCGCCAGCCGATGAAAACCGTGAGCCACAGCTCCTGGTAAGCCGCACAAAAGAGGCTTTGACTGCGTATCTATCAGGCTGCAGTTCACGATTACAGCTTATTAGAGACTTTGCATTTAATTAGTGAGGGCACATTATCAGTCAGCGGTCATTGTCATGTAATTGAAAGGATTTGAGCCCAGTTTCATCTGTTGAAATCAAGTGTCTCACACCATGGGAAAAGCAATAATGCCAACTTTAAAAACGGAATTTGGTTTCCCCCCTGTCCCCACTCTCCCAGATGGAGGTATGGTATGACATAGATGATGAAGACGAGGACCTGACTCTCGAGGACTTCCTGGACAAAAAGATGGGAGACTGGGAGCTGAGCCAGGTGGAGAGCGTCTACTCCCTGGCCTGCAGCTGTCTCCACGAGAGGAAAAACAGACGGCCATTCATCAAACAGGTACAGGGAGGACAGACAGATGTACAGTTCAAGCTACTGTGTTGGCATCTGCACCGCTTTCTGTAGCGTCACCTAATAAAACCAACAATGTCTCAGTGTCTCAACCTCTAAGCCTCTAAAATTAAACTGAAGACGTAAATCTTGAGACTTAAAATGCTCAGTAATTTCTTAAAAGAGCTGGGTACTGTAGCATTTTGCTCAGGGACCTGCACCTGCGCTCAGAGGGAAGTACAGTGAGGTAGCAACAGAGTGGGTGTGTGAAGTCCAGCACTGTTGTATTTGCAAATGTGTGTGACGGCCTTTACAATGGAGCTCTGTCGGTTATACGTGCGAGTCTGACCTGGTTTTTAAAAAAAGCAAACACGACCATCAGCGAGAAGATTAGCTATTTCTATATACTGCAGATAGTCTTATCAAAATGAGAAGATGCTGCTCTGTATTCTGCTGGTACATTGCAACACTAAGACAGAGTTAATTTTTGATTCACCATTGTCACATATTATAGATAAGAATCTTACATAGCCGGAAAAAGATATATTACCTCATCTCTGTGCATCCTGCCAAACGGCTGTGGAAGAAAAAAAAAAAAAAAAAGAAGTAGCAAAGATATGTTGCTTCTCTCACTCACTGGCCGCGGATGAGGCTGTGAGAGTTTTTATGTGAATCACACAGCGAAGAAAGATAACTAAATAAATAATGGGACTTGCTGCGACCTTGATAAGTTTATGTATATACTTGTTTCATGTGTGTAGACGATAAAATACAAAACTTCTTGTACTTGTACTTAGAGATATTAATGTCTGGTCTCTACAGGTCGTGTTGGAGCTTAAAGGAGTGGTCAAGAGCATTTCACTGGCGCAGGAGTGAATCACAGCATCCCTGAGATGATGCAAGAGTTCCAAGCCGGCCCCAGTCACGCCCTGACACTGACGATGTACCTGTACTTCCTTCTCAACTGTCAGGAATAATGAATCTTGCTTGACTGTGACTGACAAAGTATTATATGCAAAATCTTGTATATCTGTAATAATTTACTGCAAATAATTTTTTTTTTTTTTTAGATCTTTACTGTATTTTTGTATGATGTAGCACTTTTTTTACTTCTGTAACTGTTACACAAACACTGCAGTATGCAGTAATGGCATCAGGGCTGTTATGTCAGGTCTGATGGCTTAATATCCTGAAAGAGGTGAATTGTTTTTTTTCCTCGCCGATCAAATGTTCATTGAGAAGACAGTTAAACGAATAAAGTGAAAGAAACAGAAAATGTATGATTTAAATATTTTTTTTATTTTTCTCCTTTAAAAGAAAGATTTGTAAGAAAACAAATAAGACCGAACATGATTTTTTTTTTTTTTCCTCCATAATGACACGGTATGAATGTAAAGGGATTTTCCCTTCGAACATGAGGTGAGCTTAGTAGTTTGCCTAATGTTAATCAGTAGATCAGTGGATGTGGCAACATTTTTGATCAAGGTATTCAGAGTATTCCCTTTCCTATCTGGTTACTTGGCTTCCCTCTTGTGTGGGAACCAGCAAAGTTTGAGTCGCTTCCTCTCGGTGAAATATGAGATGTATTGACGTAATATTTCTGGAAGCCCCTGTCCTTTCCACTGTGATCCTCACTGACACTGACAGTCACCAGAACAGACCAGACTGTTTCTTAATCATAGAGCATCACACAGCTACAATATGTACATTTACAGCACTTGCATAGAAAAATAAGTTTCTCAGCAGATGATTTTCATGTAAACCACAGTTATATCAAAAAAGAAGTCAATTTTCCAATATAAAATGCACTGTTAAAATTAATCAATCAACACAAATGGGATCATTATATATTTTCTGCTTTGGAGCACCTTGTTGTGCAAACAGTAGGAGACAAATGTTCAACACATTAGAAACAAATAAAACATTAATTGACACAGACTTAAGGAATGCAAGTTAGCTCGTGAACTAAAAGTGGGGGAATTTCATCGTATTGACGCAAGTTCACATTAGTCGCACTGACATTTTGTTTTAAAGTCTCAAAGCTGGCAACAACGTAAAACCTCAAGCTTGACTTCGTTTGGGCCCCTTTGAATCATTGTATACTCTTCCTGGTGACTGCACTAACATACATAAATTTCGCTTCCATTTGGCAAGCTACAAATGGAAACTCTGAAGTGTGTCATTGCTCAGTTGTCCTTGGCGTGCATAGTTGTGTCTCTGGTGAACTTTGCGGGAATTTTGAAGTTGTCATTTTATTTCTTTTAAACAAGCGTGTCAAATATGAATCCCCCCCCCCCCCCCATCGAAGGAATGTTCCACTGTGGAACGTGCTCGAGGTGGAGGTGGTGGCCGGTGTGCTGAGGTCTGTTTAATCTTCCTCCTCTCTCCCCGCGGGTGGTCGAGTGATGCGGCGGCCGCCCTTCGTGCCGGCGGGGCCTCGGGGTTTGGCGAAGGCCTGCTTGTGTGCATACTGCTTGGGATGCACCTCTTCGTACAGGAAGTCGCTGGTCAGTTCGTCCCCATTGTCGATCTCCAACTGGGAAACAGACCAAAACACGTGAGCAGATGAATATCGGTTCTTTTTTCATGCATAAAGTTCGACCTCTTTGATGTCCGTCTGTCAGTTCATTAGTTCTTGTCAGAAACACTTCTTTAAAAAAGGCCCTAAAAACTACTTTCGCAAACAGCTTCAAAACATCGTCTGTCTTGTGTCTTATGGACTGGTTTGGATTAAATAATTGTTTTGTCCATAAAAACGGGGGGGGGGGGGGGGGGGGGGGGGGTGCAATAAATCCTTATTGTAATTACCACACGGCTAAGGAAATGTAATAAAATTGCTTTCAGCTATAATCAGTTCAACATGCAAACATTCAAGGTACTGTCATTTCCAATAAAGACAAGCAACACATCATCACATTGCAATGCTGGAAAAAGTGATTATTTTGGCATTTTTGGTTCATAATAACAAACAATCGATCCTTATAATAGTTGCAGAGTGATCTTCAGTCCAACCGACGAATTGTTGCAGCTTGAGATCAAACCACACATTCCTCCTCCTCTTAAGAACCGATACATAACGATGAGCTGCTGTTGCTTATTTTGTCATCTTATAATATTCAATAGTTTGGAGAATACGCTAGATATCAAAAGGTTTCTCAGGGCCCTAACGTTTTGGGATTTCTCACCTTTTTCTCAATCTCAATTCGGAGATTGTTTTCCACCATGTCGACAAGAGGATTTTTGCAGCTGGAATACAGCATCCTCTCTCGGATGCTACAGCTGTACCCCGGCATAGAATAAATGAAGACTGCGAACAGAAAGAAAAAACAGTGAGGGGGGGACAAAGTGCAATTCAGAGCAACAAAGGAGCAGAACAACAAGCGACGTGTCAGCTGTTTGATGATTCTCTTCACCTGTGGACTCCAAGTAGTCGCCTTCGTGGGAATGTTTGTAGAGGAAGAAGTGGTAACGCGCAGAATCTTTAGGGATTCTCAGTGGCAGGTCCTTCACCTCTGTTGGCTCAGTGCTGCACAAGCGAATCAGCTCCTGTTCGAAGTCTACTTGCTGTTAACAGAGAGGATCAAAAAAGTTGCTCTCAGGGTTGGCGGTGTGCTCTTGTGACTTGGAAAGTCCCTGCATTGCATTTCACGCCAATTGAAAACACCTGGGTGGGGAAAGTGATTAACAAAACTATGTCCCCTCCACCTCAGGTGTCAAGCTTCAGTGGATAAATAGAATGAAACATAGTGCTATTGTAAAAAAAAAAAAAAAAAAAAAAAAAAGATTTTAGGACAACCAACAAAAAGTGAACTGAGACAAAGCAGCGACAGTTCCACAATTATTCCTTTGTACTTTGTGCTGATCTGATCTTGTGACATAGGCCCATTGAATTTCAATGAGAAGAACAAAGGCTTTTTGGGGCAAAATGAGTAACTCATTGTGTCGGTCTGTAAACAACTCCTGACCATAAAACATCTGTATCTCTCCAATCAATGTATTTTGAAAGGCAGAGGACTGCTCTGCCTTCCTCAAACGACTGATCAAGCAAAGGTCACTGACTCACTAATGATCAGCTCTTGAGGACTCACCAGTTGCACGTAGTTGAGTTTTTTATCCCTGTAACGTTCGAGCGCTGCAACGGCGTCTTTGTGAAGAGGGAAGGCCACTCCCTGCAGAGTCTGCTGCTTGGTGTCCACGCTGATGTCCGTCTGCACCTGAATGCACCACAGACGCAAACACACATACCACCATGGTCACTATGGCAGAAGGTTGTCGTAATGCCAGAATTTTGAACATAGATACAATACAAGTTAAAACAAAAAGAAAAACAGAAAAACCATGCTGCTGCGAAAAGAAAAACAAGGGCCATGGCACACAAAATGTTGTTAATTTCAGTCAATGTCAGTACAGGAAAATCACTGAATACAAGCTCTGCTTAAAGCATTAATAGCCTTGTTCTTTTTGTATACATCGAATAAAAAAATTGAGAGATCATATCAGTTTAAACGTGAGGTATTGAAAGAGAGTCGAGAGTTGAGATAACATTTCATATGGTGGTGGTGATGGTTTCTATCTGTGTTTGTTACCATAACCGACTGAAAAAAGACTGACCAAAATGAAAACACGATTTAAAAGCGCTAGATCTGGACTGATAGTTGGATCAGCATCAAGCCTGGTTTCTTTTCTTCAAGACTGATGCATTATTCCCTGAGAAATAAAAACAAAAAGTGTCAAAAACGGCCTGATCTTGCAATGTTTAAAAAAAAAAGAAAAATGTCCTGGATACGCCCCTTTTCGCAGGTTCACACCAAAAGTTAACGGGGTCTATTCTGAACTCCTTCAGCTACGTTTTCTGGAAATCTGTTCAACAGTTTTCATCTTCATCTGCTGACAAACTAATGAAACGGATGCAAAAACAAAACCGTCTTGGAGGAGGTAACAACAGGTATATGTACGCCGGAAGATGATGTGGGATGATCAGAAGTTACTATTTTCATTATTTATTACAAAACTATGTGATGTGTTTTTTTTTTTTATATCACAGGACTACGTGAACTATCGCACACTGCCACTACTACTGCCACAATTTACTTGGATGATAACAGATGAAGTACATTATCTGTGACGGATACTTCAGCTGAGTACTTCCTCAACCCTGCAAATGACCCAATACTGAACTTGTTGTGTGCTGCAGTTTCTTCATGTTTCTGACACATCTACTGACACACACACATACATTATGTCATCATGCCAACTCTTGCAACTTATGGGCAGAACAGATTTCACTCTTAAAAGTATCTGTGGTCCTTCAATCACATGAGGGGGGAAAAAAGGAAAAAAAAACAACAATGTCATGTCAGGTTTCCACTGATGCATTCAGCGTCATATAATGCCTTTCTGATCCGACAATAAACATTCTTCAGTTTGGACATCAGAATGTAAAAAGGTTTACAAGTGCAACAGGCGGCTTGAGTTCCGGATCACGGTGATTACAAAAGAGGTGCTTGTATCTGGAGTGACAAGGCGCCTCCATGAAAATCGCACAGAAAAAACTGGAAACGCTGGGGGGATTACACTGATGGATTGCGTCTATTTTTAGAGCTCTGTTCCCACAAAATGAAATGCCGTGCAAACATGATTGAGCCTCCGATGCAGCTACCTCGCATACCAAAAAGGATTGCGGGTCTTTTTATCCATCTGCTCAGTAAAAGGCAGGCAGTCTCCAAGGCACAGCAATGATAAATATTTCAAAGCCTCTTTTTCATCTAGGCGGTACAGATTAATGGTATATTATCTTCCTTCAACAGCTGGCCGAGTGGGACGAGCACAAAACCTCACTTCCCATTTGCTCCGCTGCTTTTAATTGACCGTGCTTTGGAAGAGGGACTGCGCTACTCAGAGCACGTCCATATATGGTAAAAAAGTGAGTTCTTGTTTATGTGGCAGACAGGGAGGGCAGCAATTAGAATAGGCTGTTTCTCGAAAAAAAACACTTCATTAGGAATAACTGATAGGAGAGGTCCTCCTAAGTCTGGAAAGTGGCACTTAAAATGCTGCCTTTTGCTTTTTTTTTTTTTTTTTTTTTTTAAACTTTCTTCCAGGTGGAGTCTAACACAGGCCTGAAGCCCTTCACATTAGCAGTGTAAACACTGCTGGCGTCATCAGCGGCATGCAGCGGATATCATGTTACAGTATTTCTTCTGTCTCATCGCTGCAAACAACAAAGGCAAAGCACAATGATCCAAGCTCACCTGCGCTCCATGCAGAATCACTGCAGTCACATTTGCATGAAGCTCTCTCAGCGAGGAGCGACGTTTCAGAGCTTTTCTTTCTAACCGCTTTGCCGTTTCTGAGGTTTGGGAATGTAAACATGATTTTGTGCAGAGCCATGGGCGTGAGCCGCATAAGCCTAATAGATTCATCTCTGCCAACATCCTGCTGTTCTAATGCATCAGCGTCTTTTGCGCTGCGTTGATACTGCCGGGCAAGCATATGCACACTTGCACTGCTGCTGACCTTGTGCTGTTCGCAAGGATGCATCACTGGCCCCTCATTGATACAACACCGTTTCTGGTGGGATTTAAATCTCGCACACAGGGAATGTGATTAGGTGGACTACTGCTTTGAGCTGCGGTAAGCCATCCTTCCCCTCACTGAGGCCAAAAGTGTAAGCATGACATAGTGTCATCCATTTTCAGAACTGAAACAGACAACAAACCTGCTGCACACCCACTTCAGAGGAGACTCAAGCGACAAAACTTGTCACAGTGCGACGGTGTCCGTGTATGCGAGCGCGTGAAATGGGTTATTTAAAGTGACGACGTTCAAGAAATCCCCCCTGTGTTTGTGTGTGTGTGTACCTCATTTAGTTTGATCTGCCTCAGTTCCTCCTCTGCAGCAGTGAGGGGCAGGGGAGCCGACTGCGAGGTCAGATGCTTCCTGTATCCAGAGAGGTTCAAATCCTCCTGCAGGCCAAAACATTAGCACAATCACACATTATACAGGTCAGCCTCACCAGTGTATCTTCGCTTCCATCAGCTGCCATAAACATGTGGTTCTTACTAAAGTTGAGTGCACAAAAGAGCTTTTAACGTCACTTTAAAATGGGGTTGTTGTCAGACCAACCTTTGCGGTTGCGAATATCTCATCCTTGATGTGCCCGCCTCCAAACTCTTTCTTCAGTGTGGCTCTGGTAGCAGCATATAACATTTTTTGTCGCACCTGTTGAAGAATATAAAACAAGTCTGAGAATATGTATTATAATAAAAGCTTGAGAGATTGTTTTTCTTGATAAGTCTCTAATTTTATTTATATATCTTTTCTTTGCACTGTTTTTCTATTTGTTCATACTTCTTTCTTACAGAAATAATAAAGAATATAGAATGGAAAAACAGTCCTTGATTAAACTAAGAAAGTTTTAGTTAAGGTCATTCAGTGTTATACACCAGAACAGAGTGCATAACACATTAACAAAAGTGGAATTTTCTTTCATAATTTTGCAACTGGCATTGTTTACATCCATGTTTACATTCTAGCAAACTTCTTCTTCAAGAGTCAACGTCCGTAGATTGAATAAAGAGCGAGCAAAAAAAAAAAAAGGGAACCTAGCGCTGCTTGTGGTCAAAAACTCAAGATGCATCTAAAAATGACCTCTGAGACAAATGCACGTTTTTAGCCCCCACACAACCGATCAAGTAAAGGCAGCGGCGTGTACCGGTTGTGGAATGACTGCGCAACTTCCGACAAGCCTAAACCTGAAGACCTGCACTTTGAGCCAGCAGGCAGGAATGTTAAACTCAGTTATGACTTTCAGAGAGTGGATTTGAGCTCGGCTCTACTGTGCAGTTAAGCGTGCTACAAATATCCTGCATGGCACTTTGTTTTATGCACTGGCCTCTCCTTGCAACATTCCTCTTTCCACTGCTACAGAAACAACATTTGCATGAGTATTTGTCATGGCTATTTTGATAGGCAGTGACTCTGTCCCAGAAAGTGGTTCATCAAGTTTCAGGGATGCAGAGTGACTCTGACTTAAATGGCATTGTATGACTGAAGACACTAAAATGCAAAAAGCACATTAGCATAACAGGGAAACAGGACAGCCACGAGCCAGTGTCACCTTAAAGCACTTAGAGGGTGAATTCTGAGTCACAAATTGAAGGTTTAGGCCAAGCGCCATGTGATTTGGAACGCACCATCACGTACCCATATTTAGAGAGGTTTGTTAGGAAATAATGAATGCAGTCTTGCCCACGTTTAACCGAGCGAGCCTGCAAAGAGTCCCTGCCTTGATGTGGTGACCCCACCCATCTTTTAGTCAAAAGCAGAGGAGGACAAATCATATGGAAAGTCATTCATTAAAGCCAAGACTTGGCTGGGTTTTCTTACAGCGGAGCGGTCCGGCGACCAGGCCAGGAAGAGCCACTCGTAGCCCTGGTTGTTTGTGGAATCCAGCCGGTACAGAATGTAGCAGGGGACATCATCCTCGATGAGGGGCAGCACTAAGGAGTCATACTCCTGGTCCCACTTCTTCGATGCCTTCTTGGTGGCGCCCAGAGTCAGCTGCTCTGGAAAAGCAGATGCGTGCCACAAAACCGTCAGCGGTGCTTGGATTTGTTAGCCATGTTGACATTCTAATGTCGGCCTTAGCCAAAGTGTGGGTGGAAGTTTAAACGGACACCGCTCACCATCCTCAATGACAATCTTCAACACTCGATATTGGTCTCCGCTCCTGGCGCTGGCAAAGACGTCCTTCACATCATTGCCCGCTGAGAGAAGACAGAGAGGGGGGTCAGTCTCCCGCTGTTTTAAACAGACACATGCTTGACACAGACACACTCTTGCCAACGCGGCCATTTGGAAGCTCTTGCTGCAAGTTTCCATCGAGATGCTTTGTGGATCTCGTAAACATGTGAAAAACAACCAGGTGTGAGATGTTATTAAAAAAAAGAAAAAAAAAGAACACACAATCATCTTCTCATTTAGCTGTGTTGACGTGTAGCCCAGTGTTAAGTATTTCTTCTATTTTTCCCTTTGAGATAAGGAAACTATTTGGTTTTATAACTGGGCAACATGCAACACTGACACAGAATGGGGTAGCCAGACGGTTGCCGGGTTTCAGTCGGTAACACTTTGACCACTGATGCTGGCACAATGAAAAAAAAGGCTCTTCAGTTTGCATACAAAGCATTCTCTGAAAGGTTATTAGCTCCAATAACTCTGCAGGTTTCCTTTAAAGCAACACAGATTTTGATAAATATTGCAGGGGGATACACAGACAGGAAGGAAAGACATTTTAAATGTTTTTGTTGTGCATTGGATTCAACTAGATCATTCTTTACAGGTAGAATTAATCAGCCATGGACAGGTGTGTATGAATGGTGCATTTGGCTCTGCAAAGATCTTTAAAAAAAAGTCTGCTGGAGCACAATACAGCTGATCATAAATAAATAAAACGATACAAATATAAGATCATTCACATGAAAACCAGTGAAAGCACCTGCATGGTGTTAGCAGACACATTCACAGAAGCTACATCTCGCCGTCTGTTGTTATCTCCGAACAGTCTGTTAATAATCCTGGAGTGGTGCTGCCCTATAAAAAAATCACGTCACGCCCTACTAAAGTCCATTCTTTAATAACACAGTGCAGGTTATGCCAGTGCTAGTCACATATTTACGGGAACACCGGCCAGTCTACAAGGCCAGCAGTTTGTTTAAATGAAGGCGTCGCCCATCCATTCAGAAAGCTCAACTAACGTTTCAGCATTTCAGATTTATGCCGAGAAGCTAAAGCCACACAAGGCTTTTTTTGGTACTATTTTGGAACAATACACATCAGTCGTGCTTTGACCGGCTTATAAAGCTGGCTAAAGGCTGGGGGATTATGTTTCCTAGTCCTAAAAGTGCCCAAACAGGGCACCGCTGCTGATCTCACACATCACGGTAGCTCAGAGCTAGCTAGGAGTGGCTAGCTAACTTGACGCTAGCTTCTCCTTTGCAATGAATTGTTGGAGGTACTTAAAGCGCATCCGGTAATCACACACTCGCACCGCATAATACATAAGGACAGAGACACTGAAAGGAGAGGAAAGCATCTACCTTGAATGCCCGTCTGATGTGACATTGTGTCTTTCGTCGGATAAAGGGCTGATGCTGCTGATCAGGCGAAACCAGGGCAGAGAAGCAGGAAGTGGACTACATCGACAGGACCCGCCCCTCGTCTGTCGTCATCAACATCATAAATCACATGACGTCCAAACATTTTTTTTTTATTATTTATTTATTTATTTTAACTTATTTAATGTATTTATTTATTTTACAGTTATTCAGAGTAAATAAAAATAGAAAAAATTACGTAAATTCAACATTGATGGAGGAAGTATTCCTGTCTAAATATGTAATAAAACTAACAATGCCACAGTGTAATAAATGTTTTACCTCCATCACAAGCAAAACAGTACAGGAGTATTATCACCAAGATTTGCTCATTATAAACATAAAATAACCAAATAATTAAAAGTAGTCATTATGCAGCATGTGCACCATATGCGAATTAGTTGATCATGTATCATATTATTGGATGGTTATGCATCAATTACCACTTGTAAACAAGGGGCACATTTCAAATAATTCACAAAACTTTGGGGGGGTTGATCTCTAAAAATCCATTATATTTTACAAGCTCATACTGTGCTTTATTTGTCTGATTATGGAAAGTATCTAACTAGCTGTCAAAAAAAAATGTCTGAATGAAATGATGAAAATTCTTAAGTAAAGTAGAAGTACCTCAAATTTAGAATAAAGATTTACTCAAGATAATATAACTTGTTATATTCTACTGCTGAAATATAATGCCTCTGCTTCTACTGCCTCAAAAATATTGTTGTTATTATTATTATTATTATTATTATTATTATTATTATTATTATTATTATTATTATTATTATTATTATTATTATTATTGTCTGTAGACTACATAGTCTTATAACTTGAGTATACTGCTATACATAAGAAAGGCTTATGATACATAGCAGTACTTGAGTATATATAGAATACTCAAGTTATTAGACTAGTTTTTATGCAGCCTACGTTCCCAGGCACATATTTTTCATTCTTCCTTTCTGGTTTAGGTCTCTGATCTGTGATAACGGGGGAGATTTCCGCCTCTCATGGCAGCTGATCTCATTTGGCGTGAAATCCTAACATCTGGAAGCCACCGGGCTTCCTGTCTCTGCTCTCCGTCCCTCCCACTCCTCGTTATATAAATAAACAAATGAATGAATAGATTTTACAGCAGCAGAATTATCCTGTCACCAGAGGGAATCTCAGCTGTGTCACAGCAGACACAGACAGGGTCAGGCCGGAAACGAGGTGACCCGCTTTTCGAAATAAGGGTGCACCACTTTAGCATAGAGCTGATTCAATCCAATGATACAAGTGGTATTAAGCTTAAACAGCACATTGTATTGCTGAAATAGTCTAACATAAACCAGTCTATTAATGGTATAAACTTTATGTTTCAAATACATCTTAGTAAACTGTGTGTTTTGATTTGGTCAAAGCCAAACATCAGCGTAAAGTAAAATAAGTCACAGAAGTATTTCAGGATAAATCTGAAGAAATTTTAGTGAGAAATAAAGCTAATCTGTTAGGCATTTAGTACTATATGTTTATATTTAAATAAGTATACAGTGTGTATTTTATATTATGTAGTTAGTTATTTTGTTTTTTTATTCATTCATTATTATCAACACCATCAATGTTTATACCGTCTGTTTACAATTGCACTGTTTATATTTTGTACATATTATTTCTATACAAGTAGATTTTATTTCTTACCTTTTTAATATATTGTATATATTTTTTTTACTATTGTTTATTGTTAAATCAAACTGTCCTCTGGCTGCTGTGACACACACATCTCCCCGTTTGTGGGACTAATATAGGAATTCAGACTCAGTTTCTGATGTTAGGCTATTATCGTCATCATCATCATCTTGACCATTATTATTATCATTATTATTATTATTATTATTATTATTATTATTATTATTATTGTTGTTGTTGTTGTTGTTGTTGACGTCGTGTCTAGTTCCAGATTACTCCGCCAGTTTACTCATTTTGGACGTTTTGCTGACGAATCTCACTTGTGGTCTGCCTTCATCGCGTTTTATTTTGAAAGGTGTGTGCGGAAGTCACACGTGTGTACGGGCTGCTGACTTGACGCTGGTGTATCAACGTGTTTGGCTACATTGCGTTGCACTGATGCTATGCGTGCTGTGTGGACCCAGCCGTCTCCATCCATTGTACAGCGGCAGCAGCAGCAGCAGCGGCACTGGCCCCATCAGCAGCCCACAAACTGCACCGTCTGGCGGGATCCCGCTGACGAAGCACCGCCCGGCTGAGCTAGCCGTGCCCGGCGCATGGACGCTCCAGCACAATGGCAGAGGATTTGGGGGCTCCTCTGTTGTGTACCAACAACAGGTCGCATGGATAATTCCTCCCCAATCCTCCTGTATCATCATCATCATCATCATCATCTCGAGTCGGGGATGACCAGAGCGCCGCTGTCGGCTTGATGTGGCAGGAGAGCCGTGCGCGAGAGATGCTGCTCGTGCTGGCTGACGACTGAGAGGAAACACGGCGTGGAGCAGGTGCGTTGATGATGATGCTGATGCACCGCACACATAATAATAAAACCGAGGTGAAGGCAGGCAGGTATGTAGGTAGGGAGGCAGGCAGGCAGGACTTGCACGAATCTCTGCTGTCCCAGATCTGACATCGATTTTCTTTTTTTTTTTTTTTTAAGTTGTGTAATCAGATAGTTCCAGTGAAGCTTGTTGTCTTATCTCGGGAGATATGAGGGGGGTTAGTGATGTGACATTTTAGGCGTCATCATGTTGTGACATTAGAGGGTGTGTGTGTGTGTGCGCGCGCGCGCGCTCTGTACAAGGCGGGCCATTCATGTAGTGGCACTAATGGTGGGTATATTCCTCTGTTTTTCCTGTTGCACTTACAGACTCTTAATATGGTCAGCAGAATTTAAATATTTTTTTTTGGGTTTTTTTTGTAATGTTTTAGAGGGTTTCGAGGATGCTGGTTGATAAGGATGATGAAGATAATGTGTCATCAGATATACAGCCCACTTCCTGAGTATCCCCCTCTGATCAGCCCTCCTTTCCATGCTCTCCTTCTGTCCTATGTCCTCTGGGGTGCCTTCTCCTGTCATAAGGCTTTAATTCTGCATTCCACCGGAATAATAAAAGTGATTCTACCTCCATTAGTGGAGCCACAAGCTTAGCAGCACCCAAGGTGGCACACAACAACAAGGCAAGCATGATGCGGGTGAAATTTAATTAGCCACATGGGTGGTTCCACTGTGGCAGCTCTATTCCTGAAGTCGTTACATCATTCGAAAGTCCCCACTGTGGGGTGGGGGTATTTCAGGAAACGGTGTCAGGGCAGGCGACTGCCGGTTGGGAAAGTTCAGTCCAGTGAAAGTCAGGCCAGTCACAAGGGGGAGTGACGGCGGGGGAAGGCTCAGACTGGGACTGCACGGGTGAGTGAAGACTGACGGGGGGGGGGTTTAAAAATACAAAACGTGGGGGATGTCGGGAAAGTCGCTCGAGCCACCTGTTTTTGAGGGGAGCACATTTTCAGAGAGGATAAGCCTCTCAAAAAAAGCCCGGCGCTTCAGATTCTGCCTCACCCAGGTAAGGCTCCTCGACACCTCGACTTGTTTGACTCACCCATAAAGCTTCAACTTAAGTCCCTTTTTTTTCTTCTAAAGAACAGCTTCATCATGCAGCTGTTTGTGTCTTTGTGCTGTGCTGACATCACTAACCAGGCCGATCAAAGACCTCTCTGTCGTTTTTTGTGTGTGTGACAATCCTGGCATTGATGGAAATAAAAAGCCTGTCTTCGCTCTAAGGAATCTTCCATGTAGGTGTATTATTGGCACCGCGGCTGAACCGTCAGCGTTGTCTGAGTTCCACGTAATCCCAAACTGTACCAAACCCCTCAGTTATTTTCCTGACACTAATCTCAGTCTGAGGGATGTTTTCACTCTAATCTGCCCATGCTGATTTGAGTATAATGTAATCTGACTGAAAGAAGCCCTCTCTCTCACTCTCTCTCTCTGACTCCCAGGTGTAGAGTGGCTGGGGGGCTCAGCAGGATGGAAATAGATGCCCGCTTTCGCTACTATTTCCAGCACCCGTGGTCGCGTCTCATCGTGGCCTACCTCGTCACCTTCTTCAACTTCCTCATCTTCGCCGAGGACCCCATCTCCCACAGCCAGACAGAGGCCCACATGATCGTGGTGGGCAACTGCTTCTCCTTCCTGTTCAACAAGTACCCCGGCCTCGGATGGAACATCCTGAAAGCGGTGTGCTGGACGCTGGCCATCATCACGGGCATGGTAGCCGGGAAGTTTATATTCCACCGACAGCTCTTTGGTAAGTCACGCGCACAATGATGCAGTGGAATGTGCAGAGTAGTGGATCCGCTGAGGGAGGGAACCTTCACTCCTGAGTTGTTTATGTTCCGGCTTTTGATCGGTGAAAAGCACCTTCGACTCATGCTCCACTTTATGTGAGCAGCGATGTCACGAAAGACGACGGCAGTCAGCTTTTGCTGTTGTGTGTTTATGCTCCTGCCTCCATTTTTTCCTTTTCTCATCAGATCTGGGTCGAACAGTATTTGCAGATCCTCACTGTTTTTATCATATTCTGATACAAGTAGGAATGAAATAAAAAAAAAGATTATTTTCCACTCAGATTAGTCTCATTTAATTATTTCATAGATTTCTTGTGTTAGGATTAGTGCTGACATAATTTTCCATCTGTTTTTGCTGAAAGTATTCAGTCCCATAAGAAAACCAAGAACTGTGAAAAGTTGGATGTTTTTGCTAAAAATGATTCAAAATATGCTTTAAAATGACTTAAATTCACAAATAAACTGATCACTTTAGCTCTTGGTACTACATCATTGAGGCTACTGATCACTACTGTACATTGTACATTTATGTGATCAGTTGCAGTTGAACAGATGTGTTACACATATCGGTCCGTTATGCATGTTTGAATACGAAAAGGGTGTGAGACACCTCGGCATATAGCAGAAATCTGACTTTGTTTTACAGCCTCTTACCGTACCGCTTGTGCTTGATCGTTGGTTCTCAACCTCTTTGGCTTGTAATCTCTTCTAAAGATGCACGACCCACTGACACCCACTCTGCTCACCTAAAGCAGAAACAAACCTTTTGTGCCATTTCTTTTTGAAGTGAACAGACAAAAACAATCCAAAAATACTTTTCCCAATCTGCAGTGTTTGTTTAGAAGAGGAATCTTGAGTGGAAAACATGGTTGCTCACGATGAAAAAAGTGAACTGATACACAGTAATAAAGATGTATGGGAATATGAATATATTTTATTTGATATCACAAGTAGCGTCTCGGATCTTCTTACCCAGCAGACAGCAGGTAAAGCCCAGATGTAAATGATAGCACTGAGCATCTAAAAACACCGCGTCACTCACAATGGACAACTTAATAAAGTAGCGGAACTGATGCAGGACAACCACAGATATAATCTTTGTTCCCATGCCTTCCAGTTACCTGTCAAAACCTGCCTTCATCACCCACAATGCATGTTCACTGTTGGCAATTAGGTCGGGGATTCAGGTGTGTTGTGCTACTGGCATCTAAATGAGCCCCTAACTGCCTAAGAAGAGATGAGGAGAGGGCTACACAAGTCTGATAATCCAAAAAAAACACGCACACTAACTAACACACAAACACTTTCAGATCTGCTGCCATATACACTTTTCACATGTGTAGCAGGACTCTCCAACACCTGTAAGCATCAGTGATGGGCTCATTCTGATCAAGTGTCCCAGTAAGTCATGCCAGCGAGCGAGCATGCCAGCAGTTACACCTAAATGTCATGCAGCCGTCGAGGGCCTCTGCAGCGCAACTTGTTGCTCACTTCCTTCACCTCTCGCGCCCTCACTGATTGGTTTCCTCTCCTTTGTTTTCACACCTCCTCTTGAAACCTCGACCTTTTCTCTCTTGTCGCCCTCTTGCCAGCTCGACTCTTTCCATTGCACTCTCTTCTCACATGACTGTGACTCTCATCAGCCCTCCCATTTGTTTAAACTGTGCAGCAGCAGCTCGCAGTGCTTCCGATTCGACTCACACATTTGATTTCCTACTCACTTCACAACTCACTTACTGTAGGCCCCCGGATATTATTGGCCACCCTGGCTTATCTTCTCGGGATGAACCATTAATGACTATAATTGGAGGACAGGGAAAGGGGGGGCAGTACTCTGAGTGATCATCTTCTCTGAGCATAAATAGAAAGTCAAGAGTGCATGATGACATGATACTTTGTGCAAATATAGAATCCTCACTAAGAGGGGAAATGGAAAATGGCTTTGTGGACTTCGGTTGTCCTGTACATGGTTGACATTTAGTGGCTCACATAATACCAGCTGTAGTGCTTCCTTTCTTAGGAATCTGTGGCAAAGCTTCTCTTCCTTTGGGTCGGGGCCCCACCTTCACTTGGATGATGTATACAGGATCCTTGGAGATGTCCAAGACTAGAGATAAAGATGCTTATTTGCTATAGTTTGAATAAGATTAAATGGGGCGACCAACCAGGCAAGGTTCAGAAACTCTCTTTCAATCGCCTGTTTTAGTTTTGGTTTGGTTGGACATTTTTTGAGCAAGACTTGGATGAGAAGGTCGACACCACTCTCTCGTATCTGTCCAATAAACATGAAGCTGAAATCGGGGTACAGTTAGCTTAGCTTAGCATGATGGAAAATCTAGTTTTGAGGTCATAGGGTGACCTCCTGGAGCCTCATGGACTAAGACTAAGTGACTATAGATGAATTAAATTTATGCTGAGAAAAACTGATTGTTAATTGCGTCATTTCCAAAATGTCAAACTGGTCCTTGCTATTTCTGCCACCTTTAATTTTACTTTCAGTGCTTCCAGCATTAAAAAGAAATTACATTTGAAAAATACTGTCAGTGTCTCTTTCCTGGAACAAAGTGCGTGTTTGTCCAGATGATCCACTGAATATCGCACAAACAATTTCACTTTCAGGTTTCTACCTGCCTGACGGGTTACCAGTAGAGCTCAGAGAGGAAATGTTTTTTGATATAGGTAAACTGACCGTGTGAGAATAATCACTGTTTAAAACTTTCCTGTTATACTTTGTGATGGCTTTGGTTAGCCTGCTGTGGGTGTGTGTTCAGCTACTTTGCCAACAGCAAGCCCGTTAATTGGCTGGTGAACTAATGCTACATAGAGAGTGCATTTAGCAGCGCAGCTAGATCGCTTGTGCGGACAGAGATCCTTTTTTGTTTTTTTTAAACCTGTTCTTAAAATGAAAACACATTAATGTGGATGTAGCTTAAGGCCCAGCGTATGTGGAGCAGGGCCTGTTTACTTAACAGTGCCTTGAGGGTGTAGAGGACGGAGGGTGCAGCTCTTCCTGCACCCAGGTAAAAGTAATGCGCATCAACAACCCTCTGAACAGATGGTTTGTGTTTTCTGTGTGTAAGAGAGTGTGCGAGGGAACAGGTCTGCGTGTGTGTATGTGTGTGTGTGTGTTTGAGATTTGTAAGAAAGGACAGATGAAGAGAATCAGTGGTAGAGAGGAGGGAGGAGAGGCTGCTGTTGAGAGCTGGAGAGGCGAGACGTGTCCTGCACAACATTTCAGCGAGGCAGTTGTGCAATCACAACGGCAGGTAGGGCGGAAGAGCTGTGCTCCAGAACCGGGCCCACTGTAAAACATATCATCTATTATAGATCTGTCACAAAGGCCCACCTACTGCACACCGTGTTGTCTCCACTCAAGCCCTGCAAATCTCTATCCAACCGTCTCTCCTGCTCTGTGATATGTAGGCGGGCTGTGGGAACACTTCTGGATAGAGACGGTCGTCCAGCCAAAAGGTTTGAGCGCCTGACAAAAAAAAAAAAAAAAAAAGCACTTTGGGAATAATCTGCTGCAAGTGTTTTCTGCAGTCACAATTTGAGATGGTCTTTTTTTCTGATGCCATTTTTTTTTTTTAATACAACGCCTTCAGCAACTGGAGTCTCATGCTGTTTGCAGTTTTGTCACAAACCCTGGGAACAGACATTGTTTCTGAGAGCTGACACATCGCCTGCAACATTTATCATTCATAATGGCCCAGAAAAGCATTTTATTGCGAATTACACCTCCTCCTCCCACTAGCAATATAGCATTTCTCTTTTTTTCCCTGCATTTGCCACAATATTTATCCCCTCAGAAAACCCACACAAATATGAATCCAGCTGTCACATAACTGTTTCTTTGCGATTCCTACATTCAGCTACGCTTTTGAGCCACATTTTTGGAGTAGGCAGAGGTGCACGCTATTGTTTTCTGTTTGAGAAGAACAGCATAATCTCTTATGATGAATAGCTTGTGACAGATTATGTGATTTAAGACTACATTTGGGGTTCAAGGAACAACCTATGATGTTCCATTCGGCCACTCAAGGCTATGTGTGCTCTCTAATAGAGTGGGCGGTAGCCAATGACTTCTGGTCATTCAGAGGGAGACTGGCTGTCATTATGCATTTGTATTAAATCTTAGGTCACACAAGGTTTGCGAGCTGTCTGTTTCAGTTTGAGCGCGACTTATTTGCATTCAGCCATGGATTAGATTAAGCCACGTTTTCAAATTGTAAGATCCCTTTGGGCCAATCATTGTCAAGGACTTTGCTGTACAGTGCAGCGATATTAGGTGTGGTTGATCACTTCACCCTATGGCGCCCAATACTTTTCCCCCCCGAGTAAGATGTAATTTGGCGTGGTGGTCAAAGTGAGAGTGTGTGTGTGTCTGTGTGTGTGTGAAGGTGTGTGTTGGTGTCTATGCCAGCTAGCTAAACGGGCTTGCGGATTCAAAATGGAATAGAAACCTCAGCTTCCTATCCATGATGGGGCTGGGCAATTGGCATATGGCGACGTCCACAGTAAAACATCATGACGGATGATGGGTTCTGTGTCCCATCAGAGTTGCCATAAGGCAGGAGTTGCTGGCGAAGTTGTGTTTGCAGCGAGTGGGGAGAATCCTCACCAGCTCAACGCCGTAGTCACCAACCTACAACTGTCTCACCCACCTGATGAAAGTGTGGTTACTGTCACCAGAGAAGGTGGCCGGTGTATCAGCACTCACATCCCATCTCGTTAGATCACGTGTCTGTAACTGAGGTGTGTTCATCATTAGCCTGCTAGCTATTCTAAGAAAGCCAAGCTTGTGGATTTTATTGCAAATAAGGACAGCACAGTTGAAGGAAGCACATTATAACAGCCACCCTCAGAAAGACACGCAGCTGCCACCGCTATAGGGATGGGACAATAAAAGATTTGAGCATGAATTTTGATTTAAAAAACAATAACCATAAGTCAATTGTGGCGAGTTTTCATTATCAGGATAATTGTGGATAAAAATAATGTACATTCTTGCATTCATACATGAATCTCATGTGTGTAAATACTATAGATACAAGACTTAAACACAAGCATTAGATGAGGTGGTTATGTAAGGTAAGGTAATGTAAGGTTAAAATGGTTCCAGTAAGTTTTAGTGCCATTTTAGGTAGTGGTTAAATTAAACTGCATTCAGTGAAGGCCAGTGAGTTATGTAATATTTATAACTGGTGCCTCATACACAACTAGATTTCTCCTCTTCACCGATGCAGCACCGCAGCAGTTAAGCGTTCTATCACGGGGGCCCAGCGGTAAATGACTATCTCACGGCCCATCGCCGTAATGGAAAAAAGCGAAACGGCTTCTCATTCCTCTCTCGCATGCCGCCTCAGTCCCTTAGATTAGCATAATATATTCACCTATCTCTCTCCAAGGCTTTGCAACCTCGAAAAGGTAAATTGAAGGGTAATTGTGAGTCGTGTGGTGCGCCGTCCTAACTGGATTAGAACCTACTTTGCATGTTATTACCGACACTTACATTCAATCAGGTGCTGACCGCTCATCTTCACTTGGATGAGCTATCAGAGGCTCCAGAATAGAGAGAGCACGAGAAAATGTGACAGAAATGTGGAAACCTGTTTCTCTTCACCAAAGAGTCGTAAACAGTGTTGGATGTTCTGCTCAAATGTGTGTGTTTCTGTGTGTATGTGTGTGTGTGTGTGTGTGTGTGTGTGTGTGTGTTAGAGAGGGTAAAATATGTCATCGGTTGCTCTGTTGTTGGAGTGCCTCTCGTCCCCTTTCCCTGATCTTGATGATTGTAGCCTGCAGGATGCCATCTGGGTTCTGTCATATGTTATTACTGTGCCATGCAAAGGCTGAGATGGCTTATGTACGGAGCTGTGTGGCTGCGGGTCATAGTGGAGTCAGTGTGTATATTTGTGTGTGTGTGTGTGTGTGTGTGTGTGTAGGAGAGGATGGGTGGGTAGCAGGATAGGCTCTCTCTTCATGTTTTCTGTGTGTGTGTGTGTGTGTGTGTGTGTGTCGCTGCTGGGTATTTTAATGTCCACGTTTGTGTGTCTGAGCGTATGTGTTGCTGTCGGGAGAGAGCTAATGTCTCTGCATTTATTCATACTAGCGCCAAAGCAATTAGTCTTTAATTGAACAACAGTTATGATGATGGTTTAATCGTTTACGCCATTTATCAAGGACGAAATGACAAACATTTTGCTAGTTACAGCTTCTCCGCTTCTGTTTCATATTATTGTAAATTCAGTTTATCAGACAAAAATGAACACCTCAGACATGACCTTGAGATGCATTTTGAATTATTCTACTGGCTAATTAGAACATAACACTAAATCAACAAATCAGACGCAGAGCTGCAATAATTTACTGATTCACTGGTGAGGTTGTTCGGAGGAAATGAATCATCAACAATCAAAAATTGATTTTTTTTTTTGCAATAATATCAAACAATTGTAGGTTCTGGCTGTGGAAATGTTAGGATTTGGTGCTTTTCTTTGCCATTTACAATAGTAAACATGGAGTCTTTGGGGTCTGGATGAAGAAGCGGTTTGATTTAAGACAAGCATTGTTCAGATCTTTTCCCATTCGTCATTAGCTGCAGCTGTAATTAGGGGTGGTTGGTTTTAGACTTGTGTGCTTTGTGCTGAACCACAAAAGCAACAAACCACCTCTTAGTTTTGTCTGTAACCCCCTAAATAATAATGATCTGCAGTTATCTGAACGATTATCAGCCTCATGAGCATTCAGGCTTCAACAACCTTGTGGTGCCCTTTAGAGCTGTGTGTTTCACACTCCCCTTCAGTCCAGGCCAGTCTCCATTAGTTGACCTCCGATGCTGTCCCCTTCCTGTATAAATAATGTATGATTGCTCTGGTGTCGATGCAACGCTGTGTCTCTGCAGCCCCAATCTATACTTCGGTCTCATAGCGTGAGTCTCTTGGGTGTCGATGTCTTTGATGCATTTCGACACTGAGTTCAAACTATATAGTAGACATTACGTCCGACATCATGTTATTGTTATATTAAAGTTGCTCGAACAAATACTTTTAGTTTTCAAATGACAAGGTGTTTATATCAAAGGTGTTGCTTGTAGAGCCGGACGAATAAATTGGTCGGCCAAATGTAGCTTGCACATATATATCATCTAAAACATACACTATTTTCCCGTGATGTGGAGACCAAAAGGAGATTAAATGTAGCTGGCCAGAAATAAGACTCAATAAGACTGTGGTTTCACTTTTTCTGCTTGATGCTGCATCTCCCCTCCCCAACACAATCATTATATCAACTTTTGAAAGAATATGTCATTGTTTTGTTCACAGCATGCAGTGGGGCCAGAACTAATGTGCTGTTAGATTGTTGCGCACCCACTATTTCAACAAACATCATTACACTGAGATAAAAGTACAAAAGGAGAACTAAAACATTTTATAAACCTGCAGATGATTTTTTTTTTTTTTTTATCGTGACAAAGATATTATTAACCTGCTCTACTCGCAGAGCGAACTTCACATCCACAAGCTTGTGGTAGAGGCTTTAGAACAAAGAGTGTTTGCACAGCAGTCTGGGAGACAAAGACACGGCAGTAATGACGAGGGCTAGCAAACAAAGGAAACTGGCCAAGAGGAAATTGCTTATTTACCTGAAATGTATGACTCCTTTGGTCTGGAGCCAAAGCTGAAAATGAACATGAAATGATCCAATGGGCTTACTGGAACAAGTTGCATCGGTACATTGGCCCAGTTGCCGGCTCTCTGCGTCTCAGCTCTACTTGCTGTGGTCTCCCTGTGGAGCGGGTGCTGTTGTCACTTCCCACCTCTGATTTATTATCCAGACACTTAGTTACACAGGAGTTCAGCTCTGGGGACGTTAGTCGCCCCGGTCATGGCTATTCCCAACCCCCCCCCCCCAGTGATGCTGCGGCCCAACAAATGTGTGATGAATGGGGATGCCGGCGTGTACATGCTAAGATCCAGGCGGTGCTACAGCTAAAGCTCCCTCCACCGTGGGTTTGTATTCGTTAGAGAACATTTATTAGAATCCCTAAGGAGGGCGGGATTGTTGTTTTGATGCTTTAAATCAAAAGAGGGTACAGTGGAGTTGCATACAGAAGCCTAAAATAGATGAAAGTATGTGCTCAGAAAGAGTGGAGCTGCCCTTAATTTGCACGTATCGTGTGCAAATTGATGATTCCAACACAAACAGCAGCGATCGATCGCTATTAATAGTTCGAGAATCAATATGGTTAAGCCGGTATCACTTACTGTGTGACCAAACAAGGCAGATGTTGTGGTCTCCTTCCCCTATGTGCGTGTTTACTTCTTTCATTGTTCATTTTGATCACATTTTCCGTGTCGTGATATTTGAGCAGGGCGGTTTCGCGGGTCGGTTTTGATAACATCACAACACAAGTTAATCCAGCCACTGCTGTAAATATGTAACAGGATGACATATTTACTCACCTGGGCTTTTTTCTGTCATAAAACAGGAATGGAGGTAATCTGAAGCTAAATCTAGACTAGTTAAATAACTACAATGTACATGATTTCAGAATATCTTAGTATTTGATTTGTCCCACTTTTGATTTAATGGCAGCATGCACTCAAGCCGGCATGGACTCCAAAAGTCTGTTATTCCAGCATGATTTGAGTGTTACACAAAGCCTCTTGTGATATCACAGGATGCTTTGATTTTCAGTCTTCGAGAGCCCCTTTTTAAATGTTCGTCATCAACAGGTTTTGCACAAACTTGAGTCCATGCCATTCAACTTTGGGATATCATAATGGGCATTTTATTAACAATTTTTTGACAATACACAGACAAAACCATTGTCAAAACAAATAATCTTAAAAAATGAATATAGTCATGACGGCAGCCCTGCTTGTGTTCATCTCGCATAGAAACAAGGAAGATGTGAAGTGCAAATGAGGTTGAGACCATCACTGATTTATTCTTCTTTGTCATTCCAGTTCCATATTAGTGCAATTTACCAGCGCACATCAGGCTGAGATGGTTGATTGTTAATCTAAGGTATCTGGTCAAACGAATCCATGCGTGGGATTCAGGCAATGACCCCAACCCTCCTGCTTGCTCTGCAGCACAGCCTCCTGTATCGTTCCCTTTTCAATGCCAGCAGCTTCCTCTGGAAGTCCTCACCAGCCATAATGTACAGCACTGGGTCAAGGCAGCCACTCACACTGCACATGGACTCAAAGAACTCATAGGAGGCGTAGAGGACCTGGGTGTTGGACGGCGTGACCTGGTCGTGGATCCTCATGAAAACCAGGGTGACGACCATGATGTGGTACGGCACAAAAGAGACCACAAAGACGAGTAAGGCGGCAGTGATGAGGCGCAGAGGCTTTCCACCCGCCCGCTGGGTTCCTCTGTCTCTCCTACCCCTTCGAAGGCGCCTCAAAACACTAACTGTCTTGATGTAGAAAGTCAACATGCTGCCAAACGGAAGCAGGAAGCCTAATATTGTCCTGATGATGGTGGTGGTCTTGACGTAGGAGAAAGGGCCGTGGATGTGGTCCATGCACACGGTGATGTTTTTTGGTCGCTGAATGGCAAAAGTGAGAAATAAGTCAGGAATGGAGCTCAGGACCAACAGGACCCATGTGCAGACCGAGCACAGCTTGGCTTTACCCACGTCCCACCAACGGAGCGAGCTGATGGGGTGCACCGTCCCAACGTAGCGGTCGAAACTGATGAGGGTGAGGAAGAAGATGCTGCCGTACACGCTGATGGTGAAAGAGATCTTCTTGAACTGGCAGAAGATCTCTACGTCTTCGAGGTACGGCCTCTGGAAGGTAAAGTAGAGGGTGAAGGGCAGGGTGAGGATCCAGGCGGTGTCGCACAGAGCCAGGTTCATCAGGAAAACATTGCTGGTGCTCCAGGCTTTCTTGAAGCAGGTGTAGTTGACGAGGGCCGCGAGGTTTCCCAGGATCCCGACAGGAAGGGCAAAACTGAAGAGAACCAGCAGGACGTAGCAGTACCACTTGCTCTCGAACTGGCTGCAGAATACTGTGGACTGGTTCAGGAACTCCAGGAACACCTCTGGGATGTAAGGAGAGGAGGTCAAGTCAGTTTTGCAACTTGGTTAATCTTAAAATATTAACGTGTTTTGAGAAATAAAAGGGAAGTCCAGCATTTTGCAGTAGTATTGCACTCACAGGTAGTAGATAATAAGCTAACAAGTTAACAAGATAACAAGCTGGTATCATCAGTAAACTGCTTAATTATTTTATTCTATACCTCAAGCAAAGCACTGTGGCCTGTATGTAGCAAGGTAGATGTTGGGCTGGTGGATTAACTTTAATACTGGAGGCTGAAGTTAGATCTGCAATTGATAACTGGCCAGGTGGACAGTTGGTTTATACCTAGGTTTACTAATCCATAACCACAATTTTACCTGACATTAATCAAGTGTTTTCCTTGTTTAATCATAATCATACCTTAACTATTTATGTGTCTTTCACATATTTTAACCACCACAGTTGCCCGCTGTCCAGAAAACACAGCTTTTGTTCCTACACTTCCCATAGTGCAGTTCAGTGGTCCCTTCATTACACCCTCAGTGACAGGTTAATGTCTTCACGTTTCCAACAAACACTTAATGGTGTTCTCTCAGACTTGTCAAAGCCCCAACAGTGCCACGGAAGACATTATGAAGCCGTTTTCACAGACAGCGTAGTTCTTCCCCTGACGAGTAAATTGATCTTGTCATGCAGAAATAAGTGCTGTGCCCCCTTTTTTAAAAAAAAAAAAAAAAAAAAAAAAGCACAGTAATCCTGATTCAAACTAGACTTCTAGAGCACCCACTATTAGCCGGCCCCAACTGTCAAATTCGAAGACAGAAATCGGAATGTCCTGGTACAGACACATAGAAAACTGTTCCACATTGACCGAAGCCTAAACCCGGCGGCACTGAATATATTATCCTGTTGAGTAAGCAACAGATTAAGACATGCGTAAAGAAAATACTGTTTATGACCCAGTTCTCCTGCAGCATAAAGGCTTCTTATCTGTCTGATTGATAGGCAAGACCATCGTTTATGTATGCCCAAACTGTTGGGTCACTCATGATGTAAAACACAATATCACACATGCTAAACTGCATGTCAGTCATAATGCTTTTCTACCATCTACTCTCTGGAACATAAACTCTCTGACACACTGTGGATCGTCTGTACTATACGGCACCCTCACTTTATGTTTCAAGAGCTTAACAACTTCCGGAATAATGTAGGTCACGGTCCGTTTCCTTGACTCTGCCGGTGAGCCCTGCTCTCAGAGACTACTTTAAGTAAGATGTGTTCACCAGCTCTATATATTTCCCTATGTATTTAAAGCAGCTGTCTCCATGGTCTCAGAGCATCACCCGCGTGTCCAGGAAATGAATGTCTACAGCCAACAATGAAATCCAGGGGGCCGTTCGTCTATTGCCTCCACTATGTCAGCCTCTGTTTGCTTTTAATCCGACACAATTCACTCATTTTGTCCAGGTGAGCGGATGTTAACAATTTACACATTTCAGGAGAGGAAGGAAGAGGGAGGAAAAGGTTTTTATGTCTTATTTTAACCTCTTGATTAAATATCCAATCCCGCATGATGATGTTTTTTTTTGTTTTTTTATCATCCAGCTTGTAATAATTTAAAACAAGAGGAGGATACCATATGATGTAGACTGTATCACCATTATTAATCACGCAAAGCAAGTCAATAACTCGTATAAAATTCAATAAATTAGTTATTGCAAATTATTTGAAAGTTTAATGAAATTTGAAACTATTTGGTCCAAAAACCTTTAATGTCGAGGTAAAAAACAAGAAGGTTCAGGTTGTACTTGCCTCCTTTAGCCATGTCAGACTTGTTGATGTTGGAGAGCGGAATCATGATGAATGGAGACGGCGATCACATCCCAGGTCGCCTTCCTCTCCTCCTCCACCAGCTGCGTGCTTCTCATCTGTCACAAGCTGTCGGCTCACTGCCTTACCTCCGAGACTGGTGTGTGTTTGTGTGTGTGTGTGTGTGTGTGTGTGTGTGTGTGTGTGTGTGTGTGTGATACAGTAAACAGTCGACTGAGCAAATCCACTGTTAAAACATCGGATACATACGGTAATTGCCTGCACGTCAGTGCATGTGTTTAACTGATGGGCTCTGCTGGTTTGTACTGCTATGTTTGTGTTTCCGGCTCCAGGACTTCTATACGCCCTGTAAGTGGATTACTACTATAAATCTAGTGACTGTATAGCCTGAGCACTTCCAGGAATCGTGGCCTGTGATCTCATTGTCAGGCAGAGAGGCTGATAGGGAACCATGATGGGGATGATGGGAGTGGGAATCCCAAATACATTGTTATGCCCTTCACAAACTGGAAATTTATATTCAGACACACCTGGCTAAAACTAATGCAATCTAATATGACAGTCCTGTAATAATTCCTCCCTATGTGTAGAATATGGTGTTCAGTTTTAGTTGAAACTGTCAAAGTTTACGATCACTTTTGAGGATGTAGCAATGCTGTTGGAATATATTTCCTTACACAGAAAGGTGTTTTTGTTTAATAGCCTACTCTCATTGATATAAATGGGGTGGACATATTAGGAAGATGTCATTAATGTAGAACAGTTCAACAGAAACTACATTGCAGTTTCATTGACATGTCTCTTCAGCAAAGAGAAAATGGTAACAATAACGATAACCTTCCTGCAGGTTAGGGGACAGGATACTGCAGGAAAAGTGTACCTAATAAAAGTGGCATCTAGATTTATACAAGCCACGAAAAAAACCCTGGTTTCTTTACCAGAAATGCTACATAATGCCAAACATACCATACATATGCATTTACAGTTCAGGTTTTACTGGATTCGTTGAAAAATTGTAATCCTATTTATACATTCTGTAAGGTTGAAGGCCTCACCGAGAAAGTATCTTTGCAGGCTGCTTAGCCTGACAATTGAGCGTGGACTAACAATTTCAGGATTTTGGGATCTGCCATGCTGCAACTGCATATATCCTGACGAAAACAGAACACAGTTTGACAAAATAATCTCTTTTTTAAATTATTCTGTCAATTTTTTTTTATTTTAAAGGTGCAAAAGCAAAACTGTAGTTCAACTATAATTGAAACAGAGACAAAATACAAAGGGACGAAGAGAAATCAGACATGGAATGTATGTATATATTGTGTATCTATACAACCAATGATAAAATAAGTCATAAAGATATTGTCATAAAGTATTACTGTGGCTTAAGTGAAAGCCACTCATATGAATAGTACTTGAGGATAAAACTCTTTCTTGCAGTGAATGTACTTGAATATCAAAAGTACAATTTAAAGTAAATTATACACATATTGACATGAACATCTAACCTGTAAGGGTCGACTGATGACCCGCCTTGCAGATTTTCAGCATTATTCTGACCATCAAAACAATTGTTTCCGATTACAATTAGATACATTCATTTAAAAAATGCTTTTTCCTCTGATGACGCATTCAAGTTGTAAAGTAACAACAGTTATCCAATAAATGTAGAGGAGTAAAAATGACAATACTTAAGTAAATGTGCTCAATTACATCCCATCAATGAATAAAACGAAACAAACAAGGATGAAATCATCATAATTGAAATAATACCAGTGATGGTATGCAGTTACTGCAAATTAAATGCATTATTCAGTGGAGACTTGTTTCAGTGCATGTGTATGGAAGAGAAGAGAAAAAATAATAATAATGGAGATAAATGTATTGCTATGAAGCTATTGTGTGGGAGTGATTGATACTAAAATAGCAGCAGTGGCTGCTCAGTGTGGTCATGAGTTTGCACAGAAGTGGGCTGTTGAGGCTATAGAATTGGTTACATTACATCATCGGAAAATAATTCCCCAAATTTTGCCACAAATGCAGAAAATCCTGTCAGCCAGCACAGAATTTAAGATAATTTGATACGCATGACACAAGAGGACACAGCTGGATGGGGCTCGTGTAAACAGAAAGACGCAGCACGACGTTGCCCCAAAGAAGGAGAAACATTTTGTACAGTGTCCTGGTTTTCACAGGAACTGCAGTTCATGAAGGGGGGGTGTTATGTCATCTACCTGCCGGTCAGCTGTCTGGCTTGTATCCGTCTGTCACCACTAGATGGAGACACAGCTTCATGTTTGATCTCCATGAGGAAAAGGCACGAGGAGAGGTGAAAATGACCTCAGCCCCAACACAACATCATAAACTGTGTTGGAGAAATTACACTGTCAACACTTTCAATTAGTATTCTAATGTCACTGCATTGTTTTTGATTTATACAGCAGCTTGGTCCGTGTGAATGGCTCCATGGTTTGCCATGTGAGTAAATGAGAGTACGAGGATATAACAAGTGTCTCCCTGCCTTCTCCCTGTGTTTCTGTGGCTGCCGATGTCCATGTGAGTTGTCGTTGTTGCTGTCCCCTGCTGGGCTGAGCCCGGCGGCAGACAGTGCTCATGAATCACCCCTCGGGTCCTCTACTGTCGGGAGGTGCAGTGACTCAAACGGCTTGGCTGAGCAGTCTTGAATCACCCTCTAGTTAAATCCTGCCCGTATAGGCGGCGAGAGGGCGGCCGTGCTCGCTGGCGTGGCGTGCTGCTTTAAAAGTCAGATCTGCCGATACACACTGTGCTCCTACATCTAAGCCAGGGCTCATTGGCACTGGAGGCAATTAAGTTCACCCATGCAAGTCAATTCAATTATGCATCTGTGATGAGCCCTGAAATACCACAGAGTGAAACGTATGGTGTAGCCTCACACTAGGCTACTTTGCTTAAAAAAAAAAAAAAAAAGAAGTGAAGGTTAACTGATACACTTACTGTTGATATAAAGGGAATGTTCAAGTTTATATCCTGTTCTGCGGCGCTCACAGTAAGTTAACCAAAGTTTAAACTGTCGCTGCAGCTCTTTTGTTTACTACAATGTTCGTGTGATTTTCTGCAAGATGTCTTCATTCATTAGAACTCCACTTACACTCAGCAAAGATCCTCCTCTCTATAGGAATCTCACCATCTTTGTTTTTATGTGTGCAGTGTTCAGAAAAGCAGAAGTGAGCAAGCTGAGACTGAACAGCATGTAAAACTATTGGAGAATAAACCAGCCAGGCCGTAATGGGAAAATAAATGGAGCATTCTGCTTTGCTGTCGTTCTGGCTCCGTGCGCGCGTGTGTGCACGGACACAATGAGCTCTCGGAGGAGCTGTAACTCAAAGGGATGCTGACTGAGCTGGAGGAGAGAAAAACAAAGAGTTGTTCCTGGGAAGATGGCCGCTTCTGGCACCGGATCACGGCTTGCAGAGCCGAAACTGAGGGAGAGCCTTGAAGTGTGTGTGTGTGTGTGTGTGTGTGTGTGTGTGTGTGTGTGTGTGTGTGTGTGAAAGAGAGAGAGAGAGAGAGATGTAAAGAAGTGGAAATAAAGGTGTAAAGCTAAAATTACTTCTAGAGGATTTCTCAATTAAGAGTCAATTAAGTAACCTTGAAGCGGTTGATGGTTCTAGGACGGTAATTTATGGTGTCCTGTTCAAGTTTCTTGGCGTTAAAGGGTAAATCCACCAATTTTATACATTGAAGTGTGTTTACAGGTCTTGAGGTCTTGCATATGTGAAAAAAAGTAGGTAAGCTTTTTGTGGCTCAAGAGGAAGCTTATCTGATAAATACCGTAACAGCCATAGCCTAACTGTTTGATTACGTAATGCCCTCAGTTAAGTGTTTTTACCTCACAAATAAAATTTGAGCGCCGTCAGTGGCACGCGGGAAGCACACCAACTTGACAACAAACGAGTTTAATTTCAACCTGTTATCGTGTTAATTACAGAATTAACATTAATCAGAGACAGCTGGTACGACCTGCTGCCTCCACCATTTGTCATTTGGACTGGAAATAGCAAAGATCAGTACCAGCTAAAAATGACAAGTTGCCGCCTGAATGGCTTGTTCTGCGCTGCCTGTTTGATAAGAAAGATAACAGATAACAGTTACTGTTAATTTTGTGGTAGATTAAAACAAGCTTCATGTTGTTTTTCTCTTCACTGTCGAGGGTAGCCATAGGCGTCTTCATCATCTCCTTCCTTCTGCACTATAGGCCAACAAGGCTAACAGAAATTAGCTTGTGGTGCTTTTGAATGTTTCTGTTAGTCCCATTACATTCGCCTATCAGGTGCCTGGGTCAAGCGAAATGAAGCTATTGGGTGCATTGTGGGAGACGTAGAATCGACTGTTTTTGAATCTCGACCCAAGTCGGGATATCTCAGCCTCTGCAGCTCAAATGTGGGCCTGTCTTTTACATATGTCTGCTGTGAGTTCTCCAACTCTACTGCAATACTCACATGTTGAAGAACTCTGATTTGATTTGATTTATTCTACTTGCAAATCCTATTTCGCCCAGGTCTGCATGATGTTGGTAGTAACAGCCACCCAAAATATACAAAGCACATTGCTTCTGTCACACAAGCAGAGTGAGCGGTAGATCAAGGACTCTGACAGCAGATTACTTTATGCACACCTAATTACATCACTTTTTTTTTTTTTTTTTTTACCCACATCTCTGCTTTTATCATCCCACTCCGACCAGGCATTCTGAGCCATTGAATTAAAGGTCTAAATTTTTTTTCTTTTTGTCATTAAGGATAAAAATTGCTCGTTCATTACATTTATAGTGAGACAAAGAGGAGCTAAAAGCTCCGACTGCAGTCTTTTCAAGGTACAACAACAAGCTAATGGTCGTGTAATAAATATTGCTGTCTTCGCGAGCTCCACTGAGGGCTGCCACCAAAACGACAAGCTTGTGTGATTGTGTGTTCTGCGCAAAACAGTGTGTATCCAAATCCAATGTCATGCTCTGCCAGAGAGATATTTCTCCATAATTTGATTCCAAGCGGGGACTGTATATAAAAAAAAAAAAAAAAAAACACACCACAGGTCACAAATGTTTGAATAATTTCACTAATGCAGGAATCACATCATGAAACAAAAGAGAGCATCAATCCACTGACGGCATGTCAGACAGATGTGTGAAATGATGTCTGTGTAGTGTATTTTCTGTTGGGATTAATGATGAAATATTACGATGGCGTGTTAGGGCAATCATGGGTAAAAAAAAAAAAAAAATACAAGGAGCTAAGGAGGAGGTAAAATGCAAGGAAAAACAACAGAATTTCACAGTGAATGTCGTGTATTTGCCTGTTAAAATCTAACTAGTTAGGACCAAACTAACTGAATCAAATTGTATCAAATTGTATTTTGCAATCTGACTCATGAATGAGGAAATATTCGCAGTCACCATATCACCACAGGCGTCCAGAAATCCTGTCAGTTGCGTTGTAGTTCCTGGATCGTCTCATCCAAATGAGGATGTTTTCGTCTGAACAGGCTGAATTCAGGATCTTCGACGTCCAAATTCTTATGATGATGTACTGAGAGCACATCACATCACATTTTCCTGCAATTTTATGACTTTATTATGTCAGAAATGTAGATTTTCCTCTTTTCTTGGAATGTTACCTCCCTCCTTCAGCTCTGTAATATATATTTCTTTTCACATACAATGGCTGTAATACACTGTCACAGAATCGCAATTGGTGTCAGGGAAAGACAATTACTTCAGTGCCGCGCAAGTGACACCTCAAAGTGGTCTTTAATCTTGATTTCATTGCCCAAAGGGCACATGTCTGACAGAGTAGGACATTATTGATCTGTGTGATTTAATTTATTTACTTTCATCTCCATTTCCGTGGCCCACACGTGACAGCAGGTTGACATGCTGTTTGAACCCCGCCACTGACAGCCGTGTCTTTGTCGTGCTCCCTTTAGGTCGATACCTGCGCCTGAAAATGTTCCGCGAGGATCATGGCTCCTGGATGACCATGTTCTTCAGCGCCATCCTCTTCCTCTTCATCTTCTCACACATCTACAACCTTTTCCTGCTGATTGCTGGGAGCATGAAGTAAGCCATTCAATCTCCCCCCCCACCCCCCCCACCCCCCACACCCCCTTTTCCCTCATTCTCTGCTTCCCATTTGTTAGAGCCACTACTATGTTCCCCTTTGGCTGCCGTGATTGATCTAAACGTCTCGCCTGAACAGAGACTCGATGCCGGTCTGATTAATCAGCACCGACTTTAAATCACAGGTAAGGGCAGGCAAGGGGATGGTGGTTAATCCTGAAAGATCACCTTCAGCCCCTGCACTTATTCTCCCATGATCCTGACTTATTTTTTTTGACACCTCTCTGGACGAAAACCAAGATGTGGTTTATTTTTGCCACGTCTCGCTCAGACTGTGCCTTGGTTTATTTTCCGCTGCTGTTGTCCCAGCTTACCTGCTGAGAAACAAGCGTTCACGGCAGAGCTTGACACCCACACATCAAGCCGGTGACAGGAATCCATTTATGCATTTGCAATGTGTCCGTCTCGAGGAAGGAAAACATGCCCTTGAAGCCAGCCAGCCAGACACGAGGTCGCCGAGAGGTAATTTACCATTTTGTTTGTTTGGAGCTGTAAAAAAAGAAAAAAAAAAGCATGGCAGGTGTCTGTTCAGGTACAAGCTGTCAAGAGGGAGGCCAGGACTGTAATGGGATCTGTCCTTACAGCGCTGCTTTTCCATATTAACACCAAGCATCAACTATCCATAAGGCGCAGGCAGATGAAGGCTATTAGCTAGCAGGCAAGGTGTTGTGTTTTCCTACGGCCAGAGGGATGAGTTTGTATAATCAGCCCATCTGTCACTCCGGCCAGCACGGTGACATCGGCATCCATCTTGTCCCGCTCTCTCTCTCTCTCTCTCTCTCTCTCTCTCTCTCTCTCTGGTTGGCCGAGAAAAAAGGAAGCGAGCGACTGAGCGGAGAGGGGCAGGTCCGCCGAGAGGATGAATGCTGCTTGCTCAGGGAAAAGTTCCATTTGCAGTCGCACTGAGTGCATCTGTCACAGAGAGGATTCCTTTATACTGGCTCTCATTTTCAGCCCTTGAAATGTCAAGAAAAAGGGGGCTCCTTTTTTTTTTTTTTTTTTTTTTTTTAGTCCTGCCAGTGCATGTTTTTAACTGTCAGGATTGTCTCACCAGATGACACTCTGGGGAAAAATAATGAGACACTCGAAGCATTTTGAGAGACGTAATATGTAATTTATATCCTTCTTGGAAAGTCGCACATTTCCTGCTCATATTAGCCGCATCAGTTGTCCCGGATATAAAACCACCACAACAGCCTATTAAGCAATTAAACGGGCTGGAACATCACTAGGACCCATTTGCTTTGGATGTTTTGTTAAGCGGCGTGTTGTAAAGCTCTCCTCGCGAAGACAGATGGTGCTGTTGTAAAGCGAGTGAACCCGCCGCTGCCAAGACACCTGGTCTTTTTCTGCACCCTCCCTCCCTCCCTCCCTCTCTCTGTCCCTCCCTCCTGTCCCTCTTCCACACTTGTTTTCTTTCTGCTCCAGCACTGTGTCCACCGAGGACCCGGGCCCTGCCAAAAAACATTAGCGTTCGCATCTCTGTTCAAGACTGACATGTAAGAACAATGTTCACACTCTGCCAGGATGGCCCCTCAGAAGACGGGGGCTTCCGGGAGGGGGGGGGATTTGCGATAGCATGAATGCAGCAGAGTGAGCAATAAGGTGATGGAGGCTGAGTGGGGGAGGGGGATGAGGGGTGGGTGGGGGGGGGGTCTTGTGGGGTGTGGTGGGAGCTCTCCGGCCCTGATGATGCAGTGAAACTTAAGTCTTTTGATCTGTGTCCAAACCCTATTTGCATCGCCCCGCCATCACTACTCCAACCATCGCCTCACCCCGCGGCGAGGCTGCACAATGGGAAAAGTAAAACATCTCTCTGTGACTGCAGCTGCCCCTCTGTGGGAATGAATGGTGTTTTTCCCTTTTTTTTAATTTTTTTTTTTTATTTATACTGAATGAACAAGCCCCCGTGAGGTATTATTACTGCCAAGGGTTTTTAAAGGGTAGGTATTTTGGCACGGCTTAGCCGGCTTTGACATCCAGCCATGATGGTGCACTGCAGGGGATGCTCTCTTCTGGTGGCGAGTCAGGGGCGTCCCACACATACCAACCGCATATTGTTCACGTCTCGCACCTCGCTCAAGTTAGCCGGGACATGTGTATGTGTGGGAAGAGTGCGTGTGTGTGTGTTTGTGTATGGGTTATGTGTGTGGTGAGGTAGGCAGAGGCAGGGAAGGGGGGGAAGGGGGGAAGGGGGGTTTGGCGTCTGTCACCCTGCTGTCTCCCTGACCTGATGCCGTGCGCCGCCCGTGCCCTTCGCTCATTAATATGCTTTAATTTTCTTTGACCTTTCAGTAGCTCTCGAGCTTGATTTAATTAAAACTCGCGATACATCCTACGAGGAGAGAAGATAAAGTGTGACATCGGGACAGTAAACAATCACCGATAAGAGATTGTGTATCTCTTTTTTGGATGACAAGAATTTATTCACGATTAGTCATATAAAATGGATTCATCAAAGCCATTATCTGTCGGCCGAAAGAGATTTTCCAGACGCCACAATCTTACACACGTCCAGCAGCGTGGCAGCCAATATTTAAACAGCCTTCTTCCAGGTCACCAGCTATCAACCTGTTACCTGGCTCATATCACATCGGGGGGAGGAGGAAAAAAAAAAGAGCCTGTCTATCGGGGGCTCCCAGGGAGTTGTAATCCACACTTGTTACCAAACCCTCACATCTGGGCTATTTGCATTTTAATGTAACTGTCAGATTAGGAGGGGGGCTGTTTGTGTGAAACCACGGGAGTGTGACCGCCCAGGGAGTTTGACGGACTTCATGAATGTTCTGTCACGCTGCACAATCCCACTCCCGCCATCTTACGGCGCCATTACCATCTGAAATCAGCCCCTAATTAGACGGTGTTATTTAATTAAGACGGCCCAATGCGTGGCGTACACATTAATCATGACTAATTTGGGCGAAGGGGGTGGTAAAGTATGTGAAGGTGGAGGGAGGGAGGGCGTGTGTGGGCATCTAATAGTAGGTTAGAAGAGAACAGGTACAGTGAAATGACTTCTATTTTTCCCCGTGTATGTCACCAAGTGAAGAAATGGATGGATGTGAGCAAGGGAGGCTTGGAGCAGCGGGCTGCAGTTGGTGGATCTGTTTTGATGGAAGCAGGGAGGGGATGGATGTGGCATTTGACTACAGCGATACACTGAGCGGGATTAGACCCCATCATATGAGGGTATTTGTCTTTGTTTACCATGATCCTTTGTGCTGAGTGCATGCTAGTCCCCCTTGTCTGTCTGTTTGCTTGTCTGGCTCTAAGCTGGGGTAATACCATGGACAAGTGGATTTAAAAAGGCTGAATAGATAGCATGTTGCGGTATGTAGATGCCTCCTGTTGCATGCAGGCACACGTGGGACTCGCCGCTGCCAACGTACAGCAGCGCATTTCACAGTTTTTCACAGTTTCTCCTCTGATTTGGCCTTTAAATATGACTGGAATTTGTGACTAAAACTGCCTGTATTAGATACAAACTACAGTTCAAGTTTGGAATCAAAGGTTATGTTGATGTTTTTCTTCTCTTGCTCAATATTTGCTGCCTTAACATGGATAAGAGAACAAAAAAATCAGTAACAAAGTGCATTATTTACATTTGAATTAGATTTAATCCCCAATAGAAGAATTAACTGATTAAAACTCCCATTTATTCCATGTCCCCACTGTTCATTATGACAAGTAAGAATACTGTTGTAAGCCTTCAGTTTTTGAATTTTTTCAACACTCCTTAAAAGTGTAAGTGACCCGAGATCATTACTGAACCATAACGGTGCAATTGGGCTGTAAATATTTTAGGAACCCATTTTCCTTGGGGGCAGTGCTCAGTGGTTAGACTTAATAGGTTTAAACTGAGGTTGTTAAATTACCAGAGTTTCAAACAGAGATACAATACTGATATTAAAAAGAAATTTTAAAAAAAGATACCAGATACATACCAGATTCAATTCCACAGGAACCAGAAAGACCTAAGAACACAAATGAGGGTGACTTTTCCTTGCTTTTTAAAAACAAAACAGCCTGCGCACAGAACTGGTGCAGGACTATCATCACTGTGAGCGCATACCAACAAATTAATGTCTGTGCACGCTTTGGTTGAAAATCTGATTGTAGATCTCTTTTGTTACGATTGACCGTGGATGTATCATTTAAATAATGTGGTTTAGAAGTATGGAAAATGGATGAAGGGATTTATCAACCGATGTTCTGTGATCCAATGCCAAACCTCCTGTTCGTAGTTTTGAAGTTATAAGAAAAGATTTCTCAAAGCCACTGTCACCAATCAGCCAAACATAAAAAATACTCAAAAGTGAAGTGACACCGATCATGTCTTTACAATGCAGTGCCCTTCTGAGAAACCTTGGGTCCTGGAATTCATGCGGATGCCAGTTTGACACGCACCACCGGCCCAAACACTGTTGCAGATCGAGCACAACGTCTTCATAGCAACAGCTCTCCCAGTCCCGGTTCAGACAGCAGTCTGAAAACTGAAAGAATATCATTTCAAATAGCAGCTCTAAGACGGGGTGCTTATTGAATGTGGCAAGCATCAGAAACACGACTCTGTGTCAGCTGGACTGCAGAGTTGACAGCGCCTCCTCACTTCTTGGCTGATGAGCTGAGCTCTCTGTATTCTTTATGACTGCAGACATTAGCTTCAGGTAACAAAAAAAACAATGGCTAAGGTGGTTTATAATTGTTGTGGTGCAGAAGTGTCACACACAGTATTTCTCATCCAGCTCGTCAAAAATTCAACATGCGCCCACATAATGTCGTAACACGACAACACCAAAATACCAGACTAGAAACTGTCATAAACAATTTTACTATTAAGACTTGACATAGAGATGGTTGCTGTTTATAAATCGCAGTAAATATCTTCTAGTTGAGACTAATTGATCTATCTTTGCCTTTCTCACTCTTCCTGCTGCTCTCCTGCTTACACACACCCACACCAACTTTCTAAGCATATCTCCTGCCGTCTTCACACTCCTACACATGGACGTTACGTTGGCTTCTCAAAAAATGACTCATTGTGCGTTTAACAAGTGTCTAGTTAGTGTAAAGCATCTCCCTCTAAAGTCATTTTCTCTGCTCTCAGAATATCTTTGAAGCACACCAAGCTATATGAAGCAGTGAGGTCATTTCCTCTCTGGTTTTATTATGCTGCTGTTTTCTGGGACAGAGGGGAGGCGCGTCTGCGATGGCTACAGCCCTCCACACACATACGTCACTGTCACATAAAGAGAACCAGCCACAGCTGTAAATACTAAACATCATAACCTTGACAGTTGTGTGTGTCCCCTGGGGATATATATAATATATAATATTTTTATATATATATATATATATATATATATATATATATATATATATATATATATATATATATATGGGTGTAAGTGTGTGTACATGTAGATTGAAAATGGCAAGGCGTTCTGTTGCAGGACAGATGGATCGTCCATGTATGTGTGTGTGTTTGTGCCACGCAGCCACATCATGACATTGAATATCTGATAATAATTCAGCACTGTTGTTCACGTTCCCTTGTTGCATTAACTGATTACAGTTCTGTTCAATTTTTCAACGAAAACCAAATCATGAGGCATGTTTTGACATTTTCAAATACCACACGCAGTGCAGAAGGCGAGCAACCAAAAAAAAACAGAAAACTTTCAGTCAGATATTTTTCATGTTTTAGGAGCCATTAGTGTTCGTGCCAATTGTCTCAAAAGATTTATTTTTATGTCTGTTGTTGTTGTTGTTGTTGTTCTGAAACTAGCAATGCCACACAGCTAAAAAAAAAAAAAACAACAAAAAACAGGATGGCAACTCATTCCCTGCGTGTAGATCATCAATACATTGGTTATCTTCACATTGTTTCTTTATTGACTCTTGCATACTTAAAAATGAGAATGCACCCGCAAACTTGACACAGATCGAGGTAGAGGTAGATGTATTTGGTCAACAATATAAACTTGGTCAACTCCTGTTCCCCGCCACCAATAAAGGTTGAACCACAATTGATACCTATCCTATAGCAAATGGGGGGGTACTGTAGCCATGATGCAGAAGGTTCCCTTAATCCTTAGATTGGAAGTCAGGTCATATTTATAACATGTTATGTAGCCAAATACATTTTTCTGTATTACACATCTGCAGAGCTTGTAGAAAAGTGCAATCCTTAAAAACATTATTGATTATTATTGATGATTGGGGATGTATACATGTTTTTTACAGAAGGTACCCAGCATGCTGTACTACCCTAATGCTAGCTGTAAGATACAACAAAGTGGCAACCACGAGTGCCAAGTGTTCCAAACTACAACAGTTGTGATTACATTCTTTTTAATCAGGATCCATAGTATAGATTGCAACCTTTTTTTTCTAATTTTGGAATGCCAAAAGCACAAGCTATTCACTGACCATGCATCAAGCTATCACTCAGGTTACAATGTTGACAATAAGCCATCTAAGCAAGAGTCTTGCAAAGTAATTCATTCGATCAACAATTTGGCTGTTGCTCTATCTGTTTGTGATCTGCAGGTAAACGAGGTTGTGTGAAGTTTTGAAACAGAAGTAACAGGATATTAGCACCACATGCTATAATTTCACCTAAATAGCAGATTGTGGGCGCCTTCGAGATCAAGATCCAAAATCCTTAAATCCCCCACTCCTTTCCCCAACACCGACCAAGTCATTATTGTTCCTGAACCTTAACCAAACCTAATCCTCGTTAATATGATTTATTTTCCAATAATGATCAGCTACAGTTTGTCAGATCAGAAGACACATTTAATTTTAAATTTGACGTGTTGTGACACTACTGTGCATATAAATGACCTCAATCATAAGGTTCATGAGACCTGGTTTTGGAGCCTTCTCTTCTCATGGGAAGTGGACAGGGGGAATGAAGAGCCTGATACAGTGCTGGTCAGGATGTCGCCCGATGGTATTCACTCCTACTCCTGAGCCAGTGGGATGATGAGAACTAAAAGGACTCAATCTCCAGCCAGTTCAGTTTAATACAATGTGTGGGCTGATTGTGTGCTGGATGATGAATCGAGATTGAAGTTTAAGTTGCCTTGGGAGATGGCACAGTGATAGTGACGAGAGTGTGCATTGACAGCTTTATGCTCCCTGGTAACTGCTGCTGCTCAGCGTTGTATACTGTAAATACGACGTAAGGCAGTGTCGTGCGCAGCGGGGGGAGACGGGCAATGCATTTCAATGCTTCGCGAGCCAAGGTCGCAATTTAATGTTCTGAATGAGCCGAGCCTTTTACAGGGCAGGAGAGGTCACTCAGTTGCCACGGTCGCTAAATCACCGGCGGTCGTGACAGAGAAAACAAGTTTATAAAACCCGGCGTGAAGGCAAACACGTCCAAGTGGACAGTGAAAGAATTAATGGGATTCGGGGTATATGATGAGTCAGAGTAGTGAAAGCTCTCTCAGCATGCCATTTTATAACCTTAATTATCAGTGCTCCTGCGGGCCTTGAAAATCCTTGAGTTGGGACTTAGATAAAAATAAAAATGAACCATAAACTTTTTTTTCTTTAAAGTGATGAATATATGAAGTTGTAGACACTGCTTGGTTTAAAGGCAAAATGGTTTGGGCACCTTAACACAGTGAGGCTTGTTGATCAAATGGACTTTTTTAAGTAAGGATGTATTTAAAATGTCTTTGCAGGGGGTCATTCACTCCATTACAAAGACTCCCTCTTTAATGATGAAACTGCATGGCTTCATTTACACACAGTACCACAGGACTTGAACATATGAAGGAGAAATCTGCCTCATTTTTGTATTAACACATTTATCTGGCACTGGGGGATGAGACTGAAATCAGTGTTTCAATTTTTAATGAGCTTTGAAATGTCATGATAAGGCAAATGTATGCAAAGCCACATGAAACTGATCTTTAATACAATGAACCATGTGCCCATACGATGCATTACAAAAGATGAAACCCTTCCCAGGTGTTAAACAAAAATCATTTAAAGTAAGTAATTATGGAGTTTTTTGATTACTACAAATGTGCATGAAATCATTAATTATGTTGTCAAATAAGACCATGACACTATCACATCTTCCAATTAAATGATACACCAGACAATCGACTTAATGACTCGTTGACAATTTTGATAACGAGGATTTTTTTTTTCTTAGCTTTTCTCTGTTTTAGTAGTAGTGTTAATAGAATTGGAGCTGGAACAATTAGTTAATTGATTCGTTTTTCGGCAGGAATTTAATTGGCGATTACTTTGATAGTCGGCAAACGTTTTTAATCACCTTAAGTAAGTTTAAGTAAGAGGGCCGAACAAACACTGGTTACAGCTTCCTGAACCTTTTTTTTCTCCACAAAAATGATAATAAAATGATCTCTGGTTGCATCCCTGAACTTAACGTATTTTGGTTTTAGACTGTTGGTCAGTCTAATTTTAAGACATCACCTCGGAGGAAATTGTAATTTGGCCTCTTTTTCTAATTAACTTAATGATATCTATACAGTATTATCAAGAAACATTCTAGTGCACAGTAAGTGATCCATTTTATGTTTAAAAAAATCAGACGTTCACTTTGACTGCAGCGATAGAACGATGAATTGTAATGTGGACTGGAACAGCGGTAGCAGAACAAAGAGGAGCACCATCAGAAACTCAAGCCTCATAAAAAATAAAATACCAGACAAATACCACAGTATCAACTACAATTTGTAGCATCACAAAAAGAAAATCACTGTGATTCTTCGCAACAAAGAAAAAAGTAGAATAGCAGTGATCTTGCCAATGACTGCTTTAATGCAACAGTTAAAAAAGCAATTTTCACTGCTTAACGTCAAACAGGAGCAACGTCCAAACTCCTAACTGTGTAACTCTTTACCCTCTGTAGCGCAAAATTGTAATTTCTTGCATGCGATGGAACAAGACTTTGAAAGGCATCGAAATGTCCTTGAATATTATGTCTGAACAAGTGTGGGAAACCTGATAACATTCCACTGAGGGTCAGAGCTGGCTGAGCCGGCCTTGCTGGCACCGACACTGCCACTGGCTCTGCGATTAAGCCATGGGAGCCATTTTGGGGCTGATTATTCATGGTGCTACTGTACTGATGTTCCACTACACTGAATTCTCTCATTAGGTCATCCGGCTCTAAAGGCCATTAAATTTTCAGTCAGCATGAATAAGTCAGAGAGTTCTGGCTCTGATCATGCAGTGCAAAGAGTCCCCAAACTCATCATAGGTGCCCTGCAAAAAAAGAAGAAGAAAAAAAAGCCTCTCTTTCAGCACAGGGGTAACATTTGCTCAATTAAATATGTGAGAAGGGCAGGGGTTGGCGGCAGGGTAGTGTTTTTAGATTTAAAGGCTAGCATGTGGTGCCAGACAGCATTTCCAGAAGTATCGATCAGAGTTTTGCTGCGGGTAAATGACTCCCAATGGGATCTCCTTGGTAACTGGAGCTGTGCCAAACCTCTGAATGTCTAACTGACTTAATGCAGATATAAATCGCCATTCCAATCAAGGCTGTTTTATTTGCTGGGCTTGAGCGAGGCAATGCGTCACCTGCGCTAGTGCATATTTTCGTCAATAAAACCCTGTCAAATCTGTTGAATGCACGCTGCATTGATGACACATGATTTATAATGTTTCCTTCCAGGGAAGGATATTTCTCACACAATTGCTGTTAACATGAAGTTGAAGCCGGTCAGCTTTTTGGGTCGCTGGTTTGCCGCGATCACTCATCGCACTCAAATGGCTATGAGAGTTTATTATGCTTTTCAAATCTAGACATTTATGCAGGATGTGAAAAGGCACGAGCAATTAGCATTAATTAAAACTGAACACCTATTAAACTTCCTACCTTGGCTAATAGCTTAAAAGGATTACCCACTGCTTTCTAACAAATTGTTTAGACTTGTTTGACCACGACTCATTTACGAAATGTCATAGAACTCTTGAGTGCAGTCATTTAAAACATGAAATGGCGATTAAAGATCAAACAGAAAGGGGATATGCATATGTGAGAGAAAGGGAAGGTTGTAGGCCAGATTTTCCGGTACACTCAAGAGAAAAACATTTTTATTGGTGTTTGCTGGCGGCCAGAAAATGACCGGGGGAAAACAAAGACGAATGGAGCCATTGACTTCAAATACGACCCCTTGAAAGCACAGCCAGGGCCCTATCCATCGCCATCTATTATATTCATGAGTGTGACCTGTGGGGGGGTGAGGGGGGGCAGGTGATGGGCGCCCACCTGCTCCACTCAGCATCTAAGACACTGGCTGCCAGGAGATCAAACAGGCCCCCTCGCTCCCCTCTGTTCTCCTCCTCGCTTCCCGGCACAAGTCCCATATAGGAGGCGACTGACCCACTTTTCCTCCCTCCCTGTGCCATTACCTGGAGAAAAGACTGATGTGGTTTGTGTGTGTTGGGTGGGCGAGTGGGTTTTTGCGGTGCTGAACAAAAGCGTCTCATCTTCAGTTACTGTAAAGAGATGAAGGCGTAACTAGAACTCCAAAGAACGCATGTCATTTCTTATCAGATACTATTGCATGCGAGATTGTTTCTCTAATGGCGTGTCATGGCCTAGCCAATGTTTTGCCTCCGTGCTGCTGCAGCTGATGTTAACTGAGCTCGCTCAGATCGAGCGCGTTAAATGGGGCGATCTCACTGGGACGGCTGTGTTGATTTGAAACCAACTAGGCACAAGACAAATTTGCCAAACAAATGGATAATTTGCCAAACGCCACAGGACCGAATGCAAGCGGTGGTACTGCATAAATTCCTCTGCGCTGGCGTAAATTGTTTACAATCCTCGGGACTTCATGGAAGGTAGAGCCATCACTCATTGTTTTCCCAGAATTAGATTGATATTGATTGACTCTGACAGCTAGCATCATGATACTTAACGTCACTGGCCATTTTCTCTTTCACCCTGCACCGACTCTCCTTCTGTCAGTTCCATTTGTGAGTCGTCTCCCCGCCTCACTTTTTCCGCCGGCCTTTACTGCCCTCATAACATATACTACATTTTTTATGTCCTCCGTCAAACTGGTGTTCTTTCCTTGCAGGCCTCACATGGTGACAGAGTACATGGGCATCAGGAATGAGAGCTTCATGAAGATTGCTGCTGTGGGAACGTGGATGGGAGACTTTGTCACTGCTTGGATGGTGAGAATGCACTGCTTAAGTAGCCTTAACCTTAGATAAATCTATGCTTACTATATAAAATGAAAGATTAAATTTTGCACTGAAGTCAAATATTAACATTTCTATCCAGCCGTTTTAGGCATATTTGCAGCGTGGTTCAGATTGTGAAGAAATAAAAGTTTTGACGCTACGTCAAAGACGTCCATATTTTGCAGTTAACATGCTAACCAGCTAATCCCCGGTTTGAAAACCCAGTTTCTCCCAGTCGTCAAAAGCTCCCCTAAAAGTCCGGCAAGCTGCATGGCTAACTGAGCTAAGAAGCTAACAGTAGCTACAGTCATGGATGTTTAAATGAACAGAGTAAACTGCAGCTTTCGATAACTGTGGTGACGTGCTGCTCCTATTTGTAGTGTCCCCTAATGAAAAAAGTTTTAACGCAAAATGTCAGCAAGATAAAATCCAGTAACACATATAGTTACTTTAGCCAATAACTAACCATTGGCTAGCCACATTTACTTTCATGTCTGGGTTTTTTAGCATTCAGCTTAATGTGAACTTGGCATTATGCCCAGGAAGGTTAGGCTTAGGCCTGATAATGCAGAGCCAGACTGGAGATGATAAATTAGAGATTACGTTTTTGGGCCAAAGACCAGTGGATACATCCTTTTGAATTAGCTAATTAGCAACAATGGCATTCAGGCCAAAATGCACATTCTTTCCCCCTTGGTGGTAAACATACAAGAACAATAACAATTGATTCATGCAGTTCTCATTTCCTGTGTGTAATATAAGCATTTTACCAGGTATCACATGAGGCCACTTTTAAATGTGTTTTTGGATAACAAGTCTTCATTTAAGCAGATTAAAATCTATAGAAGATACACAGTGTTGCCACTCTCCTCACAAACGCATCTAATTTCTAGGTCAGGTGTGTCTTGAACCAAGATGTTATTATCCTTACACCCAAAGCCCTTTGTGCAGATCCAGTCCAATCTGCTACGAAATCCCTTGGAGTAACATGCAGTTTGATCTAAGAAGGGTCAGAGGAAGCAATGAATGCACTGGGAGGGACAGAGTATGCTGGAGGAGAACCCTTCCTCTGTTCATTTGTCAACATAAAGTGAGGAGGAGAGCTCCAGCGGGAGTGGACTACCTGCGGTGGGAGGAGTGGGGCGCTGACTCCGGCATGCACACAGCTGAGACAACTTGACAAGCTCCCTCACCGGTCACATTAGTATTCTACAGTACATACTGCAGAGAAAGAGAGAGCGGGTGGAAGGAGAAGCAGGAGGAGGAGGGAGGTAGGGAGCAAGAAACAGAGGTGAAGGGGAAAGGGGAATGAAAGAAGTCTGGGCCGGATGGGAGGCGAGGGTAAGTGGCGAGTGAGAAGGTGAATCAGGGAGAGGGTGAGAAAGTTAGGCCAAGGCAAAGTGCTGATTCTAGAAATTACCCACAAGGCTTTTTTTTTTTTCTTTTTTTTTTTTACATTGGATTAATTCAACAAGGCACTTTGAAGATGACCTCTGTGTCTCCTCCGCGTGGCAGATTAACGGCGTGTCTTCGCTCCATGCGTGAACAGGACGCGTCTTTTTTTGCAATGCTGCAATGCCAGAAACATCTCACAGACGGCCGAATTCAAAGTCCTCCATCCAACGCGAGCTACAGTATCTGCAGTGAGGCGCTTTATTGACAAATTGACCTTGGCTCTGCAGCGGCTCCGCACAAAGAATATAGTGGGGATTTTCTTCTCTCTGATAACAGCTCCGCATCCGTGTGAGAAAATCTACCGTTTGATTAGTTTTAATGACATTAAGGGTGACACTGTGAGCACATTATCACCATCTGATGCTGGCACTGGAAGGACGGGTACAACAACAACATTAATAATGAAACAAGCTGGCATTTATTGAAGGCAACTCAATGGTTAGCTCAGAATCAATAATATCAAATCACAGCTGTAGTTTTACCCAATAACAATTCATTAATATTTCAGTGTGAATTAGCACTTTGTCACACTGGTCATGCCTGTAGCCATTTAGCATTAGTTAGCATAATGCACGATGACAAATCAAAATGTATTGATGGACCTGAAGGTGGATGGTTGCTTCTTTGCTGATTCACATCCAAAACCTTTCACCCATATGTGATTGTCGAACAAGTAACTGGGGCATTGATCTGCTACCGTAACAGCTTCCCTTTTTCTGGGAAGGCTTCCTGCAGGATTTCTCCAGAACCTTTGCTCACATTCGGCCCCTAGAGCATTAGCGAGGTCGTGCACTGATGTTGGGCGATAAAGCTCCGGCTTACATCCAGCCGACACTCCGGTACATCCTAAAGGTTTGGGAGTGGGGTCGAGGTCAAGACAGGCCAATTAAGCTCCTCCACACCAAACTTGTTAAACCGTTTCTTTTTGTACCTGACTTTGTGCAAGAGACACAGTGTCATGTTGAAACAGAAAAGGGCCTTCACTCTAAGTTATGAGCATTGTCAGAATTAAGGGCTGAGCGATCATCATCCGTGATATAAGATAGCATGTTGTCTCAAATTTCTAATATCGTTATGTCATGATGTAGCATGTTGTCTTTTCCTGTTTTTAAATTCTGCATTACAATCAAGTGATCATCATTCCACATTATTGATGATTATTTATCAAAAATAATGTGTTGTCTTTACAGTTTGTGAAAGTACCAATAGTCATCACTACAATATAGTCTGATAATGGTCATTGGGGTATTTAGTCAAAGATATTGTGATGTTTGATGTTTTCTGCCCAGAATTAGATAAGAAGGACAAGACCGTTAGCTTAGCTTAGCACCAAGACTAGATTTCCGGGCAAAAATTTATCCTCTGAATCGCACCAGTTGATGTATTTCATCTCGTTTGTATAAAAGCAAAAACATCAACCACAGCTTAGGTTTTTGCACAGATCACACAGAATAGATGTGACCTGTTAGTTAATGAGCCTTACATGTGCTGAAAGGTACATTTTCTTACTTTTGGACAGGCGAGTCTTTAGCCCCTATTTTTAGTCTTAACCTCATTTTCATTGACTCTTCACAAGTGATGAAGCAGTTTTATATCCACTCTCCTCTCTGCAGGTGACAGATATGATGCTGCAGGATCAACACTACCCAGACTGGGGCATAGCCGCCAGAAGGTTCTGGAAACAAGGCAACAACAGGATCGTTCTCTTCTGGTATATTGTCTTCTTCCCCCTAAGTTCAACTGTGTATCTTTGACTGCACGTCAGGATTTGATATCAGTGTCTCTATCTACTAGCAGACTAAATGCATTATCTATTCCTACAAGGCTGTTGTATGAGATTGTGTGTGTGTGTCCGAGTGCACATGCATATGTGGTCTCTCCCGCCCATTGCAGGGTTACATGCAGTCAATAACCGTGTTAATCTTCCCTCACTCAGTGTCAGCACCTTTAATTAGAAGAACAGGGTGAAAATCAATGGACACAGCAAGGTCGCGGGGCAAACCACGGCCCTGCCTCTAACTCTCGCGCCACATGCTGTGACCCTTAAATAACTGCTAAACAAATGCTGCACACCATGTCTGATACGCCCATTACTCGACGGCCAAGTAGAACCGTTCCCTGTTCAGACGCGTTACACCACCCGCAGAGTCCATTCACCAATCTGGCCCAGCACTGTCAGTCAAATGCGACATGCAGCGGTTCATGTGAGGGTCACGGCAAGAAGCGAAGGACACGTGATGAGGAGGACGCGGTTGAAACTGTTTGACGTCTGTTTGACATGTGCACGAGAGCCCGAGGCAAACTTCAAAGACGGTTTCAACATTTTCCGTTTTGCAAAACTGATTCACCTGCGATTAGAATGCAGGCGGACAAATTGTTCTGTGACTTTTTCTGCAGCCCTTCATTTTATTGATGGATGCCCCGGCTCGCACTGTCACAATCAATGCCGGGTTTGACGAGCCATCGTTTGAAATTCAGAGCTTGAAATATGATTGATAAATGTGTTGCTGGATACATTCAGTCAATATGCGCTGAAGGGTCGTGGCAAATTGTGAAGGACGGTGCCAAAAGTCAGCAATGCGGAGGGAAGAGAATGCCACGGTGGAATAATAGAAATCCTCAAAATGTATCTCCCTAACAGTCGAAATGGGATGTGAGCTGGCATTCACTATCTGCAATGCAGCCAGCCGATGTGTGGTGTGAGAATGCACACAACGGCACAGCAATCACTGGGTGACATTGAGACAAAATAGACAGAGGAGAATAATGCTGGCCTTTGTCACCGTGCCTCTCCTCAGAAGGCTGAGGCATTTTCTTTTTACAGCGAACAGCGAGCGCAGAATTCACAGCAACGTGACGTAGACACAATTCAGAGAGCGTGAAAGAGCGCAGAAAAGAAACACAGCAATCACTGCGTGCAGGTAAATGAAATATTTTGGCTCGCGTTAAATATGGAAATGCATGGAAATGTGTATGCAGCCAGGGTTGGATTGCATTGTCTCTGCAGCCACAAACAAACAGACAGTTTTTTTCCCTCCATGCACATTCATCTTCCTGGAAGCTTTACGCGCTGCCATTTTTCAAATGCAGGTAAAATTGTTGTTCAATACTTTATTGACTGAATGAAAAAGAGAAACCGAACAGTACTTGACTCATCTTTTCAAAGTTTTTGGCGAAGGTGGAAAAGTGGAGCCATTTGTCTTCCGACATTCACAATTTTAACTGTGTCCTTCGTCTAGTTTGAAACATTTAAATTGCATTCAAACTCTTTTTCAAGGTCTTTTTAGGTGTGTGTCTCTTTGCTCCTTTCCTATCCCTTCCTCTACTTTGGTCTCTCCTCGTTCTATTCTTTCCTTTCCTCCTTCCCCTCCCCTCTGCTTGCTTTTTTTTATAATTTTCCCTTTGTCTCCTTTCTCTTTCCTTCCCATCCTCTCTTCTCTTTCGTCTTTATCATTGCCCCTTCTTCTCCTCCCTTCTGCTTCTTTTATTTCTCTCCTATCATCCCCCTTTTCCTTCCTTCCTTTTTCTTACCTCTTTTTCCTGCCATCTTATCTCGTTCCCTGTCTTTCCATGGCCCCTTCCTGTCACTCATCTCAACCCTTTTCCTTACTTCCTTTCCCGTCTCTGTTGTTCCTGTCCTTTTTCCTCCCTTCCTTCCTCTACACTCCTCCTCATTTCTTTTACTTCCTTCCTTTAACCTCTCCTCCCGCCGCTTGACTCTTTCATTTTTCTCTTTTGCTCTCTTGTCCTCGCCATTCCTTCTTTTTTCTTCCCTACTTATATTGTTTCCTCCGTCCTTCCTTCCTTCCTTCTATCCTCTCCTCTCTCTCCATTTTCTATTCTTACCATTTCTCTATCTCCTATTATTTGTTTCCCTCCTTCCTTTCCTCTACTCTTCTCTAATTTCTAATATCTCCTTCCATTATATTCCACCTCTCCTCTCCTCTCCTCCTGCAGGACAGTGCTCATATCTCTGACGTCAGTCGTGGTTTTGGTCATCAGCACCGACTGGATCAGCTGGGACAACCTGAACCGAGGCTTCCTGCCCAGCGACGAGGTCTCCAGAGCCTTCCTGGCCTCCTTCATTTTGGTCTTCGACCTTCTCATTGTCATGCAGGTAGACAGCTCCCCTGTGGCCAATTAAAAAAAAAAAGAAAGAAAGAAAAAAGAGGGAGCTGGGACGTCTCTTGGCTTACACTGCTAGCCATCTTTCCAACAAACCCCCCTCCTCGTCTTCCTCTCCTCCCTCTCTATTCATCAATGGGACACTGCGGCACAGAGCAGCGAGAGGGGTGTTTGATCACTCTCAGTTGGCGTGGACACACACCCACAAATATATAGATATACAAACTGTTGTTTACTCCTTTACTTCATCTCTCTCTCTCATTCCCTCCATCCCTCTATCCCAGACCTCAGCCATGAACTCACCCTTTTCCTCCCTTACTCCCCTGTGAGCCTAGTTTATTTTCTTTAATGATGACTCACAAGATTGGAGGGTTTTTTTTCTTTTTTTTCCCACCCAATGTCCTCCCTCCCACAGGAGAGTGTACATCAATAAAGCCTGTGTCAGTGGCTCATGAATATGCAAATGTGTTTGTCTGGGCTAAAAAACCACAGTAGTGTAGTGAGGAGAAGGAGAGCGGGAGAAGGAGTCCTCTTTTTCTTTTTTTTTGCCTTTCATTATACGCCGCTAGCCAGGAGCCAGAGCCGCGGGCCAATCATGTATGTGGTTTGACTGCGAGCCTAATTCAACACTGTTCCCTCCAAATGCTTAATGAACATATTTCACCAGGCCTTGTTGGTGGAAATTAGCGGACACGTTGCAAGACTAATATTTGGTATCTCCTAAATATACGTTTTCAACTCTGTTGACTATGCTAATTACTAAGAGCTCAATTGCACGGAAGAGCATTCTCCGGTGCTACAAACACACCGCTGCACAGAAACCTGGCAAGGACACCCTTATAATTCTCAGGGTAATCTGTATTAAAACAACTGTACCACTAAAAGTGATTCCTGGACTTATTTATTGAAACGATTCATTATTTAGGGGACGACTTCTGGCTGCTCTTGGCCAGTAATTACTTCACACTGTGTTGTTTTTCTCATTCATTTGCCCGATTATTGTAATTACGCAGATATATAGAAGCAGCTCAGCCTACAGTGTGCCAGCATTCCCTCACATAGATGCTCATGTTTTGCTGAGGCCAGCCCCAGTCCTGATTTGACATGAAGGCCACGCTCCCTATTTTGACATCTCCGTTTAACCCCCCCCAGAGCCGGACTCGCCGGACCCGTGACTCCCCTCTCTCCTTTTTAATTCGGCGGTATATCATTCCCGCCTCGCATGGATTTGTTTACGACGAGTCCTTCTCATTTTCTGCACAGTGTTACAGCAAGCGCGTTTACTACGGTAATTTATGAGTGGAGTAAGCCCGCACCGTTACATGGCCTGAGCGCTTGGCAGCCGTCGCCACGTTCCACCAGTCAATAAAGATTCGTCCGCCACCGCCCTCCCAACAGCTTCATTCACCTCCAGCCAAGGGTGCCGCGGTTAATCGCTTACCTCCATGAGAAAAGATGGCTGTTGTTGTTCTCAAACTAATTAATGCCCTAATGAATGACCTGTCTGGATTTGCCTTCTAGCAGAGTTTTTGTGGAGTTTTTTTCATATTTTTTGTATAATTGTGCTGTTCCTATGCACATCCCGGCTGAATGTTAGAGATCTATGTCCTCTGTGTATATGCACATACTGTATACATTCACATATGTGGATGATATGCTGATGCACCCTGCCTGTTTACTCCTTTTATGTGGTAGAGACTCATTATTTTGTGGCAGGGAGGGAGCATGACTTAAATGCCATGCCTGTTAGTGCTATAGCAACAGATACAGCAGCTATGGAAGAGGAGCGCAGGACTTAATTAATATCCAGGGGGCCATCACCAAGCTGTTAGGCTGTTCATAGATATTGGCATGGGGGACTCTGGATCACATGAGGATATAGTGAATGCAGACATGTGGTAATGCTGAGCAGCAAGGGGGTCTGTGCAAATTACAGGAACCGAAGGGGGAAATGCAATCTGAAAATGAAAACATGCTGAAATTATGTGGCTTGGTTTTTTTTTTTCTTCTTCTTCTTCTTCTTTTTGTAATAGAGATGGCGAATGCTAATTTGCGAGATGATTAAGTCCAAAGACACGTTTTTAGAAACACTTCAATTTTCTCTGCCATCCGTCTCTGTGTGCGACTTTCAGTAGTTTAATTTGTCTTTGCCATTCTAATTACCTGCTGTCATAATGTTAAACTGGCAATAGACATGTTTTCTGCTTCATCGTGCCATTAGGAAGTAAATGTTGACTGCACAATGTAATGAATATAGAATGATGAAACCGTCGATGTTTTCATCGGTTCCCTGAAAACCTTGCCACGCGGTCACTCAGGCAAAGGAAGGTTAAAAAACTGCGATCCATTTCTATTATGGACTAAATGATTGAATAAACTCACATTTTTTCCTGTGTTGTTGAGATTTTCGACTATGATGAAAAACTACTACTAACTGCTGATGGGTGCATGACATGAAGACATTTTTGAATACAAAAACATATATTTGCACCTCTAATGGTTGCAAGGAGAAATCCATAGTGTGTATTATTAACAGTCAAATAAAGCAATTTGACACAGATTTTTCATATTTTTTTTGTTGGAGTCTTCTCCTTACAAAGAGACCAAAATTTGCAGCACATGTAAAAGTAAATACAACCTCATGTTGTGTCAGTCTTGTTTACTGACTCAGAAGCTTTGGTCTGTTATTCATTTTTCGGAACGGGAACGGGTTAGATTTTCTGTCAAAAGCCTCCAGAGCACGCCTGCCCAAAGTGGGGCCTGTGGTCCAAATTTAGCCCTCTGTGAGGTTTGATTTGGCCCCACGTAAAATAATTATTTTTTAGATAATCACAGTTTATGCCATTTCATTTTTCGTGAGGTGAAACTGCTCTATAAACTGTAATTACACACTCAAAACATGCAGTGACGTCAAGTAACTGCCAGATATTGAAAGCTAAAGTAATCTTGGGGAAAAAAAAAGGGGGCAAAAGCACTTAGCCACAGCACATTTTCTGACACTTCTACAGTCGAAACAACAAAACAAATCCAGGCAGCCTGTTTGAGGATAAGTAGTTGAAGGGTTTTAAGTATGTAAGATCTGTAATCTGTTATTTTTCTTTTTTGTGTTATTTGTCTGGAAGTCCAGTGAAATACAGGAATTTCAGATCTGAGTTAAAAATTTCACATCATAATAATATGATACAATAAGCATTTGCTTTTAGCCAGTGGCCTACAATTAAGTTTGGGGTTTGGCCATCAAGGGAAAAAGTTTTGGCCCCCGCTGCTTTAGAGGGCTATTTGACTATTCAGATCCACTTCCAGCCGCTCTGCAAGATTAACTAGTTTGCAGAAATTCTTCTCAATGTGTGGTTCCAGTAAAGATGGCATTGTAGGAAACTGGACCGCTGATGTCCTGAAATACACCTGGAAGTGATCAGCCATTACTCGCAGTTGAAATTCTCCTTGCTCTTGTCCTGTTGTCAGGATTGGACAGACCCAGCCTTTTTCTTTTTCCTGTTCTTTGTTCAAGAAGTGAGAGGACCACAAAATCATCTTCGCTGCTTGACTATTCCATTCAATTTCGTCTCATTGTTTATCAGATAACAGATATAAAAAAAAGTGCGTCTGAAAAAGAACGGACTTGGTCTGCAAAGGCAGTATTTTGCGAAATTGTTTAAGACAGCACAAACATTGGTTTGTTCTTTACTGTCATGCAAATTGAGAAAAGTCTTCTACCTCTTATGCTGAATAAACAATTTAAAACAACAGAAATATATTTATATATATATATGCACATATGGCATGTTTTGGAGATTTCCCAGGATGAAGTAAAGCTCCCCATATTTCTCTTGACACTGTGTTAAAAATGTATTGCTTTCATTTAATTTCTTTCACGTTTTGTACGTGTGCCTCATCAAGAGCCGTGACAGCTTTATTCGCTGAAAGCCACTAACCACCAAATAAAACTGCGCACTTGCAAAAAGAGCTAAGTGACACCACGGGGCATGGGCAGCCCCTAAATGTCAGTTGGAGGTGCCTGTTGATGTGTTTTGACGTGTTTAAATCCCTGAGCACATCAGTACACTCCACAAGCCTGTAAACACACAGCGTCGTCTGCAGTCTACAGCAGCAGGCACCATGTTTGACCTGCAGTCAGTGTGTGAAGAGACTCCGCCGAGACTTAATATCAGCTAATATGAGAAAGTTCAGCCGAGTGCTCAGCAGCCAGTAAAGCGCCATACATGGCTGATATTTGTCACGGTGATGTGGTTATTTTAAAGGTGTTCGGTTCTCTACAGCTGAGGCTACGTCCTCACTGTCAATTCACGTGACTGTGTGTGTTTTCTCCAGGACTGGGAGTTCCCTCACTTCATGGGTGACCTGGATATGAATCTACCTGGAATGTCAACGACGCACGTGAAGGTCAAGCTCCCTGTCTGCAAGAGCATCTTCAAGGAGGAGTACCACATCCATATCACAGGTACAGGCGGACGCGGGCACACCTGCTGCAAGCAAAAAAACACGATCACCACATTGTTCCATGAGAAGGAGCTCCAGCGGTAGTTGGTTAACGAACACCCATATTCATGAACTGATTAAATAGCAGAAAGAAACCAAAGTGTCCCTGAGGGAGACCTAACTTTTGCCTTTTTACCTCATTTGTGAATATTAAACATGCACTCGTGCTCTAGTTTTCCCACTCTCCTCCGTGTGGAAACACTTTGATGGTTAAAACCACAGCGACCATTTATAATACATGCGTCGCCGATGTGGCACGCAGGTGGCTCCACCGCCGCGACCGCGTTTCCTGCCTGTTCCGTTCGTTCCTCCCCGTCGTGCGAGAAGCATCCTCTCATCATATTTCACATCTCCCCTGTGTCTTAATGATCTCGCCGAGCGACTATATTTCCCATTTGAACCCGTCCTCCTGCGTTCTCCTTTCCGTTCCGCCGCGTGCACACGGGCGACTCGCAACCATAAAGAGAAGGCAAAACCAATGTTCCTGTGCTAAATGTTAAGCTGTTCAAACGCTCGGTGATTCGGGAAAGGTTGTTAACCCTAATGCATTGCATATCCATTAAGCATTATGGAAATGGATCCGGCGCGACGTGATTGGTTTAACTAAAAGCTTATTAACGGCATATCACAGGGAGAGGAGGGGAAAGAGGTGTCACGTATACCCGGGGAGACATCTGCCCGCTATCAGTCAACCCGGGGAGATGGCCGTCTCATGGTAATGTAGTGATCTCGTTAGAAGATACTCGAGGAAGTAGCACCTGCAAATGGATCTATCTGTCACAGTGCGTGAGCTATATGCAAAGCGAGAGGGATCCCTGATAAATGATCGTGACCGTATCTGTCTGTCTCTAAATGTTGTTTGGGGAAGGCTTGTGCTGTGCATCAGTCTGCCCAGTCATTGTGCATGTTTCTTCCTCGCTCAACCAAGTCTGTAATCTGATACGAGTCCCTGTGTCTCATTACAGGTAAGTGGTTCAACTATGGTATCATCTTCCTCGTGCTGATTTTGGACCTCAACATGTGGAAGAACCAGATCTTCTACAAGCCCTACGAGTACGGTCAGTACGTCGGGCCTGGGGAGAAGATCTACACGGTGGAGGAGCCAGAGACACTCGTGAACTTCAACCACAGCACGCTCACCTACGAGTGGCGCTCCACCAACATCAATCCCGACACCAACGCGACTTACGTCGAGCGGGACATGTTCCTCCACAGCCGCTACGTCGGCGCCAGCTTGGACGTCAAGTGCCTGGCGTTCATCCCCAGCCTGGCGGCGTTCGTCCTCTTCGGGTTCTTCATCTGGTTGTTCGGGCGATTCCAGGACAGCGAGACCTTCGCGGAAAACCAAGACAACACGTACGAGAGGATAAAGAGGAAGTCGCCGTCGGAGTACAGCAAGGAGATGGGCGTGACGCCAGAGGAGCTGCACGTGACCATGAGCGACACGCTGAAGCGATCGGGAACGCCCATGCTGCTGTCGGTGGACGGGCCGCACCTTGGAGCGACGCCCTCGACGAACTCAACTATTTCAATGGAAACCCAAGAGACGCACCCGAGCATTGTGATTGACAGTGCAGAGCAGGACGAGCCAGCAGTCTCTTTTGATGTCCACAAGCTCTCTCCGTGAGCTTCTGAACTTCTGGAAACTTTAAATTATTTAACAGCGGGACACCTTGAACTCAAGAAGTAGTTTATCGGGATCTTTACATCGTTGCTTCTCTTTAAACAAAACCAAAATGCAACAGACTTTGACTTGAGATTCAGGAGGAGGACAGTGTCGCGTCACACGAACACAGAGCCGATCCTGACGGCTTTTGCAGTTGCATTTGTCAGAATCTATTTTTGTAAAAATGTATCTTTTTAAAAGCCTCTAAAACGGCACCGACTCTGATAACGAAACGCATCTTTTAAACCATAATGCAAACTTTTAATTGACACGGTGCTTGCTCAGATTTGCATTTTCATAATCAATTTTGTCATGGTAAACTATATTGGTGCCTATATATCAGAGGAGTATTTCTACAGTCGAGACACTGCAGTCAGGTGGATTTTATTATATTACACCAGTGTTACAGCTACACTAGTGCCTTCATATTTCATACGTTTAGATACATATTCTGCCAGTCTATACTGCTATAGGCAACAAATGGAAAGATGTCCTTGCTATGGTCTGCAGTATTAATGTCTTACATACGCTTTAATATCATGCGGGCAATCGTTACCTCATCTGATCCTCAGACTTTTATCAGTTTAACTTTATCCTCATGTGACGTCGCTCTCCCTCAATTTCAAACACATTATTCTCGTCGAAATGACATAATTATGAACATCAACGTACCATCAATGACCTATTCATATCCCCTCACTTGATATTAGTCGCAGAGATAATAAATACAATCAGCAGAGATCAAAACAGCAAACCAACAAGCCACCTCATGATTGCTTATGTGGCTGCTGCACCTGGACTGAATACCAACAGCGTCAGAAAGGTGGTTTTGCCCTTGGCATAAACATGCCATTGAAGTGCAAGGGAGGCTTCCGCTCCAAAGCTCAGGGCTTCTTTATGTCTCGATAAACCTTAAACATTACAGAAGCGTTTTTTTGCAGTCATGGTGGATGCATGAAAAATTAATTATTTATTTAAAAACATTTATCCTGCTGCAAAAAAAAAGGAGGCATCTGAAACCTGCAGCATTTATATTTACCCTGGCTTTTGAAAGGTTCAACTGCTTTCATACATATTTTTATGTACTTGGCAGTCTAGTTTAAATTCAGTTTTTGGTCCAAAAAAAAAAAAAATGCCCTTCAGTTATTTCCCTCAGCACTAACTCTTTTATTACAGCAGTATTAACTGTATTGTTTCATACACGTTTGTCACATTCACTTTGCATACGTGTTTCACCAAAGATGACTAATAAATCAGTATTTTTAAACAAATATTGCAGTGTAAAATAATATTACGACAATTTAAATGAGATATATTCATGACAGACAAAGTGGAATGATATCATGTGCTCTTGCATTACTCTGTACTATAATATCCTGGAAAACTATTTACCAATATGAGGGCACTATGAATATATCCACATCCTTTGTTCCCCAACACCTCGATCCTGACCTGACAGAATTGTTATCATGTTGCTTAGTATTGTTTGTGCTCAAAGTAATATAGCCTGGGATGACTCACTGGAATAGTTACAGACTTTTGCAGTGTTGAATTTATAATCAATTCATAAACTGAATAATTTAACTGACTTCATTACGTTTGCTTAAATTGGTCAATATTATGGTGAATAGTAAATGGACTTTGGCGCTTTTTCCAGAGCTCAGATCACTTTACACATTCACCCATTCACACACAAATTCGTACACTGATGGTTGGGGGCTGCCATGCAAGGTGCCACCTGCACATCAGGAGCAATTTCGGGTTCAGTATCTTGCTCAAGGACACTTCGACACATAGCACAGCCCAGGCCGGGGTAGCCGGGATTTGAGCCAGCGACCTCCCGATCACGGGACGACCTGCTCTACCCGCTGAGCTACAGCCGCCCCAATATTCTGTATATATACTGTATGTGCAGAAATAAAATGATGATGATGAAAAACGTCATAATATTTGCCAAGTAATTATTCAATTTCCTTAATCTATCTTTAAACTAATAATGAAAATATCACTATTTATTCATCAAACACTTTTGAAATGAACTTCCATAATTGTTTTAGTTTAAAAACATATCTCTATAATATATCTGTATAACATGCATCAACACATATTAACATTAAACCCTGGGTAGCAGCAGAGGGAGCTGTGACTGGCCGGCTGTCAGGTGACTTGCTGCTCACATGTTGTCTTAAACTGACCATGTTCAGGCAACCGCAAAAAGGGGAACCGCACATTTTTTTTGACATTATAAAGACAAATAAAGACGTAGAACTATTAATTGGCAAATTTTCAGTTTTTCTTTAGTTGAGTAAAGCGCAGTAAAAATGTACCTTTTTTGGTTATTAATAATATCATAATCTGTTTTCTAAATGTCTGAAGTTATTAATTGATTATATTAAACGCTGTAAAAATGATTCCAGGGGCGCACTCCAGACTCCTTCAAGGAATTCCGTGTGTGTGTGTGTTTGTACACTGTGGAGGCAAAGATGTTCATTTGTGTCTGTAAAGGATGTTTTATACTTAATAGTGCATGGTGCGTATGTATGTATGTGTATGTGTGTGTGAGCGAGAGAGTGTGTGCTCATGAGACTTGTGGAGTGTGTAGGTGTTTGCTACTACACTTGTTTTTGACAAAGGCCATTCTGTGAAGAGGTCAGTTTATTTAGCATAATTGGTTTTGCGGCTCTTGGTTCTGTAATTATCCTTTTATACGTTACAGCTCTGTACACACATTAGATATTAGTGTCTCACCAAAGGGCAGACCCTCTGCGGACTTAAAGAGGTCTAATATGTTTGTACTGTTTTTGTGTTTGGGTTTAAAGTGGAGATATGCTGTTTGTTGTTCTTAATTCTTTGATTGAAATCTGTTGCAAAACTGACCCTACGTTCCTCCAAAGCAGAGGAAAGCTCCTCGGAGTCCTGTATGTCTGTTGAACCTTGTGTTACCAATAAATTAATACATTTGTTATATACTCTATTTTGTTTGCATCATTTTGTGAGCGCCTTTAATATCAGAGCACTTCTGAAGGTCGCTGATCTCATTATGTAATTCCCAGTTTCCCTAGTTTACATGTTTCTATATGCTTGGGTAATCGTTGCCAAGTAACAGAGCAGGTCAAGTCTTTTGCAGCTGCTGACCCAATTAATATGGGCGATATGAGAAATAATGATACTGTCTCTACAAGGACGCTTGAATATGTAGCCTGCGTACACATGACACCTGGCTCAGATTAGTAAGAATCCTGCGTGGGGCCTGTCTGCCGCTTGATTTATGCCAGTGGGAAACAATTTGAATGTGTTATGTGTTCTGTTCACCCGCTGGATTTGTTTACAGAACATGTATACGTGTAAATGAGTTATAGATTGGATTGACGATGTCTGAGCGCATGAAAAGTGACCCGAGCAAAGACGGAATTGGCTTGAGGCGGTGGTTCCCAAACACAGGCTGGAAGCTCTCCAAGGGGTTGGAAGATGAATCTGACGGGTGCTGAGATGTTTGAAATGAAAGGAAATGAGGAAAAATGTGCTCTACTACTAGTCAGTTACTGTTTGTTTCTACTGTTTATTTCTAACCCTTTTTTGTAAATTTAAAAATGTAAGAGGTGTGGTCCTAGGATGGCAAAATCAGTTTGTCAGTTGGTGTACTATTTCAGTCCTGACTGAAATATCTCAACCTAGAACTAAGCCTAAGAAAATCCATATGTAAGTTATCCAGCACAAGGCAAAAACGATATCACTGTTTCTCGAGACAGTTCTGCCCAGTCCCACCCTACTATGCTGTGATTGGTCAATACTACTCCACTCTGAATGGCTTTAATTCATCTCTGATGCTCAATGTAAGTACAAGTTTTTTTTTGTTTGTTTGTTTTGTTTGTTTTTTTTATTTCTAGTTTTTGTAGTTTGGTTGGGTTTAGGCAACCAAACTGGTTGTTATGGTTTAGGAAAAGATTCTGGTTCAAATGAAAATTGACCCTTTCACAAGGACTCATAAGAGCGAGTCAAGGCAATTAATAACAGCCAATCACAGCACAGAGGGGCAGGGCCAAGCACTCAATATTACACAAGTGAGCTTTAGCTGTACTTTCTAATTAGTGCTTCTAAACACATGCCTTAGCATGCTAAACATGCTGGTTACTATGGTGATTATGTAGGTGGTGAACATAGTTAATATTATACCCGCTCAGCTGAAAACATTCACACTGTCTTTGTAATGCTGCAATCCATTGTACGCTGAACTAGAAAAAAAAAAGTGGAATGAATGGGTCATTCAAGGTTGAATTCCAAGTTGGAAACATCAGGACTGACATAAAAACACCTGACATTACAGTAGTGCTACTGCTCCTGTCTCATTTTTACGTGTGCTGATCGCTTCAATTAGCTGATGTCGATGCTTGTGAAGTTCAGACACTTCAGACGATATTGTAACTTTTTGGCGACCTTCCTCACACTTCACAGCCAGTGCAAACCCTTCAAAACCAGCGATTTCACTGAATGTATCCGACGAGATGGATGTGAGAGACTGTTGATGGAGCAGCAGTTAAAAAGACTAACCTGTGACCGTGATACCCCGGGTTTAATCTCTGCAGCAGTCCATCATCAGGCGCCGTGTATCCTGTGAAGTGTGATTGCGTCCACAACACTGAACCCTGCCTCACCCCTCTGCTGTAAATTATTCCTAATAAGAGCATCAGCTAGGAGCTTTTTAATGTTTAATATGAAAAAAAAAAAATACCCATGGTGTAAAGAAAACCAAGTAGCTGTGCGATCACCTGAGGTCTCACTGTTGCTTGTTGTTTGTTTGGAAAAATATATCTCATTGCCAGAGAGCACTGGCTGTTTGACTGAGGCCTCTTCCAAGTCTGCCATCGGGCTGAGAAATGAGATATTGATTTTTTGGAGGACCGTGCAGTAATTGAGAGAACACATCAAAACCGGAGTTTCAAAAATGTTTGTGGGTGCTGGAACCTGATGCCCAAGCTGTGTTACCGGGCGTATTGACTTCTTCCTCATTGCAGTGGATGCGTTTGTGCTGGTAGCCGTCATGATCGATTGTGCTCTGCTTTTAATCAAATTCTCAAGAAGCCCCCCTTCACCATATGTCTGCGGAGCTTTCTGGAGGCACTTTTGTAACATTTCACATTATTTGCTGTTTTGCTCTATTTCTCATATCTTCCAGCACCAAAACAGACAAAAAAAAAAAAAAAAAAAAAAAAAGATTCTGGTGTTGCATCTAAATATAAACTGGAAAAATCCCCCAGAGGAGGCTCGTCGCAGCTACAGATCAACTGGAATCTCCTCTACTGTCTTTGAGCTATCCTCCAATTAGATCAGTGTATCATGTCCTGGCATGGCCCATCACTCTGTGCTGACAGCTCCGTGACTCTGGGAGACCCTGTGAAATTTATCAGTGCAGTCAGTCCCAGCCAGCTCGCAGGTCCCCCCCCTCCCGCCCCCAGCCTTTCCACCAAGCTCGAGATGGTTTCGGTCCCTGGTGGCCACGAGGGAAACAGAATTCATCACCAATTCCTTCTGCAGGTTTCTGATACCTCACAGAGGAACATGTGGCTCTGATAAAACTCTCGACACATCCAACAGCTCACTCGGAGGACTGAATCCCCAGACATGGGTTTGTGATAATGATGTCTCACTATTCCTCTGCGGGAGTGGGAGAGGATCTGTTTTTTGGTTTTTTTTTTTTTTTTAATTGTTCTTGAGTCAAATCAAGTGAAGTGAGTTTAGTGGTTAATATTTCCACTACCGAAAGGCTTCGTAGCAGGAAATATTTAAACAGAGTCTACTGTTAAAAATCCAACTCTTAAATCTCAGTTTCATTTGAATCAGGTTTTATTTTTTTCACTAACCTTTGAAACAAACGATACCACATGGGAAGACAATGACACCCGGAGCATGAATATGTATGTGTGAGATGCACAAAAACAAAACAGAGATCTACTTTATAGTATTCAAAACATTTTTTTCTTGCACATGAGAGTTCATTCTTCAGCGTGGAAACCTTGTTGGAGGACTGTGAAGTACTTGAAAGCCCCATTTCAGCACTCTGGACAATGCACAAAAAAAGAAAACTTAATTCAAGGTCCACTTGGTTTTTTCCTTTTTTTTTCTTTTCTTTTTTTTTTTATCTGTGTGCCTGTCCTTGGCAACGTTTTATTTGTCTTATTTTATTTTATTTTTTTTCAAACCATCACCCATTTGACTGCAATGCTAAAATGTAGCTTTTCATTCATTCAGATTTCTCAACTAAATGGTTATCGTGTTCTTTTCAAATCCTTTTTAAATGATCTCCCTTTACATTGCTATAATACAAAGAGAAGCGAGGCTAAGAGCTTGGGGTAGGGGCTCGGTGCATGAATGTTTGAACAAAATTTAATTGTAATCCATCCGATAGTTGTTGAGATATTTCACTAAAAAACAGATATGTCAGCCTCATTTTGTGACACTGCAGGCTATTTCAGGAGGATTCATCCTCTGGGAACCACAAATATTGAATCTATCATTGTTGGGATGTTAAAATCAAGTAGAGAACCGAACCTACTGCCATCCTTAGACCAATTCTGTTAGTTTGGCTAAAAGGTGCAGGAAAATGCTTCATTGCTCATATCCTCTTCATTAGTACAAATTACCAACATAACATCTAGACGCCAGGCTTAATATCAGGATGCAGCTACAGCAGCAGAACAGTATGATTGGTTGTTTATTACATTTGGAGACAACTAATGAAACATTTGGCAAATAAAATGTGCCAAATTCACAGAGGAGTAAATCTGTTATTGATGTATGGTGGCTATCCTGATTATTTCAGCTTCGGCTTCAGCCGCCGTTCAATCTGGTAAACAAATCCATAGGCACCGTGGGACTGTAGAGCATCTGTACTCAATGACTGTTTGTTTACATGCAGACAAATCTGGCAATTCTTCTCATTTTGGCAGAGGTTTAATATGTTTATGCATTCAGCTAATCCTGCACATTTCTGGAAAAGTGACAAACAGAAAGCACAGTTTACACTGCGGTGATACGAGGTTAATTTCCTGCAAGAACATGCTTAACACGACGCTTGTCGTATTTTCCCTCGGCTTATCAAGTCTCAGCGCATACATACAGTATGAATCTGAGTGCATGTTCCTGCTCTGACAGAAACAAATCTTTCCTCACAGAGATCCGTCATGTTTTGCAGCCATCTGAAGAATCGAAGCCCACTGAAAGTTTTATGAAAAAAAAAAAATCTGTCATACCACACAAAATGTCGCACGCTCATGCTAATCTGAATCCATTTAAACACTATGCTAAAGTAAAACTGACTTCTCCGTGTTGCCTTGCATCAGCAGCCCCAATCACAATGATATGTGTGGTCATTAACGGTGGATATAGGACAGGCAGTGAAGTGGACTCCCTGTGGGTCCAGGCATCTGTTGCAGAGGGTTCAGCACTGCCATGGAAAATTGAACATTTAGGAGCCAGCTGGAGGACCAGTCTGCCCTGCTGTGCCACCACTACTCAGGTGCCCACTGGCGCCATGCCACCACCAGCTAGAAGCCACTGGACCAAAGCAGGCCAGATGGTGCCCTTGCCAACCAACGAGCAGCCACTGCGAACTGCCCACTGTCCACTGCCCCTGCCCTATCATTCAACTCAGGGATGAGTTTGAAGTCCTGATAACCTGAGGTAAAAAAGTTTTTTTTTCGGGGTAGAGCGAGGGACAGAGAAAGCTCAAGTGAGCGGAGAGTGTGATTGAATATAAATGGGCCTGATTACGTCGTGTGTTTGTTAATGTAAGCAGCTGCGAGGTGGAGTCAGAGAATCAGTCGGTAGGAGAGAGACTGCTCCACGGGGAAATAAAGCCATCTCCAGGCTGAACTCATTTGTCCGTGCCTGTGAACTGATAGATAATTATATTAGGAGCTTTAAGTGCTCTTCTGCGATACAAGTATTACTACCATCTCCAGAGGCGCAGAACAAAGTAGGGAGGAGAGGACTCTGTGTGCTGCTACAGCTGAGATAGTCATTGCTCTGCCTCCAAATATGTGGATGCTGAAGCGTATTCAACACAAGTGGCCTTGGATAAAAAAAATTTAAAAAAATCAAATCATGGCGCAACACTATTAGTATTGGATCTGTGACACACAAATTTGATTTGACCAGAATCAATCATAAAATGATCATGAAAGTCATGGCGGCAGGCAAAATCTATCATCGCGCCAGACGGCAAACAAACACTGATAATCCATTCAACACACTTTTAATTTAGTGTGAGATTTCCTGTGTTACATGTGAAACATTACATGTACTGTAGCATATTAACATTTAAAGTTTACTTCATGTTGAATGAGGAACCAATGAATAGTTTAATATTTGTCCGGTTTCAGACACTATACACATCCAGTATACTATGTTCACGATGAGCGGACTGCTAATTGTGACACCCACATCTCAAGCCAACTGCTGTCACTACATCTGTAAACATGTCAAGGAAACAGAATTAGAGAATACTGAAAATGTAAGTGCAGTAACTCACCTGTTATACAAGGTGAATGAGTACATAATGAAAAGATGTTGTCGCCCAAACATTCAAACCTGAAGGGGTTGAAACGTACAGTTACGTGGCAACTAAGCGAGCTGGAGGTGAGGTTTTGTAAGCTTGAGTTTGCGAGGTCAAAAATGAACTTCCTGTGCACAGACATCCTCCAAAGTTCAGGGATGCACGATGACTGCTTTTGTGTGTGTGATCAGTGAATAGGTTTGTGTCATGTAGAGGCTGGAAAAATGACAGAAAGAAGGAACATTTTTTATACATGTGCCTAAAGCAACCAGTTTCTGAGTTGTAACCAGACTTTGTTAGTGTCTTAAACATTTGTTCTTACACAACTTCAAAATGTCAGTAGCTCCACATAAACCTCCAACAAAGCCATTATAGTTGGCATTTTTGTTGTTCGGTATTTAATAAAATTTCTATGAATGCAGCTGTTGTGTAATAATTAAATGCAGCTGACTGATAATGATAGCTAGCTAGAACAGTAACACTAGTTTATTTGACAGGACTTCATCACTTCATTATGTAAAGCGTGAATGATGTTATGACCGCTGTCCATATAAGATACCTTAATCAGTAACTGGGGGCCACCGTCTAATGTCTCTAATCCAACTCTGGTCATGTAATGGCGGTCATGCTACATTGATACCATAGTCCTCCAATAAATCCCATCGTCACAAAGGTCTCTTAGGTTTAGTTTGGGTGTAGCTGCTTAGCTGCACTGCATCATACAGAGGTTGTATTTCTGTTACTCAGCCAGCCCTTATTGATATGAATTGGTTCAACAAAATTGTAGAATCACGTGTCAGTAAAATGCAACACAGTTCAACAACAACTAAACCCGCTGCCTTCAGAAATGAAGATATATGAGCATAAAGTTAAATCAACGCCGTTCTCGAACAGTTTTCACCAAAGGAGGGTAGAATTTATTGCTGGACTGTTGTATTACGCTGCATTGGATTGAGCTCAGCGGACCTAATGGACTTCAAGCCGACTGTAGTCTCCAAAACACAATGAACACAGATAAATCACACTCACAAACGAGCCGACAGCCAGAATTAAATGTAAATGGAAATACTTTATTTCACTATTACACAATAACAAGCTTGGAAAGAAAAATTACAAAAAAGAGAAATGGAACAAAATGCTACAAAGCACCACATAATATAGACGACTCATAAATGTGGCAACTGAACCTTATGCTAACTGCCTTTACTCTATCTAAGGTATCATCATCATCACTGAGAATTTAGAAATCAGCAAAAAGGTTTGGACATCAAGCACAGTCATGCCAGTAATAGTAATATCTTACAGATTCATGTAGCGATGATTCGGAGTGGGGGGACGGTGATCCATACAGGTTCACTCTAAGTGGTGAGGCAGAACAAAGAGAAGTGGGTTCGAGGGAACTGCAGTCCATCATCTGTTTGGTATGACATAGGTTTGCATTTGGTATAAAGAGGAGTTGAGGAGGCAGACGCGGGTCACAGAGTATTTGCGAAACACTTTTTAATGCTTAACGTGCATGAGGTACCAGATGGGTGCGGTTCACCAGGGAGAACATACCATAAGCGCCAGAAATCAGCAGAAAGTACCTGAAGGTTCAAATTTGTCCAGTTGCCTATATTTAACAGTGTGACATTGTATGAATTATCCTGATTGGTAACCCATCTGGTTCAGCAGGCTAAAACAAATACTAACAATGCAAACACTATTTGACCCACGCCTGTGAGGAGGACAGTGAGGAGACATAGGGTGGTGTTACTTCTTTTTTTGTTTGTTTTTTACATGGAGAACACTGTACAGGTGCCTTCAGGTCTGCCACGACTAAAGGCACATGGGGTCCACTGAGCAACAGATGTGTCCATTCTAGAAATGAAGAGAAAAGAGAAGGCAGAGAAACACATGAGTGGATTATCGTCACACCTAAAGCTCAGGCAAACTCCTTTTGAAGCTCAGCAGATAATATTTTTAGGTGGCAGCGGAGCTGCAGCATACAGACTCAGCCTGGCATTTAGAATTCCTCTGGGTGTCATTTCGGCACCGACTGATCCAAGAGGCCGACTTTCTACTGAGAATACAAATAAGAATGGTCTCAGAGTCATTTCACTGTAAACTGATAAGCTCCCTGGATCACTAGTTGTGCAGGAAAACAGATCAAATCCGTGTCCATGTATATGAATTCATTTTGAATGCAAATCTTTGTTGTTGTTTTTTTTTGGAAGGTAAAGGTGTCCACAATTTGCCACAAAGTCACCAATTGCTACTACTCTTTGGCTGCTGTTAGCCTCCTCTGGCTAATTAGCTCATAGCTCAGTTAGCAGTGGAGCTGGAATACTGTTAGTTGAGTTTGACAAGAGAGGATTGTGGAAAGACTAAAGAACAATGGCTGTATTGGTGAGTTTTATTTAGTTTATGTTGAATTTGAAAAAAACACATTTTTCAACATGCTAACGAGGCATGGAGCTTGTCTTAGTTTGGTAAAAGAGACAGAATTCAGCAGGTTTTACACTTGTATTTTTCTGTTTAGTTAGGGAAAGAAATAGGAGTATTTCATTTCTTGATTTTGAGTTCATTTATAAAGATATGTAAGAGTTGACCACCTGCCAAATTCTTTTTCCTATCAAGTACAGGGCAGCATATCACCAGCAACACCTAACTGCTGTTGCTGTTAGCCAGTTAGCTTAGTAAGCCATGCAGCTAGCTGTGGGGCTGGGAGTTCAGATCACCGGGGGAGTGTTGGTGTTTATACCAGCAGAACAGGAGCTTTAGACCGAGATGGGCTGGAGCTAGCTGGTTAGCATGCTATCTTCGGTATCATTATTTCAGCAACACAATATAAACATGTCATTGTGTCACAAATGTTATTTCCTCACATTATTTTGACTTTTTAGTTATTCTTTTACTGCTTTCAACTTTTTATCACCTCTTTCCAGTACTAAGACATATTATTACACAGGACAGGGCGGGCCAAAACTAGCTGGTTAGCATGGTAACTTCAGTAGAAATCTATGCAACACAGCACAAAGACGTCTGTGATAAAACATCAACACTTTGTTTTAAACCAGGATTGTGAGTCATATTTTAAGAATATGCTTCTTTAATGTTTCTTTTTTTAATTTTGTTTCCAAAATTCAGATTATCTCATTGACATATCTCCACTACAGTACAGTAAAACAACCAAAGGAGTTATGTAGCCAGCTAAATTCCTATGCTAATTGGACAGATTTCTTCAGATGGCTATTCCTTGGGTGACACGTTGTAAATATTGCAACGTGAGTTATAGCTAGCAACAAATCAGATGAGGAGCTTGTGCCAAAAATATACTATGTTGAATGCAATATTGTGATTTACCGTTGCTAATAGAGGAAGTCATCAGCTATTTCAAGTCCGTCGTCTACAGAGCATTCCAAACCTGAGGGCAATTTAGATTGTGGATCGTGATTGCAGTTAAATAGATCATGATGTTATTCTTTTGGCCAGATCGCCCAACCCTAATGAAGACTCAGAATATTTGTTAGTTTGTCCGCCGAGATTTACTGCTATCATTTCCTGTCAGGCAGGCACAGAGAAAATATTCCATCTCAGAAACCCAGGCAAGGGAGTAAGTCTTGGTGGATTAGTCCTAAAGCTGAGGCAAACAATTTATGCTCACAATTGGTAATGAAGAGGATATTCGCCTGCATAGTTTACTTTCTCAGTGATTATTCTGTGCCACAAGACTTAAAACAAAAACTTGTGGGGAGCAGCTTCCCCCACCTGATCTACTAGAACCAATTATGTGAGTTTCTCTCAGCTTTCCATATAAATTATCTGAGGCTCTATACATTGTGCATACTGTGTGTCCAAACATGCCTGCTTGTTGAACACCGTGCAGAGGAGAGAGCACACGGTGTTACCCTGCTGAAGCTGAGCCAGAGGCCTGGAGATGAGGGGTGAACAGATGTTTTCTTAGCATGGGTCGTCTGTTAGTGCGAAGTTAACCAATTCATTTTTTGATAAAAGGAAAGGTTTTTCAATGTGAGTTGGAAGTTCGATCCATCACATTCCCACATCTGTACATGAGGCTGGCTAGCTTATCTTAACATAGGGAGTCTTATAGTCACTATGACTCAAGCAATAGTGTTAATATTGTTAAAGGATGCCTGCTTTTCTGTTTTTTCCCTCTCCCTCAGTGTTTTATATATGTTCCATACAGGATACTGCATTGGACAGTGTGAGAAAATGTATGTGGTTTTTCACTATGAGCATAATATTTCGGCTCTAACAAAACTATGATAAAATATGCTCATCAAGAACATATATTTCATGACTAAGATGAGACGAAGACAATGTGCCAGCGTCATTAAAGTCTAATTGGATGGGAAACTCATTGCAATCTAAAGCTAGCATGCTGACTAGGTAAAATATGTGTATCAAAATGAATTTGATTTAATTTGGCATCAAAATGATTGGCTGATCAATACCATCAGACCAATAGACTCACTGCACAGCTGCACTCTAAATCAATCAACCTGTGACTTTCATCAGATTATAATGAGATTAACGGCTTCTGTTACACTAGATCAGCTGAAATGTTCAATATAATAGAGTGACTTATAAAGATTAAATTGATTAAAAGACTTGTAGTTACGGTTTTCTTAGACTAAATGAGACTAAAATGGCCAAATTGTAAGGCGACTAAAATAACCATGAATAATGACCATAAATGCCAAATGTGTTGAACTGTTGCGTTAAAAGAGGATGTGATAGAAAATCCTGTATTCTCACAAATAAGTATAAACGGGACACAGCAATCTATGATCCCTAATAACATCAAACCAGGGCATTTGAAAGCAAAAATTCTCAAATATGCCAGGCACATAATTACCACCATGTGTGATAAATACAGTCATCACTTTACAGATGTGATGAGATGCACAAAGTGCCTCTACAATGAAAAGGTTTGACCCCGGTGGAGGAGTACTCTTCTTTCTTTCTTTTTTTTTCAGACGAAGCACGAAGAATTCTTATTTTCCAAACCATCATTCTTCGGGGTCTTGTCTGCCACTGAACCCGGCGAACTGTAATTTGCTGTTTTTCGAGGCTGCTGGCGGGGCTGGCGCCTTACCTTGCACTGGCACAGGGTGCACTCGGTGCCATGTTTAATCCAGGAGGAGCCACTGAAGCGTGAGATGTTGTGCTCGTCCGTGCACGTCTTGGTGATGTCGTTGCGGATGGTGTCGGCCTGGCAGGGGTCGGTGACACAGCGGGGACAGCACTCGCCCTCGGGCACCACGGTAAACTCGCAGTCCACAGGCGGGCATGGCAGCGGCCAGCAGTCCACCTGCCCCTGCTGCAGAGGCAGAGGGAGACAATTTTGAGAAAGAGGAGAAAGAGAGAAAGTTCAAAATAATCCCTGCATACGCTCTATTGCGTTTTCCAGCTCTAAACAAGTTATTCATGCAAATACACGTATTTTTCCTGACGCTGTGTTATTTGCATGCTGGAGGGAGCGTCTGCGCTTGATGAGGGAGGGAAAAAAAAAGTTGTTAAGGTATCTTAAAAAATATAGATGAGCAGAGCAATCTTTCCACACAGTCAGCAATTTTTATTTTATTTTTTCAGAGGTAAACGCTCCAGCTTTTTAATTGACTTGTCTTAGTCTCCCTATCTCATTGTTGTTCTCATATTAATCTCACAGCAAACTTTCAGCACAGAGAGCACTTATTGGATTTCTCCTGCCGCCATTTTTTTCTGTAGGCCCAGAGGAAACAGGTCGTATATTTTCTTGGCCAACGTTGCGCGTCTGCTCATACAGTATGCTACAGCACTCTGGCCTGACCCACTTCATGCCCGCGCTGTCATCCGTGAGTGTTTCTGCGCCTCACCTAGTCGGCAAATGAAATATGAGCTCAGACTGTGTACGTTTAAACACAAAAGACGTACACGCACATAAAATAAGAGGAGGCTCGATTGCAAGTGTCCCACTGGGGATATTTGATAACACGGCAAAATCGTCTGGCTCAGCATTTTAGAAACGTTGTAGTAAATTAGGCTGGCTATGGAGCGCATGCTCACGTGGTGCTAATGCCCACTCCTTGCTTCTGTGTAGTGTGTAAACATTTGAAGTGGGAAATCCTCCCCCCCTCCACCCCTCACAGAGCTGCACTCTTTGCATGAGCCGGAGGGAGGGATTGAATGTAGCCTCAGGTATCTGTCCCACGCTGCGATAAGGGACACTGCCATCTTTGTCTGTTTATGGAGATGTGGTCTATGATCACAAAGGAGAAAGAGATTTACCATACAATCAGCTCTTTATTTGCATTCACAGAGAGCAGCGCACCGTGGAAACTTTATCAGGCTAAAACTGGAGCCGTTCTTTTTTCATTTCTTGGCAATATTTCCGAGGGTTTATTATTCAAATCTCGCTTTGCATTCAGCGTCTGTGGTACCTCGAAGTAATTTCATCTCCTTGCCTTTTTTTTCATACACAGATGTAAGGATTGACTGCACTTTAGAAAAATGCCTCCAGGAGATTAAAAGTAGTGACATTTATCTTTGCCCGGGAGTTAGCCCGCAGCGATCGTGCTCTTTCCTTTTATGCGCCTCGACCTAAAGTACAACCTATGGCTGAGGAAAATCACGCCTCTTTGATCTTCTGGCGATTTAACAAGATGGCAAATCACAAGTGGCCCATGTGCGCACATTCTGCAAAGGCCACATACTAAGTTTGCACTGATAGCCGAGGAGCCGGGCGATGGATCCACATCTTGGGCTTGGGAGAAATTTTTTGCCCATCTGCCTGCTGTCACTGTGCATTTTAGGGCCCCCCACTGAGCCCGGACAGCCACGGCTCTGCAGAGTGTAGCAGCATTCAAGGTTCATTTCATGTCCCTGTCACGCTACTGGAGCCCCTGTACGGTATCGCACAGCGGTCTCCTCCCTCACTCTTTCAAGTGCTGCTCTTCATACCGCGCGGCTCGTGGTCCTTTGCTTCATATGTAAGTCTCTGTGCATCTTTAATTGAGTCTGTTTCACATCCACGTGTGGACGTATGAAAGCATGTGTAGCCGTGGTGACAGGTGTGCGCCGACAATCTTCAACACGAGTACTTGTGTGTTTACATGTTTATGCTCCGTACATACTCATGTTCACATGCCGTACGTGTGCTCAGGAACCATGATCGGCACGCCTGCAATCTCAAACGCTTGTGTCTGTTTGTGTCAACATACATAAGCGCCGGCTGCGAGCACAGCCTCGGCGCGGGTGAAGCCGAGCGAGCCCATTTTCAGCCGACTGTGCCTCCCCGCTGCCTCTCGGCTGAGCGGTGATTTTCGAAACTCTTCTATAATGGCTCGCTGTAAGAAATCCAAAAAGGCAGCCCCCAGGTCCGGGCATCAGCACAGCATTACAATGGCGTGGAGGGGAGGGAGGAAATGGCATTGCTGTGACTACTCAGACCATAAATCTGTCAGACTAGAGCCGACTTACATTAGCTCAGAGTACGGCTGATCTTTAAAAGCTACAAGAAGAGGGGGACAAAAGAAAAAAGTTGTAAAGTGCTTTTCTGTGATCCACAGTGAAGATGATTTGTGAGCCACTGAACAGAAGGAGCGACACTTGTGTGGGTGTTCGGCACAGCTGAGTGTGAGCGAGGCAGGACAGTGGGGTAGAATGTAAAGCATGACATTTGCATGTCGTATGCATACGAGTATGTGTTGAGAGAGGGGGGGCATCGCAGGCAGGATTTATTGTTTCTGTCAGGTTTACTGGGAAACACTTATGAAAAGCTTCCCCGTCGTGTGAGCGGCACCACCGCGCAAACCTTGGAAAAGGTCGACGTGCACGGGAAACGCGCTCACGTCCCACTGTGAGAGATTCATGTGGGCGAACGCGGTGTTATTTTGTTTTGTGTGAGGAATAGGTTGACGCTCGATGCCACTAAAAACACACATGCTGCAAAATACTCATCAATCAACACAAGTGCACACTCTCAGATGATACACAGCGATGCACCCTCCCACACTGGAGGTGCACACATGCTTACATTTTCTCCTGTTCTCTTAACCTTGGAAGTGTCCTTCAGTTAAAAAAAAAAGTATGATTCCATCATAGCAGACAACAGTGCAGAGGGTCCTTTGAATTCTTTAAAATCTCACTAATCACTCACTCCCTTTTCTTCTGCCATGAGATGAAAAGCAATCTTCATTTTCTCCTCTCTACAACCTTCCTATTCACCTCTTAATAACACCCCTCTCTTTTGGCACAAAACTTCTCTCCTTGACTTATCTGCGTGGAGCACATCTCTCATTCATGAGCATTTCCATGGAGACGGGAGTGTGTGTTCCATCTCTTGTGTGGGCACAGCGGCACAGGAATGAATGCATGTTGTTTTACTCTCACCATAACTGGCTCCGGATGAAAGCGTCGTCTAAATTCCTGCGATCTAAGTTTTCGTTACTCGTGTATATACGTATCCGTCCCCACTCACCAGGCACTGGCACTGCTGGCAGTTCTCCACCCACGTGTCCCCGCTGCCGTAGGTGAGCAGGCCGCTCTGGTGCAGGCACTGGCTGCTCAGTCGGGGGTCGCACTCCGGGCAGCAGAACAGGTCGGCGTTGGGGTTGTCGCAGTCGCAGACCATCCTGCGGCACATCACCTGGCCAGCCTGAGTGGGGAGGAGCACAAACCCACATATCACATGAGCACGATTAAACATTGAACACACACATGCACGCTTAGACAAGACCATTTGTTTGATGGGATCATTAAACATGCATGTCGATAATAAATACTGTAATAACGGCTACGTATCCCATCCCTAGCAACTGTTTTGTAGCTGTGCTTTACAGTCATTCAGCCTCCGCTGATACTGTAGGCGAGATGATCCAGATTGAAATATATTTTATGAATACTGATGCACAGTGGTTCTTCAGGAGTTCCTTATTCATCACTGGGGTGTTTGAAGAAAGTGCTACTTGGCTGTCTTGTTGTCTCAGTGATTTAAGATGCCTTCCACACATGCGAGAGCTGCTGTGGGTCTGAATTCAGCTCATTACCTTTTGTCACATACTTCTCTCCACCTACTCACATCTGCCACTCTGGCATGTAACTAAGTCATAAAGGAAATAAATCCAGTGACACTTATTCCAGAAACGATACTGGGCAGAAAATTAACTGGGATGATAATCGATTGATAGATAAAACATTTCGTACAAACAAATGTTCGTTGGTGTGATGGTTTTCTTAGTCTTACGTGTTTATTAAAAAACTGAAACGGGGAGAGACAACATTATTTGCAAATGTTTACTAGGGCTGCACAAATAACTGAAATGTTGACAAATATATTATCCTATATTAAAATTGCAGAAGCTGGTATTTTTTGATGAAGGTCAAATGTGTGACAAGGTGCCCCCGATCTCATGATTCTTATTGGCAAGTTTAATCATAATGATAATGATGAATTCTGATGCTGTGACACACTTTGTGTTATCTGTTTTTTTTATTTTTAGAGTGTCACAGTTTCCCGCTGCTTAGTTTAACCAGGTCACTTTATCAAAAGGGGACTTTATTCTCAATCAGTATTTCCTGATTAAATAAAGTTTAAATAAATTATCTACACATACAGTAGAAAAAAAATCTATGTTATTATTGGTTCCAGCAAGAGACCAAGATTCAAAATAGTGCAATATATACCAAATGTAATCTTGATAAGATATGAAATTTATAAAAATTTGTGACAAATACAAATAGACATTTCAGCCTGCAGGTTATTTACTGCCCAAATATTACTTTCAGTGCTGGTTCAGTTTTATACACTGATGCCTCATTTTGGTTCTGGACCACTTCCATGTCAAGCAACAGCAGCGAGACCTAGAGATTCTGTAAATAGATTTCTCTCCTTTGCCAATTAAATCAGCGTACTTCAATTTTTTAAATGTTTTAGAAATTAGCAACCCTGCTGAGATATGCACTGATGCGGAGAGCCCCACCCATCTGCCGCTCCAAGCCGATCGAAACAATGAAACCATTTGCATATTGCGAGACCTCAGTCCGGACACATCCCCTGTCTTTGTCTTCTCTGTGATGTTTGACCTTGGTTTCACCCCCATCAGCTCTCCATCTCATATCCAGCTGTGTCCGCCCACCTCTAAAACAATAACATGTTTACTCCTTTGCTCCCCCAACCACTCAATACAACTAATTTTGACAGGCAGCTCCTCAATCTCTCAAATCAATTAATATGACTCATTTAATTAGGGAGCCATTTCTGCCCTGGTCCTTTGTAATCAAATGAATAATTTGCAGCTTGATCATTCACTACCGACACTAATCCACTATAATCACCTTCTAGTACTGCCAGACACTTGGCATTAGGTTGAGCGAAACGCCGAAATGCAGAGTATGACTGGTCCGTGACCTGATAATCACGGGGAACAAAATGTGCTTAGGATGATGGAATGAGTTTTCCGGATCAACTGTTCCCGGATGCCTTGTCACTGTGGTGTCAGAAATCAATCAAAACAACGACATCAAAAGCCTGAGTCACTCTGTCGGACCTTTAAAGATGACTGCATATAGCTCCTGCACTTTAATTAAATTGCTCGTCACAAAGGCATCACTGTCATTGTCAACAGCGCTGTCACATCAAGGTTTATTGTGCCAGTGTTTCCATCTGCACTCACATTTTGTCTCCCTCAGTGTCTACTTATCATCCCTCACATTACTTTTACAGAAGTAGAAGGGGTTTAAGATGGGGACAGTGTTTCATTTTGAAAAATTTGACTCATCTGGTGGTAACCACGTTCGTCCCTGCATCGTAACACTGACACAATCTCTTGGTCACTTTCTGATTTGTTTGTTCTCTAATGTGTTATATCAGATGACTTTAAAGGTCTGTCACATAAGAAAGGGGCAAGTTAAATTAAAGTCTTTATTGTTTTCGAGCTAGCTCACAAGCTACTAGCTAACTGTTGCTCACTGGCGCAGTAGTGAGCTAGCTTCTTCGTTTACCTAACAAAGTATGTCTTCTTTAAGTCAAGCAGGCCCACACTTGCAGAAAAGATTCACCCATCGTTTAAGTTATATATATATATATATATATATATATATATATATACACCGGTATATATTTTTATATTAGTGAATTAAGAATTTCAATAATTTCACGATGGAAAAAAACATGCATGCGGGCTGAAATTCAACCATGACGTCGGGAGATGTAGTAACGTTAAAGCAATGGTGAGTGAGAAAAACTTAAACTAACGCACTAATTAAAACCACTTTAGCTTCTAGGATAAGTGCAGTGTAAACTTCCATAGGCTTAAGCTAAAAATTTTAGCGTTGAGCTGAATTTCATGCTTTTGCTATCTCTTCTTATCAGTGGAGTCAGTTTAAAGTAAATTTAACTGTATGAATATGTGTTTTTTTTTGTTTGTTTGTTTTTTTTTTTGGCCAAAAGCAGAAAAAAGACAGGAGTAGCAGATTCCTCTGTAATTCATTAATTTTGATAAATGGGCAGCAGATTATGTTGTGTCATGTCACCTGCAGGCTCCTGGACTGAATCTACTCACAACTGTTTCACGGCAGACTTTGTGATATCAACAAATACTGCATCATGGTCCAAAGAAGCTATACAATATTGTGTCGGCTGAAACTAGTGATTAACAGTCAGGGAATCATCTGCTTGTGCTGACGTCAAAAGGCACTCTGAGGCCAAACGTTGGCTGAAATTCTTCCTTCATCCAATTGTCATGCCTTTTTTTTTTTTTAAATAGTGACGCACCAGCCATCTCATCCCTATGCCTTATTACTTTTTCAGAAACGTCCCTGATTGGTTCAAGGGGAGCTACAGGACGGAACAAGGTGACATTTGTTGCTGATTGGCCCTGTGGGAGACGCCACCATTCATGGGGAAGAACGGGTTTACCGTTGCATTGTTATTCTTTGTTTAGACTCTTGGACAGCTGAGAGAGAGTAAACAAAGAACAGTAAATTTAATCATACACCAGCTGGATGCTTGTGCAGTCAAAAAAAAAAAAGAAGAGAGACAACAGCATTGATCAACTATCTATGGCACTGGATTTTATCATATCCATCTTTCCACTCATCTCTCTATCCGTCTGTTTAATCCCATCCATCTACCTCAGCTTTGATTTTTTTCTCTGTCTGTCTGTATCTCCTCTCTTTGTCTCAGTGTCCATCTCCCGTTGTTTTCTCACCTGACAGGAGCACACCGAGCACCTATCACTGTCCAGCACCCAGATCTGCCCACTGTGCTTGACCTTGCTGTCATGGATACAGTCCCCGGTGCAGTTGTGCCCGTGGGGGCACCGGCAGTCATAGCCTCCGTCCAGGTTGAAGCACACTGTGTCGTTGGCACAGGTGTTCCTCCCCGTCTTGCATTCATTAATATCTGCAGGGAGCACAGAAAAGATGACATCATACATATGCTCAGTGCAGGTAACACAGTTTATACACGGCTGGTGGAAATGGGGATTTTTGATTTTTTTTTTTTTGTTAAACAAGCACCATAAATTTCGTATATGACCATGGTGACAAGGTAGTGAGCTTGTCGTGTCACAGAATGGTTTTAAGTTCACCACACAAACACATCTTTGCCCTCCTGAGCACGATTTGACCTGCTCCAAACGAAACAGCGTCTGGGCTTTCAAATGCAGCCGTAAAACGTAGCAATACAACAGTTTTCAGATCTTGGGGGGAAACATACAGTGCACAACTGTAATGTAACCCAGAAACCTACTTTTGGTCAAATTATAACTTTGCTTTGTGAAACCCAGACAGGTTCTTTTTTTCTGAGAGTGCCTTTAATGTGCCTTTTTTTCCTGCCGCTCCCAACTCAAACTGACAGCCAAGATGGGGTCAACGAGTGGAGCAGCACCAGCACTGTTGTTACAGGCAATGCTTCCATGTTACCGTAGATTGAGGGTTTCTATTTTGACAGCTGACACTTCTCCTAGCAGGCTGTATCAGAGAGAATGTTCCAGAAAATGAACAGGCTGCAAAAAGGAAACTGACGTTTCGGAAGGAAAAACACATTGATAATGACATACCTACCCAATCATAGCGTCACTTACACAAGCGTACTGTAACAAAACTTGCTCTCAAAGTAAAGTTGAGTCACTGTGTGATGCCTGGTGACTCTTAAGTGTCAACTAAGTCCTGCTTAATTAAAAGGCACTACTTCCAGTGCTTCTTCGTGCGCCTTGAAATCAGAAATCAAGAGCCATTCAAGGGAAAATGTATGGGGGTTTCATTTTCATTTATGTGGAGCTGTAAGATGCGAAAAAGGTCAGATTACTCTGTGATAAAAAATGAAACATGTTTGATTGAGGTAAGACATTTTAACAAAGAAGGTATCACACTCTTCTGAGCAGATTTCACATCAAAGCGGCATCACTGCCTCAAATGTTTTGAGGCAACATTGTGTAGAAATGGTCATAGTGTGCAATTGTGAGTGTGACACCACTATTGTAAATACAAATTCTGTTGTCCGTAACAACTTGTCAGACGTAATGTAGGTGCTAACTACAAACAACACTCAACGCGTCAAAACAATGTTATGTGTTGAAAACTTGTATCTTGAAGTCAGAAGGATGTGATCGTACCCTCTTGCTGAAGTTACAGAAACAAGTGATGGGGGAGTGGAGTGGCTGAGACAGAGACACCATTCACCCTGTTACTGTAGCTGTTATATTAAGGAAAAAAAACATAACATAATGTTTCATTTAAATATGAATTTCGGGAGTAGCCAAATGGTTACAGTGCATAGCTGTAACAGTTGCTGGTTTGATTCAACCCTTTGGTGCACATCATACTTTCTCTCTCTCACTGTTTCCTTCTCTGACTCTTCACCTGTCACTATCAAATACAGGCAAACAATGTCAAAGAAATACTTTTAATAAAACATGTATGAGCATAGACTATCCCGGAGAAAGAATAAAGGAAGATCAATATTAAGGTTAGAGCTATTTATTTTTATTTCATGAAATGTCCAAAAACATTGAGATGTTTCTTCTCCTTCTCAAAAAACGTCAATGTAAAACTGATATGTCTCAAATTGAACTAATCAAAGTGCATTTAGTGGTGAAAGGGGTGCTTACTAGAATATAAAATGTCCAAAGAGTAGGAATAATGCGCTCAAGTTTCAGCCTACACCTTTTCATTCAATACCATTTGTTTGCTCTCCTTTTAATTGCATTTCTGAGTGTTGTTTAATTATTTCTGCGTGCATTCATTCAACCAAATAACTATTAATCCTGCATTTGTTGAGATGAAATTAAGGTACCGGTAAGTAAATAACACATTTCCTTTGACTTGTAAAAAATTCTGTCTCCATATGTTTTAGAGTTGTGCAAAAAAAAAAAAAAACAACAACAGAGAAGGCGGGCCACTCACCTACGCATGATTCCCCATTGGTGGAAAACAAGCCGTTGTCATGGTAGCCATCACGGCACTCACAGTGGTACCAGCCAGGCAAGTTGACACAAGTGGATTTACTATCACACTCCACAAAGCCGTCCGCACACTCATCAATATCTGAAGAGAGGGGAAAAGCAATAAGACATCCACATACAGCCACTATCATGTCAGTCTCAAAACATGCTCTCAACATTGGACGGACTATCGAGCCCCATTCTTGCCTGGTAGGCATTTTCAGCATTGACTGATTCATAATTAATAAAACAACGTGTCTTAACTGAATCCAGTCCGTGGGCTTTATTGATCAGAAAAAGCGTAGTTGCATAGAGATAAGGGCATCTGTATCAATAAAACATAGCAGGGAATGAATGAAGGTGATGGAACAAGCCTGTTTTCTCCAAAAACCAGACATGCAACAGACTTGTATTTCAAACAAATCCTATGCGGTCTTTTACTCCAACACATGCAGGCAAACATGTAAATACCGAGGTGTGTGTACAGTTTTTCGCTGAACATTGCTACGACATAAGGAGTTTCACTCAGGTGACGTGCAGAGAAGCTCTGCAGAGGGCTCTGAAAAACCTTCCAGCACATCTAGTGGGTGGTTGTCAATAGATGGAGCTGATGTTTGTTTTTCACAGAGCTCCACTTAGAAATATCCTTGACTCTGCCCTCCTCCTTCAGCGCTTGTCTTTAACAAAAGACTTGGATTACATACTCTGACTTTCCTCTCCCTGTATTTCAGCTCCTCCACTCCCTCTCACTCTCTATTATTTGGTTTTCCTTGTTTTTCTCTTTTTCACTCTTGTGCTATTCTTTCCGTTTACAGTGCTCAACCCCTTGTATTTCGACGAGCAGCCCTGCAACTCTACGGCACACACTCCAACCAAGAACACATCCAACACAATTTTCAACAATGAAAATGATACGCATGCAAGCACACACACACACACACACACACACACACACACACACACACACACACACACAGAGAGAGAGAAAGATCATTTTGATATTTCAGCTAACATTTAATTAAACTAAGGGCCAGACCCACCCGAGAGAGGAAATAAAGCCTGTTATTACAGAGCAGGGCTAAATATGTTAGGCCCAGACATGCACTGTGATTAAATGTGTCTGCATACCCAGTGATGGCTTTTTTATGATTGTGCATGATGCATGATGCTCTGCACTCATTATGAAAATGGCAGTGTGCCGTGTCTGACCTTCTCCATGACTGCCTGCAACTGTATCCCCCATAGAGCGACAGGCAGCCGGGCTCACGGTCCCCCACCGCCCAGGCGGTAATGGGATTAAGATCTATTGGCTAATGAGCCCTCAGCCTTTTAATAGAATTTCTGCAGCAGATTAACCGTTGATCAAATGTCCCACAGATTAGGGCCTTATCTATTTAAAAATTACCCACATTCATCCAAGTAGCAGGTTTGCTAAAAAATAAAATAATAATAATAATAATTAAATAAGAAAATTACAACTTGCAAAATGTTCTCTTTTTCTGTGTTGCATACCGGCCAGGTTCAAAAAGCTCCCTCTCTTTCTCAGTGTGGCAGACTTTAAAAGCAAAAGCTCGCGGTTTACTAATTGCATCAGTTTGGTGAGAGCGGAGCACCTCGTTTTCTCCCCTCAGGACACCAACGCTGGGTTAAAGGAACACTGCTTAAAAATCATGAGTCCACAGCAAACACTGTAACTAGCCTATCTCTGAGCATTAATATACATTCTCTCCACTCCTGGAGAGAAATATCCAATGCTCTTTGTTGCCTGTGCGTTTCAGTGTGATGAAAGCATGGGGAGCTTTTTAAAAGGGACAAGCTGGATGAGGTGTATCGCTAGCACGAGCTGGATTCGCCCGAATCATCCTCTTCTCCCCAATCAGGCTGTACGAAATTGTTCAAAGTCCAAGTGTGCAGTCAGATGCTATTTATAACGGACACTGACGATGAAGTCTAAAAATATGCAAATTGGTTATTTTCAGCCAGTTCCATTCAGCCGTTTTTTTTAAAAAAGCTTGACTGTCTGGCTCCGACAACAGAGGGTCACACCCTCAACAAAAAAGATCTGTCGTTTTCTCTTTTATCCCGGCCAAACCTGTCAGACACAATTATGGCACCACGCTTCTGCCGCTGCCGTCAAGTCAACTTTTTAAAGTGCCGCAGTGTTTTTTAGGACGGTGAAACTCACTGCTGCCGCACCTTGGACTTGACAGGATGGAGTGCGCAAGGTACCGACGAGGATACAATACGTTTGCAAAAAAAAGTCTCGCCTCCTCTTTTTATCACAGCGCGTAATGATAATGGAAGATCATTGTAATTAAATCATCCACGATGACAATCAGATGAGGGCGCCGCCTGGAAGCTCCGTCTCCACTGAAATCGTGAGGCTTTTGGTGAATCGTGGACGTGGATGGCGCAGTATCTTCACTTGTTAAATCTTGTCATGTTTTTCCTCTCTCTGCTCAGGCGAAAAGAAAAAAAAGAAAAGGAAAAAAAAAAAACAACACAAACAAAATAAAAAATCCGGCTTTCTGCCTCTGTCACCTGGATGGGTCAAGGCCATGGGAGAACTGTTATTTTGAAGTTATCTAGCTGACTGAAAGGACATGGAAACTGACAGAGAAATACCCACACATACAGAGGAGGATGAGCCGGACGAGTAGGAGGACGAAGCGAGGGAAGGAAGGAGGAGGAACAGGCGAAGGAGGAGAAAGCGAGACAGACTGCAGTTATCCTACTCGTTATCCTGAGTGGCAGCCCGGAAACAAGGGCTCTATTAAGGCAGTTCTCGGAGGACAAAGTGAGAACTTTCCTCCGCACCCTCCTCGGCTTGTTATGCGGCTTCGCCGTGAATAACCCCTCCCCTTTTTTTTCCCCTTCACCTTTTCCCACATATCTTTTTTTTCCACTTTGCCTGTCTATCTCTTTCTCAAAGCCGCGGCAATAAACAGTGCTGCCCTCACTGTCACCTTTTCCTCATCCCTGCAGTTTGGTCCCTCTTTGAACAGAAAAAAGGTAGAGTTTCGAGTTTAGTTCAGCCTGCCCTCATCTCTTCATCCCTCCCTTTCATTGTTCCTGCTCCCGCCAATCTCTTCATTTTGTTCTCGCTTCGCATTCTAATCCCGGACAGGTACAGTTCTTTGCTTTTACCCCCTTCTTTCCTGTAGCTTGACTTGCCATGTCTTTTCCCTCCTCTGACTGACAGACTGCCCTAGGGGTTGTGAGGCAGTTCCACTGTGTTGCATCACTCAGCGCAGAACCCCGTTACTGCTGCCAGGTGTACATCGCCCGTACAGTAACCTAACTAAAAATTTCCATTTCCATACAGGTCTACCTTACAGTCCAGCTCCAGGAGGACTCATTCTGGAACATTTCTGGATCTCAACCGAACCTATTATACAGAGTCTTGATTTTTTATTTAGTTTTGTATCAATAAGTGTATTTTAAAACTGAGCTGAACTGTCATGTCAGATCACTTTCACCAAGTCAATAATAATGTGTACAAAGCTTTTTGCTGACCCTTACGTGGCACAGCGATAAGGTAAGAGATGGATTTCGGGCTCCCTGCTCTTTTATGTACAGTAAAGTGTAATTGAGGGATTGTCACCGCTCCTCAGTCTTCATTAAGAGAAAGTGCAAACTCAAATAATCAATCAATCATCGCGGAGCCCGAGGCAAATTGAGTTACACACTGGGTTCCTGAAGATGAAACAGACACTGAAACGCAAATCCATATCTGCGAGCACTTGAGTGGGAAGAGTGGATGAGTAATCATGGCAGATTGGAAACGGGCCTCGTGAACAATCGGTAGCTGCGAGCGCACAAAGAATGCAATCGTTCTGTATCACTTACCTATAGCTGTAAAATTATCCCCCACCTTTAAAAGTACAAACGAAATCACAATTTGTAAACTGCTCCATGCAATCGAAAGAACATCTTAAAATTGAATTTCAGAATGATTGCAGTGGCTTTGAAAGTAAGGAGAAAGGGTTCGGAGAGGTATATCAGAAACGCTGCTTTAGTCTCCGAGCCACTGAGTGGGAGAACAGAAGCATGTGTTTGATTGACAGCAGGGCCGACAGGGGCACTGAGGCAATACTACATTTAATATAAACAAAATTGCGCTTGTAACTGCTACATTTAACTAATTAATATATTGGCACACCTGGACCAAGGCCCAATAGCCCCTTCAAATTAAATCAAGCCTAATCCAGTATCGTTTTTGTTACAGTATAGCTGCTAATGATGAATGAAAACATAATTAAATGCACTAGATTTGGAACTTTATTAGGATCCACATTAAAATTGTACTCAATCTGATTATGTGCTTTGAGAAAATGGTTCCCTGCCAGCCTGGACCCTCCCCAGTATGCAGTCAGAACCAACCGATCTACAGAGGATGCCACATCCACTGCCCTCTACTCAGCCTTCAAATAGCTGGAGAAAATAAACAGCTACATCAGAATGCTGTTTCTTAACTTATCTCAGGATTCAATACAATCTCACCCATGACGCTGGTTGGACAACTACAGACTCTGGGCTCCAGTTCAGCACTCTGCAATGTGATATTGGACTTCCTCACAAATAGATCCCCCAACAGCTCAGATTGGCAGTTACACCTCTTCTGCTTTAGTGCTCAACCCCCCCGCCCCCTAGACTTTGAGAGAATAAGGACCTAATCTGCAAGACACTATAATTTACCATCACCTGCCACCTTAAGATTTGATATTTTCAACAAGATCCACACATAATTGCCTTTGGAATTAGCAGCTTGCCTGTTTACTTTTTTTGCAGACTTGTACTGTTTTGATGAAAGTTTAGAAAAGTATGTGCATGTATTAAATGTCAATTGATGTGACCAAACTTGACAAAAAACCTGTGAATCAACTTTTTTTTGGTTTGCGCCCTGTCTGGCCGTCAGGTACTATATGATCTTGTTCAGTCGCTCGATCGCCTTGTTTTCAGCTGCAACTGATTTCAGTGAAGACACTCTGATCAAGACACTGTGCAATACATGTCTAACATCACACAGCAGACAGACCATGTCAGAAAGTTGCTGGTGATCACAGTGAAGCACTGAGCAGCCAGACATATCTCTCAGGAGGAGGTTGGAGAAACCAAAACAGATCTGAAAGAAGTTTGAATATTGGCCATACAATACATTGGTCAGGGTAAGATGCTGCAAAGCAACATTTTGCTGAAACGTTCAAGGTATCAATTTTGTGTTTAAGGCTGGTGGAGCTTCCCTTATGGGACCAAGAATCAGTTAATGCAGGTTTAAGTATAAGGACTAGACACATTTAGCATCAACATTGACTGGACTTGACATTTTTGCACTTCCATGTGCTGCAGCTGATTCAGCAATTCGCTAGGAAGCCAACAAAGCTTTGTTTGAAGAGCACTTTTCTAACTCTTGATAGTTGTTTGGTAGCTCCTGATGTGCTCATGATTGTAGAGAAGAGGGTAGACGTTAGCCGGAAAGCTAATGTGGGTTACGATGTCAAAGTCTCTTCCTGTACTGCGTAGCGGGGCTGCTGTCTGGCTGTTACTGTGTCACTGTCACTGTCAGTCACAAATGTAACTGAGGCTGTTAGCGCTCTAGTATCTGTGCACAAAGAATAATAATTTACCCACACAAAGGTAGACAGCGGCGCTCTGACTGCATAGATTAGAATAGACTGTTCCAATGTGTATGGAGCATTCAATTTCCACCTTTGAATACTGATTTTCTTCTACAACATGTCATTTACAGAGCAGATCTGAACGCCGCAGCAGAGAATGAACACCCAACTTAATTTCCGTTGGCCTTTAAAGCACTGTAGCTGTCCAGTTCCCAGTGCTCCCAGTGTTCACCGCACTGCAGCAGCTACAGCAGCGAGCCATCCCTGGGAGACATGTCATTTAGGTAGAAGCAGCGGGCTGCGCTCAGCTAAACGACGGCTCCGGCCATTAGCAGGGCCTAATTAAGACACACTAATTACGGGTGATGGAGTGAGTGCTTTGTGAGGCCGTCTCTAAATAAATAATGAATACATAATCACTGTGCTTAAACAAGCCGCTTGAGCTTAAACAGTCACAGGCCCCCGGGCCTTGTGGGTAAAGCACGCAGCAAAGGAGGGAGAGCAGGAGAGCTGCAGCAATGCATCATGGGAGCTGTCAAGTGGGGGGCGAAAAAATTAATATGGTTTTAAATATTCACTACCTGCGCCGGAGCGTCAGGTGGGAGGTGCCCTGGGGAGATTTCAACTATGATGAGGTTGTGATGTTTTTTTTTTTTTCTTCTTCTTTTTTTTTCCTTGAACACCATTGTGTAATACCCACTGTGGTCCTCGCTCTTTGTAATTATACAACAGCAACAAACCAGCAACAGCCAGCAACTCATCTATCCGCTGAAATTTAACCTGAACAGGCCTGTTTTTCTTTATAGTTGCAATGATTAATTGATTTGCTGTCAGCTATTTAGGAAAACTTCCATTTGAGCACATTGTATTAAGGAAAATCTAAACTCTCTGATTCCTGCTCCCTTAAATGTCAGTATTACCTGTTTTCTCTACCTATCCGTGACTGTAATCTTTGAGATGTGGACAAAACAGAGACATTACAGGACATCATCCATTTTCTGATACTCTGCAAATCAAAACCTGTTTGGTTAATTGAGAAAATAATCTTGCCTTCTATCTTCCTGCCTGTGTTACTCTGGTGTTTTTGTGTATCTGATGTTTTGTCTTTCAGTCTGCTGAACTTTTTTTTTCCTGTCTAGTCCATCTTTTTGTCTACCACTGACAAGCTTCCAATCAATGTAAATGAGGTCTGAGGGAACAAATTGTTTGTCTGGCCCCGTTCGCCTCTCCGTCCTGGTCGATACGCCGGCGTGACCTCGGGGCAACTCACTCCTCTGCTCACTGCCTTCAAAGTTTTTCCTCTTGAACTCTCCAGCTATCCACCTCCTCCCATCCCCCGTGTCCGCCTCCTCTTCATTGCTATTTTTCCTTTTCCATTTTTACACCGAATCATAAATCACCTCCTTTTCACCCCCCCCCCCCCCCCTCATCTAACATCCTACCATAATTAAATAGCCTTTCTTCACTTCTCAACTGTCTTTTTTGTTTTGTACATATATCGTCTTCAAACCTAGCTTTTCTCCTTCTACCCTCACCTTTCCTCCTTCTTCTTGTCCTAAAAGGTTGTAATAACTCATTGCATATTTCATTAGAGAAACAATGACTACGGGGGCTCTGATGAAAAGGTGCTGTTTCGCTCACAGAACAGTTTCCCTCCTTAGATCACTTCTTTTTATGAGAGTATCACTTCCGAAAGGAGTAGCACACTGGTAAACGATCACGACTTGAGAAAATGAGAGTTTCTTTCCCTGCCAATAAAGCATCAATTTACAGTGTAGGTGTATTGCACCAGGGCTCCCTGATGGTGCTCTTGAACATAACCCTCCAGGAGTGTGTAGGAGTCACAAATCTAAACGGCATCATTAACACCGAACATGAAAATCTTTTATCTCTCTCTCCTTGTCCTTAAAGAACATTGGCGGTGCTAAAGTAGCCTCGGTGTGGTTCGGCACAGCTGATTAAAAGTGCTCACGAGGACATTAGACTGCAGATGAATTGAAAGACGGAGGGGAGAGGTATCCGTCCGCAGCATCCGATCGAATAATGCCCCTCTTTCTCAAGAAGCCCGTAGTGTCCTTTTTGAGTAGCTATCAAGAGGCCACCCGAGGATGGCAGAGATGGCCATTAGATACAGAACTGACAGTGGCAGTGACAGAAAAATTTAACTGGTGGCCAAACGCCTAAAAGCTCAGAGGGGCTTTGAAAGAAGAAGATAATGAGCTGAAAATAGGGGAAATCCAAAGGCTACCTCCCCATTCTTCTTACGGGAACAGTTCAGCAATTCAGTCAATAAAACACGCAAAACAGGAGCGGATGTTCACAGATGTCAGGACCAATTATTTCATGCAGTGGATACCGCTCCTAGAAGAAAAAAAAAATCTCTACAGTCTCGGTGCCCACTTTCCTAAAAGCATCTTAAAGCTATGATGATCATAAAGCCCTTTATATGAGTCCTTCTGACTAAAAGCACCATAAAGACGCTCTCAAGACTTGTAGATTACAAGTTCCTCCGGCTCACTTATCTCTCGGATTGCCGCATTATTTATTCAATCTGTTTTGTTTACCTCAGTAAGTCAATTAGCCGATACTTTTGTCGAGACCACTGTGATGTTCTCTGTGTAGAAACTTTTGTTTTATGCAGGATGAGTGAAGATACTTGAAAACAAACAATGAATAAATCAATCTCCCTTGAAGCAAGGGGAGCTAGACAATACTCATTATAACTTGCTTTAAAGGGAGGTATGTCAATAAAATAGTTGATTTGCACTGAAAGACAGTGAATTATGCATAATCATACCTGCTAATTTTAAGCCCTTCTTCAATGACTATGCAAAAAAGGCACATGGAGCAACGATGTCCAGCACAACCTTCACAATGATGATGATACTCTGATGGATAGAGGTGTAAGCTACTGGATTCTGGAAACGTCAGATCAAATGCACACGTCGGATCTTTTTCTGTACGCCCTGAAAGTAGAGGGGCTTTTGTTCACGTATGACGAAGCAACATTAATATATTAATCTCCTCTTGCCAAAGACCCACTTTCCTTATCTTCCCCTCTTCTCATGCATTTTGTCTGCTACATTTCTTTAAAAATGATCCTGCTCAAATCAGGCTGACTGAAAGCAGAGCATCTAGAAGCTAATTTGTTTGACGCTGACGGTAACATGCAAGCTCTGATTGTTCACTTTAAGTTGTGTCGCGTTTTCCAGAAGTCAGTACTTAAATTTTTTCTGTCATTCATCTTTCTTTCTTTTTTTTTTTTTTTTTTAAATTCACGCTTTGCATTCTGTGTCTTGTTATCCAGAATGTTAAATGTGAAGCCAAAAATAAGAGCTGTGCATTTCAATTTGCTCTCCAAGTGCTGTTTTCAAAAAACGCTTGTGAAGATTTAAGAGGAAATTGATTTTTTTATAACAATTTTCAAGGGAAATGCATTTGGGCAACTTCTCTGCACTAAGTGCATGTGACAAATGAAGTACTTTAAATCTAAACTGAACAGAAAACAAGGGAAGTCCTGTTCAGATTGTTCAGCGGCTGAAAGTACAACAAGACCTACTGTGTTTGGATTTTTACCACATTGTGGAAATTCAGTTACAGGTAAGTGATCAATCACCCAAAAAATTGGTCACACTCATTTTATCTGCTGATTGAGCATTTGTCTGAGGGGGAAAAAAAAAACAAAAAACATCAGAGGCTTTAACAGACATATTACGTCTAACTGTGGAACAACCTAATAGCCGTAGCAGCACATTTTTATTCTGGTTTTCTCCGAGCTGAGAGAAGAAAATGTCCATTTCACTGAAAAATAAACCTAATATTCTAGCATTTGCCCATCTCTCACCCAGGCCATATAAAGACGAGTGCTAGCCTCGGGCTACACTATTGACTATGCGGCATGTTCGGGGCACACATTACAAAGCCGGGCCCTGCGTACATTTATATCCATGACTGAAGTGTATGTGCCCTGCCGCAGCTGTATCCTGCATTATTCATGACGTGTCAGAGTTCTCCACTCGCTGGTGTCTGTCTGTCAGCACTGTGTGTCCCCTGTCCCTCCCCATCCATTCCCCCTGAATGGTAATGACAGGCCACCAACAGCACACATACACAAAAAGAGCACAACGCAAACAGGGAACACATCAGCAAACGTTCGCGTGTAGAATCAAATGTACACGAAATGCTAGACACACACACGCTACACTGAAGCACAACAATCTAAAACGGGGCGGCAGTTGAGCAATCGGCAGACTGTTAGCGCCTCCCTGTGCGTCAATGTGTGTGTGTTTGCTCATAGGTGTGCGTGTGTGTATCGGCACTGCCTTGAAGAGCTCCTGTTCGGTGTCTTATGACAGGCCGTCAGTCTGCCGCTGCAGCGGCAGAAGTGCTGGAGTCCCCGGGGAGGCCTCTAAAAGCTCACAGGGTTCTGGGGGTGGGGAGCCCAGACTTAGTGAAAGCTTTTCCATGTTCATCCACCCAGCTCCGCTTCTCCTCCTCCTGCAGCGCCGTCTCCGCCAGCCTCATTCCGCATCCAAATGCGGAAGACAACTCGCTAACCCCTACCCTCTAACCACCCATCCCTTTCCTTGCGTTTCCCATTCCGTTCGCTGCATCTGTCAGTTTTTCCAAACATCTCTGTATCTTCCTTTCCACTTCACCTCCTCTCACCTCTCCCTAGTCGTTACCTCCCTTCCCTCTCCTTCCTTGAATTTTGCATCTGTCACTCTCCCCCTACATCTCCATCTCCTCCGTCTCTTCTCCCCAAACCATTGCTCCCAGCTCGCTTCCTCCTTCCCATCCACCCTCCCACCAGTAGAGCAGCATATCCAACAGTACATTAACCTCCATACATCTCTGTGAGCTTCTCCAGTAGGCACTTGTCTCACTGGGAGCTCCTGTCATACTGTGAGGAAACAGTGAGAGGGACCCCCGCCCCCCTTTCACACTGAATGACTGCTGAAGTCTCTAAACAGTGCCAGAGGCTTTAGCCCTGCAGCATGGGGGCCCTGATGGTGGTCCTGGACTATAAAACCCCACACACAAGAAAAAAAAACAAACAAAAAAAAAAAACCGAGCACATGAGAACGCGAGCTGTCACAAAGCCGATTCATACGAGATTGGGAGGGAGTCAGATTGTGGGAAGGAAGATGGAGATAGACAAGCACACTGAAGCAGCAGCTGCGGTGACAAACATCTTGTCGCCTGAGGCACAAGGGGCGCGCGGGAGACTCGCCGTGCGTGCGAGCGCTTGTTTGTGTGAGCGTCCCCGAACCTCAAATTCTAATCACCCCCGCTGATGAAAGAGAGGAGAGGAGCCGGAAAAACAGACTGATCCCTGAGCCACCAATCATGCGTCCCCTGATTCCTCTCACGGTGTGATTAAGAAATAGACAACTGTATTTAAGAGAGAAATTTTTTTTAACCAGTTGTTTTCCAGTCACGTTTAAGGGGAACAATCTTCAAGGGCTGGTTCCCCCAAATTACATATTTTGCCACTGTTCTTCTTGTGGTATCTACCGGTGCAGATAGTTTGGGTTTCATGTGGTCACGTTTTTGGGGGGCTTACTGCAAACAGGGGGACACGGCCTGGCTCCAGAGCTGGCATACCGGCACCTGTACAGCTCACTAATCAACAAATGATTGATGATCTCTTTTTTGCATCCACACAAAAAGCAAAGTGTAAGGACCGACTTCCTTCATTTAGTCTTGTTCCTGGTTACCCATCAACAAGACTGAGGGAAGTCACAACACCCAGTTACAAAAGAGTCTGGCACATCACTCCCACTAAAACTTGCACCTGTAGTTTCTGACATTTGAAGTGACACAAATAATGTGTCACTTCAGTGGAAAGACAATAGACTAGTTGTTTCCTCCTGTTGTCCTCATGCTAAGCTGACTGTCTGAGTGTAGCTTCATATTCTACATGTAGACTTGACAGTAATAGTAATCCTCTCAAGACAGTGATTAAGTGTATTCCCCTAAAATGATGATATGTTATAAAATCTGTGTCCTATTTACTCCGGTAAACCACATGAAAATGCTTTCACTACTTTCTGAAGGAAACTAGGCCCCATAAAATCTATTACGGTTTGTTCAGAGTAACAGACATTCATTCTGGTAATTGATGTTGACTTTAAACTCTTCAATACCCATTCCTCTTTGGAAACATCTGCCAAAATCAAATGAATTTGACAATTTTTTGTTCATAGAGTTTTCAAGGATTTGACATGCTGCTGTGAAGTAGAGACTCGCCCCGTTGTTTAAAAAAAAAAATTCTGTTTTACGATCTGCCTTTCATGGTCACTGACCACGATAACAGACAAGACAATAGTCTCATCTCCAGCTACATCTGAGCCACATGAGGTTAAATGGATTTTTTTTCTCCAATAAAGTGAGCGATAAAACATTCAATTCACCTGCGTAAAATTGAGGTGAAGGCAGAAACTCGAAAAAACCTGGACGGATTTAACCAAAAGTATTTACTTAGCTAGACACCAGCACCGTTTCATTTTTCTGTGTGCTCTGTGAATTTCAAATGGAGATATCAAATATATGGAGAAACAAATGAGGAAGCGCTTCCTAGATTTGACAGCAGTGTAACACGAACGCAGTGGTCCTGCTGCACGAGCAGGCAATCGGCGTGTACAAAAAGTGAGGGCGCGCTCTCGCGGTAAAGAAAAGGTCAAGAAAATCTATATGCACGTGTGTCTAAGATGGAGTTCAATCAGTGCATATTGACTACTGGAGTAACAACCTTGTATGCTTCTTCTGTAGTTGTCTTACGAATGATGTGCAACATGGCTTGTGAACCATTGTAGTTTCACTCACCTGTAAGTTTATCTTTTAACATTGTAATTGAGATATCTAATTTATGTCAGTGGTTGTGGCTAGGATTGCTTGGCTATGAGCTGCTGCTTCGTACATGTGCAGAAATTTAATTTGCTCTTGTGGTGATGTTTTGTGATGTCTTGTGAATTCTTGTTTTGTTGCTGTTTTTACGGTGTGTCATTATCTTAGTTCTGTAAATGTTACCACTTTTAAGGTTTCAAAACATCTTGCCAAAGGACTGAAGTTTAAAATTAGCCAGATGCTAACACTGGCAGTAAAGAAATGACTGAATAAAAATAAACTGAATCATCAATCATCAATAAACTTATCATGCAGCCACTATATTTAAGTCTAACTTTTTGACTTTAATCAAGTATTGTGCTTTAACTTCCTAATTCATTCCCTTTTTCGGTACATAGCGACAGCCATTAATTGAGAACAAAAACCTAGCCGAAACCCAACCTCGACATGATTCATCTGTTGAAAATAAAAGTGTTTCAGGGGGAAAAAAAAAAAGTTAACTCACTGCAATTCTACTTGTACTGCACATCTCTGCTTTTAAGATACGGAGTGATAAATGGAATCACCTTGGACAAGGCTGCCGTACAAGATTTTCTCCTTTGATGGACTGTGCTGCAACAGTTCTTTCGACGCACAAAGGAGCGTTAAGGTTAGAGAGGGAGACAAAAAGAGAGAGGGAGGGATCTAAAACACTATAGGAGGTAATGAAATGTGTGATTGCCTGGACTGTGCCATTACTAAGAGGTCCTCAGAACCCTCTCTCCTGCAAAAATGGGGAGGAGGATAAGTCATTATGGTTAGTGTGTGTTAACACATTCTCGATAGGACTAAGACATGCACGCACACACACACACATTCTCTCCCTTTCCTCAGCATCTCTGGGCAGCACCATGAGGAAATTCATTTACTTTAAGACGGGCAGTAAAAAGGACGCCTCGTAAAAAAAAAAGAAAAAAAAAAAAGAAAAGGCCCTTTATGTGCAATCAATACCTGAACCAATGAGCAAGCAGGGAGGCTCAGTTTGCTTCACTCAAACACAAGCGCACACACTGAGAGAAGTGTCATGACTTGACTTTCTATTAGCTCAGCCTCTTGTCTCCTGAAGGACACTCCGGGAAAGGTTGAGACGGGTTATGAGAAAGGTGTTTCTCCTATAGATTACACATACGGTGTTTGTGGCCCAGCCACCGCGATTACAGTCTGTCTTGGCTAACTTAAATAACCGGCACTGCAGGGGAAAACATGCTGAAATAGCATCCAAAGCTCAGAGTCTTATCACAACATTGTGTTTGACATATTTCCATGTAAGAGATATGGTCTCCGCTACAAACACAGGCGGACTTAATACTCAGTTAAGCTATCGTACCCTATTGGATATTGTGCATCAGGAGTTTATGCGGCTGTAATTTGGATGTGGCACGGAGCCTGTGAGTGGGAGCGCCACGCTGATTAATATGGGCTGTGATATGGGGTAATTCCCATACTGCTGCAACTGCAGTTCAAATCCTCCATCGGGCCATTGGAAGAGGTACAAGCTCATTATTCACCGTGGAGAGCAGACCCACACGGACACACACACACACACACACACACACACAATCAGGTACACAAACACACAGCAGAGTGGAAGCGTCTCGGCATTTACAGATCGGCTGTTTTGTCCGGGTCAGGGCAAAAAAAAAAAAAAAAGAAAGAAAAAAAAAATCTCAAAGAATTCTCACCACCACCTTTTAAAGAAGAGCCGGGATATGCCAGGATAACAAAAACAAACAAACAAAAAAACTTTTATCTCCAGTACCTTTCTACGGAAATCTCCCCTCATATCTCTGTTTGTCCTTTACTGTTAGATCTGAGGAGAGTAAAGCTCTCCACGTCACCTCTCCCTTCCTGTTTCTCCTTCCCCTAAATATCTTCCTTGTGCTATTTCCGAGGCGAGAAAACGTAGGCGTGGAACCGAAAGATGAACTCTTACCTGTCTCGCATCTCTTCCCGGTGAATCCTTGCTGGCAAACGCAGTTGTTGGGTGAGACGCAGGTTCCTCCGTTCTGGCACAATCCGTCACACATAGCTAGAGGTAGACCAGAGGAGAAGAGCCATTACTCATCAAGATTAACGAGCATTAACTATGTAATTAGACCAGCAGCAGCATATGTATTTGCATACAGAATAAGAGCTAATTTGGTGATGTGATTCATTACTGGCTCTCACGGTATTATTTCGAGTGATTAATGGATCTCGCCAAGGTTAATTCAGAAATGTTCATTATCCATGCGTACGCTGTTAGTTAATGTGTCCCCAAAACATAGAGAAGTCATTGAAGTTGACAAGATGCGATGGAAATAAATGAAACGTGTTCGCAAATCTGCGTCACAAGAATAGAGAATTGAGAACAAAAGCGGCCCCAGTCCAATGGCAGCACGGCGCAGTGCTTGAGACTTTGTTAAAGGGCCCCTCGAATCCCAGTAGGACCGCGATATCATGACTCTTAGACGAATTTGGGTCAGCTATCCAACCAAATTCATCTTTCCTCAAATCCTCCAAGGATATCCAGGATAACCCAGACGACACCACTATTATGTCATCAGGGTTATTTTAGGAGCCGTAAAGATTAGTTGATTAATAAAAGAGTTGACAAAGATAATCAGCAAATATTCTGGTATCTGATTAGTCCATTTTTGTTTTTTCACTTGCTTCTATCTAATGCCACAGAAAACTGAATTCTTTGGCCTTTCTGCCTGGGGAAAAGAAGCAACTGGCTTTACGAAATTGCGAAGGGCATTTCAACATTTCCTCATATTCCTCATAGGGGGAGGACAGTCATGGGTTACTCAGCAAACACACAATAACAGTGACTACTGATGGAATATAGAGCTCCTCCACAGCCACAGAAGACATTATAAAACCACAGGATGTGCTGACCTCTCGATGATGACTTAACTGATCCTCATGAGTGAAACCACCGCAGTCCCCCCTTTAAATAGATTTCTAATCAAGGGATTGATTAACCAGGTAAGGTCAAGTCAATTTTCTAGTAAGAGCAGAGAGTACAAATAGAACAGCAGACAAAGAGAAACACTCATTAAACCTGGGTCACAGATGGCTTCGCAGCAGGCGCCCGTGAGAGTAGAACCACATTACAGTTTACATGGTGGTAATATGGAACAGCAGCGATGAATGTGAGATGGTTGGACTTTGGAGCAGACTCTGGTGACTCTGCCCGAAGAACAGCTCACTATAAAATGCCTGTAAAAGGCACATTTTGCAATGACATCTGTGAATTAGAGTGAATTGTCTTTGATTGAGAAGTCTTTCAAATCAGATTATAGAGTAATATTCCCGACGAGTGTTCCTTAAGTGGATGCAAAGGTAGCCCACTGATGTTACAGAAACTAAATTGCATATTTACATATTGTCCGATAAAAACGAATTAAAAAGAATGTGTACAGAGTTTTGTGAAGTTGAATTTAATTAAATGTTCAAGTGCATTACGGTTGTTTTTATAGCCTCCCTGAAGAGAAAGAGGACTGTTTGAAGATGAAGTCGGTTTCATACTTTATTGCTCAGTATACAATAATTTAACTGTCATACAGAGAACTGTGGGGACGAAGCCTCTCTTCTTTGGAAAAACAGAGTTGTCCTCTTTATAGTCTGTATAATTGTAAACATACAATTCAAATAATAACATGATAATATTAATTAAGAAGCACTTGTGCTATTTCTAGGCTCAAAACTATGTGTCTTTAAGTTTTTAAAGATTGGGTCCCGCCCTTGATATGCCTCACAGTGGTTTGGTCCACTGCCTACCAATCCCTCATCTTCACACGTGTCACATCCACGCCGCTGACAGAGTCTGACAGACAGTCTAGTAAGTAGCTATGTTGCAAAAGTTAATTTGTGTCTGACACTTTTATTTACTTTTCCCACCCAGCAGAAGAAAACACATTTACACTAATAACTTAGCTGCATTTTTTCGGTCCATCACCTCAGATTGAATCTTTTGCATCGCTGCAATAGTGTTACTTAGCAGCTGCGTCTGAAAATGCTGGTTACCATGAAATGATTTACCTTTCAATTATCCAGCACACTTAAACAGTAGTCAGTGTTTCTGTTTATACACTATATTGCCAAAAGTATTCGCTCACCTGCTTTGACTGAACTTTGGTGACATCCCATTCTTAATCCATGGGTTTAATATGACATCGGTCTACCCTTTGCGGCTATAACAGCTTCAACTCTTCTGGGAAGGCTTTCCACAATGTTTAGGAGTGTGTTTATGGGAATGTTTAAACATTCTTCCAGAAGCGCATTTGTGAGGTCACATACTGATGTTGGATGGGAAGGTCTGGCTCTCAGTCTCCACTCTAACTCATTCCAAAGGTGTTCCATCGGGTTGAGGTCAGGACTCTTTGCAGGCCAGTCAAGTTCATCCACACAAAACTCTCTTATCCATGTCATTATGGACTTTGCTTTGTGCACTGGTGTACAGTCATGTTGGAACAGGAAGGGGCCATCCCCAAACTGCTCCCACAAAGTTGGGAACCTAGCCTCCATCAGATTGCCAGATGGAGAAGCGTGATTCGTCACTCCAGAGAACATGTCTCCACTGCTCTAGAGTCCAATGGCGGCATGCTTTACACCACTGCATCCGACACTTTGCATTGCACTTACTGATGTATGGCTTGGATGCAGCTGCTCAGCCATGGAAACCCATTCCATGAAGCTCTCTACGCACTGTTCTTGAGCTAATCTGAAGGCCACATGAAGTTTGGAGGTCTGTAACGATTGACTCTTCAGAAAGTTGCCGACCTCTGCGCACTATGTGCCTCAGCATCCACTGACCCCGCTCTGTCATTTTATGTGGCCTACCACTTCATGGCTGAGTTGCTGTCGTTCCCAATCGCTTCCACTTTGTTATAATACCACTGACAGTTGACTGTGGAATATTTAGGAGCAAGGAAATTTCACAACTGGACTTGTTGCACAGGTGGCATCCTATCACAGTACCACGCTGGAATTCACTGAGCTGAATACTTTTGGCATGTATGTGTGTTTAATACAACAGTACTTTTGGGACAAGCTTCGGTGTCTCCTTCAGGGACTGCTCTTGAGGAACTTTTTGGTTTATGGTTCCCCAAAAACAATGCAATGACATATCCACATATGTTAGATGTTACCTGTGGAACGTTTGACACAGGAAAAATTCTGTGAAAGTTATTTTACGACCATGATTCCAGGAAAGTTGTGAGACTGTGATAAACATAAATAAAAACAAATGCAATGGTTTGCAAATCCATTTTGTCATGTACTCACTTCAGTTCAGGACAAAGACAATTTGAGACACGTATAGACACGTAGACAATACCTGGCCTCATCTATTTTATTCGTATAAATAAATGCTGACTGAATTTGATAACAGCACATTTCAAACAAGTTTTGACAGAGGCAACAAAAGACTGGCCAACTTTTTGTGCGGTTGTATTAAGATATTTCCCGTATAACGAATGTTTCTGTTACTCTATGTGCATGACACAGTGGGTGACATAACTAACATGGCAGTGCTCACCTTTGCAGACTGTCCCGTTGCCAGTGTAGCCCGGCTTACAGGAGCAGCTGTGGCCTCCGACCATGTTAAAGCACAGGGCGTTCTCATCGCAGTTGTGGAGCCCGCTAAGGCATTCGTCATGCTCTGAAAACAAAAGAAAAACACATCAGATGCACACAGCTTAAACATGACCACCCCCACATCTGCAAACATCCCGGCTACTATCAAGAAAACAATGTGTTGATTAAAGAAAATCAAATGTTTTATTTTCCTTGTAAACACGAGGAGTGATGGCATCCGGCTGGTCATTTCTTTTACTCACGATTAAGAAAATGAGATCTGAGATTCAGTCTTGGATTGAACGACGTGATGGCTAGACAGCTGCGAGTCCACTAATAAGACATCAGTGACAAACAGCCGGTTGGGGAACGAGCTGATTCTCCATCTCCCATCTTGATCTGTCACATGACATTGTTTCAGATGTTTTGCTGCGATTTGTTGTTCCTTCTTGGCACAATATGACGGACGGAACCGCCTTGGAGTTTTATACTAACTGAAAATAAGCTCACTCCATTTACATACGCATGTTTACATTAACAAGGTGCTGCCCGATGCCGCGTTCTGCATTCATAAGCCACTGGCGCCTTGTTTGAGTGATAGGAATTGGCACAACTGGCAGTTAAGTACCGAGAGAAATATCTTCTGTGAGTTTCACACAAGAATTAGTGAAATGTCCCCTCAGAACCATCACTGCTGCTGCTGCTGCTGCTGCTGCTGCTGCTTCTGTGGAGTTAGTGATATGGTTTGTTATGAATATCCCACTGACAAGCTTGACTAATGGCTACAGCCCATGACAACAAACTGTATCCAACTGGCAAACAAATCTCTTCCCCTCTATCTGTAGAGCAGACTGAGGCAGCAAAATAAAATGCAATAAAGGCCCGGGGAATGATCTGAAGCTATCGTAATGATATCACATGGAAAAAAAAAACAAAAAAAAAAACAGCACAAATTTAGTGTTTAGTAGAGCAGGAAAAAAGGTCTGAACAGCTGTCGCACGAGTATAATAGGACAGAGGTCTTCTCATATGCAGTGCAATCGAGATAGAACGACAGAGAGACGAGTTACTAAAAATAACAGAATTAGAATATTATGTTAGTGGTGTAAAAATAATTAAAATTATGTTAATGGACCCATAAAGTCAGATACTGTCTACTGTAAGCCCCTGCGGGCACATTTATAGAAGTAATCAGAAGTGTTTTTTTCTTACCCATGAAGTACATTTTTATGTGTCTCCATGGAGCGATGTGTTTCTAACCGAAACTAAAAGTGTTTAGAGTCTTTATTTTGGTATTTTAATAACCTCATGCCGGGTGAATAATTCAACCCAAGTCATAACATTAGTAGACAGTCAGTCAAGGCTACGGGCTACCAATGGTGGATAAAAACCTAATTTTTAAAATCGTCTTCTTGTCATAACACAGCCCTCGCCTTGTCTCACCTTTACGAAAGGACGGATTTTTGTACCGTTTTTACAGAACAGGGAACAGAATAAATAGGCCTCTGCTGAAATTAAATGCTGTAAATGAGACAATTTGAAGCTGCAGGGGAGAAGTGTTCTTACTTTTTTTTTACGATCAGATGTGTTTCTGCTGTGAGCTCAGATGAATGTGATGTCTGTGGAGGCCGCTGGCTCTGAAACAACACGATGTTTTGCTGTCACAAAGGTGCAAGATACGACTAGTTTATGGACTGTTTTATGCCAGACACCACGGCTAACTCTCTTTGAATAACTCTCCAATTTAGTCTAAACAAACCCTTTGCGCTAGTGATTAATGTCTATTCCCTATAAGCTGTCAGTCATTGCACTGTGCTGACACACTGAAACCCTTCCAGTCTTCTCCTCTGGGGCCTCCCTGTTTGTTTACACGGTGCGATGTTTTTTGTTTTCCAACCGCTGCTGCAAGATACCCTTCCTGCAAAATCAATCGAAAATCTCATATACTGCTGGCATAGGACTAAAACTAAAACAGTAAAAGAACTGTGGAGCATGTAAGAACCTGCCCCTGCTGTACGAGCAGGCATTTGAATGCACATCCTTCATCTGCCCCTGAACGCAAAGGCAGATCTTTATCCCTCCGAGACGCACAAAAGAAGAATACTCCTTTATCGTCTTTTTGGAGATTCGCATAAATATTGCTTTCTGATAAGCACTTGCTTACTAGGCACTACATCGACCTAAGCGCGGGAAACTTTATGGACTTGCTTTAACCTTCTGAAATCATCTTTTTCCACATTTAACAAGTCTGTATCCCACCGTGACCTGAAAGGAAGCAAAACAAAATAATGATCCGTCTTCTGGCGAGAGAGTTCCCTCTCCAACTTCAGAGTTTGCAGAACATGCAGTAATTTAGCCAGACAACTTTTTTTTTTTCCATTTCGTATTATCGTGTGTTTATAGTGACGAAGAGAACTTTCAAAGGATGCTGAAAGGACAAGCAGTCTACTAAATCTCTTAGAAAAGGTTAAGACTCTTAGAAAACACAGAGACTCCAGTGCTAATCTGGGGGCAATAGTTTGTTTCAAGAAATTCTAGTGACCTTCTGGGCCACACTGAGCCTGGCCGGGGACGGAGACAAATGTGTTTCTCTCCGCTGCTTCCTCACTTACATTAAGCAGATCTCGGGATCCTTCCTCAGCCACGGAGATGCAACGTTTTTGAGTGTGGCACCTGCTCATTGGTACTTTCCCACATCTTGGGGTGTTTAAAATGCACAGCAATTGTGAAAGACAGTGAGGTGTGAGGATTTGAAAGATGGCACCTGGAGAGTGAGAGGATCAGAAATGTGAACGCTTGTTGCGGGAGACCTGAGCCGCGTCATCCATTTCCCTGCCATCATCCAATCCATTATATCTCCTGAACAGACCGTGGGCTCATCCAAATTGAAAGTGACATTGTGATGAGCTCCTCCATCGAGGGGTGTGATGTATGCGTGCATGTGTGTGTGAGATGGATTGAAGGGCACTTAGAAGGGCCGGCCGCTCCGCTCTCGTTGCGACATCACACACACACCTGCTGTTGGGCAGAATTAAAGGCCGCTCATAGGCGTATAAAAACAGTAATACGAGCACACGAGGGATAAAAGAGAATAAGGGTTTTTTTTTTTTCCTCTCAAGGTCACATCTGCCCGAGCAGAGAACAGCCAGCCGCCAGTCCGATCACACAGAGCCGCCACGTGCTTCATGCATGCGCGTGTGTGTGTGTGTGCGCGTGTGTGTGTGTACATGGTGCGTGTTTATTATCACTGTGACCCCTTGAGTTTAGTACTGGTTACTTGTAAATTGGGTTATTTAGAAAATGTAGGCTTATTACACTACTGCACTCTGTGTTAGAGACTCTAAATTTGATCACCAGTTAAATCCCCAAAATGTGTGTCCATATGTGTGTGTGTGTGTTTGAGAGAGAGAGAGAGAGAGAGAGAGAGAGAGAGAGAGGTATTTCCTCGCTGACTGCTCCTGCTCGGGCTGTAGACAGATAAACAATCAATTATGTACAGCCTGTCACTCGGGATCTCTCTCAAGCCGGCCGTTCCTCCTCCCGCTTGACTCCCTCCACCTTTTTGCCAAAACAACACCAGCCCCCTGCGAGGTCTGACCTCGGGCTGCTCTCCTCAAAACACTGTAGCCTCAACTTACACTTCGCGTTTACCAGGTCTGAGAGGAGGGTGATCTCATGATACATATGTCGGGCGGGATTCGTCTGCAGGGGTCATGAACGGGATGGAAAATAAAAAGCGAAAAAAACCCAAAGAGCGCGCCGGCAGTAACACAGTGCAGCACGGACTGTTCGGAAAAAGCCGGTATAAATGCTCCATTTAAACCTCGATTGTGCTCTGATTCATTTCCATAATGTATCAAAGGAGCACTGTTTAACACCAGTAAATTATAAACAAGTTCATTTGGATGATTATTGTATGCAACAAACAAACTGTTGGATTTCAGGAGGAGGAGCATTGTTCTTCCCGCACATACATACAAGAATAACGGAGGACGACGAAGGGATGTAGAGCCACGTCTTTTGGACATATTTACACCTGCAGGAACTGATTTTTTTTTGGCTACTTTGGGGGCAGTGTTTGACACATTATCACTGGTTTTTAGTGTCCATTTTGAGTTATCCAGTCACAACTGGGCCACTTTAAGCCCATCAATTCACATGCGCTTCTTGAGTGACCTCTTGTGATCAGATCTCACTTCCCTGCTCTGTATGCAAATATACACCTACATCACTGGAACAGACTGATTGAAATTTTTTTGTTTTTTTTCCTCACAAAAAAAGAAACAATCTTCATGTATAAAGGCCCAAATAGTTAAGAATTTGTTGTAGGCAGTGTTTCACAAAGTTTATAAAATATTGCATTTTTTAAGGGAGTCTGGGGACCTGCGTGGGGACAGTTTGCTCTCATCTCAAACATCTGCTGCTAACATCTGCAGGTTAGGAGGGTCTCCAAATGCGGCCGGAGTGATCACATCTCAAATGCTTCCTCAATCCTCCTAAAGCTGTCCACCTGTGATGCTATCAGTCAGAAAGCATGCTGATACCAGGCCTGAACCTACATTGATGGTGAACTTGACTATTTGGACCCATATTTCTGGCCACCTGGCAAAACTTATTTTTTTGGGGTTTAGCTTCTAAAGGATTTGTCAGCCTCTACAGCCAACTAAATGCTCTATCATATTCATGAGCTAGTTGCTACTTGCTGTCTGCTGTTTGGTGCAAAAGGTTTTTAGAGGATTTTTCTTTTTTTTTTTTTCCACTGAAAACTGCCACCTGCTGTGTCTGAAAATGCAGCAATGACAGTGGAGAAGAGTGAATGAAAAAAAGTAAAGCTGCAGGCCAGACAGCCAGACAATGAGCTGAAACTCACTTTAAAGTGCCGTAAAGCAGAGAGGAGCTGCAGACTGAGGTAATTATTCTCTGTTGGTCCATCACTTTGAGTAATGCCTCTCACATTGTCATTTAATAGATTGTTATCGTTAGAATATTGATTATAGCTGCTTTGAGAGTTTCACCAAAACAAAAAGCGAGCCTTTTGTCGAAATCCTCCCGGGGTCAAAAGGCAAAGGAGATAATGGTGGATTTATGATCAGTTCTAGGCTAAAAAAAAAACAAAACAAAAAAAAAAACTGCGTTATTATTCAAAGTTATCAGCGTCCATGACATCAGTAAGAAACTTAAAGGTACCCTGTGGAGTTTTAAACCACTATGTGGGAGACGGCAAGCTTTTTCCTCTTACACATTGGCTTTGCAAATGAAAGTCAACACAACTTTTGGTTGTCTGGACGAAAACTCCAAAGGGCACTTCTAAAATGCCAAACACATAGCGCCATTAGCTTCCCCAGCCAGACGCTTTTTAAGTCTTAGGAGTCCGACTGCCCGTGCGGTTCCTATATTCAGTTAGAATTCTTGGATTTCACAGAAAAGAGGCAAAAACTTTCTTATCCAAATCCCCCCAAGCTGCCAGACCCTTTGAGTCGTAAGGCTCAAAGTCATCTGTTCTGATCTCTGTGGTTGTCAGACCCCCTGCTCCACCTTTGGCCCCTGTCCATCCCTTCCCCCCCTTCGCTGCCCAGCCCTCCTCCGGTTCCTTCGCCTCAGGAGCCCCGGGTCTGGCTATCACAGGATTAGAACAAGGACACACACCCTGCATACACACCTCGGGCACTAGCGCATGCACATGTACGCCTAGCACAAACGCACACCTCAGGATAGCCTTCTTTAATAACATTCAAAGGGAGAGCACAGCCAATCCGCTACCTTTCATGGATTAGCTGCTAATCTCACAGAGCGAGGAGCACCTCAGGCACTTTGGGGAAAAGACGAAGAGTAGAGGGGAAGAAAGAGGAGGAATCTTGACCTTCAAGATCAAGGATAAAATGATAGGCGAGAGAAGGGACAAGAGAAAGTTGTGGATGTTTCTTTTGCCGAAAGCTCCGCTGGAGACCGAGCGTGGGCTGTGCCACGGGCACTCGCTTGTACATATTTCATTTAAACAAGTACATGAAGTTCACATGTTCCAGTCGACCGCCAGCTGGGATGTGAACCGGCAACCTCCCTCACTGCAGGTGGTCTCGATGTAAAATACAGACTTCTGTCTGAGCTCGCTGACCCGCTGACAAAGCCGAGGAGAAATATTACCAGGGATCCATGCTGTTTCGTCCGGGCTTAAATCTGCGGATCAGTCCTTTAATCCTCTATTCCGCACATAAACAGTGAGCCATGAAATGAACTACAGTCCACTTAATCCTCTTTACCGGCCGGGCTCGTTCACATATGACACTGTAATGCATGTGAAAAATACGGCTATCAATAGTGGCGCATTGTTTCTGCTGAGCTGGCGATTCATTAATTGGCGAAAGCAATTGAGGATGATGAAGACGCTCGTATATCATGCGAATGTACAGTGTCAATAGGTACTGTGGGGGGGGAGGGGTTAATGTTTCCTTTCACAGCTGTGATATGTCTTCTGTGGGCAACTTAGAGGAATCAGCACTCCCTTTGGACTCTTTGCAAACACAAGCAGCTGTTCAACTTCTATTAATACGCAGTAGATTCCTGCAGCTACTAGCTCCTACTTTTACTGTCAGTGTGCTGAAACCAGGACCGGACAGGTGACACTAAACTCAGCATTTCGAAAAGCAGAATCCGAGGTACCTGGTGTGTTCTCCAGCTGTCATTAATTTCTTCATTCAGGGACCCTGAGCGTTACACCTAATTTCTCTGCAATTCATCTCTCTAATATAGGCTAAGAGGTTGTATGTGCCTATAGTTGTGACTGTGTTCTGTATCAGGCGCTCGCTGATGGTGGATGTGTGGGAGCTGATAGTCCAATAACTCAGCGGGGAGATTAGGACGGTAATTTGACTGAAGCAGGGAAAAAGTCATTACATCAAGCCTCTGCATAAGCCGCGGTTTAATCACACAAATTGACTTTTATAAGGCGACGCATAGCCGCCTATTCCACTACAGCGACTCTGAGGCATTTTAATAGGAAGCTACATAAAATATAGTGACACAATTTAATCCACTGGGTTTGGTGGTATTAATCTTCATTGTGAATCTGGGGAATGAGCGCACAGTGGAAGAAAGACAAATGAGTAAAACAATAAAAGTTGCCCGCAGCTCAGAAGATTAGAGGAAAACACGGTGAGTGAAATCACATAAGGCGCAGTGGCTGTCCAAAGACAAAGATTTAAGAAAAAAAAAAAAAAGAAAAAGCCTGAGTAAGGGGGGAGGTTTCCTTCCCTAAATAAATCACAGGAGCACCTGAAACGAGATGAACGTACACTTGTTTAAAAAAAAAAAAGAAAAAAAAACGATTCCTCAATTTCACTTCTAACTTGTTTATGCCTCGCAGAAGCTTGTTCATGAAACCCTAAACTCTGCTCTATTATTTCCTGATTTCCACTGACAGGGGAAGAGACAAACTCTTCAGGGGGGCCACAGAGGAGCAGGAAATGGGAGTTTTCACCGGGTGTGCGTTGCGATGCTGAGTCATACGGCTTTATTTCAAACTCCAATGGCACAGCAGGAAGGCTGCGGGGCCTAGATCCTCGGGGCGCGCGTACTCCGCCGCTGCTGCTGAGTTCGTTTGCATTGGTGCAAATTGCTTTTTTAATTACCGACACTGAGGAAATGCAGCATGTTGCCGCCTCCTCGGAGATGATGCACGCAGGGAGCTACTTAGCGTTGTGTTTCACAAGCTGCAAACAACCGCTGAAGAATGAGGCGGATCCACCACTCATCACCGTGGAATGACACTGTGTTACTCCAGATGAAGGACAGAGACAATACATTATGGAAGGATTACTGGTTCAGATTTGCTTTATGGATTCTTCTCCATGTGTGGTCCTGCTTTTATAACAGGGCAGTAACTTCAAATAGGCTCTATGTTGCGAGTGACTTTACAATACTCCCTTCTGCAGCATCAGTTACTCCTGTCATTAAAACACAAGCTCCCAGACAGCAGATGATGCTGCATGAATCCTGATTTTACAAAGATGTTGTTACTTTCTATGATTAATTGGGGCTGGATGACAAAAAGGTGTCATTGTTCTTTTATTCGTCGGTGTATATTAACAGATATCCAAATATGAAATACATCATTATTTCTGCGTTTTGTTGTTTTTTCTGAAACAATGACAATAAATATATATATATATATATATATATATATATATATATATATATATATATATATATATATATATATATATATATAAATATACACACACCTATATTATTATTATTATTATCATTATTATATTTGACTGTGACACCGAGTAAGACACCCCCTAGAGAGATTAAGTTTGTTATCATGCAGTCATTTCTGAGGTTGCTAAAACTATGTAGCTAGCGATCTGCAAACTTGATCTCTCTGAGGGGGGGTCTTACTTGGTGTCACGGTGTGTTAGACCATGGATTAATTTTACACTGGAATATCCCTTTAATTACGATAGACTGACTGACTGACTGACCTATTGACTGATTGATTGACCGACTGAATGCACATCATTTGGATTTGGCTACGTGGTTAAGATGAACCACAATATTCAAGGTTCCAATTCACCCTGTGACCTTTGTTTCCCGTTAGGGTTAGGTATAGGGTTAGGGTGAATGCTTTATTTTTCTCACAGATAAGATATCAAGTTCCCTCATTATCAACAAAACGTTTCCGTTGCACTGTTTATATCTTTTCAGCTCGTTGTGGCTAAATGCAAACATAAATTAATCGGTCAGGATGATGTAACAAAATCTTTTCCCAAGTACTTGTGAAAATGTGTGTTAGCCCAAAGACAAACTATTGTGGACGAAGCTATTATGAACAAGCAGGGCTACTATCACCATCACCCACAACACAGACAGAGAACAAAGACTGCGAATCATCCACGCAATCTCTTTAGATTGATTTGGTTTGCTTTTGAAATTGACTTTGATTTCAACTTTGATCAGGAACAAATGGGTCTGCCGCCTCCACTCACAGTCTCACAGTCTCTGTTTCTCAGGTTCTCAGTGATTTTCTTTCTCCTTATCACGCACACATGCCCAGAGTACATTCACACACCAGACGAAGACTGCGCACACACTCACACAAACAAGGCTGGAAGTCCGCAGACATTTTGACATTTCCAAAGAGGCCTGACGATAATTTTACTTTGTTTTCAGTTCATTTTCAAAGGATAAAGAGAAACAACCAGCTTGTCTCACAACACAGAAAGTTTAGAGACTCATAGCAAAGTTTCCTAGCGGAATAAATATATAATTATGGAGTCTGGAAAAATCTAAACTCTGAACAAAGCCGGGAGATGTGACTCGAAATCCCCGCAAAGCAAACAGACCAAAATTGATTCGACACTTTCTCCCAGCGTTCCATCTTTTTCTTTACTGCCAGCTTGTGCTGAATCATAAAGCAGTGGGTCTGGTATTGATTTCTGTGTGTACGTCTCTCATTTTAATGTGGTGCTAGTAATCAGAGCAAAACCAATAAGAGCAAATCAAACTGAGACATTAATCCCCACGCATATTAAATGAACAGACTGTGCGTAATTGCAGGGTGACAGATTTGCAGGCCGGTGTGTCTAACCAGGCGCCGTCTGGAACATGACTAACGGTAAAAGGGCGGTGAGGAGGTGTAGCACGTTGCTCAGGTCCACAGCGCGCTTTGCAGGTGTTGCATGATCACCATGTTTTTCTTGTTGTGACGTGATTTTCTTTTATGAAAATCTTCCTCACACTGCACCCTGACACTGATAACTCCCTCCCGTTTATATCCGAACGTCTGGCTGCCTCTTCCTCTCCGTCTCTGGAAGTGTGCCCCTCTCTTGGCTGCAGCAATTTATCATAATGAAATCAAATCCCATCCTCCAGTCGATGACTAAAGATGCAAATTAAATCATTCATAACTGACAATAACCTACGGTAGGTATTTGGATGCTTCTCCCCTTAAATGCTCCTGCAGTAGGAACCCGCAAACAACATCAGACATCCTCTTCATGCCATGCATGCCTCTTGCGACTTCAAGGCTACTGAGCAAAACCTCCACACAAAATGGTTGCTCTGGAAGCCGAAGACCTCAAAGCCAGAGTAACATCAGCGCCCGCTCCACTTGGTTCCAGCCCGTCAAAAAAAAAAAAGGGGCCAGCGGAGGAACTCACCTGTGCAGGAATAGTCATCGATCCTGATGTAGCCCGTATGGCAGATGCACATGAAGGAGCCCGGGGTGTTAACGCACATGGTGTTCTCCCTGCAGTAGTGCTTCCCTTCGGCGCACTCATCAATATCTGAAAGGAAGGGAGAGAGAGGGAGAGAGGTGGGAGGGGGGGGACAAAAGCCGGGTGAGATATGGACTGCTGTCACATTTCTATCATCTGAATCTGTGAATGCAAAGTCCCAGTATTGTTTTCTGATTTTAACCCTTCGCATTCAAAGGTCAGCATAGGTTCAGTCATGTCGTGGCCATTAATAGACCTTCACATACAAGTTAGGAGAATATTTGTCAGGAGATTACAGACACCCTCCTGTGCAGATCAAACGATACTTTTCATCAGTATTCTGCATTGGAGCCTCATGCCCCATGCATCAAGCTCAAGCTTGCTGATCAATTTGGATGCTCTTTTAATTTTTCAAACCTCTTTAGCCGAGTGACACTCACACGCAACAGCTTCATCAACAGAGTTTTAACATTTTCTGAGGCAGATTTTTATTGACATTGTCACTTTCACACATGGTGGGAGACATGTGCTCTGAACTAGTACAAGCAAATGCAAAGTTGCTGGTTCATTTGTAGTGGATTTCTTGCCCCCTTTCACTTACCCAGGGTCAAGGGATGGAAATTAGCTTGTAGCAAAACCTGGTACGAAGCTGCGTCCCTTGCTTTTGAGTTGATTTTTTTTTTTTTTTTAGCATGATCCTTTATATAAATATATTCAATACATTAAACTAAACCATTGTTCAGTGCTTCTTGGACTTCTAGGAGGTATTACCGTGGCAGAAAGGTTTTTGGGTTGACTTTTGGTGTCGCCTTGAACAAAAAATGCTGGCTGGGTCTTAAATGATTGGTTAACAGCTAGCGTTCTATAAAAGACCGATATTATTATGATTCTTTTTTATTGTTACCTTCTCAATACATGTTTAATTCTGGTTTCTGATATTCAACACTCCTTGACTTCCTCCTTTGCTGCCGTCGTAATTACCACGACAAGGTGTTGTCAACGTAAACATATGCCACGGTGAGGCACTTGCTATAATGAAGAATGCTGTCGTTCTCCTGTGTGGACAGTCAATCAATCAATCAATCAATCAATCAATCAATCAATCAATCATTGTTGTCAAATGTAATGATAAAGTACAGTTACAGTAAAAAGTAATCCTGCCAGTTACTGCATTCAAACTGATAGTGGCCTGAGGGTTGAAGCCTTTCCTCAGTTATGGAGGGAACTATGTATACGTGACATCCCCTGCGTCATACTGCAGTGTCTGGTGGGTCTCCCCCATCCTGAGAACCACCTTGCGCAGTTTCTCCTCGCTACAGAAGGTTCCTAAAGGTCTCTATGCAGCCAGCGGGGAAGGGCTATTTATCTTAATCAGGGGTAGACAGAGGTCGAAAAGCAGAGGGTCCTTGAGAGGTGGGCGCCGAAGCACTTAAGGTTGCACCACTCGATTTTCAATCTATTGAGAGTAAAGCTCTCCGCATAGTGGCTTAGCTGCTTTTCTCCGGCCCACTGCTGGTCATCCAATCCATCCCTGTGCTTGAGCATACTTTAAATCTCATATTCTGTAGATAAACACTGCAGATGGAGAATTATGCCACTACAGAAGTTATTAAGTCAGAAATGATTCTGGCTGATTAATCTACTGCTCATTTCTGCAGAGGAATGCCGGGAATTATATTGGGTGGCCAAAATAAGATTTATAAAAGTGTATGCTGTCCCATCTTAAGTGAAGTGGTGTGCTAGGCACAGTCTGTATGCACCCGCACAGTCCTCACAAAGCGGAAGTCGAAGCCCTTCACTTGTGTTCATATTTCTAAACTATGTGTACTGAAATTCTGTACTGAAGAAAGTTGGGCACAAAAAGCAGTAGTGTCCCTAAGTGGGGTTAAGGCAGACACGGCATGGTGCGGGCCTACATGGTCAGAGCTTCTAATGGGCTCCAACTTGACTCGAATCGCCAGATGTCACTGAACGTCACACATGGCACGTTTAATGGTGATTTAAATGTTGCTATTTCTGTGAGCTGACTTACAACCACCAGGAAAGCTGTTTTTCTGTTAATATTTTTCATGAATGTAGCCACATCGGTTCTCTAAACATGGGAACCAGCTGTCAATAGGCACAACACCAGACTTCTGAATTGATGCACAAATCCGAGGCATGGGTAGTTTTTAACGAGCTAATGCTAATGTTGTTCTGTGGCGGCTGCAGACGTTAGTGGGCACCTGTTTGCTCCCATGCTAGCATAACAGTTTGATCAACCAACCAGGTCTGCGTTTCTGCAGGTTAGCTTTGAAGGACTTAGGCACCCTAGTAATTAAAACTCAGTTAGTGTGGCTTTAAGAATGTGATTTATTAGATTGTCCTTTGTATTTCCTTCCCACTCTCATGATTCCATATTTAGATCCATATTAGCTGTTGCTAGGGCAACAGCTATTCCTGGATTTTAAACTGCATGCCAAACCGTCAGACGGAAGATGCACAACACTGCCAGGGTAAACAAAATAATCTTGATAATGTGATGCAACCAAATGCAATTCGATGCAAATACAAGTTGAACCGAGCAAACCCGGCTGTGTAATATGCTCCGGGTCCGTGTTCCTGTTGATAGTGCGGGTCAAATGCGGGCCCTTTTTGAGAGACGAGCTCCACAGTCCTTGACGTTACCAATTTATTATTCATTCACTGTATTCAGCGTCTGTTAGAGCACAAGAGGACATTCACCTCTGGATGCGTTTTGTGCCATGTGCTATTGCGAAGAGCATCTGAAATTGAATTTCAATAGATCTGCATTGGCATTCACTCGGCTCGCATGTCCTTGGATGGAGCACCGCCCACCAACCTGCAAAATAAGAGCTCAGCACCTGCCTGCTACTGTGGCATTCACATTTCCTTGGTCTTCTTCCTTTCACAGTTCCATCAATACTTGCTGCCTCCAGCTATTCAAAAGCTTCACGGATAAATGAAGCAGACAGACAATCGTCGATCCCCTATGAAAGTACATGTGTCCTTCGCTAAATGAATGGAGGCTAATTAAACCCTCCGACTGGCTCCGAGAGAGAGAGAGAGACAGAGAGAGTAGAGAGAGAAAGAGAAACAGAGATGTAGAGAAGGTGGGGGAGAAAAAAACGGGAAGTGGAGGGAAGGGCAGACAGCAGGGCAGGTAAGGTGAGGGACTGAATGAAAGACAAAGGCGACAGGCAATACTGTAGACAGCTAGACAGAAAAGGGGGCGATGAGACAGCTGGGGGGAGGGCGAATGAGTGAGATAGTAAAGTGACGGAGATCCAGACAGAGGACAGCGGGAGGTGGAGAGAAAAGGGCATGCAAAGTAGTGGATTAAACGTGGAAAGATGAAGCAGGAGAAAGAGCCTCTGTGAAGTAAAAGTGTCGAAAAGAGTGTGTGTGCGTGTGTGGGAACAACTGAGATAGCAGCAGAAAGATTGAGAGGACAGAGGAACAGAAGTGGAGGGAAAGTAGCGAAAAGGTATCAACTGTCACTACAGAGACAGAAGGTAAGAGAGCAAATTCACTCCGTCCGCAATCCCAGTGGCAACCTTGAGCGGAGGTCTTAGGTGACAGCTTTTCCCGCTTTCTGATTTGCCATCCGTGGCGCGGCTTTGATTTAGGGCCTATTAACTATAAGATTCCATCCATCCTGCCCCCCGGTGACAGCAGTTACATTTGCTAAGACAATATGTTAGGAGGTGAGATGATGAGAGGCGCCTTGCGAACGTGCAGGGGGGGGAGACCGACCATCTCCATCTCCATTAACGCACTCCATTTTCTTGATTGGCCTGTCACACGGACACACGTGACGCGCCAAACGAAGAAGGGCCGGCCAAGAGACAGCAGCGGCTTTTATCGCTGAACAGAGTGCCAGGGGTCAATCTTTTTCAACGCCAGGATGGATGGATGGAAAATGGCTCTCTTCTTCTTTTTCACCTCTGCGCACTCCTGCATAAATGCTGAATCAATCATAGTCACCTGAGGAGGGTTTCAATGAAAAAAGAAAAAAAAAAAAAAGACGAAAGCATAAAGAAGGAGGTCCTCTAGTTCCTGCTGCCATACAAATATGACAAATCAGAGAGCTGCATGAAATCAGAAGTCAACTACAGCTCTTCCAGCGCAGTGAACTCCAGCTTTGAACTTGTTTCTTGATGTTAGGCTGCCAACTTTACACCTGGCCAGCATAAAAATGGCAACAACGTCATTGATTTATTTAATAAAAATTAAAATATCTTGCTTGCTCTACCAACTAATGGACCACTCTCATGTCATGTCCAGTCTCCTTAATCTATACATGAACACAACTGCAAAACAAGCTGCTATACATCTGACCACACATAGCATCACTGACGGACCTGTACAAGAGTCCGTTCAGTTCCCCCTGTAGTTATATACCACAGTATTGTCATGGAGTATTGAAAGAGACCTTGATAAGGAAGGAAAAGAGCATAAAATAAAATAAGCGTGCCGCTCGGAAAAACTTCATGAGAGCTGCAGAAGTTCTGGATGCCAAAAACTCCGGAACCACACTCCTCTTTATATCCATACTTTATCCCTGTCCTGTCTGTATCTGTCAATGTATGTAGTCAAAGTAAAACGGCACCCCAAAAAAATCATCTTAAAACATGACTACAGTCAGGCGAGCATCAAACTCACAATGGCAAGGCTAACGTGCTGATGTCAAGCACGTATGATGTTTATCACGGTAACTCGCCTTGTGACCATGGCAACCACAGAAACCACAGGGAGGGGAATGACACCGGAGCTGATTTTATGGGTATTTGAGTTTTGAGCTGCCCTTCCTCCGGCGGAGAACATGTCGTTGATGACGAGAAACACATACTGGAGCAACATCTTCTCCAGAATCTGATCAGCCACGATGGACGAGAAACGAAAGCAGATCGCAAAACTTGGTATATGTATGACGTCGCATTGCCATCTTCTATTTCAAACTCTCTGTAAACTAATATGAATATGCACACATTCAAATACACGCTATCATCAAGTGTTGTGAAATCACCAGAGGTCCTAACTCTTGTGACATTTTTAATATTCCCACTATTGCCAGTCCAAGTCTTCCCACAACTGTGTAAATAGGGAATAATGGCTTATCCCTCTCTGCCCGCATAGCATGTAGTTTCTAATAGGCAGTGTCCTCGCTATCTGTGTTTCATACCGCAGTACACCGAGGTCTGGGAGTAGGGAGATAACACAGCTATTGCCTTTGGATGTCCCACACACCAATCTGTGCCATTCCACCAGCAGCCTCTCCCTCTCTCTCTCTCTCTCTCTCTCCCTCTCTCCTTCCTTTCTGTCTTTTCATCGTCTATCCGTCCCTTTCCCAACCAGCTCACTTACTCAAGCAGATGGTTTTCAATACCACGGCAGAGGGACGGCGCTTGCCAAAACATTGTCTGGTATTCCTCAGTAGCCAGTTCCCTCATGGCCGGATTTATAACAGTCAGAGGAAAAGAGGAAAAAGAACTGCCCCTGCTCGCCAAGCAACGTCCCACTCAGCAAATAATCTCCACTGCCGGTCTTAGTTCCTCATGGGTGGAGTAAGGTGTCAGAGGGACAGAGCAGAGATGTTACAGGGTGGCTCTTTTCTGGTTTTGGGGAGTGTCACTGCATCAAATACTGAGTTGTAGGTGGCGGCTGGGATGTGGACGGGAAGCGATGGTTTTGGTTTGGTTTGTTTCGGTTTGGTTTGGAGCAATTTCAACTGATGTCAAAGCTACTATGTTTTTCCCCATGTCTTTGAAATTAGTTTCTGTTTTATGAAATATGAAACGATCTTCATGAAAAATTCTGAAGTACACATGTTGCTTCAAACCTTTTCTTTTCACTGACCCCAGGATTATGTATTGACATTACAAGTGCCGGGGAGCTGAAGTTTTACATTTTCAAAAGCTAGCTTGCACTTTAAAAGAATAGTTCTACATTTTGAGAGACACATACATTTGCTTTCTTGTCAAGCTACAGAAGAGAAGATCAATACCGCGCTCGGGCCTGTACAGTGATTACAACATGATGATGAACTTAACTGAGCATAAGGATCAAAAAGAGGGAGAAGCAGCTAGCGTGGCTCTATCTACAGGTAAAGGGTATTTCTTGGCACGGAACAGTGGTTTCCTGGATGACACATTGAGAACACATTGAGCTGTTGAGGCGCTGACAGAGAGATATTGGTTTTCCCTGGGCAGAGCTAGGCTAGCAGTTCCCCCCTGTGTCCAGTCACTATGCTAACCTAAGCAAACCAACTAGCTTCATAGACACAGACTGGTATTGAGCATCTCACCTACCTCTTGGCAAGAAAACTGATAAAGCCTCCTTCCCAAAATGTTGGACTATCGCTTTAATACTCACAACAGTGATTGCATGAGAGCATTTCATCGCTTTCACATCATTTTCAAGAATAAAAAGATTTTAATCAGGGTTGCGACAAATCAATTAATCCACTCATGAGTTTTTCTTCATCTGTTGATTGTTAATTTAGTCCTGAAACTATTTTATAGAAAAGTGTGTCTAAGGGAGCAGGAACCAAAAGTGATGTCTTCAAATTGCTGATTCTATTCACAGTTCAGGCTGTAGACCTTTTTATTGTATTTGTTGATGGGCTGAGTATTTAGGGCTTTTAGCACATTGTCATGCTGCCGACGAAAGACAATGTAGTTGTATTGCACGGTGTGTCTCAGAAAGGCAGATCGAGAAATTACTCCAAAACCTCTCCAATTTCTCCCATTCAGAAGAAAATTGCTGTAAATGACAAAGCAGCGGGGCGCGTTTCAATCAGTTCGGCCCTTTTGGGAGAACAAAAACTTGGACAAAAGTGTTTCTCTGAAATGTAACAGAGCGGCTCATTGTTTATTTTTCTGAGCTATTAACTAAACATGAGCTGCAGATATACTTCAAGAGAACTCATTTTGGTATCTTTTTAAACTTACCAAATTGGACAATCACTCTTAAACAAACAGGCTCCAAAAGACCCGAAACAAATATGCAAAACGTCAGTGCCAATTTGGGCAAGGAGCAGGAGCCAATTAAGATGACTGAGTGGAAAAAATCCCATTAGGTAGTAGCAAGAGGGAAAATCTGCATTCTGAGAGCGCAGTCGATGTCTAAATACCAGACACTCATACTGTGATCAATCACTGTAAACACTTAGAGGCCTGCTACCTGATTTAGAACAATGCACATCAAATACGGAAAAAATGGAGGAGGGGCAGGAGTGTGTGTGTGTGTGTGTGTGCGTCTGAAAATTGGAAGAATGTGCGTTATTGTCGCCACATGACAACCTGACAAATTCCATATAAAAGTTCAGTCAAAGCTGAAAACAAATGATGGATCCCTGTATGCCTACGAGCGCTTGAGTGACTGCATCAAGTGCACGTGGGCGTGTCTGTCCTTATGTCGCGTTAAACACACACTTAACGCGCACTGACTCGGTGCGATTTAAATGAAGCCCGGTGCAGCTCGCAGAAACAAAACTGCCTTGTTTATGTGTGGCGGCGTAAGATGGGGTTTTGACTCTCCATCACGGCACTCATTAATCTGGGAAAGATTTTCCACCACACGTAAATCGATGGAGCATCATCATCTATCACTCGTCAACCTGTGACCGAGCGCAACCCGTAGGCCAGAGGTCTAAACAGCGGGTAACATGGAGCAGAAACACTTAGCCAAGCTCTATGACAGGATGGCCTCCCGGTTCTTCTAAATCAGAGCGCAAAATATTTATGTCTAGACTATTTATTATTTTCTTGTGCTGCACAGGCATTTTTTTTTTATTGCATTGTTTCATCATGTCTTATTTAAAGTTTTCGATGTCAATATCTCTGCTGCTTCCAGGCGGCCAAAAGAAATGAGCAGCTTTAAGGGCAACAACCTGAAAATGGTACTTCAAGGCTGTGCTTGAATAAATGTGCACTGGTCTTATGTCGAGGTATTTACCTTCTGTATTGTTCTATACCAGACACATTTGTTAAGGCATAAAGCAAACAGCAGATCACACTGCAGTCATGGGTGTAACATCAGAGCATAAAAAAGTCAATGTCTTAAACATGATCCAATCTGGAAAAGGAGGAGACAGGAGATTTCCCCCTTGCGACATCTGAAGGACATTGGTTGAGCAGCGTTCAGATACTGTTATTTACAGTGGAGGGGACCGTCTGGATGATGGTGGGATTGTCTGTTTTGGGTGACATTTCAGCTGGGTCACAGAGGTTAGGTGTGTATAAACACACAGCCAGTCAGAATGTGTATTTGTCTGCCTGTGTGCGTGATTCCTCTGTGTGTGTGTGAGGGTCAGTGCCCCTAGCAGGTGGGGAGCCCAGAGGCTCGGGGCTCATCCCAGCAGTGATTGGGTTTTGGAGCGGGCCGTGCTCTTCAGTCAGTGCCAATTAGCCCGCTGCCACCTTGTGACATTCAAAAGACAGCAGTGGCAATCGGACCGGTCTGTGTTCACATGTGATATGCTTACACACACGCGCAAATGGATCCACACGCGCACACACACACACACACACACACACAGTCATGGTTCATAGGCAATAAAACCAGGCTAGACATTTGTTAAAATCAATTATCTTAAATGTTCAAAACAATCCAATACGCTCAGACCCTCAATATCTGAAATATTAAATTAAATTTTGGTTATTGGACAAACAACAGTCCCCTCATAAAAATCAAATAACGTCTGGCAAACGCGTTTATTGGTTGTCAAGTCTGCAGTCTGCCCAAGATCATTTTTGAGGTTTTCATATTTCAGATTTTTTTTGTGCATGCGTTTGTTCATATTTACTTCTCAGACTATATTTTGTTTTTCATTGACTGTCTAGCATCATCTAAAACCAACAATAAATTGATCCTCCCCGTACCTAAGGTCTGATATATTTTGATATTGTGTGTCATATAGTTCTGTTGTTGTCTAGAACCCATTAAAAATGTGTCAGTGAGCCACACTGATGCACTGGCTGACAGGTAGATGCTCACAAGAGAACCAAATGTTAAATCACAATCTGCAGATGACAGCAGTTCCTGATAAATGCGCATTTAGTGCAGTTTGAGATATGTTTGCTTGTAACTTTGACATGCAGCCGTGTTAGTGAGATTATTGAGTCTTGTCTCGTGATCTGTTTCAAAAAAGATGTACTTTCGATAAGAACTGATATCCTTGGGGACAGACAGGCCGGGAAGTGCGGAGAGGTGGACCATTGCACTGTATATTTTGATATTTTCATTGGATTTGTTGGAACTGAGAAAATACAGAATATCACCAGCCTGTATATACAGAGAGAGTAAGGTACACTTAAAGTTTTTTGCTTACATCTGTGTACATCTGTGTATATCTGTGTGCTGTGTGAAGTTACACTTGACAACATATTCAGTGTTTTACCTCTTCAGCTTCATTTTTTTTTTTACATATATGTTTATCCTAAATTTGTGAAATGCTCAAAAAAATACCAGTCACATCCCAGGTAAACAGGTAAATTGTTGACAGGTGACAGCATCATGATTGGGTTTGAAAGGCACATCCTCAACAGCTCAGTCACAAGCAAGGACGAGTCGAAGGTCACAATCGAGTTGTGAAACTCGTGATTGTACAAAGGAAATTACTAGGCTGCTAATCATATTCAGTAAACAGAGTTTGTTTGCAAATGACTGCAATCTGTATTTATTTAGGCTTTCTTAAGTGTTCCCAACTTTTTTCGGAATCAGGGTCGTATCTGCACGGCACCAAACAAGGTGAGAAATATATATGTTGCTAACCAACAAACTATGTAACGCTCTGAAAGTGGTAAATCATAATTTAAGTCATCTGCACTTACCTGGATAAATTAAGCGAGTTAGAAAAATAACTTTCTAGGATACACTTTTTGCCAATACAAAATCCTGTTGCATTCTCCGTCTCTTTCTATTTCCCTCCATTTTACAGAATATCATTTTGTGTTTCACATCTCCCATATGGATGCTATGAAAAAAAAAAAGCACCAGAGCAGCCCCTTCATTTTGAGCAATTTTGACAGAGAATTTCTAAAGTAGGGCATCTCAAAAAACCAGACAACAATGGGAGATGTCTCTTTGCCTGCAGTCCTCTACAATGCCGTAGATGAATAATGGTATTATCTCAACACGTTGAACCATACTGATTGTTCAATTTAGAGACAATCACACAGTCTGTCACTTCTCCACTGCTCGCCCCTCTGTCTAATTCCATCCTAAACACACGCATGCATGTAGCAAAATAGGCCTTCAGCCTCACTGCACCGTGAGGATAGGACGGAGGAAGAAAAAAGAAACTGGACTCTCTTTCTGTTGGAGAACTAAGCACTCAGACACACTCACACACACACAGACATGCACCTGCACACACACTCACGCAGACTAACACAAAGGCAGGGCTAGTATCCCCCTGAGTTTTCCCTACTGCTGCTTCTATGAAAAATTTACACAGAAGTGATCTCATCGGCTATTTTGAGCCCATCTCTGACCTAGGAATGTTTTAAAGAGCTAGTATCTTGTCTCCCCTTTTTGTGATGTTTGTCTTCACGTTTGACAAGAATAGTGTCGTGTGGGTGTGGGTACATGTGCATAACCCCCCCCACCCCCCCACCACCACTGATCGTGTTTCGGTCTCCGTGTCTCTCGGCTTCATGATCTCCCTGCTGTGTTCGATACACAGAAATGGTCTCTTAAGTTGGACTTCTCGTCTCATCTTGCGGGGAACGACTGTGATGAAACTCATCTAGAATTGAATAGCAGGCGGTTTCATCTCATCTTTCCGCGCATCTCCCTGCAGCCACAGAACAGTGTACCTATTATATGAGTACAAACATTCCCCCGGCCGACTGCAGGATCCGCAGCGTTTTGGCAAGACAGTTCGCTTATTTTCCCCACACAGGACACGCGCGCAAAATCATATTGTAAGTGAGTTTCAGAGACAAGCAAAAAAGAAGAGAGAGCGAGAGAGAGAGAGAGGGAGAGAGAGGGAGAACTACATCAGCAAACTGAGTCAATTTCAGATTTCTGTGTTCGGCCTGCAAACACTCACCACAAACACTGCCATCCAATTTCAGTCAGGCTGCTCTTGAGATGAATAGTGCGGGTCTGAAGTGTTGGTGTTGGAGGCACAAGTCTGTGTGCCTGTACTTAGTTTGACACTGGTTATGGGATCGTTTGCTTTATCCTTTTTTTTTCCACAACAATGATCTGACATTACACATGAGGTAATGATAAAACAAAATGCTGCTGCTGCTGCTAAAAGACAAGACTATTCTCTGGTTGTCTTCAAAACTATGTTAATGTGTGGGTGGAAAAAACAGCCGAGTTTTCACTCAAGACCAACTAACAGTCAAATATTTTAATGTCGTGTTTTACGTTGACACTTGACAATATAACATGACATTCAAGACCAGTTAATGGGGGTCAAGCTGTGGTCAAAGTACATTCAATACAGTTCAGAAGAAGCATCTGAACTGATTTTTTATTTTTTTGTCATTTAGGAACACACATACACACTGACATATTGCCACTTTATACCATTCATTTCGTGCTGTATTTCTGCACACTTGATAAATGTTCTTCTAATATTCACTCTGCTTTAGGCTCTGGTTTGGTTTCACTGACTCCTGAGGGAAATATCCAGTTCTGTTTCTGCGAACTGCTCCACCTTGTTCACCAGTTATTTGCCTCTGTCTGTCTGCCGTTTGGTGCAGAGCAGGTTCATCAGAGATTAAACTTAGCCTGCTGTGACTGGAAACAGGTTGATGGGGCTGGTGAGAGAGAACGCAAACCAGTAAAGTTGTGAGTCGTCAAAGCGATACAATGAGCTGAAAGGTGCTAGTAATGATTCCCTGTCAGTTCAATCGTTTGATTTGTGACATCACAATAGTTCGGAAGCCAATCCCGGTTCGGCACACGGGGGCATGATGTGGAAACGTACGCAGTCCACAGTGACGACTTCACTGCGAAGAGGGAGACATCTGCTGCAGTCCAGCGGTTTTTGCACTTTACTGCTTTTCTTTTGCACTCCTGGTTAGAAGCTAGCCGCATTTCGTTCTCTCTGTACTTCTACTGTGCACATGACAATAAAGTTGGATCTAATCAAATCTAATCTACACTCAGTTTAGACAGAGCAACAGTAGCTAACGTTTGTTCAGAAAGTCTGCTAAGATGAACTAACAACCTGCATAACACATACATTTCACAGATCTCACTTTGATACATGTGCAGATGGGATCAGTAACACAAAAATATTGGGTGGTGCAGCAACAGCACAATGTAAAAGAAACCTCCTTTACAAAAAAGGGTAAAACTACAGGTAAATAGAGGAAGATCACCCCCTTGTAGAGTCTTATATCGCAATATGTATTCTGTGATTACATTATTGTTACTGATATATTAACATGTGCGCAAGTTATCAGTTGAGTGTTCTTGTAGCTGGTTTTAACAACTTGTTTTTGTTCTTTTATGTCAATTCTTAATCTGCAAAGCAATTAGTACTGCTGTCCAATAACTGTGATTAAAACAGTACATCATATCTGGAATGCAGTGGAGTGTATACATTGTGGAAAGTGGCATAAATGAGAAATATTGTGTTGTACACAGTGCTCGAGTTCATGTTAATTACTCCCCACACCTCCAAAACTCTCTGAATGTTGTTTTTAAACAGACATCGGCGAACGAGGCCAAGATTTGCCATTTTGATCAAAACCTACAACTAACAGCATCGCTTCGCATTAATTTTATGACAGATAGTATCTTCAATTATGCAGATTCCCTCAGACCATCTAATTACCTGGACAGCTGCTCATATCTGTAAATTAACGTGAGATCTGCAGAAGCCGTGTGAACCACTACGCTTTCATTTTTTTCGCACAGTGGTAAGAGTAACAAAAAGCTCTGCAGCTCGACTGCCGCTTTAGCCTCATCTTGATGAAGGTGACAGAAGTGATATTGCACGGCGTGTGTGGACTGTAGATAAAAAAAAATACTTTTAAAAAATAGGCCAAAGCATGTACACACAAACAGATGCACCAAAACTGCACACACACACACATACTCACACACACACACACACACAATGAAGAAAGAAGATCAAGAAGGCTGCATATTGACACGGCAGCTGTCAAGGTCATGCGCAGACGGATCTGAATAACTTTGATGCCATGTTTGCTCATTAATACTGGAGACGCACAGGGGTAGCAGTTACGACATGGTGTTTACTACATATTTTACTGCGGGAAAGCATCGGAGATGATAAAGTCATCATTATTTCACGATGCATCTGGAGAAATTCAGTCAAGATGTGAGATGAGGAACTCAGCCGAGGCGCCGTCAATTTCGCCGCGTGAACGTTTGAACCGAGCTTCGCTGTCGACCAGAAATGACCTGCTCAATGAGGCATGCGGCGTGTTTTTCAATCATGTCATGCGGGACGCTGAAAAGGTAATCAAGTAAAGCATAGTCTGTTTTTTAAAGGAGAGCGGTGTCGATATGATCAATCACATCGTGGTTTATTAAAGAAGTGCAACGTGGCTGCAGACATCTGAGCCTTAGCGCGCAATCGGTAATGAATGACCTCAGTGATGACGGATGGGACGACCTTAATTGCTCCCCCAGCAGAGTGACACTAAATACATGCAAACATTAAGGCCCTCAGCATGGCTTTATATCACAAATTAATCAACTGACTTAGAAGACAAACATTAGCCTCTAAAAATGCATTCTGAAAAGCAGCCATTGCGTTCCGCGGACACAAATAATGAGGAGATTACAGCCTCCCATCACAAAAGGATTATGCGATAAATGCATGAATTCAGAAGTGTTTTCATGGGTATTTAGAAAAACGTCTGCATCATTTTGCAAGTCACGGAGTGCGCATCTTTTTTTTTTTTTAACATTTAAGGTTTTGATTAAATTTAATCAAACAGCCCAAATGCAAAAAAACATGGCACGAAAAGTGACAGGAGAGTTTGTGAGCCAACATCTCACATCAGTGAATTCTTTCAGGTGTCAGGTCAGTGGAGAATAACGTGACGAGTTCATTAAAACAAAATACCAGGAACAAAGAAATGCAAACCCAGAATTGTGAAACACTGATCTGACGTCTTGCATTTGTTGTGCTGGATTATCTAGCCCACAGGCGAGTCTGTAGAAGTTGCTTTTTACGGTGTTTGGAAAACACTTTATTCTGAACGCTGGAGAAACAAGCCGTGACATCTCCTGCTACTCTGACCCCAGCAGGAATAAAAGAACAACTGGCATCAACAAAAACACAACACTTGTATTATCCTTTGCACAAAGGGAAAGGTGTTTTTCATGGTTATTTGGGCATGTCTAAACCGCACAGTCACCAGAATATGTTGTTGTTGGCACTGTTTGTTTCTACAAACCCTTGGATGTGTTGAATTTGTATGTTTTATGAGTCTCTTATGAACAATTTTACAATACGTAATATACTACCGTCAGCTTGCATGTGTTTGAGCTGACTCTGGTATCAGGGGGAGGAGGGGATGACATTAGCATGACAGCTTGATGAGAAGGCTGCCCAGCAAGAGACTACTGCTTGAGTTCATGCTTCTAACTTACAAAACCTAGCATTCTTAAGCCTATATGTTATGTTTTCCTAACCCTAACCAGGTTTTTGTGCCTAAACATAACCAGACCTTAAGCACAACATTGCACACAACATCAAATTGAAACATAAAGACATGAAAAGTTTAAGTATATCCATGGTTACATTTATTCATGTGATTGTGTTGGTCTAAAATGGGGGGGAACATTAAATATGAACGCACAAAGAAATCATTAATAAATGATCATTCCCACCTTTCTTAAATCATATTGCAGTTGAAGTATCTACCACAATAATCGCAATAAGATTTTTTTCAAGCACATCCCACAGCCCGAGTCGATATATTCACTCCCCTGACCGACGCGCTTTGACTTTCCACCATGTTATTTTAATGTCAAACTTTTTTTCTACGTGTCTGTGATCCTTTTTTGATGGTGAAGCATATCTGGCGAAGACACGCGTCTGATCTTTGAGTTCATGTCACAAAACTGAATCAGATCAGGCTGTGATCACGCAGTCAGAGTGCCATGGCAACTGTAGATACTTCAGTATAAAAATAACGCTGAATTAAAGCTACCACATCCTCCGAAAAAGCAAAAAACCAAGAGCCCTCTTATGACCCCCATGATGCAATTTGGGCATATTTACAAAAACAACCACATCCACTCTTCCAGAGCCCACAAACTTCACCTAAAAGTCAGGGTTTGTTATTCAGAGCCTTGCCCTACCTTCACAGTAGGCATTATCGTCTCGCAGTGGGCGGAAGCCATCCTTACAAACACAGCAGTCTCCTGCTTCCAGGTTCACACAGTCGGAGTGCTCCATGCAGCTGTGGCCCTCCGAGCAGAAGTCATGACCTGCAGGAGGCACGGAGCGGAAAAGGTTGAGACCCCAGAGGAGACGAGAGGAGAGGAGAGATGGACACACACAGGGCCGGTGGAAAGGTTATGTCATAGAATCACAACCTTTTCTCCGAGTATTCACACAGTGGTTTCTCCCCGAGCCACTTAAGCGGAATAATAGCACTAATTCGCTGGAGTTTCTCTCTGTTACATCCGACTTTTACAATCATGAAGGAACACACTAAAATAATCCACCATTACTGGAGATATATTGGATCTCACTTTTTCTTTCATTTTGTTTGAGCCCATTTTTGGACTGACTGGCAGCTTTCAGGTGGCCATAGATTTCCATTATTTGCCAGCCAGAAAGAAAAGCCTACAAAACTGGAAAATGACTTATTGAATACTTTCTTTTTAGCTGATACCGGATAAGATATGATGATGTATTCTGGAGAGAAGTTTCTAACATGTACTTTATGCACACCTAATAGAATACCGAATCCTTTTTGACGTTTGGAAGAATGAAATAGAGAGACAGCACATTTTACATTGCTACCCACAGCAGTCGAGAAGTGGCCTCTACTTCTGTACACCAACACTGTTGTTGCCTGTTGTGACCTTTATCCTATCAATATACAACACACAATGAATAATATATAATACATATTACAGTTATGGCCACATTTGTGACAGCCGTGTACGCAGCGGTGTAGTAAAGGACGGTGTTTCCTCCTTACCTCGGCACACTTTGCAGCATCTGTCACTCAAGGCGATCTGCTCCGACTCCGCACAGTTGAGTTCAGGACAAGGCTCGCTGGGGACGACTCGGTGCATCGTCCTGTCCTGTGATGGACAGAGACACAATCCCCGTGAGCTACTTCTTAGGTCCACCCTGCCCCTTTCATTTGCTAAGGGCCTGGATGTAATTATGAAGGTAATTACTCATCTATTGTGTTTCCTCTCTCACTCTCCCTCCTCCCTGTGTGTTCATTGCAAACCCAGGAAAAAAATAAAAAGGCTGTCTTCTTCTCTCCTCCTGTCAGTGATTTACATCGTGATTCATGATGCATCTTTATTATACAAACAATGAATCAATCTTCTGGATTATCCCTGCATGTGTGTTTAGTCAGAGTGTAAAACCTGATTAGGGGGTCTCCTGTTCCCAGCATGCCTTTGGCAGGTCTCTCTAATGATCTCATCCATGTCCCTCTGACTGATGCTAATTTGAAGTCATTACAAGAGACACACTTGGACAAAGACAATAGACTTTCCCTATCTATTTGTACTGCACAAATATTTCACTTGAGGAGGATCCACGGGGCGTTTCAATGAGGTGTTGCGACCTTTGTTTGCACAGAGGCTGCTCGCACGAAATTCTGCAGCAAACTTCCCCACACAACTTTCCAAACAAGCCGTACCGTCTACTTCTTCTTGCCACCCACCACCCAAAACTTGCAACCCCCCTTCAGCCAGCAGGCAGACAGAAGATCAGAGGCGTGACAAGCAGCTGTCAGGGGAAGCCTGCAGGAGTCTGCAGCAGTAGGCTGACTGACAGCACTCCCCGTCCCCATTTCTTTGATCTGCCTGGGACTGCCAGTCAGTTAACTGGGACTACAGATGGGCCAGGTGTGGGCAAGCAAGCCAGACAGCTGTCTGAACCTGCAGATTCTAATGGAGCTTTGCAGAATTCATGGTGGAGCTGGATGATATGATGGAGTCGGATGATTAAAAACTTCAAGTCACTTTCCTGAGATTGATTGGGCCTGCCTGGCATAATGTCATCAAGCGAATTACTTCCAAAAGTGGGCGACCCACCCATCTGGTGCACCAGGCAGACAAAAGCAAATACTCTGAATAATTGGGGAATTAATATGATTCGGGACCACTGTGGTATCTGATGATTGGGACTGATGAATGGCTGTCTCATCCGCTGACTGAAAGGTGCACTGCCCTGGTCTCCAAATGTAAACTTAATTAGGAGGATTTTGCCAATTTCTTTCGAACACAAAGAAAAGGATGACAAGCTAGATCAGCGATATTCAGATGGAGTGGAAGATCTTGCATGCTGGGCTTGATCTATAATCTCAGGTTAGGCCAAGATGGCTGCGGAATGAGTGTTTAGTGAGCAGTCATGCACCGCTACATGGGAAGTTATAGAGTTGAAGTGCTTGGTTACATGAGTTATTCTGGTGCCTCTTCCTGCAGAGGATTGATAAAAATCATTTTGAATAAGGATGCCTAAGTGTGTTTTTGCTCTCTCTAGGTGTGTGTGTGTGTGTGTGTGTGTGTGTGTGTGTGTGTGTGTGTTGACATGACTTACCCTGCACTCAAACAGCAGGCACCTGCCAGCGGAGTCCCGCACAGCTTTCTCATCCCCCTCCACCAGCTCTCTTCCACCGAACAGGCAGATAGCTGAGGAGACACAGAGGCATCATCAGCATACACGCAAATGAACACACAAACATATAAACAATACATATAAGAGCTGCAACAACTAGTCAATTCATCGATTAGTCAGTTGAGAGAAAAAATAATTACAGACTATTTGCTGGTTCCAAGCTTCTTAAATGTGAGGATTTGCTGTTTTTCTTTGACATATATGATTAAGAGTCTTAGAGTTTTCAACCTAATTGGACAAAACAAAAAATTTGAAGAGTCTGAGCTGAGCATTTATACAAAAATTTAACATTAATAGACTAAACTAACTAAATAATCAGCACTTTAATCAACAATGAAACTAATTGTTAGATGAAGCCTTAATATATATAAATTAATCTGAATGCAAAACATGACAAATGAAACTCCAAGAATGTTTGCAATTATCAAAAAGCATATTTCTCATATATATATATATATTTTTTGTTTTGTGATTCACAAAACTACATTTTTTTTAAGAACACACATCTGAGTTGTTAGAAGGAAATGATGACAAGAACAGATTCATCCACTTATATCTGATACTAACAAAATCGCAAAAGAAGTTACATGACTAACAGTCAAATTAATTAAATGAGAAAAATAGTAAAAAAAACTAACAAAAAAAGCCAGTGAATTACTTAATTATTCAAAAGTCATTTTAATGTTGCAGCAATTTATGAAATAGTTAATGGTTAATGTTAATGTCTCCTTTGGTCCTAGTCCTTTGGTTTTCTCTCTGATGTCCGCCAGCTGCTCTGTCTCAACTCTGTGATTTCCGGAGTTTCCCTGAAAGCAACCTGTTAATGCAGTGTAGTGTAGCTGGAAGTTAGCTCTGCTAGCCTAGCCACCTCTGCTGAAAGCGCGGCTGGAGAGTGTCTGTGTTTACACCGCTGTCACGGCAGCCCTGGACTGCCAGCAGGAGAGGGTTTCTCAGGAGCTGGCAACAAAACTTGGCTCAGCAGCCTCTGAGGACATCGTGGCAGCGGTGAAGAGACCGAAGAGGACGTTAATGGAGGAAGCTATTAAGAGAAAAAGAGACCTCGACTGGGCAAGAGACAAGAGTCTGGACTTGTTAACAGTACCTACTGGTGAATAGTAAGTAATATTAGCTGGGTTGCATGTCTTGTGTTATGTCTCACAAGTGCTTGATGTTTGGGCGCGTTGGTTTATATGCTAGTTTTGATCATAAGTTTGCAAGCCACAAGATTGTTATGACGGGCAGAGTTTTGTATGTCGTTAGCATGTAACGTTACATTGCACCTGACAAATTGTTTTTACATATTTACGACAGTTGTGTTGCACAAAATACAAAATTCTACATTACACTGCTTTAATAATATTAGCTCCAACATTTTCCAAGTATGAGTACATCACAAGTACTCATATTTAACCAGTCTACACAGCTGTGGACACAAACACTGACAGGACACCAGAGGCCTTACGTAACAGCTCTGATTCACGTGTGATATGATGATGATGATGATGATGTATGATACAATCTGTCCTTGTTATTTAGTCCTCAGGTAAAACTGAGTCAAGCTAAATCAAGCACATCGAACCCAATTAAGCAATGCTACCAGTGAAGTGGTGAAATACTTCACACGTAGAGCGAGTAAACACTCCTCAGTTTAACAGTGTGGAGAACCCCGTTTCATATAATTACAGGGCGAGAGGGGTGCAGACATAATCACATGAGCAGGAAGTCTGCGTTTGATGAGCAGCCGGGGTCGGACAGATTCCGACTGATACGTCGGGGGAGAAATGATTGACACCACGGGTCAGGCCCTATCACAAAGTGGTATATCATGAAAGCGAAGGACTTCTGAAACAGCCATTCGACGTTCCACTTGACAGATCATCAAAACAGAAACAAAAAAAAAAGAGAGAGAGAGAGAACCAGACTTAGAACTCCTCCCTGCAAGGCCTTGTGCTGCCAGATAAGGCTTTAATTTGGAGAGCGAATCGTGTCTTTGTAGTGGGGAAACTCGCGGGCTCTCTTCTCTCCAAAGCCGGAGCATGCGTAATTAGCTGTGTGTTTGTCTACCTCGTCGAGATAAGCAAGCACAGGGGCGTCGAGTTTAAGGGGATTACCTGCTACGTGTTCATATTTGTATAACAGGGCGGCAGATTTCGGACTCATGCTTTAAACCCCCCTGTGCTTCAGCCCCCTGACCCGCGGGTCAGTGGAAGAAACGATGCCGACGCAAGCTGATTAGAATCCAAGGCTAACAGGTTCCTGCTGATAGAGAGTTAAGTCAGCAGCAGCAGCAGCATGTGTGGGAGTGTGTGGTGAGAAAGTTCTCAAGTCAAGTCGGCCTGTACAAGATGTGGAGCGAGATCCGCTGCTAAGTACCACACGTATGTGAAGTCTGCTGGGTTCTTCTATCATTCCGTCCGTCACCCCGCGAGAACATCGGTTATTAAAAAAACACTATCTGATCGATTCCTCTGCTACATTTGGTTCCATACTCTTGACAGACCGCTGTGTCTGTCTTTTTTTCTTTTTTTTTTCTAAAAGCAAATACATCACATCTCTTTAAGTTTCATTTGGGTTAATAGAGGAAGAATGCTGGGGTGAGAAAAGCTAATATCCTCTGAAATCCATTTTTATTGAGAGAGGAATTGAGAGAATATGAGATGCAGAGTGCTGCGGTTAGGAGGCTAATAAGAGTTCATTGAGTGTTGTGGGAAAGAAAAAAAAAAAGACCCTCTGTGTGGATGTGTGATGAAACAGAATTATTTATCCGGCAAGAAACGTATCAGTGCTCAAAAGTTAACAAACGGACATTTAAGAAGACACCATCGCCAGAGAGAGTGTGCGCATCATTTCAGGCACTTAACATTTCTTTCTTCTTCACTGCTACTTCACTCGCGGCCTCAACGTGCCTGCCATAAATACGGACTGCTTTACATCACATGCAGCCATCCCAGATTTACTGGCTCGTGTCTGTGTGACTGGTGGCCATCTGCGTTTTTTGAAAGCCGGCGAGTGAATAATTGATTGGTCCATGTATATGCAAAAGGTTGGACCCATCTCAAGAGGCATGTTAGGAGGTAGCTTAGCAACACAGCAGAGCCCTGGTTCAATTGTCAGGCAGCCCTTGTGGAGGCGTGATGTGCGCTCTAAATCTGGTGGTGGTGTTGGTGGTGCTTGCTTCGCTGTTTGTGTGCGCGCCTGTTTGTGCGCAATTGTGTCCATGATTGTTTGAGTGTAGGAGGGTGAAGAGGTTAAGGGTACTCCACTCACGCTGGCACTCCTTGCAGCAAGCACCCTTTACGTAGGCAGGCGCTGTGCCCGCCGGGCACTGAGGGGGAGGGCAGGAGATGGCCTCACACTGCACCGTGCCATTCTGGTGAAGAGACAGAGAAACACAACACATTGTTTACGGGCCTGATAGTGATACCCATGACATCGATAGGAAGAGAAAATCTTTTTTAAAAAAAACAGACAAAAAAAAAAACTGATGATACTTCTGCAGGTGTTTTCCTGTTCACAGTCAAACAAACAAATACTTTTGCTAAAGATCCCTTAAAGGAACAGTTCATCCAAAAATGAACAGTTCAATCATCATCTACTCATCCCCAATGCAGATAGAAAGTAGTCCACAAAACATTTCTGGAGCTTCTTTTCAGATCATCTCTGGGCTCCATGAGACCAGGATTACACTGAAAGAGCTGTATGGAACCATTCAATGTTTTGTTCTGTTGTTCTTGCATTTAAGAACAAGTCTGTATCAATAGTTGGTTATGAAAATGCTGCAATGCTTCTTTTTTTTTCTGTGGACTATGAAACTTCACTCAAACATTGCATCCGCAAGGGGGTGAGTAGATAATGACTGAATTTTCATTTTGTGGGTGCTTATCATTAAAATCTGGTATTATAGAATTGTGACATTGAAATGTGCTGACTTTTTACACCAAAAGTAAATGTGTCTGTGTACTCAAGTGGATGTGCAATGTAAAGGAGATACTGTTTAGATCGCTGATAAGCTGTAACCAGCCTTTTTATGTTTTTTTTAGGTGGTAAGCTTCTATTCATCACTCCTCTCAAATAAAACTATTTCAGTGTCAAATCAACAAAACCACTCTCATGGCCCAGTGTAACCTAAATGTGGAAGGGCGACGTCTTTTTCGAATCAGTGGGGAAATTGAAATTGGTGGCGCAACATATTGTCCGATCATCTGACTAGAAAATAATTTGACACAATTTAGTCAAGATATGTGTTCGTGACATGATTGACTCCTGTCGTACAACTGAGTGCAAGCAATTCCACACCTGGCGTAGACCAGGCTATATAAATCTTAATGGTGCAACACAGCTAACATGCTAACGTCTTTCATTCAGACTCTCTTCTTTCAAAAGTCAGCACTGTTGAGATCGACTGAATTAAAAATAACGGTGACAATTCGCTTCGACAATTCTTGTGGTACCACCTCAATGTAGTGAGCAAAGCACATTAAGATCAACAACTTCCCTACACACTATCAATATGCAGTAATTAGGTGGTTATTAAGAGAAAGCTCTTAATTCTTTCATCAACTTGTATTGCAGAATACGCCTATGCAGAATAAGACAGCAAGAGGTGCTTCATGCTGGCTTGCTTGCAGAGAAGTGAACTATCTGATGGTTAAAATGTTTACCCTAACATTAAATGCTACCGATTCCTTTTATCTTACATGTAAATTTCACCAGTATAGATGCTGGTATGACAATGCCCACACAAAGATGTTGTTCTCATACCTATCATCCATTTTCTTGCAATTTAAAAAAAACAATGCCTGAAGGAAGGATTGTGAAGATAAAAAGAAAAAAAAATACAGGAAAAAAACAAACAACAGAAATCGACCATTGTGAAGCTTCTCACAACCTACAGCAGATCTCCACAGCAACCTGCAAATCTAATATATTTAAATGCTATCTCCTCTTCTCCAGGTTTTTCTCTGCTCCGGTAATTAACATTGCTTCCACGGATGAAAGCTCTGTGACAGCAACATCTATGAACCTGATCCACATAATTGATAACATCTTAATGCACGACCTTTTGCATTTCAAAGGTCACAGCTAATTGCCACACATAAGGTAAGGAACATATTCCATCTAATTTCTTAATTGCAGCCCAGGAATGGCAACACACCGTTCCCAGCGATTGAAGCAATTTCATTGGATGAGTGGGCAGAACAAATCCCTGATGATAATTATCATCTGTCAAGAGCAATTAGGTGTGGTGCACTGAGAGATATGTGATTTTTTTTTTTTTTCTTTTGCATGTTGGGTAGTGGTGCGCGAAGGCATCTTATTGGCTGGTTGGAAGGGTTCAGTAGCAGCGAATGAGTTTCGTGCTCCAAAGCTAAGAAGACTGGCAGGGGATGAAATCTGTTTGCTGATGTGCTACAAGCCCCAGATCTCCAATCACTTCTAATTCTCTTTTTGGCAATTATTCACACTTTAGGCAGTGCAAAGTAGACCCATGAGAGAATTGAGCATTACTAAGCACCGTTGTTGATGTGTCTAATCCTGAGTATTGTTGAGGTTTTTCAATACAGTATCTTTTCTCGAGTAACTGGGGCAACCCTCCTTTATATGAGAAATAATGAGAATACAAGCTGTCGACAAAGGGGCCCCTGCACCTCCACACACACACACACACACACACACACACACACACACACACACACACACACACACACACACACACACACCCCCACCTTCACACACTTGATGAACAGAGGAGCAAAACAAAAGCCAAGACCTACAATGGTTGCAGTGACAGTGTAGAACCCTCACATACGCACAGTCACACACAAAACAACACACGGTGTTACAGGCATGATGAAAAATGCATGTTCTCCCTTTCTCTAACAGACACGCATGCACTCAGACATCCGGTACACACGCACACGCAAATGTACAAACACATTCACACGCAGACAGACAAACACATATATCTGTTTATTTTATGACACACTCGCATGCCTGCGAGCGTATGTGTAGGCATGAGACGATCACACAATGACAAATCACAAAGAATACAGCAGGCAAATAATCCCAGATTCAGGACATTCACACGCAGCCACACACACACACGCACACACTTAATTAAAATTGAATGCCCTCTCTTGCTCTTTATTACTCTGACATACACACCCGTGTACCCACCATGTACGCATACATAGACACACACACACACACGGACAAACAAACACAGTCTAGTGTGTGAAGCCCCACCGAGCATGTGCAGTTCCTGCAGCCATCTGTCCAGCCCTCGTCCTCCCTGTAGACGACCCCCTTGACGCTGCAGGTTCTCTCACAATAGCAGCCGTCCAGCCCATTCATCTTCTCCTCCGCCCTGGACAGCTGTTCACGCCATCCCCCCCCGAAAAACAAAAGGCAAGAAGGAGAGAAGATGAGATTCAGCTTCGTCCTGCGTCCATATTCACATGTATAAGGCAGAGCTTCAAAAAGCAAACCAGCAGCCTCACAAAAGTAAGTCATTAGACACAATTAACCCCATTAACTCACAGAGAACAGAAAAGGCCTCAACAATAGCCAACGTCTAATGTTGATATGTCACCGATTGCCTGTTGCAATGAACTGAAAGCAGAAACACTGGCAGTTGTCACAGTTGATTTGAGACGGTGATCACAGTCCTTTATAAGATAATGTCCAATGCTCTTTAGACAAAATGTCAAATTAAGAAAAATTACATCGCATTACTTCACCTTGCTGGATGTTTTAGCGAGGATGTCCTGCAGTTCCATGATTTTCTGCACAAGTCCATGGAAGTCATTGCAAGTCGGGCATGCTGAGATACAAGAAACGTCACAGTATCCTGTTATTCAGTACATGTAATACAATAACCGGGAATTATGATGATTTATGATGATAATAAAATTAACACAGTTGTCGTTTAATTGGGCACATAATTCTTTCTAGAAACTGACATACAACTATTGAACAGAAAATCAATATGACTTTAAATTCAATAAGGCAAAAATTGGTTTATACATTCACCATCACAAACATTAAATGAATCAACCATTTATTACCTCTCTACTTTATATTACAGGACATCAATTTCAACTTATCTTTTCACTCTTTTATTATTAAAAACATATTCTGTGGTGTCCTCTCTCCATTTTTTTTTTACTTCGAACTGCAGTAAACTGCGTTCTATAGGAACCTTTGGCTGCGTGGTGACACAGAATCAGTGGGAAGATTATAAATCATGAGATGTGTCTGTGTCGTCCCTGTTGGCAGGAGAGCAACATGTCTGCAACATCCCGCACAACTGGAGAGTTAGCGTTAGCTGCAACAGCCACCGCGATGAAACAGGTGAAGACAGCATGGTGCCACCTTCAAAAATGTGGCAGCATAACTTCAGAGAAAAAGGTTCTTTCTATTCATTTTAGTGCTATAACGTGATAGTGACAGAAATAAACTTGCAGATTACCCTGTACTAAGAGTCATGCTTAACTGATTTTTTGATCAATTCATACACTTTTGAATGACAGTGATTTCCTCATACAACCAAAGACCATCTTTTTGATACTGATACAAAAAAAAAATGTATCCCATGTATCTCCCATGTATCTCCCATGTTACTGAGCAAACACCCTATAACAGTGAGTACTTTTGGACTATAGAGATATATGTGATTAAAATTATAAATAAATTCAAGTTATAATAATATGACAATAAAGCTTTCAGCAGCTTTAACCAAACTTGTATTTCTTATTGAAGAATTGTTTTTCAAGTGAGTCTTTTGAAGAATTTAAATAAAAAATGATAATAATAAAAGAAAAAAAAAATGGCAGTCAAGTGCCGAGCGGAATAAAGCTCCAGAGGTAAATTAAATCAAACACTCGTTAGAATGCTTCTTCAATGTATAAAGTACGAGACTTCACTCACTTCTGTTCAGATCTGGACACTGTGAGATGTAACCCTGTGGCATCACCAGGATCTCCACGTCCTGCATCACTCCCTGCACACACAAGACACACAACAAACATTTGAGTCAATGAGGATAACACCTCACGGGTAGGCAGGAGACGTGGCATGTTAATGTGTCGTAAGGGGGATAAATAGGTGGAGAGCGGTGGTGTCGTAAGTGTGCTTACAGTACATTTTTTCACATGAGATAACACGGAGCCTGAGTGCACACGGGCCATGCAAACACAAAACCAATAACCCTGTTTACGAGGGCTTTGTTAACTGCTGCAATCGTAAAACTGAACACAGAGAAACAGCAGTAAACCTGAGAGCAAGCGCAAAATGTATTTTTCAATCTGTGCGGCGAGAGACAGAGAAGTTAGCTGTGAGATAACACATCTCCAAGGTTGGTGCTCGGATGAATCATCCCATAACCGCACACCAACAGGAAGCGTAGTGAACCAAATGATGTGGGAGTTTTAGTAGGTAGATGGAGTTTTTATTTTTTTTGCCTCCACTCTCCTCTGATAAACATAAACAGGAGAAACAGATTCAATCTGATATCATAAGACCCAATTGATAGCTTCTTTCATGTTGTGTCCGAACACCCAAACACACACACACGTATACACGTACACACAAACGGATAACCTGTCGCCATGGTAACCTGGCCCATTTCATTCCTTGAGTGCATGTGTTTCCCTTTCAGAAGTGGAGGGGGGTTCAACTTAGGAGAAATTGTTTTTTAAATTGTCTTGCCACTTCAATTTACTGGCCATAAATTTAAAATCCCGCGGAAATGATTTGATGATTTTTCACGCCGACGCGCTGAAATGGAAGCAGATTGGAGTCGTGCCCATCAAACTTGTACCGGAACCGTAAAGCTATACATTCGTCTGCAGCCGGCATACACATTTTCCATCATGTATTTGCAGTGAACGCTCTTTAAAGAGTATGTTGTTAACGTCACAGTGAAACAACACTTCAGAGTGTTATATTCGGTAATGTGACAGGTAGGGCTAGCTAGTAGCCTCAGATCATAATTGATTAGATAAATGTATATAGACGCCTGAGTTTATGTTGAGTCTTTTAATATGTTTTCAATTTAATGTTTTACAGCAGGGGTTCCCAAACACAATCAACCACTGGCCATGTTGAGATACATGAACATGTGTGGCATAGTAAGAACATAATGCAGCTCAGACCACTGTACAATAAAGATGGAGCTGTAAATAACATCAGGTTTGAGGATATTTTAATGTTAAATGAAGATAATTTTCTTTGTGATATGTATTAAAAAGGTTGTCGTTTCGAGGAAAATAAACAGCAAAACACAATCCAGTATTTAAATGGCAATTACATCATGTTATTTCTGACTTGGTTTTCCTGGCCTGGTACTGAATAACACAAGTCCCAGTACTGCTCCATGGCACGGTGGTTTGGGAACCACTGTTTTACATGATCTAAAATAAACTGATTGATAAAGCTTGTTCTTTTTTGTTTGTTTGTTTTTTTACATATTTTTGGCATGTACCAAGGACTGACTAGAATGTTGCTCAGTAGAGCGCATACCTCCACCAAGGCCCAACTGTCCCCTTTTGTACTCATAGATACCAGCCACCTAAATATACTTGATTATTCTCATCAGGATCCATGTATTATTCCATGAGAAAGCTTCATTCAGATCCACACAGAAACAAACCAAACTGACAAACCAATATGCCAAGATATGGGCGGGGGTGAAAACATAACATCTGTAGCAAAGTAATTAAAGGTTCAATTCGTAAAAAAGTTGCTTCTGTAATTCTCAGTCCCTCACTGGAGGTCAAGTCTGCTGCCAACCCTAGCCTCAGTATTTCTCAGAGAAGGGAATGAGACTCAAAAATCGACTTTCTTACAAACTGGACATTTAACACAAGAATATAGTGTCAGAAATGGAAAAAAATACATGTTTCATTTCAACATGTCTCTAAGCAGAGCCTGTGCAGTTCACGCATCACTATCAACCAGTCGCAGTGTCCAAACTGACACTGTTCACTGCCGTACACATGCGGGAACACATCACCCATTACCCCCATCTGCACCGGAAATGGGACTTTGTGAGAAACAACAACCGGCACAGTGAAGTTTCAATCAGCAACATACATTTCCTACAAAATGCAGATAGTCATGAGAAGATATATCCTGCCAGACTAAAAACAAATTACTTCCAGACTGTGAAGTAAAACCTAATTTGCACACGTCAGCATTTGCTGTTTCTTGTTGCATTTAGGATTGCTGGATTAAAAGTAAATTGTTTTGCAGCCTTTCAAGTTGGGATGCAGAGCAGTTTGCTACATCGGCATACAAATCAACTTCTAATGACACACAACTGATGAAATTCCCCCAAAGAACGTGTCACTTGGTAAGTAGGATGAAATAGGTTTAACTATCCTACGATGTGTGTGGACTGTAAAGGCGAACTGTGCCGAGTCGTGAGGCAGAGATGCACATACGCACGCTCTGACTCGAGTCTTTACTATGACTGTTAGGGATGTGAATTTTCTCTTCTTCGTTTGACAGACACCCACGTCCACACGCCGACTGTTTGTGTGTGTCAGAATGTACTAATGAAGCAGTGTGTTTTTTAAAGAAAAGGAGACGTGCCTCCCTAGCAACTAATCAAGGCTTCACAGTTGCGAGGAGAGATGCGGCTACGTGACGAGATTAGTGCGTGACCTCTGAGCCTTCTTTCATCTCCCAATTAACACGGAGGAAATCAAACAGCCTGGACACAATGTGTAAAGTGTTAACACACACACAAACACCATCAAACACAGAGCCAGTCACCGGCAGACTGATTAAAATGGTTTTAGTTGCTGGTGAGCTGACATTTTGCCCCAACCTGTCTCCCCAGGTGGGATATTTTGGAGTGCGGCCCGGTCTGGGAGAGGCAATATATGTCTCCCTGTCTTATAAACAAGACCATAGACTAAGCTTAATGAGCACAGTCCAGGGGCTATTTAATGATTTCTCCAAAATCAGCGTTGTGGGGTGTTGCTGAGATAATTGCACTGGGCTTAGCTGCAGAGTAAGAGAAAGGGAACAACAATGACAAAAAAGAAAAAAAAAAAGTCAATTCCTCAGGCAGGCACAGCAACCCTCAAATTAAAATGGTAAGCCTTGAGAAATGCATGCAATTAAATCCAACAGCTATAATAAATAAAACCAAACAAACCAGACAAAGAGGGAGAAGATACAGTAATAAACCAAGACTGAGACCGGGACGAAAAGCTGGTGCAACAGTTGACACGCGTTACCTTGCTTTTGCCACTCTGAATCATTTTATTTCACAGCAAGATTGGCATCAATGACAAGAAGTTTGCGCTTACCTTGAAGAAGCCATGAGCAGCGTTTCTCTGTCCGAGCCAGAAAGAAGCATCCTCAGGTATGTCCATGTACGGGGCCTCCACCACCCGCTCATAGATCCTGCAAAAACAAATTCAGCAGTGGTTATTCTGGTGACAGATTGGTGGAGTTTTCACTGATGAAAAAAAAAAAAAAACAACATCTCCCCCTGCACTGAAGGTCTTGCCCTGTTAAATCCTTCTGTTACCTCTTACCCTGAGGTGGGTATAGATAGCGGCATGATTTCTATGATGCACATGGTGTGGCCGTCTGCTTCTTTGATTGTGCCAAGACGGATTTACGCACACAAACAGTAACACTCCTCTCATATGGAAGATGCAACTCAAGGGTTGCACCGGATCCGTTCATATAGGACAGCAGACCGAGGCTTAAGAAACGTCCCGTTTGTGGTGCTGTTTCATATGCCTTAGGTTGGAACGTGGGACTTTCACATGTCAACTGATCGCCTGTTATATTCACGGCCTTGCCAGTGATGACTGAGCGAATTGCACCCGGATAAATCTCTTTTGTATTTTGCATGATTCTGGAGTTTGTAAGTCTTGCATCTGTGGCGACATTCCTGTGCTGGCGCACCAGTGGTGATGCATTTTATGTCAACCATAAAAGCAACCGTAGCAACAGAATACACTGTAACAAACTGCTGTATATTTACGGTGGATTCACAACAGTTTCCTACTGTATTTCATAATAATTGTAAAATACTGTTAAATATTAATCTCTCACATGTAAATTAACAATTAAATCAGTCATTTAACAATTACAGTAGATAATGGTAATTTAACGGCTTAACACAGTATTTGTAATGCATTGCTATAAATATACAGTAGATTACAAAAGTATCTTACTGTATTTTAAAATAATTGTAAAATTCTGTTAAATATTCATTCCTCACATGTAAATTAACTGTTAAATCAGTCATTTAACAATTACAGTAGATAACTGTAATTTAACCGCATAAGTCAGTATTTGTAATGCATTGCTGTAAATTTATGGTGGATTACAACAGTATCTTACTGTATTTTAAAACAATTGTAAAATAATGTTAAATATTCATGCTTACATGTAAATTAACAGTTAATGTTCATTTAACAATAAGAAACTGTACTTTAACAGCATAACACAGTATTTTCTGTCAAGCAGTGGAGACGTGCTAACTCTTTAGTCTGGTGGTACAGCAGTGGATACTTCTGTATCTCTTGCCAGGCATTAGCAGAGTGACCAGACTTTACACAAACATGTATTTTTCTTTAATCCCTTCTCAAGTCCAGTCATTATCCATCAGCATCTTATTGATGATTGCGGGCTTATGTTTCTATTTTGATGATAGCACTTCTTTACTGATCAAACTCCTCAAACTACTCATTTTTGCATGACAATATGTAACCTGACTGGCTATTCCTGCACATGACTTTGGAGAGCCCAGCTCCGTCATCTCATTCCATGTGTTCAGAAGTCCATGTGGAGTTCAACAGAGCAGGTAAAGTAAAGTTATGCTTATCTCCCCAAATTGTTTCCAGTGTTGTTTTGTCTATGTGATTATTTAACTGTTGACATTTCAGATGTTTCATTAGGTCTGTTTCATTAGTTCAGGTTGCTGAATAGGGCTAAGTGAAGCAAGCTCTGTAGCTAGCTTGAGCTCAATTAGCCATAGGTGTTGCTGACCTTCATAAAGTTTTTTTTTTATTGTAAAATGTATGTGTCAGTATCATATCATTTCTTAATTTAACTTCATTAACTTCACTGTACACTATTTTTCCAGAGGTAACCCTGTCTAAACAATGAGCAGTTGAGTCCATATACATGTCTATACTCTCTTCTTTTTCTCTTTCATTACGTGGACATTTTTAACTGATGTTTTAAAATGGAAAATATGGACTCTTGCCCAAATCAGCCCACTCACATTCTCTGTGTAAACTGTACGAATGAGCCAAAACACTTTGAGCGACTGCATGAATCTAACTTTGATGACAGTTTTTTTTCCATAATAATGACCGGAGTGTTGCAACAAAGTACCCATTTACTGCACCACTTCACTGAATTTTTGACCAAGGACACTTTGAATGAAATAAAATGAAAACTTCTGAGAAAAAAAGATGATCATTGAAACCCTTACATCTGTGTTCACGTGCGATATCTGTCCTTGCTTGTGTTCGCTTGTTGTTGTGTTCCTTTTTGAGCTTTATAATTAATCATTTGCTCCACTTTTATTGCTGCCCATGTATTTATTTATGCTTTGACTGTAATCAATATGCCTTAAATCAAGACACTTGTTTTAAACCTGCCAACATTACACCTTGCCAGGGACTACAGATGAAAACTTCACTCTTGGCTAATTCTGGAATATTTACAATAAAGTTCTTTAAAATCCATTGTCCCTGAAAAATGAACAATAAAAAAAAGAATACCAATACCACAATTCAGGTGATCTGCCAATAGCAAGGACTGATCTGGTGCACTATTTTACCTCATTTTATCTCATCAGTAGTAATTTTCCCGTTCAGCAACTCAAAGAGAGTTATTGTAACTGAAAAAAAGTGTATGAATGAATGTAACTGAACATGGAAATACTGAACTTTGTGAGGATGTTGACACAAAACTACATCTCACGTGGATCCATTGTGTCATGGCAGATCTACCTAATAAGATCAGTGTCATATGGTATTATATATACATATCTGCATTTTCAGTTTAAATCATTTGAAAATAAATGAATAACCTCACTCAGCGTGCACCCGAGCATCTTACCTGTTGCAGTCGACATGTAGAATGACATGGGAGGCGCTGACAGCCACAGACACCTTGTGCCACTGGTCATCAGCCAGGCTGTAAGGGAACACCTCCGTGTGGGCCTGTTGGCCTTTGGTACGATAGTGAAGTCGCACCTCGCTGCGCTGGCCGCTGCTCTCCAGCTCCAGGAGCCTGCAAGATGTCCAAGCAAACCAATTCCAATAACAGCCACATGCATCTCCCTGTGAATTTGCATTCCCTGCGCTGTACAGCATGTCTTGTTGCATTTAAGTCTCGTTAGTGGAAGCGAATCCTTATTTCTTTCCGCGCGTAAACCTATTGCATGCGAGTGTCAAAACTCAGGGCTCCTCTATCGGCACAGCGCCGAGAGATAAACACGCCACTCATTTCCAAGCACGGCACTCACATCTCCCCATATTCGCAACACCATTTTGTATCTAATCACATCACTAGTCAAACATAATGGCACTGTATAGCTGTTAAGTGCAACATCAGCAACACACAACAATAGCTGACTTGTAGAGGTTCAACGCTTTACATTGGCGTATTAGTATTCCCGCAGAATCCTCCTCTCCACACCACTGAGATTCACCCAGCATAGTGACACTAATGGAAAGAGACGCCGATACACACTCGTCACCCCTGCCTTTAAAGACAGACTTATTTAAAACTAGACTCATTTGCTGGAAACATTATTCAAAAGAAGTAAAAAAAAAAAAAATAGACACTCGTGCAAGTGTGGCAATGGCATTGATTTATCTGCAAACCCGATCTAATAGATTTACTCTCTCCCAGCCATGCATGCACATTCATCCCAGCTCCATAAATGCACTTGCTAACACTTCTGACACTGAATTAGTCTTTGCCATGTCTCCAGATGAAACCATGCAGTGCTGCTTTGTTGCATATGAATGGCTGGGAAAGCTAATCAGCGGAGGGGAAAGTCATTAACATCCCCGTGAGCTCTCTTCTCAGGACTGACTTTAATGTACAAACTGTTCAATCAACGCATTATGTGGATTCAGATTGCTGTTCTGATCATCCAACGGCTCAGCTACCACAAACTAATGGAAAACATTAGCATGCTAACTGCGGATGGGGTCTCATCAGTTTTCAATCCACGATTACAGGCTCAATGTTTGGATCGTTGATGGACTGTGAATAATACATCGCCGCACTTGGCGCTTTGCTTTGTTTACCAGGCTGGTATGTAGAACATCTAAATACTTATCAAATACAAATATTCAGGTTTCAATCACAAACACATTACTGACTGCTAAATTTAGGAATCGATTTTAATTATGGTTTATCAGTGGGGCTGCACTGTACTCTGTGTGACACCCTGGGCTCTTGCTCTGTAATACGCTGCTAAAATATGCATCTCAAATTTAATTTGTTGGGTTTTTTAACTGTGTTTTACCATGTGCTTTCAAATTGTATACAACAATGATCTGGGTTGCTACAATATGTCTGAGATGATCAAATACAAAAATTGTTATATTATGACTGAATATCACAGGTTACCCTCTTTCTACACATCACAAATCATATCTGACCGCAATATACCGTCAGATGTGAAGTGATCATACCTGTGCTCAGAATGATGAATGGACAGGATGACCCCAGAGTTGAGGTGATCTTGTTTGAGGGTCACCAGCACAGTGAACTCGTTCTTGCCTCTCAGCTTCTGGACCATTTGCTCTGAGACCTCAACAGGAGCCACCACTTCCCTGGAGGACCCTAGAATGAAGACGGAAATATCAGATAATATTCAAATGGCAAAAATGGTAAACAGCTGCATTCATATGGCGCTTTTGTCACTCATTTGCTCACACACACATACACACACACACACAGTCACACACAGATGGCAAAGAGATGTGATGCACAGGGCTGCTCTATTGATCGGGAGCAGTCTGTGGTTCAGCTTCATGCCAAAGGACACTTTGACAAGTGGACAGGAGCATCCAACCCCGTGATTAGTAAACCACCTGCATTATGTCTTAATACTCACAGCTATTAATGTAATTATTATTTCAATCATTTAGACCTTTAAAAGCCAGTTGCTCGGAGAGATTCTCCTCCATCCATTGGAAGATTAATCTTGTGAAAATAAAAATAAAAAACTAGAACAAACAATGTGTCTTCAATATGTATGTTTTATTAATCTCACAAGGACTTTTGCTGAATATATTGAGGGCAGGCCGACACAAATGAAAAGCCAAAGTTGCAGCTGTGAATTGTCAAGGGATTACTGATGTATATGAATATGCAATACTTAAACACATTACACGCAGTAAAGTGGATTTGAAGTGTGTAATTACCTCCGCTATGGAGGTTATGTTTTCATCCATGTACATTTTTTTTTGTTGGTTTGTCAGCAGGATTACACAAAAAATACTGAATGGATTCCCACAAAAACCTGAATGGATGATGGGTCTCCACCCAGAATAGATCCCATGAACTCTGGTTGCAGATCAGGATAAGAGGACGGAGCCAGGATTTCTTTCTTTTTTTCAACATTGCAAGATCGGATGTTTTTTGACATTTTTGTTCATTTCCGGAAAGAAAATCAGAGAAGTAAAACAAGACTAACGCTTTTCAAATGGGTTATTCTGTCTCCCCTAGTTATCTAACACATTGAATCAGGACAACAGAACACCTTTTTGTTAAACACAACTTTTTACATTGAAGTAATGTAAAAGAATTAGATTTAAAAAATACCTAAATTCACTGCTTTTTGGAATGAAAACACTAATGAGAATATAGCAACAGTAAGACTGTTAAAGCTCCTGTAAGCATTGCCGTCATTTTCAAGTGTTTTTCTTTGCTTCAGAATCAGAATTCCTTTATTTGTCCAGACAAATTTCTGTCACAGCAGCCACGGGACAGTAATATTACAACAACAATAATAGTACAAAAAAATATTATAAAATGCCAGGAAATAGAAATATTTATATACATAATATTATACAATATGAACAGTGTAATTATAGACAGCGAGTGTACTGTTATTAATAAATACTGCACATGGGTATGAAAATTGTCCAGTTAACAAGTTGGCCTGTTTGGTGGTACAAGCCATCACCAGGAGCACTGGAACTGGTGGTATACACTGTTCTGTCATTGCCATTACAAATGAGAATCCTGCTCTCTGTGTGGTCATGAAAAGACACAACCCCCCACTTTTATGGATATCTCAGTCCTGATTGGATAAAGCGGGCAGGGATACCAGAACAAAATATTCTCTTTTACTACATGAGTGAAGGAAGGAGATGAATGTGTTACTAACCAAATCCTCTATAACAGTGATTACTGTAAGAATAAAGAGCTATTTTATACATATTTTTAGAAGAAAATGGCAGCTTTAATGAAAGTTTAAACTGAAAATGAAATAGTGTTAAAATCAACTGCAATGTATGAAATATACTGACACTGAACATTGGTGGTATTGACATTTTAGAGATACAAAATATTAAAAAGAAAAAATTTGCTGTACAGAACCGGAGAACATTCCGTTGGGACTCCACTGGCCAAATGCTGTAAATATTTGATGTATTCACATGAACGCTTGACGAATTTGAATTCATAAATGAAAAATCAACACAAAACCCTCCAAAAAGAGAAATGTTTACAGCTCTGTCTCAAAAAATGTGCTTCATGCTTCATTTAGTGGAACATGTTGTCCACTTTACTCAACTGTGCACGCTGGTTGACCATTGTGATCTCAGACCTGTTTTGATAAATGGAGATGTAACCACAAAGCTACTTTAAAAAAACTTATGTGGATGTTTACCAAATGAAGTCATCGGGAACTAGCCGGCCACTTTGAAGCTTAAGTGGTTTCAAGATTAAGTCAGGCCACTCACCTCAGATAAAACTAAACGTCACCCACTTGCTAAAAGAATTACAGAACTTAATGCTACCAAACACTGTGCCAAACATGTGATAGCTTGTATCAAACAATGGAACCATGGGATGAAACCCTTTCTCCTCGGCTCGGTGTAGGGCTAGAAATATGATGTCAAGGATTTGGGGAGGAGAAATGAAAGGCTAATGGTGGTGGTGCGGATGGGAGGGCATTTGTTTTCTCCATGTAGTTAGCTGGTGAGCTCAGGCCTGTTCTCACCAGTGTGCCCCCTCTCTCCTCTCCAATTCTACACAGACGTCTATGCTGCTTTAATGGAAGCATCAATAAATGATGACGTTTCTCAGAAGCAATCACATCAAAGAGTTCACTTCCAGCTATGGGATGCATGCAAGAAGCCCTGGCACACTTAAGCGCTCCAGGAAGCTAGCGAGGCGGCTTTTCCTCAGTGTATTAACATTACTTCCAGCTGGTGGGAGTAGCCAATTAACACAATGCAATGTGAAACAGCAGGCAATGCCATGATGGAGACTGTCATGCACGGTGTCGCCATTGGTTAGAACACGTTGGGAGCGTTTTGGGAGGAGCATTGTTTTCATCTCTCCCTTCTACTTGCTTACCACGCTAGCCGAATGAGCCGTATGTAGCCTGACGTGGGCTTTTAAGCCCATCGGAGACATATTTTGAGTCATCTCTGTCCAAACAAATATTCTCACTGGATCCGTGGCTCACCATAGCAGAACATTGTCATGCATTTTTCATTGGCGGCGCAGTATCATTCCTGTGTCATTGGCTGAGGTGGCACAGATGGTCCAATGACTGCAACAGGAGTTCTGCCTAGTGATAATCTGCTGCCATCAACAGATTTCACTTCATAACCGAATCCAAACGACCACTGTTGACAATAATCTCAGAAATTATTTTTTTTTGTTTTGATCCGCATTACTGAATTGTAATTTAAGCCACAGTTTTTTTTATTGGAATTGTGCTTTCACGAAATGTTCCACGCAGTGAGTCACTTTCCACTTATGAGGCGAAGATGAGCTCAAGCCAAAAGGGATTTGCGTCTATGGCAGTACGCGCCGGTCAGTCCATTGCCATGCCATGTGTTGAACAGAGAGTGCGCTGACATCTCAATCATGAGCAAAATGAGCACAGTGGGAGCAGGTGTCAGGGCGGGGTCCATACTGTGAGAAGGCTGATGAGGCGGGGGGGGGATGGTGAGGACCAATGAGCCTCCACCACTGGGCTGCACCACAGCTCGGCAGCCATGGGTCTTTGATCTATGTGTGGATGACTCTCATCACCAGTCTTTATACTTTGAGGGGAATGGGGCTGCTGCAAATGGGACTTTGGGGGATTGGGAGGGCGGAGGCATCATTTAAATGGAGTGATGAGATTGGTCTGCATAGAGCCGTCTGCGCGAAAAAGAGCAATGATCTCAGCCCTCTCAACGGGCACTCAGGCGAAGATTAAGACCGCTATAGGGGTGTCGTCTCAGCGTTCCAAAAAAACATACATGAAAGTGCAGTGGGTGAGCTTGTGCTATGATGATAGGGCCAGTATTCCCTTCTGCCAAATCAATGTGGCCCTGCTGAGGGGGCCTTTGGTCGATTATCTATTGGCAGGCGCCTCGATGGGGCGGCCACCTGCTCCTAACGACCACTCTGATGTGAGATACTGACACAAAATAGCTTGAAAATGATGATGTAGCGCATTAAAATTCCAATCAGCACATTTTTCAGCACAATAACGCGCCTCTTGTCATCCATCCTGGCTGTTTACAGGATGTGAGAGCCAGCTGATTGCGAGAAAACTGTGTTTTTGAGACATACAGAGTTATATCAGCTGACGAGATATCTCCGAAAGCCCCTGGCTCAATAGCATCCCTACGAAGTGCAGCTTTGGGCTACAACCTAATCTTATCTCCTGGGTACATTGTGCTTTAATGGTTACACTCAGGCCCCCGATTTCCATCCCTCAGCTTCACTTCTAATCTTAAACTGTCTAATGTGGTCTTATTTTGTCTGACCCCTTGTACCCACACAGCTGTAATCCACCGCACACTCCCAGCACTGCATTCTCATGGAGATACACTGGCAGCACTACACAAATCGCTTGCTCACACATTTAGCATTTAGAACAGGTGCCCTGCAGCATAGCTTGAGAGCACAGACACACCCCAGCTTTGCCACAATCCTGTTCTCATACTGTTTTCACTTCTACCGGTATCTAGAATGGAAGTTCTTTGTGCTCGAAAGAGTTTGCCCCTTTTTACTCTGAGGGACAAGAGAAAGTATATTTTTATGTTAATTACATGTTTGACTTCTAATTTAATTATTTCCCAGAGGAAATTGTGACTAAAAACAGCATTACAGATACCAGATGAGAAGATCATAGGCCCTTTTATATGGGAATAATGAGGACTTTCATTCTTTGGTCTCCAGTGCATTGCCAGAACAAGATAACACCTCCCACATCTTCGCAACAACTCCTCAACAGTTTTGCAAATAAGCCATCTCTTGACCAGTTAAGAGTGAGCGAGCAATGAGATGCACTAACCACACACAGCCAAGGGGGCCCAGAATAAACACAGTGATCCAATCAAGGGGGGAGAAAACACAAGGCTAAACCAAGTAGAAATGTATTATTTTCTCATGGCATAATGTTTTCCATTCGAAAAATGACAGAGCATATTTCAAACACCACATTTTATCTGCCGGCCCGAGCTCGGAGAAGGATATATGTGGGAGGGTTAGGCAAGAGAATATCTCTCCAGAGGGATTAGAGTAATGATAAACTCTCCACCAGCAGCAAACTCCAAACCCGTCATTACTGTCAACACACAAGCATATGCGCACACACAAGCAGGTGTAGACACCGATTGGACAGACACACACACACACACACACACACACACACACACACACACACACACACACACACACACTACAATGCAGACATTTTTGCAAGTGTACAGATCCAAAAAAAGACATTTGGATGAACACAAAGATATGCAGAAATATGGGCTAACATTAAAGATGAATGCATACACACTCACATACGCACACACACACACACACACACACACAAATACATACACCGACCCCCAAATGCTGGCTGTTAGCCCTCCTGAATATTCCACCGCGCTGAGTCAATCTGCATTCGACGGACCATCTCCCCCCACTGTGTCTCCACTCTCCTGGAACAAATACTAAACCGAGCCAAGGGCACCTCCAGGACTGCTTTGGCCAGCAATTTCTCCCCAATTCTCAGATCACCTCCCCAGTGACCGCCTGTCTGACATTCACACATACACAGAGCTAATGACAGCCTTCCAGCCACCCAACTGTATAACTGCCTCAGGGGGGGATAGATATATCTCTCCCTCCATGGTCACCGGTGCTCCTGTGTGGAACGCAGGATCAGGCTCGCCTCAGAGAGCGGGAAGCAAAACAGACTTTGACCACAGGGAGTTGGGGATAATGTCAGTCAACAGTAGGAAGAGGTTCAGTAACTTTTTGGGCAGTGTTCCAGAATACATAAAAACCACAGCACATATTGAAGGAAGCGTGAAAAATGCATATTTAGACAGCAAATCTGTGTGGACAGGTTTATGCTGACTAATTAACTGGACATTTTGTTTGGTTAATTTGTTAAAGATCCACCACATGATTACACAGAAAAACCTAAAGAAACCTTGTCTCTTGTCAAAAACCTTCTGCTGAAATAGCCGAAAATAATTGCGTGCTATACAATTACTTCAAGTTCCAGGTGGAAATGGACAGGAACTCTTTGCAAATGACCAACGTGGCTAGATGGCTACACTGTACTGCTCGCATGCCCATGAGCAACTCCTGCAATCACTCCCACCGTCCATATTGTTCCCAAAGAGATCCCTTCTGAAAGCGATTTGAATGTAAGCGATGGGGGACACAATTCACATTCCTGCTCACGTGCAAAAAAAAAAAAAGTTCTGTGAGGCTTTTGCAGACAAATCTGTTGGGTATTTTCCAAAGTTATACTCACTTTACAATTCCCACTTTATGTTACTGTTCCTCTGCTGCGGCTCAGCACGGAAGCACTGTCTTTGGCAGCACAAAAAAGGGAATTTCAGACTTAAAAGTCTGTAACTTTGGGGGAAAATAACAACTGATTCAGAATGCATAAGTCTCGTAATAGTGTCAGCAAAACTTTGGAGTGAATTTCGTATTGTGAGAGTGGATTTTGTTTCCATTGTTTACCTTAAAAATCACATCAGAAAGGGATCTCATTGCACACAGTCTGAGCACTAGGAACAGTTACAGCACTCAGTAAACGGTCGGTATTATTTTCAGATTAACCTGAAATGCTAAACTATCCTGTAAATTCTTCACCACCAGGATGTAGATGGTCCGTGGTCCTTATATCTAATTTGAAGGGCATTATACTGTTTTTCTTGTTAGAACACTTCAGCTGAATTGTCTTGAGTAGCTTTAGCTTCAATTTCAAAGGCATAATTGCTTATAACTAACTATAAAAGCTTAATCTTAAATTTACAAGTCAAAGTCAGTCGGCCTTCCATGGAGAGCACCACGTGCTTTAAGGAAAATAACCCGAGTGAGGTCGCAGGCTTTATCTCAGCCTGGATTTCGATAACATAACTGAAACTGAAAGCTGTGGGCTTCTCTGTGAAGACGGGGCGTAACACCACCATTGAGTAAGCGCTGTGGGAAGGTATTACAGCTGTTTTTGATCTCGACATGTTGGATTCAGAATATCTTGGCCTTTGCTGCTATGACACTGACCGGACTATTAAAGCGTTTTTTAATCGAGCGTGTCATTTCTGCCAGTCGAGGCCTCTCAATCAAAACGATACAAACAATGCAGGTAACGTGATTATAGGGGGTTGTCGTCTTCTGGGCGGGATCTAGGCGCTATGAATCGATGAAAATGCCCCGGGCCCCCTTTCCTCCTTCCCACTGGGGTGCAAGACAGAGAGGAAAATAACATAAACTGTCTACATTAAAAAAAGGTTTAACATAGATTTTAAAATATTTTTAAACATATAGGAATTAAAAAATATAAAACTTAATTTCAACATTCACATTAAAAAGCTAAAATAAATACTTAACTGAATGAATGAGCATAATAATAACTATGAGGTATTTCAGTCATTTTGTTTTCCGTGCATGTGCAGGGATTTCACTGGGTTTGAACACTGTTTAAAACATCTGGGACAGTACGGGTACACAACTCAACAAAATATATCACAAAGGTCATTTTTAGTTTAAAAAGAGTTTTAAAAAAAACAATAACAAAAAAACACTGACAAAATTGACATTGTACTCCATTGGCAGAATTTGTATGGATGGATTCATCTGTATGATACTTGCACACCTCTGTACAAACGGCATACAGCGCACTAAACGCAGGAAGCTTAGGTGTCCCATTTGTTGTGGCGGCCCTTATTCAGCAGCAGAAAGGGAGCGCGGAAGTTTAGCATGAGCGCTACGCTAGCTTCTTTTGTCAGCGCTAATTACCCCATTGATACCTGCTCATTACGATTCAGCCGAGTACAGAAGCCTGTTTTCCCACATAGGCACTTAATTGTGGGGCTCTGCGACGGAAGCTGCCCTCCCATCCAGCGTGTTGCATCTCTCCTATATCACTTCAGCTCATCGTATAGTGTGCATAGAAGCAGCACCAGCGTACGAACAGCTGGCAGGAGTAGCCTCAATGGTGGGGACACATAATTGTCACTCCTATTCAAACACTTCTATCTGTTACGCGCACATAAATGCAGGAAAAACAAAACTCGCTTTCACGCGCTGTCCCTCTGTCTTCCTCCCCTCCTTCACACACACACACACACACACACACACACACACACACACACACACGAGATGTTGCTGTATTATAAATGAGTCTCTTCCATCCTGTTACACTTCAGTGTCACTGCAGTCAGGGACATAATCACCACAACATGCACTAAAACACCTCGCTGGCAGTGTTCAAACAGTCTGAGGGAGAACATGCTTCTGAGACGGACAGGATTCACACACACACACACACAGAGAGAGAGATACAATTACAGGGGAGTCTTGCGCTGCAGCTGAAAGGATGCTTCTAGCAATTGTGTTGTTTGCACTTGGAATGAGTTCGGTCCGTACGCTCTCGTAGCCGGGGAGGGAGAGAGTGTGGGTGTATGTGCGTGAGGGGGAAGGGAGTGCTTCTGGGTGTGGCCCCTGTGCTCGTTTATATAGAGACCGATAGATATCTGGGTGCTGAGATATTAAAAACTGTGTGGAGGGGGGTTGGTGCTAATGATGTGATGATTCTGTGGCGTGGCTGTGCATCACCTGGCATCAGGACATGAGATGAGCCTAGCCCGGGGGGGGGTTTCCCCCTCTCTATTATGCCCATCCCCGAGGTCCACCTCTTCTAATGCCATGCAATGTAGCGCTGACAGCTACCTTCAAACGCATCAGCAGGGGTGTGCTAAACAGCAATCCTCCCCACTCCTCCCTGCTCTCCTCTCTCTCAGACACGCACACACACACACACACAAAAAACATACTTAGGCAGGCAGAGATACAAAAGATGTAGCAATCGCTTCTCCACACACATGCACAGATACACACACGTTTTTTCTATACTGTGAATTATCCTGCTCCTTCTCTTTCAGCTCTCAGCAGCCACCCCTCCTCCTGCCTCCACCCAGCACCCTGAGATAACAGCCTTCCCCTTCGGGCAGGCAGGCAGGCAGGCAGGCAGCGGAGGGGACAGCCATGGATATGTTCTGCCTGCTATCTAATGAGCGTCGGAATGTCACCGTGGGCCTGTCTGCTGGTCCCAGCCAGCCAAGCATCCATACATGTGGAATCAGCACAGTCTATCAAACAGCTGGCAGACAGCTCTGCTCCCCGATTCTCTCTCTCTCTCTCTCTCTCTCTTCTTTCCATCTCAGCTTCTTTGTCACTATCTTTCCTCCATCTCTACAATATGCGCCTCTCCCTGTCTATTTATGATCACAAACAAGCGAGAGGCCCAGGTCTCCTTTTGCCGGTATGCCTCCCCCCCTCTACCAACATCGTTGACTTAACATAGACATCCCAAATGAAGAATGGAGGCGAGCTCTGCCATAAATAACACGGCCGCCTCCTTCTCCGCCTTGGTAACTGAATGTACTTAGCAAAGGTGATGCAGAGAGATACGGGCGTTATGACGGAGAGCTGCCAGTTGCAAAATGGTCATTTTTTTGTTTTTTTTTTCATTTTGTGACAAAAGCTGTGGGAGCTTCTTTCTATAACTGTCTTTGTCTCTCTCTCTCTCTCTCTCTCTCTCTGTCTTTCTCCAACTCCTTGATGTAGTCTCTCTCCCGCTCCCTTCTCGCTACCTGCCTGGGTAGAGCACTTCTGAGCGTTGTCTACACAGAGGACATCAAATGGCCTGCCTTCACAAAGATGCTTGAGTTGCTGCTCCATGCAGAAGTGCTGCTGTCTCAGCGGCTGTGCGGGGAGATTAGAAGATATCAGCGAGGAGGAGGGGAAGGGGAAAAAAATGTCGACAAATGATTTGTGGTGTTTCTCTGTCGCCAAAACAACGTTGTCACTTTGGTATATTATGTGAGCCGTGTCGAGATCCTCCTTTTGAGGATCTCGAATGTTGCCGCCACGTCTTTTGGATTTTGTCACTGATCTGGGAGCCAAAAGCAATTTCCTCCGCCGCTGCCTTTGGCTGGGCTATGATAGACATCTCCAATCCCTGCAATGGGGCCGTTAACAAGCTCATAATGAGCGCCTGACATCAAGTGACGAAGATGTAACAGTGGCAACACGGGGCACGCAAAAGTCAAGCACGAACGAAGCTTTGACAACTGAGCAATTCACCGAATGCCTTAGATATAGCCTCGCACGCTGCCTCGCGAGTGACAACGTGGACATCTGACTCACTCTTCCACCCATTCACATTTGGCTTACAGGAAGTCTTCAGACGGCTTACACACTCCGGAGGACGGCTGAATTCTAGCGAGGGGCCCATTCAGACACATCATGCGTCTTGGTGAACGTGGGGTTTTTGTCCCTGCCTAATCTGATTATGCTTAGTCTTTCTATGATTCTTCTCGCGATCCACCCATCTCTCCCCCTCTGCTCACCCCACTTTTTCACGGGGATCTCACATCGCCTTTTGTTCAGGCAGGTGGCAGTCTGGCAGGGCCCCCCCTACCACCACCACCACCCCGGAGCCAAGTCCCCGTCATAGAGAGAAAAACTGTAAATCCACTGTACGATGCTGCTGACAAAGTCTCTCTCACAAGGCTGTGATATGGGCAGGGAGAATCATACAGAGGCATATGGGGGCTGCGGCATTATCAGATGATCTGACATTTACACATGAGGCATCTCTGTGGAGGAGCTTATCTGTAGATTATACTGGGTGGCATCCCGTTAGTCTGACAAGTTGTTAAACAACAAGAAATGACTAAAAGCGCAGTGACACTCTTCATTTGAAAACAGTTCGGCCGCCTCCATCTTCCACCTATGGAGAGAGACAACACAGGGAGTTTGTGTTACTGTACCTTGGAAGTGGAAAGCTCTAGACTCGCTGTGGAAGCCCTGGACCTGAGTAACTCCATCAAAGCCTTCTCCCAGCGTTAGTTCATCAAACACGCTGATGCGCAGGGCAGGGTCAACCCCAAAACCTACAACTAATATGCAAACACACAACAACAACAACAACAAAAGAAAACAAAAAACAAAGATTGTCATTGTTATTTTGCAGGCGAGGACACCTGGGGAAAACAATAAATCCTGCTGATGTCTGGGAGGGGGGAAGAGATGGGGGAGGTTACTGTACTGTGTGCAAGCTGCTAGATCAAGAAGGCTTGGTGATTTCAGAGAAGAACTGATGGGAGGTCATCCAAAACAACATTTTAGATGTATGTAAGCCTATGTGTTGCGAGAGACGGTGACTGTGTGATCACAGCCCTGTTTCCTACCTGAGGAGGCGCAAAATATGCCGAGAACCAGAAATAGCTGTAATAATCCCATGGCGAATGTGTATATATAGATATATATATTTTAAAAAAAATTAGTCCATGTTTTGTCCACTTCCGAAAGACCGTGTTGCTCAGTCACATGCGAATGATGTGTCAACCCTCGCGCAGGAGGCTTATTACCGATCCCAAAGGCTGAGCGGTGGCATCATCACAACTTTAGATGCCCGATCATGCAACAAAAAAAAAAAAAAAGAAAAAGAAAAAAAAGAAGAAGACAAAAAAAGACACACACACACAAAAAAAGCTAAATCCGGATAGAAGGCGGAGGGTCGGGGAAACGGAACAGAGCGCAGGTTATTCCATGTAACGCGGGGGCTGCTCCATCGGCACCGTCCGCGGCACAGGTGGGAAACGGAGGGGCGCACGAAGCCAGAGAGAGCGAGAGAGCTGCCTCACCAGCTGAACAGACGCTCCTACAGCAGCGCGAGTGAGACGGAGGAGGAGAGCTGCTGGGAGGAGGAGAGAGGAGGAGAGAAGAGGAGGAGGAGAGGGAGGAGAGGGGAGAAGAGGGGGAGGAGGAGGAGGAGGAAAACCTGTCGAGGAGGGTGTGCGAGAGAAAGAGGGACAATGAGGCCCCCTTGTGGCTTCGATGGATCCAAGAGGCGGCTTGTCTTTAAATACAGCCACGCCTGTTAAAAACAAAACACACACACACAAAAAAAAACACAGTCCCCATAGTCCAACTTATTTAGCTTTAAAGGGGCACAATGTAGTTTTAGGAGAAGACATTCAAACTCAGAATTTTAATATTTACAGTATTAATGAGGTAATAATACAAACTCGTAAATGTTTGTGTTAGCTATGAATAGATAAATAAGCTGGTGTCAGAGATAAATAAGGTCCGCAGAAACTCTGTTTGAAGCTGGAAAGGTGGCGGGGTCCACCACATATGAACATATTAAAATGAAAGCATTAGTTTCTTCACATATGACTTGTGTCAACGGAGGCCAGACATTAAAAAAGAAAAAAAAACATACACACAAAAAAAAACATACCTAAAATGTTTGTGCTGATTAGCACATTAGATAGTGTTAATTAGCTGAATTTGCCCAAAAACTCAAGGCATGCTGATCCAGGCATATGGACTGACAATAGAAAGTTTGTTTGTTTTTTTTGTCGCATGCTGATGACAGTATGTTGGTTGACGAGAAGGTAATAAATTAAAATAAAACCACAAACACTATGGGTTTTGGTGTACTTAACACAAACTGTCCACTATGAGAAAACAGATAATATGTTTTAGGAAACAATGTGAAGTGTGGAGCGAGCGTATAGCTCAGTTTAGTTTTTAATGAGAATGTGAGCTTTACAGAGGGAGGGAAAGTATTGGCCGTGTCAGCAGAAATGGTGTAAAGGTCTGTGAAGAATAAAATGTAATTGTGTCCTGACCTTGGTTTCTCAACATTTTCAAAACTTTATGACTCAATTGAAGGCTCGATTTTATTTTACGCCACAGGAGGCTGAGGTTCTTGGAGGGGGGGGCATAAATATACTACTAAGTGGGCCATTGAAGCTGACATTGGATGGAAGGCATCGTTTGCAAAACAGACGTGAAGTAGTTTGGCTGTTGAACAACCTTGTCCAGCTGCCAGACAGGAGAGGACAGGCTGACCAGAAAGATCTGAGATAGTGCGCACCATGATCCTCGGGCATGACGAGGTCACTGCGGTGTTTTATCGGTCTGATTTACATTTTAGTTCCAGAAGTAATTTGCATTGTTATTCTAAATACAAATCAAGATCAATAAGGACTAATGGAAGCAGGGGATTGAGAAAAGGCCAAAGCTCAGACACTTCAAATCCAAGATTCATACACGCAACCATATTTAGAAATTCGATTCACAGCGAGGACAGAGGTCCCCATGTGCTCTGTTGAGAACTGGCAATTAGACAATGAGTCCAGTCCAGTATTCAGTCTATTGACAGAAGGCCATTCCTACATATGAAAAGCTCTGTCATGGACGTTGAATATATTGCTTTGCGCCAAAAAACTGTTAGATTTGGCAGCTGAGTTGCAGCTTGATGCTGTAGTGATTTCAACTTTACCCGGTTCACTGCTTTTAATTGGACAGCCCCACAGAAGTATTTACTACAGGCAGCTATCATCAACTATCAAGGCTAACTATTAAATGACTTCTTTAGTAAAACGACATTCGTTTGTTTGTTTGGGTCAACCAGGACTGAAATGTTCGAGATTACCAATGACATGTTTTTGGTATCTTTGGAAACTTTTGGATCGTTTCATAAGAAACTGCAGAGCAAGAGTTTGTAATCTCTCTCTCTCTCTCTCTCTCTCTCTCTCTCTCTCTCTCTCTAGTCTAGTGCATTTGGGTTTAAATTGGTGTGAAACTGCCAGGGAAGGAATGTCAGGATGGTGCTATGTGCAGCAGATAAACCGGTGGTGGTGTTGGAGCCCCCCTCCCCTCCCCTCCCCTACCCTCCCCTACCCATTGACAAACGTTGGTTCCAGTTCGATATGGATGGCCTCCTTTGCTCTTCTGTCTAACCATCTGTCTTCTCCGTCCTCATATGAATGGTGGTGTTCAGTGGAGAAAAGTATCAACTGTCTCAAAGCACTACGTTCACCAGACCGCTGTAAAAGCTTGACTTGCCCTGTGATCAGAGTTGTGACCGCCTGTAAGCATCAAGTTCCATTCTTTCAATTAGTTTAGTCATCCGGTAAAGTTTGGCATTTCGGCAGGTGGTATGAAAATGAATTATAATAGAGTGCATGGCTGTCTGTGTGACTCAGGCTTGTTAATGTCTTTTTATAGAGCACAGATGCTTTGTGCTTTGAAAGTCTGTTTATTCGTCTCGCATTTTCTTCATCCATGGGACCAATTACCATGTTGAAACATAACCGTTTTATCAGTGGCCATGCTGCTGATGATTCTTTTTTTTTTTTTTTCTTTTAAAGAGGAGGATACACAGTTATACTTCCCCTGAATGCTAATAAATGTCCTGCCAGATGGACAAGAATGGAAGCCTTTCCATAGCGGCCGCTTCAGAGACAATCCTGAGTCCACAACAAACTCCAGCGAATCCCTGGATCGCCGGGAAAGTCTTTCTTTGGCTGCGCTGGTCTGTTGAAGTACCTACCAAGTGCAAGCCAGCAGATATGATTATAGGGACAGCTCAGGTTCCCTGTGTGTTGCAGAGCTCCTTTCCAAGGACCTCAGGTTAACACCAATTTATTGTCCGATCAATCTGCCTCCCCTACGATACAGGTTTCACTCACAGCGATACCATGTTTTGTTTAATTATGATACATGCTAAACGGATGTGTTTCAACAAACAGCACCTTTATTGTCCCAGCGCTTGCTCCTAGTTTCACAGTCTGCAGCTAATGGGAGGCTATTGTTGGTAAAACAAAGGCCGGCAATGGCTCTCCACGCAGCAGCAGAGTGTCGCATCTGCTGTGTGAGAAGGCCTCCGAGCCTCTATTCATTATTTATAATACTAGATTTCTTCTGGGTGCAGACACAGGAAATGTAATTACTTTGTATTGCCCACAAGTTGTCATTTCCTCAAGTGCCATCAGGAAAATAAGAGTCATTAAAGCGTGTGCCCAGCCAAGAATGAAAAAGTAATAAACGCACACAGTGCCAACACACACCTACTCTCCTGCTGTGCACACACGTGCCCCAAGCCTCTCAAGGCAAGGGCAGCAGAACAGTGGAAGTCCTTTTTTGTTCATCTCTAGAAAGATCCAGATGGGTGATGCATTACAAAGCTCTCAGGGGCTTATTCACCTCGGTCATAACACCACCGTATAGACATATCAAAACCAAAGACAAAAGGAGATGGCTTGCTGAAGCTGGGCCAAGACTCGGATGAACTGCAGGGAAAAAACAAAACAAAAAAAAACTGTCGCTATTCTCCCCACAGGGTTCTCCTGGGATTCAGTTGTTGCATAATTCCATCTCATATTGACCTCGGCCGTCTTTCAAATCTGCCATTCATGAATCATATTAGACACAGTACGCTCTGATGATTCACTACATCTGTCCGCGTAATAACGTGTTTAATATTCAGTCGCAGCACACTGGCATTTTATGATCAATTTAAATGTAAAGAGAAAGGAGGCGCTGACGGCAGAGACGCTCCACATTCAACAGCTGCATGTCACAGCGCAGCCACCGGTCGTGTTCAGGTTTGTGTTCAATGGCATTCCACAGGCATTTTGGTGTTCATTTGTTTCTGATGAGCGATACAAAGAACTGCATTAAAATGATTTAAAATAAGCCAGGAAAAAAAAAAAATATGAACAAATTCCAGCAATTCATATAATTCAAAAGCTAGCTTTGCATTCACTCCACTGATACACAGACAGCTTTCATTCTTTCAGTGCCATCTTGTGTGCATGGCAGTGGACTGCAGTGACCGCATCGGTGTGTAGCAGTACTGGGGAACAACAGACAGTGTCACTCTCGGACCATCCCAGGGCTACATGCTGGATGACCTGAGATATGGGCAACGCCAAGTTACTATTGCAGGGATGAGATGAAGGCTGAGAGGATAAAAAGAGATCCACAGGTTGTAATATCATAATATTGGATATTGTAGTTGCTTTGCCCATTACATATATGTGGCAACTGACAGTGAAGGGGAAACAATATTGTTTTGCTTTCTAAATTAGTGTTAATGTAAATAAATAAATAAATAAATGGAGAAAGGTGATTCACTTCATATTGCTGTTTTTGTGGCCCTTCATTAGCTCATATGTCTTTGTGTATTAGCTTTCTGACTGAAAGTAGCTGCTCTGTGGAGCTCATGATGTCACAATGAGTTTCACAATGTTGAGGAACACACTTTGCCAATGAATTCAATCAATTCCCTCACTCTCAGTTGACGTTTGCATTTTAAACAAACAAAAGATAAACAAGAGGTACCCAGTTTAATATCTGTGTATGTATGTAGCAAAATTCAACTTTTTTGTTGTTGTTTTTTTCTGTCCAAGTGCACCAACGCGGCAGACACACTTGTGACTCTTTAGATATCAATCAAATACTTTGCTCTGTACTTCCCTTAAAAAAATAAAAATCCCATCACTGCTGAGCTCGGCTTCAGACGCTTCAAAGGCCATATGGTTGTGTGCTTTCATGTTTTTCTAAACTTTACCACCCCACAACCCCCTCCCACCCACACTGTGACTCCACAGGGCTTACGTCATCGCCTCACAAAAAGCTAAATTTTCCACACACACACACAAATATCAAGCTGGCATTTTTAACATGTCTCCACTCTGATACCGTTACAGCAAAGGCTCCCTTCTGGAGTGAGAAAAACGGCAGCGCAGCATGAACGAAGGGCTAAAACTGGAATAAAACGACGTGATTGTAAATGTTGCCGGTTTAAGGAGGAACTCCACATCGACAACATGGTTATGTTGATCTTTGATAGACTGTCCATGCAGTGCAGTCGCTCTGCTCAGCCACTCCCACTCCCCCTGGATCCTATTGTGACTGTGTGCAGTGAGCTGGCTCATTGGGCCCTCATGGTGAATGGCCCACAGCCATTCACTCGGCATACAGAAGCTCATTAGAACTCTATAGACACACAATTGTGAGGCTCACATTAGAAACTTCCTCCTCTGGGGCACAGACACCGCACACAAAGTGCCAGTTTGCTGCTAAGCTAAGCGCATTGTCTTCTTGATTCATAGAGCTTGGCCCTCCATTCACGATATTAAGTTCGAGTGGTGGAATATCAATTGCGTGTGCAATGGGCCGGTATCTTTTTAAGAGCTTTGGTGGGGTTAAAAAGGAGAGAAAAGGGATCTCAGCCGGTCTACAGAGTGCGAGCTTTCAACAGGGCCATTGTGAGGATCCTGAATGAAGGGACCCCTGTTTTTTTCCCTCCATTTCTAAAAAGAGATGGACATCAAATAAATTCACATGAACTTGCTTCAGGGTGTTTTCCAAGACCTCCTGTTTAAGAATAGCCTAATTATACCTCCCTCTCCTGGAGAGCTCTATTGGAATCTGGCTAATTACGAAGTGGTGAATCTTAATGATGATACGCTCTTAGCGATGGCTTTTTAAAAAGTGCATAAAGTCGCGTGAGATTGGTTCTACCTAAAATATCAATGAACTCGGAGGAATACATCGTTTAGCGAGAAGACACGCGATGCTTTCAGGGGTGTTGTTAGTTCTGAGGCGCTCGTAAACACTTTGCTGCAAACTCTTACTTGCCGCTAAAAGGCTGCTTCAAGTGTTGAGAAAAGTGCGACAGAATGAATGAACTGAGCAAACATCCTCAATGTTATCACATAAAACCTACTCTCCGCACAGTCAGGGTCCTTTCAAAGCATAAACAAATACAGTCGGTAAGAGCTCCCTCCTGTTTTCCTCTCTGTGTCAAATAAACAAATGACTTTCCACCAAACAAAAGGCCTTGGGGGACTATCACAGCCACTGGCCTATGTGGAGCATGTTAACACAGTCTCACTACACAAAGGTAGATAGCGCACACAGACGAGCTAACACTCATCATGTGACAGAGCCCTATGCCTTCTCCACCAGTCTGAGGAATAAAAACCTCAAATTTGATTACAAGCAACCTTTGGCTCCCTGGCCATCGCACAATGGGCTGAGCTGTCTGGGCCAATTTCCATGCTCAGCATGAGGTATCTACACGCGCAGACTGCAGCTCCCTGCCACCCCCCCCCCGCCTTACCCCCCGACCAGTGTGGATATGCCTGTTTACTGTGCCTAAACTCCGGGTCTGTCGCCCCTCTTGTTGGACTTTCTATTATGATGTTGAGGATCATTAGTTGCAGTGTGAAAGGTTACACAAGCCTCTCACTAGTCGTGTTTGTACCAAAACATCACTACATGCATGTCTCTTGTGTGTGCGTGTGTGTGTTGGTGTGACCATTTTTATTTTACAGTTCTGACCATCATACATGCAGCATACGCCCCCTGGTACACTGAAGACCAGCACTGTATGAGCACCCAAGTGGTTCAGCCTGCTGCCTGGACCTTCCAGGACCCAGAACCCCTCCAAAATAAAAGATGTGGCTGCGAGGGAAACAATAAAACCGTGGTGCTATAGAGGAGCTCCTCAGTCGGTCAGTCTGTGTCTGTGCATTTGCCTCCGCAGTAATGTTTCATTATAAATATTATAAAATAACAGTGCACACTAAATTCTGTACAAAACAATTAGGAAAATTCATATTTTCATTGCATATAATTGGAAAGACAAACGTGAAAAATGCAACATTGGTGCCACATTTTTTCAAGAAATCAGACTTTAAATTTACAAATAGTTTTCAGAAGAGTTTTCTTTTCATCAGCTTTTTGCTATTTCTCATGATTTTTCTTAAGGGGGAATTGTCATACCTTACGATCTATGTACCCGTGTTTATTCACACTGACGTGACCTGTTTTTAAATGATTTTCGCAATCAGTAATACCTTTACTGAGAAATGTTCTCGAATGAAACAGAAAGGAGCACATTGCGAGTGAATTGCTGAGGGGTTTGTATGGGGCACAATGGGAGGCTGGAGAAAAGAGAAAACTATTTACTACTGGAGAAGACTGTTTGGTGCATGTTAAACTTTGGCCAGCAGTTCATTGTCTCTGGTGTCTATCATTTAATAGGCTAGTTGACATAATGAATGAGCCAGACCCACCTTCTGCCACTCTAGAAAGGACCCCAGCCTTATCTGAATTGAGAAGCACATTAGAGCCTCTCAGCCAATCAGGACACAGCCCTGTAGCAAAATGCAGGGCCCGAAAGAGGAAGAGCAGGAAACTTTTGTTTTGCTCTGAGTTTAATGAAGTTGGCCTGGTCACTCAAGAAGGGATTAAAGGAGAAGTAAGTGTCACCGAGCTGTGACTGCTGAAGAGGGAACTCAAGTGTTCGGGTCACTGTGTGAACAGGATGGTCTCAGTACAGAGCTGTACCAGGAGGAATATGGCCGGCTCTCCTCCTGCTTTACCGGGTTTCGGGAACTCTGGAAAATGCTTTCTTATTGACAATCTGCTGCAGTCACAGACACCCTCAGCCCGACCAGAAGGGACGGTGGGCGGCCACCTGAGACTGGCAGCGTGCGAACGTCCGAGGAGAACCTGGAGCTGTGAACACGGAGCCTACCAAAGCCAGGCCCGCAGTCCCCAACAGGTGAAGGATTTAGGAGGACAACTTCTGCCACACTCAGGTAAAGATTATCATTTAAATTTCTTTAAACAAGCTGACTTTTCCAACAAAATCTATCTTTATTATGTCAAGAGTAAAGTTATGGCAAATTACACTTCATGTTGATGACGGTAATGTTTTTCTTTATTTCTCTCTCACATACAATCTCTTCTTTCCAACCTGTTTAAATTAATGTCAAGAATGAATATTGTCTAATTTGTAAAGATTCAAACAATTGTCACAAATCTAAAGTTTGACTTAGGCTGATTATATACATTTGTCTGAAATTATGTATAATATCACATTGTACATTATATGTATCTTTGTAAGGCTCATATACTCTTCACACTGATGTATATGAAAAAAAAAAAAATCAAGAAAACTGATCAACCATTAAAATGTCCCTCACATCACTGTATATCTCCATTACCTCTTTTAAAATTAAAAAACTATATATTTCAAACGTTAATGTCGGTCTGTGTTAGTCATTTATATGCTCAATGGGCCAGTCAAACTTGAAGGTAAGAATTTTGCGAAATATGATTTTTGAAATGTTTGGGTCCTGTGAAATGTAAAAAATATAAAATACTGAAAGTTAAAAATACATCATTTATAAAGAAAAATGAATAACCAATAACATTTTGAAACCGTTAAAGTCCTCGAGTCTCGATGTAAAATAACTAACTGAAAAGAAAGATAAGACAAACTATACATTTAGAATTAAATTATAATAAACGTGCCAAAACAACAATCATGTGGATCCGAGATTATGTCTGAATTATGACTAAGGCAATTCCTTTTCAAACTGAATTAGTAAATCTGTCGTTTATAGGTCGTTTTCAATTGACATGTAACTGTTAAAACATCTAAACGTCAGATAAAAAAATGTTCCAACCACGTGCATCACCTAAAGCGTAGCAAGCTTGTAAAAATCGAAGTCAAAAGGAAACAGCTGTAAGGAATTGGACGAGGCAGGACTCCAGGTAGAGTCTCTCGTGGATCAGACCTGTCCCACCTAGTTAACTACGCGACCAGAACTCACTGTCCCTCTCTGTCTTTGCAGGTGTACTGAGCAGTGTTTTCCTGCGGAGCCCGCAGTATCTGCTGGCATGCTGTGGTGGGTCCAGCCCCCCTCCTGTCTTCTCCAGTGAGTGTTTTATGCCTCATCAGCAATGCCTCAGCTACTCTCTAAGCATTAGCAGCAGGGTCTCTCATGCTCTCCACAGCTAATTACTGATGCAATGCCAAAGAGCTAATTCTCCGCTCAACTCTGCACAGCTCTATTCATAACCATTCACGGCTGTTTAGGACGGGGAAGAGGGGTGGGTTGCGAGGCTTTTAAGAGTCCCTGGGGCCCCCCATTTTGTACTTGCAAATACACACTTTTAGCAGCGCAAATATGCAGAGCTAATAAACATCTTGTCTTCTGTCATATTAAGATTATAATTACCAGGTGTGAATTTCTCACTGCTGAATGAGGCAGATTGTTTAAAGCTGAGCATTCTCCGAGCACATACGAATAGAGTTTGGTTGTGAATAGCAACAACTTTTTTTAGCCTGCATTAAATTTGAAAACATCCAGTAAACCTGTGATTTAATCTCAAATGTTATCCTAAAGAACTGTTTTCTCTGGATTTTGCTTTAAATGTTTCAGTTAGACTATTTTAGCTGTGTGGACAGAGCACCACTTGGACGCTTATAGTACCAATTAAGACTAGCAGCTGTCATATTGTGGCATTGTCCCACAGCAATTGGAAGTTATTAGTTGCTGGAACCTGAGATGCCTGTCAAATGTTGTGCAAAAGAGCACAAATCAGAAAGCCCTCATCCCACATGTCCCTTGAGTCCTCTTAGTAGGCTGACACTTTCCCACAGTGCCCAGCAACACAACAATGCCAAGTCTGGCCGTGACCAATCGGCACTTTCACTCCACCATCCACACGCGACCTCACTGCAATTTTTCACCGCAGCAATGAACTCCGCTTAGCACAAAAAAACTCGCCCATTTCTCTACAGGAGTGGGCGGCACCAGGAACATCCCCCAGCCATTGTGTGGCTAAAGAGCTTGGTTCGCCGACCCCCCTCCTTTCTCCTGTCCTTCAACTCTCATTCCTGCCCATTGGAGACTCCTTGACTAGGACATAAAGCATTCAATGAAAGTGACTTTTATAGACTTATTCGAGCTCATCTTCACATACAAACTGGCTTCATACCTGCAAGTGAAAAGATTTAGTGTTGGGCCAGTGAACCATCGAGTAATGGCATTTCCATTGAACGGCTCTATTGTTGGTGTCCCACAGGGCTCTATAGCTGGCCCACTGGGGTAGACACACACATTGCCCAGGAATGACCTGGTAATCAGCTATTTAAGCGAAAGCCATTGAGCCCCAATAGAGAAGTGAGAAGCATGTCCAAACCTGTTATGTGCTCCCCAGAGGTGGTCTGTGTGCAGATTTGTCGTACAGATTAAAAAGGCAACACTGAATGGATCGGATAAATTGTTCCACTTGACTTTTGTTGTGTGTGCACCTGTGAGTGAAGTAGCGTGGGATTGCTCCTCACAGTTCATCAAATCCCCTTTTCTCAGTTCAACCGGCTTTCTATTCTCTTTCGTCACCCCCAGTTTGTTAAATTGGACAAATGGAGAAAAAGAAATCAAATGTGAGTGATGAAGTGAGAGTGACAAAAACAGCCATGATCTTAGATTGAAAGGGAAGAACGTGTGGTATAGTTGGTAAAGTTTCCTTACTGATTTGCGTGGATGGATTTGGAACTTGTTCCTGTAAATTAGTATTCATAGGACACTTTGGAAAATGATTCACAGGCAGCTTAACTACATACAGACACACTTTATTTTACAATTGTGTGTCAATTGCTAGTCAATGAGCAATAATTTTTCATTGAAAATTAGACATAGAAGCTTCAGCACACTGAAACTGATGAACTTTTTTTTAAATTTGTGTTTCAGAGGGAGCAAATATTCGAATGTGGTCAGCTGATATAAGCCCTAAATCACGCAGAGGGATCCTAAGGAGGGCCGTGTTCTCTGAAGAACAACGAAAAGAGCTGGAAAGAACTTTTCGGAGACAAAAATACATCAGCAAGACAGACCGGAACAAACTGGCAGCTGATCTTAGCCTCAAGGAGTCACAGGTAACTGAGCATAAATGTTCACCTGATTAATCTTTGATTCTAAAAAGACAAAAAGTAGAAATAAAAGCATGTATAATATTCAGTGTTCTATAGTTTATTTTATATATTTTACCTTTTATATACATTTGGACCCGAGTTATTACAAATCAAATCATTTGAAGAGGATAAGAATGCCTGTACCAAATAAAATTCTAATAGTTTTTGAGTCATTCCCCTCTCAACCACAAAACTGAATCTCATGGTGGCACCAGCGGAAAACTCAGAGAATCATCTATTGCACGGATTAAGTAAAAACTTTGAACTGCTACGAAAAAAAAAATCCTATCTATTCTTTTGCTACTTTAGGTGAAGATCTGGTTTCAGAACCGCCGAATGAAGTGGAGGAACTGTAAGGAGAAGGAGGTTCATAACACTCGCTCCCCAATGGACGAGCTCATGGCCCAAGGTCTCGCTCAGGAAGAGGAGGAACCGTCCAAGAATCACACTGACGCAAAAACAGAGAGGTCACCACCACAGAAGAGCGTCAGGGACACATGAGAGGAAGATAAACTGTAGAGTACAGCACTGGGAGGGTGTTAAAATATGTGTATGGTTTACACTGTGAGGACTAACAATGATAGTATTGACATTTCAATGCTGTTCTGTTGCGTCATGAATGTAATTGGGATCAAGTGCTCAGTCAATCATCTTATTGCATTTCACTGGCTTCACTGACTTTCCAGGAATGATTCCCACTCTTCGATTGTAATAGCAATCAGTAGAGGCACAAATGAGTCACTTCATTTCATGCATCAGACTTTTTTTTTTATTTGGTTTACATGTTTTGGTCAGCTTTACACAGACACCCTGCTCACACTCCAAAACCTTTTAAAGTCAAATGTTAAGTATAACTTGTAAAATATTTTTTCTATCATCTTGAGTGTATAGATCAACTGTAAATAAAGCGTATGAAAGAATCCTGATTTCCATATTGTTTATGTGTTGGGCTGTCTGGAGCGAAACCCATTTACATGTTAATGATCACTCTACCACACAGCATCTACCGTTTCTATAAATATGTAGAGCTCGTGCTCTCTTTGTTTAAATTCTTTTTTTTTGTACCTTTTCATGCTCAGTGCTCCAAAGCAAAATTATTTAATTACCTCTAACATTAATAATGCGAGAGGCACACACAATCCTTTACACTACATGAACAAGTGAAATGCACCACAAAGGATGTAAGCACACAGTAAGAACATGGTGTGGAAAAGCAAGTTAGGAAACAAAAGCTGTCAGAAAAAAGAAAGAAAGATAATGCCGACTGCTATGCTATCACTTTTAGCAGTCTAGTCCAGGGAGGGTGGTGCATTTCAGGATTTGGAGATAATTTTTGATTTTGTTGGAGTCCCTGCGGAAGCAGTAAAGTAGGTCATGATGGTCGATTGAATTGAGTTCTCCTTGCTTGTAGAAGGAAAAGGAGGAAGAGGGGACCAAACCCTCAGGAGAGATGTAACCCACGGTGTTACCAAGCACTCCTGAAAGCTTCATCTGAGGCGCATGGAAAGAAAATGGACAGTATATAACAAATGCATTAAGATGCATGCAATAAGTAATTAAAATGAAATTGTTTTCAACTAGAATGTGATGTATTTCAAAAACCACACACATTCAAACATTGTTTGAAAAATCACTGATGGTTAAGACCACAAAACTCATGTACAAGCTCAGTAACCATAAGCGGATCCTTACCTTACCAGCCATTTTTGCCACTCCATCCCTCAGCTCATGCACCATATCACCTATCTCCAGCACCTTGTTGGAGCTGTAGTGATTGAAGTCTTGATTCTGATCCTGAGACATGCTCCGATAAAGTTGTAATAGGGGGTCCCCCCAGGCCCCCAGCAGGCTCAGGATCACCTGTGTCAGCTGTTCTCTCTGCATACGAAAGCACTGCTTAAGTAACTTATGGTAAAGTACAACTTCACTGCGAAAAATGTCTTCAAACTATCACTTATCTGCACATGTAAAATTGATAACATAAATGCTCACCCCTAGCCTTTGTGCATTCTCCTTATCGGCTGGTGTCACTATGCCATGTGTGTGACACTTTCGTTTTCCTATGAGGTTCTTGCTGGGAAAGAAATATCGCTCCTGCAAAGGCGAACACACACACATCACACACAGCGACATCAGGGCATGAAAAAAGAAGCCAACTCCAGTGGGTGATGAATGAATGGAGGTCGAGGTGTGATTGATGGTGATGGATGTTCAACGTCAGAGCTGAGAAAAGAAAAAGAGAACTCACAAATTCTGAGTGCAGATCACTGGAGATGCCATGCATTCTTGAAGACTGTTGTATGACCCTGTCAAAGAGATCAGCCAGGGAAGGAGTGTGACATCCAGCCTGTCCATGGGAGCAGATTGGGGCAGTGCCAACCCTTGTGGAAAGCTCCAGGTACACCAGAATAAGAACAGCACACTGAACTATGGGTGAAATAAAAAAACTTTCAGTTGTGAAAAATAACAATACATGCAAATAAAAACTTTATAAGACATCTTGCCATCTTACCCTTTGTCATGGTTCCTTTCTTGCAGTGGAGCACTAGATGATGAGTACAGCTCTTTTTCTACTAGAGCTACTCTCGTGGAAACTAACTCACACAGTGATGACGCTGCTGATTGAACAAATTGGTTTATAAATGAAAACGTGATGTTTTTCTTTGCACGTCATGCTGTGCGCTTCGTTTAGTTATCTGCTCAGCCGAGAGCAGACGCGGCTTACCCAGGCGGAAAAGGTACAACACAACACGCAATTTGCCAGTTTAAAGTAATGAACATGAGTAAAGTGGGATTAATAAAAACTTGCATATTGCTGTGCTCAGGTTTTAATCGTCAACTACTGAAAACTATAAAAGCAGACACAGGCTCTCCAAATATCTTAAGACGAATTCATGCCAAAAGAACTGATCAATCGGATTTATTTCTCCTGCGCAACGGGTACATAATAACTATGATTAATAACACTGATACAAACTCAAACACTTGAAGATAATTAGCCTAATTGGGGCAACAAAGAAAAAACTAAATCACCTAAAAGCATTCTGTGTTTCTTTTAAACTACAAGACAGCATAAATGAATGAAGAGGTTCACAATAAAAGTTTAGAGTAAGCCCATTGTTCACATCTCCGGGAAGAATTGTTCAGCCTGGTAATGAAAATGAGGCTATTCAAATGTAAAGTGAGTGATTTATCTTCTCATTAGTGCTAGATAGTATGGTTAATACCATAGGTCATCCACTGTCACGTATCATTCTGAGCAGTTTCACTTCTTATCCAGAGCCACTTTTCACATCACTGAAAGGCCAATTTGTAAATGCAAATCACAACATTATTTTTTTTTACATTTTCAGAGAAAACTGAAATTATTTTTTACCCTCTCGATACTTTCAGGGGAACATGGGACTACTGTGGTCAATCAGAGAGCTGCATCTCCCTTATTGTGCCACCTTGTGGTGAAACGAGTGACAAGTAAAGAAGGCAACAGAGGAAGATCTATTCATTACTCTTGCCTTTTGCTGTATAAATAATTTATGTTTTTGTCAGCAAAGCTCCAACAGTTCAAAGTACACAAATACTCAGCCCATAGAATTCCACAGAACAAATATTTTATTGTCATCTTTTTCCACAGTACATGAACATAAAACAGATGTCATAAATACGCCATAGAAAATATAATCTACAATCCATTTACATTTAATAATATTATTTACAAGTTTGAGTGCATTCTGTAACAGTGTGCTGTCAGAGCAGGGACATGATGAGGTTACTGAGCTTCTGAGGGAGGCAAATGGTATTGTTGCTCGAGTCCAGGTCCCTTCTCATATCAATTTCTGTTGAGCGTATTCGCACTAACACCCAATCCTAAAAACAAGTCTCCATCTTACAGTTGCCCCCTGATTTTGTCATAAATCATGTGTGTTTTGTGTGCTGAAATCATAAAAAAAATGTACACTTAAAACACAGATTCAGAGCTCCATTTTTTACAATATCAGTCTTTTCAACATCTGTGGTGCTTCCACTTACGAGTGGCCATGGCGATGTTTGCGTCTTTTTTGTGCCAAGGAAAGAGATGAGAGATAGCGAGGGTGCCATCAGGCTGCACCGAACCAGTCAGCACATAAAGCTGTGAACGTCCAGGGCGCACAAGGACATTGGCACATCGAATATTGATAAGCATCCACTGCTGGAGTAGGTGCTGGGTGTCATAAGGCAGCAGAGGTCCCTGGCGGACAAACTCAACCCGGCCCTCAACCTCAAACTCTGGCTCTCCCATGGGAAGGCGACGGCGATGGAGTTTGGCAGTTACAGCTGTGGAGGGGAGGAGGTAAAATTAATCATCTTGTTTGGAAAATGAATTGTGAGTAAATATACAACAAGCACAGCTTATTGAAACAATTCTTAAACTTACCAAAATCATGCTGGCAAAAAGCATCTAGGACTGTTTTCATTGCAGGAGCCTCCTCCACAGTGGGACAGTTTTGACAGGCAGCTTTGGGCAAGTCTGTGATAACAAGTAATACAGAATTTAATAAGATTGCAGGGCATATACAGTAACTGGATGAAAATCTAAAAAATAAAGCACTTGGTAGTCCATTTATTGTCAAACAGTCTAATAATTAACATGTGGTCTCTGCATACCTTTGGCAAAGTGGCCAAATTTCACATGGGGTGAAAGGCACATGTCTTCCTCGGCAGGAAAGCGGTCACAATCGAGAGCCTCTGGCCATGGGTGACCCTGACAGGCAAGCACCGGGGCACAGCTGTCCCTCACTGCCACACACAGACTACGGCATGGCTGGATAAATCTAAAGAAAAGAAAGTTAAAAATGTTACACAATGCACACCAACATTACAGCAATAATGAAAACAAAAAACAGAATCTAAATACATTTCAGATGTGTAGAGTAGGTATTACTCAGAAAATAAACCACAAAGATAGAAAAAGAAAAAAACAAAGAAATGTAAAATCTCCTTACGTGTCAAGACAGACAGGGGCAATGAGGGAGCAGAGGAAGGCTTGAGCTTGAGGGTGGCAGCCTGTCTGCAGAAGGGGCTTCCAGTCCTCTGAACGTGGCACCACCTCGCCTTCCAGGTTGCTGTGACCCAGAAAGTTGGGCAACCGCATCTCAGAGTAACCAACATCTTTGCAGACCTTCATCTGGTTCGGGATAGCGACGCAACGAGTGGACTGGCCTATGTCAAATGCCATTAAAGGGCATGCCATAGCCAGGAGAGCCAAGATGAAAAACAGAGCCATGCTGAAGGATTCGCAAAATCCAGAGTCCACAAGGTAGAACGTTCAGCTTTAACTGGGGCTGCTTGTTGTCAGAAGTCTCTGCTGTCCTTGAATGGCTTTGCAGCAGCAGCTGCCTGCTTTATATACAGCAAGGTCAGCCAGCCCCATCAGTCTGTAAGTCTGTTATCAACTACCTATCAAAGACGCAGAGACGATGTGTTTGGAGACAACGACTTGTTTTGTGGTGACTGCAGACAGAGAGGGGGCAGTCAGCAGATGGAGGGTGTGTTTGAGAGGGAGTAGGGAGGGGGACAATGGGCAATCACAACCCAGCTTTCACTGAGGTAAGCTCCAGAAGGTTGAAGTCTGCTTCATTTGCTTTTAGAGATCCAGGAGGTACAAAAAAAATAATGTGAATACCTCAGGGGAAACTTCTGAACTAACTCTTGCACTTCAAAGTATACAATAAATGGCTGTCAAGTGCTGTTACTTGCCACACAATCTTCAGTGTTTGAAATACAGACTCATATACCTCAGAAAATAAGGATGTGTTTGTTATTTTCCTCACCCCCCTATATTATATCCACTTTGAGCACAAGTGAGAAATAAAATGCCACTGTTTTTTGCATTGGCTGTTACAGAAAAAAAAATCCTATAAAGAGGTTTCGCAGAGTAACAAACTACTTCTTTAAAAGTCCCTTTAGAAAGAAATCAGAGGTTTTAGTAGACAGACAGTCTCCTTCATATTGCTAGTCTCTTTCATGTGTTCCTGCATCCTAATTGGAGGGTTTCATCTGTAGAGCCTCCAGTTCTCATTAGCAAAGCAGCGTCTCTTCTGGCTCACCTGGCTTTGATCTGCCAATAACACAAACTCAGATCCCACATGCAGAATACCATTAGACTGCCTCTTTTGCTTATCGGTTTGATGCGTCATCAGCTACGGCGCATGGCACTCACACGAACACTCAGATCTGTGTTATACAGTGAATGAGATCATGCAATTTCAGCATGATGCTGCAGACATTTTCCGTTTTCGAGGGACTTGGACAGAAAAAATTTGATGACAATCAAAAACTTCTATTTTAAGACAATATATTTAATCAATACATTTTATTTGTATTGTAATGAGTGCCATAAAATACCAGAGCAACAGGCAACATGGGCTGTCTGGCAGACGCATAAACACTCTGTCATAACCTGCCAACATCCCATTCAAGACACCAGAGATCTCGTCCTGAGATGCAGACCAGGAGCACAGACATAAGTGCTAATTTGTCTCGTTCTCTCTGTCTGATGTATATAAGCCTCTTAAATTAACAATAGAACTACATTACAGCATCATCGGATTTGTTTGGATGTCGTCTGTCTCCAGATTTAGATGTGTATCTGGGGTTGATGCCTGTGGGCCTTTTGAGGACTTTCCCCTCATGAATCAGAGGTCTCTATTCCACCCAGACTGTCATGGTCATTGTGGCTTCAGGCATGCCAAAGTAAAGCCAATTCAGATTGGCCACAGTCCCATTTCTGTGCCTGTATTCCTGCCCTGTCTGCAGTAAGGACAACATTCCCGCAGCCAAGCCATAGCTGTCCATTGGCCCCCGCTTAGCCAACTTTTACAGCTTGATCTGATGAGTGGAGGCTGGTTCCAGTTCGGGTAGACGAGTACAGCCCGTAAGAGGGGACTAACTGGGCAATTAGAGTCACAGACCAATTTGAGAGAACAATAGGTCCACACATTTAACAAGCTCCCCCTGCCAGGAGCCCAGCAGGGGTCTGTTGTTGGGCCTAATGGCTGCCCTGTAGACACTGTGTCTGTCTTGTTAATGTGTTGCTTGCCCCTGCCTCAGTTAATGAGAAGGTGATAGAATATGAGCTGAACGGTTGGGCACCTGTCTGTCAAACACAGCTCCAGCAGACAGATCTAACAGAGGCAGTGATTGGTTTTCTTTAAAGAACAGTGAAATTATTCTAAACAATAAATTAAAATTCAAAAAATAGATGTCAATCCCAAAACAAAAATAATCCTTTAAGACAGAAAGCGAAATTACTGTATCTCACTGTACACTGAACAAAAAATATAACTTTAACCTTTATATAAATATAACCTTTTAACAGGCATAAAGTCAACATTTAGGCATTAGCTTCTTTACTAGTGCACATAACACTACATTTGTTTGGGGGTAAATATCTGGCCAAATATAGCAATCATCTTTGCTTGTGCACATCTATCGGATCAAATTTATTTATCTTTAATTTGCTAGAGAAATGTCTGCATATTTACTATCATTGCACTGTCTTTGACAGTGAATTTTACTTTGATAGTGCTGAATTAAAAGAACAATTCCTGTTTTGTCAAAAAGACAGCATGGTTTGTATTTGGGAGCATTTTCTCCCTCTTGAAAGAAGAGAATGTATGTGGCATCATCATCTAAAGACAAATCTCAGTGCTGTCCAATAGATACTAAATATTGAAACAACTACCACTCCAGCATTCCATGGTACTAATGTAAACAGGTTATTCCAAAATTTCTCTGAGCACCCAGTGTCATCTGAAGAACTTGTCAACTCAAGCATTTTTGTCTTTTTGACACTCGGCTAAGAAAGATGTCGATTTGTAGATGCTTAAGTTGTAATTTATTTTAATCGCACAAAATAACTTTCTATTTGGGGTATTTTCCCTCAACAGTACAGTCTACTTTGGGAGAGTGAGACAGCAGATCAAACACCTGAGACATACATCAAAGACAGAGGCGTGTTCGGAAAGGAAAGGCGGGGGGGACTGGGTGTCTGAGCTGGCCTCCACTGCAACAACGAACTCAGATAAAAGCTGTCTCCTCCCTGCACATATGAGACTCATTGACTTAAGAGATTGAAGCCCCATTTGCCTCTTTTCTCTTACCCCTACCCCCCACCCCTCCTCTCCATCCTGCTGGGCTCCAGCAGGACTGACAGTCCCCTTGCAGACTGTCAGTAGCACTCAATTGTCACATCCAGTCTCCGGGGATTGTGGGCAGACGCTGCCACGCCGAGGAGAGCAGACAACTTGCCCCGAGAAGCTACAGACATCTGTAGATCCACCAAGTATCCTAAACCAGGGTTACTCACTTAACATAAAAGTTAGAATGTTGTCCTCCGATTTTGTAGTTTCAACAAGGAGTTAATACTAATGCATTGCTGTTAAAAATCAGGCCAATGCCATTCAAATCATTTTAGTGTTACTGTGCTGCCTTGGCAGATGAGCACAGCGGAGCTACTATGACGCAAGTCACGATAATTTACCAATAATCTGTGACAGTTTAATTGAAAAATCTTATGCACAGTCAAGCACATCATCTTAATAATCACAGGACACAGAAATAATTGTGTAGTACATGAGCATCATCTCTATTTCTATCCCAGAATGGAACTGTATTTAGCTTTGACAGAAACATGATGTTTCCCTTTTTCAACCCAATTAAGCTGTAACACTGATCTAGACAGCTGCAGCTCAAGAGTCAACAGAGAGAAGCCAAGGAAATGTAAAGAGGACAAAACCTGAGAGCATGATAACAGGTTGAGGGTGCAGAGGTATACCTTCTATGACTACATCATCCTTGTATTATGCACTCTTTTTCTCCTCTGCAACACTGTGGAAGAAAATTAGAAATTAGCAGTGATTTTTAGCTTCTTTTGTGCACTTTCAGTCACATTAATTCTAAAATAAAATGCAGTCCAGTACAATATCATCAGACTGATCTTCATGCTAAAATATGTGATTCAATTAACACCTCCATGGCCCTGTCAAGAAACCTGAACATAAGACATCAAAAAGTAGCAAATATCACAGAACAGTAGTGCTGATTGCATTATATTGTAGGTGCACCCATGCTAATACTACCAAATATTCAGTTTACATACATCTGAGTCTCTCTCAAGGATGGAGGGGGGTCGCAGCCCAGATACGCCCCGTTGATGAAACAGTACTGCAGTAGAACCCTGAAGCATGGATCCTGGAAGGAAAGTGAAGTCTTTAAAAGAAGGCTGGGTGTATGCTATGTCAACAAAAGCACATTTTATAAAATCCAGGATGAAATAAAATGCTTAGTCACTCACCTTGATGAGAATGTGGGGGTTTCCAACAATTATGAGAAGGGCTTTGGGACGAGTGATGGCGACATTGAAGCGTTTGGGGTTGGACAGAAAGCCGAGCATATTCTGCAAATCATCGCTATCCAGTGATTCATTAGAGCGCACCTATAATATAAGAAGTTACTAAAGTTAACTGAGTCATCACCAAAATATGGAATAAAACATAGGAAGGGTATAACCAATGATTGTACTCAACATACTGTGACGTTATCCGCTTTTTCAGTAAATAGAGAAAAAAAACACTGATGCTATGTCTTAACTGTATTAAAGATGACATGTTGGGGCTTTAATTTCTTTATTACAGTAATTTTGTGACTTAAAAAAATACATATAAAGTACTGAATACATTATTGTAAAAATAGTTACAAAAATATAAAGATTGCTCTGGTGAAAACCTAGTTGCAATCCAAAGAAAGAAAAAGGAAAAAAGTAGTATGTATGTTTGTCAGTCTTTACCTGAGCAGTCACCAGATCCCAGCCTTCTAACATCTTTTGTACCATTTAAAGTGGGAAAAAAAGCATACTGACAAAACATACTGAAACAAAAGACTCTGGGATGCTCTATAAGGCTTACGTCATTTAACTGATCAAACTTTGATATTGATTGACCACAGCCTGAAACAGGCTAAAAGCTCAACATTGTCAGCAGCTGCTGAATTGCGCTGGAAACAAATTCCTTGGTTCACAACACTTTGTATATAGGCTTAACCAAGCTATCCCAAAACGTTTCATTCTATAAACATGTATTCAGAGGGTATTTGATGCATACCATCACCAAAATGTTTTGCTGTACATAATTAACATTAACACACAGAAAGAGGTTGCTGTTTAAAATCAAGCAACGGACCTCTCATTTAGAAGTGTATACTCACGTCTGTGACTTCTAGTACCCAAATTCAGTTTACCGTTGACAAGATGATGACCAGGAACTCTTGTCCTTGGAACTCCTCCACAGAGCCCACTTTGATGTCAGACAAGCCCACCTTACCCAGCAGCACTCGAATCTTCTCACACTGATGGGAAAATAGAGAACATCCAGCCAGGCTACAGAATAGGCTACACTATTGGCTAACCATATGTATAGCAACTTAAAACATTCAGAGTTGAATGTGAAATGAAACAGTTCACTCTACCAAGATAGAAAAAGAAAGGAGCTCTCATTCATAAGTTTGAAAGCTTTGTAATGACAACTTATGTCAAAAAGCCCAAAAAACAGAATCCATAAACTGTCAGTCTTACTTGTTTCTTGTATGGAGCAATGATACCGATGTCCAAGACATCTACAGGGTTGTAGAGCTTCTTGGCCAGCTGGCAGCAGTAGAGCATGACCTGTACAGCCTCCACTGGGTTGAACCATGATGGGTTGTTACCTTCCCTCATTTCTGTACCCTAGATCAGACCAAAATCTCTTGACTAAATATGGAAGCTGAATAATAACTTGATGTAACATAATTAGCCTGAGAAATATCTCATTTTTCAGACATACATAACAAACTGGTAGCTTAGTGTATAGATAACATTTACATTTATGATCCAGATTTTTGGCCTAAGTACATTCCAAAGTAGAACAGAATTAGCAAGTGTGCAGCCATATTTCTCTCTAAAGACCACTCACCCTGACTCCATGGTACAGGAGTGGGAAGTCTTTTTTGGGCAGGGTTTTCCACTGGCAGAGAGACTCTACTATGTCCTTGGAGGCTTTAAAACACAGTTCACCCTGATAGAAGAGCTTGGAGGGCAGCGTGAGCAAGGCCTCATGAGAACGGTAGTTGTAGATCAGCTTAGTCACCTGTAGTCGTAAGAGAACAGCTTTAATAACCCTGACACATACAGTGCACACTCTTTAAAGATGTCTATTGTGTGCTAATATTGTTACACTGGCACCTAACAAGTATCAACAATAGCAGTAAAGCAACATTTGAGAGGAAATAAATATGCTACAAATGGGACCAGTGCTACGTAGCATAGCATCTGCATAGCATCTGCGTAGCATGTGAAAAAACGTAATTCTCTTCATGCCTTAAAATAGGTATAAACACTACAGATTTTGAATGCAGTGCACAAACCAGCTTAGGGTTGTATCCCCAGTCATGTCTGGAATACAGCGGGTTGGCCATCAGCCTCTCCAACAAAGACACCCCCAGGCCAAAGGCAGCAGCCAGCTTGGATTTCACTACTGGACCTAACTGACAAGGGTCTCCAGCCAACACTATCTAAGCAGGCAAGGGGGAAAAAAGTCATTAATGAACAACCCTCAGGCAAGTGTATTAACAATCAACAGAGCTCATTGTTTTGTTTTTTATTCCTTAAAAGTTCCTTTTTAGGAAGAATTTGCAAACTAATTTACTAGGCATACAAAATGATGCGGGAGGAATCAGATAAACTGGAAATAAATGCTGCAAGTATGAGGTATGCATGAAAAAAAGAAAAAAAACTAAGCTTTTCTGAATTGCATGCATGCACACAAGACATGAACACTCAACAGAGCTTTTAAGATCTTAATTTAGTCAGTGCATGAGTGTTCATACTGACCTGTCCGTCTTTTTCTGATACAAGACTTATGGGGATCAAGGACTCTGGTTCTGTAGCCTGGCCGGCTTCATCCAGAAACACATGGGTAAAATGTCCCACTCTGAGGAAAAACAAAACCACAGTTGGTAAATTGAGTTACAGAAAGAGAGACAGAAGGACAAAAGCTGTTCACTCCAAGTTTCCAAACCACATTAAACCAAAGCCCTGGCTCTTACTGCAGTCGCATATTTTGGAACATCCCAGCACTGGAGCAGGTGCTGACCACAATCCTGTTGAAGCAAGCATGACGGATGTCTTCTCCTGCCCTCGAGTACAATCTCAGCACTTCTGGTATGGCCTAAGAAAAAACAGTCACATCAACATGGCATGGACATTTAGATGATAAAGCAATGTTCTAAAAGGGAGATGCCGACAGAGCATGTTCGCATCACAACCTCATCTATTATTTAAATGTGTACCGGCCAACCTTGTGGAAAATGGTGATGGTATCTGTACAGAGCTTACTGCACACTTGAGAATACATATTGTCCCTTGATCATACACACTGTAACATGGCATCTGTTGCCAAAAAACTGCAGTTACTTTCTGTTCCCTGATGCTGTGCAGTACCTCTTCCTGCCTACAGGATGCATTAACACGAGCCAAGCTTGCAGAATGCAGGAAGCCACTGTGATGCAGGCGGATGCAGATGAGGTCAGCAGCACTGTTGGAAGGAGTACAAACGAGTACGCGACTGCTGGGCACAAAGTGGTAAACCTGGAGGTGGAAAAACTTGAAGTGACTATAAAGTCACACAAGCAGGGCACCAGAAGTGGAGAATGCTTTGTAGGCATAATACTCGTAATGGCACAACCACTACATTGCATTTGTAAGTTATGGATAAGTTTTCAATAAATACCAGTGTTTACAGACAGTGTTTGTTATTGGTCTAATTACTGTGGCCAAACACACAATACTGAGTCATTAATGACTGTGTTAAAAAAAAAAAATCTTCAGTCTCTGATTAGGAATGACATTTGTGTGTGTTTATAGGTATGTACCTGTAGTATGGCCTCTATGAGGGTGATGGTCTTTCCTGTGCCTGGCGGTCCAAACAGCACATAGGGAGTGGGCCGACACTCTCCTGCCAGGATCCTCTTCACTGCCTCTCTCTGAGGGGGGTTGAGGTCCGGGTTAAAGAAGTGCCCTTTGCTGGGGATGGGCTTAGATGGCAGGATACCATCTACAAGCAATTATATATGAATGTTCTCTTTGTTACTTGATATGTACAGGCAAAGCAAGTACCAAATCAAAAGTCGAATGAGGATACCTTTAGTCTGTGTGGCCTTTGACTTCATATCGATAGAAATGGTTGACAACTTTCCATTCTCCATGGCTGGAGCCTGGTATTATGATAGAATTATATTTATTAAAAACTGATCTTAATTACATTGATTTCTTTCTTCTTTTTATTTTATTCTCTCACCTCATTGTCATTCATCATTTTGTTTTGGTCCAGCTCCTCTATCCACTCCCCTGTCCACTGAGGGGGTTGAAGAGTCACTGTAGTAGGGAAGAGAACTGCGCAACAATGAGAAAATTACAGCAATTTAAATCTAACTTAAGTACTTTTAAAATATGTGTAGCTCTGGTGTAGAGATTAAAAAACAACAGCAAATAAGTTATCAATAAGTAATAAAAGATAAATTTGTAAATATTTACATTGGCACTTTCTATTTAACAAATGTTCAGCTATCAAGTATGGTTGGATAGTTTGGTTATAGAAGCAAAATGGAATATCTAGGCCATTCCAGGAAGCAATACTATTTTCCCTCACTATGGTCAACATAAATGATCAGGTGTGGTACAAACAGCACCCTCTGGAGAAAATTTTGTGGCACTGTCACTTTTTATTTCTTTACCTAAGGATTGTTTTTGAATATACTGCATGATTCTGTTGCAGATTTTTGATAATATAGAAATATTCTATAAATAATTAGAATTTCCTGATTCTAGTATATTCCAAAATATACTAGAATCAGGAAATTCTAATCAGACATCAACATGGTTTTGTAGAACCAAAAACTATGCATGAAAGGCTTTTTTGTTGAGACATTGGCTTAGGATTTGTTTTTGTACCAGTTCTGTGTTTGCAGTCGTGCATTTGTAATGCGATACTTTTTACCAACCATACTGTACCCTCCTCAAACTATAATTTACATTTGATTTCCTGGAATAGTTGTTCTGTATGAAAAACATTTTTTAAAATGCCAGGAATCCCGTCTCAAAGACTTGAAGTATTTGAGTAAAACCTCGACTTACTGTCCACAATCTGTTTTGACTGGTCAAGTGCGTTGTGACACCTTCTCATGGTCAATCTGACAATATAAGCAATCAAAATAATGGTTTTACAAATCTGACACATGATTTCCATTTGAAATATAAATGCATTTATGTAATTACAAATACTTTTCTTTTCTAACCTGTTGTAAGTAAATTCAATATCAAGTGGCTCTCCGAGGTATCTGTCCTGAAACTCTGAGTTCACTCTCAAACTCACATTCTCATCATGGATCTGCAAGTCAAAACAGAGAATTAGATTAAATCTTAAATTAAATCTCAAGTTGTGTTTGATTATACAGAACATAAATTGATATCTCAGTACCTCTGTGACATAACTAACAAACTCCATTACCACACCGTTGCTCTGTGGTTTCTTCAGAACTATTCTGTCACCTGAGGAGAAAATTTGTCAGAACCATTCGTGTGTAACACAAAAAAGCAAAACATGAATCTAATCTAACAATGGTAGAGAAAGACTCCTAAAGCCTCCTCACCAATATTGAGACTGGGTCTGCCTTCAGCTAACCCAGGAACATCTAGGTGCAGATAGCCTGCTCCTTTCCTGAGAAGGGCCCCGCTGATTGTGAATTCCCTCATTTCACTCTCTGCATGCAGCTCTTCCAGCCAGAGAAGGGCGGAGAAACGTGAATGCATGTTGCATGGTGACAGCACCTGAGCCAAGAGATACAACAGGAGAAGGTAAATGTGATATTTCAGTTGATCCCTGAAGGCCAATTGTATTTTTTCCCTTTCCCTCAGGAGCATAAAGTATGGGCTAAGACACAAAACAGCTGCCGCTTGATCAGACTTTGTGTCAATCTGTGTCTTTTGAAAAAAAGATAGTATTTTAATATCATACGTCAACTTGCTTTAAAAATGTAGAGATATTCTCCAAAACCTTGATTCAATTAAATTTTCGATTCTAAAGTCATGCTTTGATACGATTCTCAATTTTCACATTTATTTTTTTTTTAAGCACAGGTTGCTATGCCATTTTTAGACTAGACTTTTATGCAATATAAAATCTGACCTTTGTTCACAATGTACCACACTACATTGTCAAATTTAAAACATTTATTAACAAAGTAATGTAACAATAACTTATATTTTCAGTCAGTTGGAAACTTAAAATAACCAGCCATCTAGTTTCTGCAGAACTTGCAAACTCTGGCTTTTTCCCCCAACAATGCGAATGTTGTCAACACAACTCCCTGGAAATCCAAAATACTTCCACACCGGCAAATTCAGTGAAAGAGGAGTGGGGTCAAGTTCTGCCTATGGGTCTAGTGCATCTGCAGCTGCCATTGTTGTAAGAGTGGCGTAAGTGTGTGTGTGTGTGTGTAAGGTGCGTAAGGTGTGAGAGGGCGAGTGAGAGTGAGGGAGCGTGTGTACATGCGGACAGTGAATGAATGGGAGAGGAAGGAGAAGCGAAAGGAGTAGCAGCAGTAATGACAGCAATAAAGTATACAGTATAGGCTGCAGTTGGGCTGTGAATAAAAGCGACAGCTCCTCAAGTTATAGCAAAGCTCCCTGGTATTATTTCCCGACCAGCTTAACCCATGAAAGGGGGTTCACCCCGAAGGTACACATAAACTTCGACCCTGGAGGAAATCATCTCCTTTGTGCGTCCCAACCATGGTCTGGGAGCCGAACAGGGATGGTGTAATGGTTTGACACCATGCTGTCATTAGTAATAGAGCTGCAACAATTCGATGGAAAGAAAATCAAATGCCTATGCTTCTGATAAATCCTTTCAGTCATTTTTCAAACAAAAAATGTCAAATATTTGCAGGCTCTTGCTTCTTCAATGGTTCTCTTGGTCTGAAAAAATAAGTAATCTGAAGATGTCACTCTGGGCAGGGAAAATGTATTACCATTTTTCAGAATTTATAAGAAATTTTATAGAAAAACAATTTGTTGCGAAAAGTCAAAAATCATTGTTTGATAATGACAATAATCATAATTTGCAGCCCCAATTTGTGCTCCAAAGTGCTCTAACAAACCATGAATGAGCACACCTAGTGTCCAGACAGCCCTAATTCCAACTCTTAATCTGCAACTTTTGTTAATTCTAAAGTTTTCTTCACTGTCATGTTCACCTCTCCTAAGCAGGGCTGAAATACTAGCACGTCATTCGTCGACTCCACACAGTCTCTGAGAGCCTGGGGCAGTGGGTAGTGTTGCAGGAAGCTTGGCAACCGTCGCTTAGAAAGCCTACAGATGGGAAAATCAAACAAGCAATGACTTAAATTATTCATTTTATATAAAATGTCAGCCTTTGCTTAAGAGATGACAGAACAATATTGCACACCGTAATCAGTCAAACACTGACATTAAAAGAAGCCTTGTTTATAACAGCAACAGGGATGAGACTGATACATTGATATTTTTTATTAGGCTTAGTCTTGTGATTTATGCATTCCTCCAAGTATTCTAATCAATTTTAAACATGTAAGACTGACATGATGAATGTATAACATTTTTGGTGACTGACAGCTGCAAAAAGTCCATTGGAAGCTCCCTGCATTCATAAAGTTAAAATATTAATTAGGATCTTTCCATTCTCAATCCATTAGCAGAACTAAGCCCACAGAGCAAGAGGCAAATACCACAGTAACTGTAAGATAGGTATGGAAAATGTATGTGCTTCCTCAGGCAGGTTTTGATACCTTGGGGGTTCTTTTGGAGCAGAAACAGTGACCACGTGACCTGGAATCGTTGAGACTTGCCGCACATCACTGGGGCTGTAGGGCACAGACGGCTGCAGCAAATTTCCCTCTTCACTGCCGACAGTGACCTCTAGGCGCCTCCCGATGGTGAAAGAGGAGAAGTGCAGCAACAGTAGTTCAGCACAGCTTCCCAGGCTCCTGAGTAATTTCCCCACATGGAATTTAGTTGTAGATACAAAAACACCAAGAAGAACTCCACAGAGGCATTCAACACCTCAGCATATTTTGTGTTTTATATGGCTAGACAGCAAGACTAGAAGGGCCTATTGAATGTAAAAATGTTCCATTCTCCATTAACCTTATTCATCCTTCACTCATCATACTGCTTCTACTATTTACACTAGTGCCACTACAAGAGTTTGAAAAAATAACTTACTTTGCTTGGCAGGCTACTACAACAGACAGCCTCTCTCCTGGTGGAATATCCACCTCCCTCTCCTCTCGCCTTATGCCAGGAGAATGGATAGTCTCCTTCAGCACCTTGCCATTATCTTTGTCTACTTCTTTTACATCAGAGCTGTTTTCTTGCAACTGCTGTTGTTTCTGTCTCGATGGTGCAGACCCTTTGACACTAACCAGGGTGAACTGTTCTTCTGAGTCCAAGCCAGCAAAGTCACAGCACTTAAGGGTCTGGGTATCGGAACCTTGATTTCTGTTATGAAAGAAAGATGAAGATTATACAATTAAGTACAAGTGAGTGCAACTGATGAAAATATTAACATTACATGTACCCGAAGACCTAATGATGGCCGGAGTTTTAATAAAGGTTATGGTTAAGACAGGGAAATAACAGCTGCTAATAAAAACTATACTTCAGTTGTGTAGAGGTTTGAGGCAAGCAATTTTAATGTAGTTTTCCACTTGAAATATAAATGTTTTGTTTCTCCACTTTCAGCACTTACTGTATCCACAACACCAGTTCTCTTTTCTCCCCAATCATCAGTTCCCCAAACTGGCCATAGTCCGTTACATGCAGATCCCCTTTGTTTTCCAAAAGGCTCTGGAGTTCAGCCTCTGGCAGAGGTTTAGCAGAAACATTTACACTGCAACAGGAATGGCAAAGAAAAAACAAATTACCAGTCTGCATCAGCAACATCAAAACTAGAGCAAATACGGAACACCTTGATCTCTTGAAAAGTGTGATTTTAGACAAGAAAAGCGCCATTTTCTCACTATTTTTTGACAAAAGATTGGCCAATAATCCTAAAGAGAAAAAAAGCATGTCAATTGATAATGAAAATAATGATTAGCTGCAGTCCTATAAATATATACTTGACTAATACCTCTGTTGGCATGGTGCCATACACAGGGCCCTCCAAGTGTAGAGTGACTGACTACTCTCCACCATCACAAGGTTGACCAGGTGCCCTGGCAAAGGCTGGTAGTTGGCTGGCAGCAGCAAAGAGTCTAGACTGAAGAACACACTGTCCTCCACCACTCCGTTGTTACCATACATGCTGGTCACATGAACCTAGGCAGCAGATCATTCAGAGGAGGGAAGAGATCAGTTTAAACAATATCACTAAATTGACAGACCTTAATCTGCATTTAGACATAAACACTTTAGTCAAATTAAGTGCGATGCCTATTACAAATGCTAACCCTAACCCTTAGTACAGGGAGTACTAAAAAGGGACTGAATCACAATCATTGAGTATAGCCAATAACTTAAAAGTTGTAGTTATGCAGTTACCTGGTCTAGGCGGCAATAGCGTAAAGGGGCCACAGAATGAGCCTGGGTGGTCCACTGGGTAGGACTGATAGTATATTTTGCTTGGACCCAGTCACCTTTCATTGGCTCATAACCTAACAAAAAGGAAAGAAAATGCACAAGTATGCCAACAGACAGGAAAGTTAACATCAGTCTTCAGCCAAGTGGTAGTAAATACTGGTGTGGCCGTGAATTTGTCTCCACTTTCATTGAGAGCTAACAAAACATCATCAGTGAAAATACATGTGGCTGTAAAATCAGTCAGAAAGGCTGGACAGTTCTGGGACAGATAGACCAGTGAGGAGGTGGAAAATAGAGCAAGTTTATGCAAAGCATCATGGGGTCAAGAGGCTTGCAATTTTTGAGTGTTAAGTACAGTGAGAGCCAGTACCTTCCCAAAGACTGTAGCGTGGGAAGTATGTGGTCTGGTTTATGTAGCCGCCATCTCCATCAAAAGATGTGACTGTGCCAATGAGGGGCCGCAGCTGCATACTGTCAGCTTCTAGGGAGGGTCTTCCGCCATCTTCCCAAGCATCTGCAATCTTCTCTACCTAAATAACAGGATCAAATAGTGCATGTCTGATAAAGTTCATTTTACTAACTGATTCACTGTATAGAGTAGGAAAAATAACCAAGTATAGGTTAAATTTACACATGGGCCCACTTCAACTAACATCTGCATCCTGACATTAAATTAAAAAAAAAATAAAATATATATGTCATTTGCAAATGGATGCAGGACTGAAGAAGACGATTCTCACCCTTAAAGCTTTCCATCCTCCTTGGGCACCATCTCGTACCGCTACGCCGTTTACAAGATCCCCTACTTTGACTGGCGTCCCTCCCAACACCTCTCCACTTGTGAAGTAGATCACATCGTCTATCATGCCATAGTCAAGGCACAGCTGGGTTACCACACTGCCCCGCAGGTGACGAATGTCCTCCGTGCCTGACCAGCAAAAGAAACCAAATGGCAACTCGGCATCAGGCCAATTAAGTAAAGTGAACGCTGTCAAACAAAGCCAACTCATTCGTTGTGGGTGTGTATCATTTACCTGATGCACCGGAGAAAATGTCTTCTCCATTCACCTCTACTGCTCTCCACAATGGAGAAACCAGCTTAGACAGCATACACCGCACAGCAGTAAGCATATCTGCAAGACAGTATTTAGATATCTACACTAAGAAAACCAAACAGAGCATGGGTTTTAAATCAGAGCATTGTTTAACGTTAGGGGCAGTTTTTTGTGTAACTAATTGACTAGTGTTGGCTAACAGGCTGAGGGAACCTAACTAGTTTTAATTATTAAAAATTGAAATTTATTAAATAAGTAAGTTTGTCTGCTAACCTTAATCTACAAAGCTGATACTGACTTCACGCTAACACGAAAAAAACCATGCTACTTAGCGTTAAGCTAACGTTTGCTAAAAGTCAACTTACCTTGGCTAGCTAAAGTTATAGCTTAACGCAAAGGGCGCTGCGTGTCTTTGAGAACAACGTTGACTGAAACCATTTGGGAAACAAAAGAAACGTGAGGTTATTCTCAAATTACCGTCATGAACACAAATATTAAATTACAGTTCACGTGTAGGGATAGAGAAAAGTTTGCTGTTTCAGCCTGTAAGCTCTCCTGGTATGTGCGCGGTAGCACTGGGAGGTGCTATGACGACTTGTTAGTGAACTTGCTAGAAAGTACATCCCATAATTCAATGCCAAACCGCCAGGTCGCGTTTTGGGTGAGGCGATAAAAATAGAAATAAAAAAAATAAAAATAAAAACTTTAATGTTACTGAGTATACTGTCATTTATATGTAAAACATAAATTGTACATGTATTAATTACCTGCTTTCACTTTCTGTTCACTTTTAATTTAAACCTTGCACTCAAAGGCATGGTCGTGTGAGGGCTCAAATTTTGCGTATTTAACATATAGCGTATATGACACCATATCAGTTTAATTCGGATTAAATGGCAGTGAACTGTTTAACTGAGATGTGGCATCCAATTTTGGGGGTCGGTTTCACACACTTACATACGATTTTGATGTCGACGTGGACGCTATTCAGAAGCCGGAAGCTGATACTCTGATAACTCCGATATGCTTTGAACGCATCTTAATGGGCTGTGAACTGGTTAGTTATTGGTCATTTGCAACATCTGTGCGGCCAACAGGAGGTGCTAATGAATAATACCAATAATCAATACCTACTCTGCTCAAAATCAGCGTCCCATATAGGTGTAAGGGTGTCTATATGCGTGTGCGTGGACATGCAATACAAGTCAGATGAAATGTGTGGCACTATTTTTAGGGACCAAAAATATTCAAAAAACACAAAATGTTCAAATTCAGATACGTCACAGAATAAACAATCAAGTGAAACACTACGATTTTCTAATATGATTTTGAATAGTGTAAATACATCTGTCCTCAATGAATTATTGATTCTTTTAGGATTTGTATTATTTATGCAAGCAACTCTTCTTTGTTTTAGTCAAAAGGCAGATTGTACTTCATTCATTTAGGCATTATATGGGATGCCATTTTAGTCCATATTGAAAATATATCTAAATATATATAGTGAAATAGATATACGTGTGAAAAAAATGGGGCAATGAATATATACATATACTCAAATGTGTATAAATGAGCCAATAAAGAACATTCTTCAAAGGACAACTTTCATTATTTCAGGGGACTTTTATTTCATAGTTCCATGTGCATTTGACCAGGGGGGCGTTTGTCTGTTTTTTCATTTTCTTGTATTCATTTCTCTTAAGGAACAAACATAAAAATAATCAACAAATTCACAGTTCAGTTCAAAGTGCAGCATAACCAAGTGGCAAATAAATAACAGATACAAAAATAGCCTAAATAAAGTAAGATAATACTAATAGTAATTATAATACTAAACACAGTCTTCACTGTTACTGTCTCAACATACAGCTCCCTTTTCTTCTTGAAGTGAGGTTTTGAAGCTTCCAAAACCAAAAGGCATTTTTCCAGTCAAAGTTCAAAGCTGCACATAATATTTCAGGATAAATGTTCTGTTCCTGCAGTCAAAGGAACAATGAACATTAGCAGTCACGTGATCACCTGCAGTGTCTGGGGGGGAAGCATATTGTTCATTTCCCCACCTGTTAATGAAAAATCAGCCAACTGTTAAAATGATGTGTCACAAGTTAATCACAAGAAACAGAAAACAGAGCTGCATTATGAGAAATGAGACTGAAAACCTTGTTATTCAGAAAGCCGTTGTGGACCCAAAACCCAAGTTGACGCCCTTGTGTTGTTAGGAAATAACTGCCACATAAATTATGAATGAGTTCCTCTTTTGTTATACAATCAAAATGTTTGGTGTTTATGACCCTGGCCACATGCAGCAAAGTCTCCTGATATGTCTGTATGAGTCAGATCTGAAGCATGGACGAATTCCATACTCACATAAAGTTTTTCTATTTTGGCTGAAGCAGTTTCACGTGTTATTCTGTGAGATGACCCATATATGGTATGTATACCATGTATGTATACCATATATACATAGTTTTTAATTGATAATGAGTCTCCATATGGTGTATATCCATTTTGAGACTCTACTGTGACCCCTTTTTGTTTTTCCTACACTTCCTGGCTGCCGTGCAGTCTGAAATGAATCAGAAGCTACAGCTAATCAGCTTGAGACACATTTGAGCATTAAGGCACCATCTGTTTATTCACCAACTGCCTCATTTGCCTCTCTCCTATTGCAAATTGATGGCTTTTTTTTTGGCACTTGCTGCATCTTTCCGTGTCACACATGAGCAGGTAGTACACTGTATTTTGAAGATTTTATCTGTGGAAGGGAAACATCTGCTACACCCTTGTTTTCAGCGTACATACTGATGCACATTCTCACTGTGCCGTCACATTCACGCCTGCCAGGTAGAAGCTGTGAATAAAAGACAAACTATAATGATGAGTCGTCACCCAGCTGTTGTGACCTGGTGACACAGTGTGAGACGTTCCCCTGATATTATCCCCCTCTCCTTTGTACACACTGTCTAAATGAACAATACTTAAAATCTTGATGTCACTCAGTATTATATCAGTGCAGGATCAGGCTTTGACTGATAGACCCTCTGAGTATGATGGTGTCTCTGCCAGGTTCAGATGCCCGCAGCCCCCACTCTCTTATGTCTCAGTATCAGCGCTATATTTCACTTCAGAGTCTCACTGTGCCTACCAGGGCTGTCAAATAGATGGGTGTTTTTCTTTGAGTGATTAATATTAATACCAACGGGGCAAAGGGATTCAGAGTACCCACAGATAAATCATTTGAGTGTCTTAAGTTTGCAACTTTGGACTTCAAAATTTATGTCAGGCAATGCTGCCAAGGATACGACGTGCAGTATATCACAGCCTATAAAGTTGACATCATTTTTTTTTCCTTCTTCTGGCAGCTTTTCTGCAGATGTTAAGAGCTTGATGAATATTAGGGATGGTTGGCATCTGCTATGAAATTGCTTGATATAACCGAATGAAATGTCATGCATGCATCTAAACATACGCTCTGTCCCTCCATGTCAGAGTTGGATGTTGAGACTCTTCGTCCTCCGTGACGTCTGTTCTTGTCCATTGCCACATTCTGTATGTTTAGGGATCCATAAACTACATGTCACATACTTTATATAGCATTCAACCATCTCTCAAATAGTGTTGTACATTTGTAATTTGTTTAAAAAGACCTTTGCTGCATTCCAGGAAGGCGTCCAGATTTTCCAAGCACAACCTCAGAAATGTCTGATTAGCCACTGAGTGTTTAAAACAAATCTGAAAATGCCCTCTATTAACAGACTTAACCTCCAAATTATATCTTCTGTAAATCTAAGTGCCGCTCATTATGGATTCATTTAAAAGGAATAACTGAATTGGGTACCTTCATACAACATTTCTGCTATGTTTACTGCTTAAATTTCAGTACAGAATAACAAGATGATCTATCATACTGCTATGATAATCACAACATCCAGTCAAAGGGTTTTCTCCTTTGCAGTGATTCAAAGTGAGCACTGGCGAATATCCACATACTGTATTACAGACTTACATGAACAGTTCACTTCCTCCATGACAATGGTACTGATGCAGCTATGGTTTGTGTCTAGTTTCTGTCCTTCATCTCCTGCAGAACGTAGACAATGGGAGGCCCTACTCATTCACTGGTGGATCCTCAATCCCAACTGGGATGTAGGTTTCCTCCACCGACAGTAGGGCTGCACTATTTAGCCTGTTGTCTCAGCATCAACATTGCAATGTGTCCATGAGCAATAGTCACATCACATGACATGCAATGCCAAATAAGGAAAATTAACTCATACACATCCCGCTACATTTTTTTTCTGCTTGATACTAAAGGAAAACTCACAAGTTTCTCATTTGCATGACTAAAATACACTATTTAGTCAAACCCTCAATCAATCACAGTCATTCCTGATCACAACAAAGCAGGGCCTGCAACTGCAAAATCCCACCAGTCATTCTACAATGATGAATTATTTACAGAGTTATTCAAGTAATGAACATTCCTTGTGTTTTCGTCTTCAGCTGTAGCCGTGACCATTCCTGTGGTTCTCTCGTGCTGTTCTCGCATTGCTCATCGTTGTCTCCGGTCCAGGGTCTGGTATTGTCATTTTACAATCATAACAGCCTTTTAATGACATTCAACAATAACTGTGAAAAAAGTAATTCTTGTAGACTAAGAAGTTATGCTCTGGAGAATGCTCAACAGTCAAGTGAGGTGGGTGTGAGCTGTCATTAATGGACTTGCAAAATGTGATAAAACATGTAAAAATGGCAGAGTTATGTTGAATTTTGCTCCCAAAAGGCATTTCTACATAGTCGGTCCATAATTGTGTGTCTTCAGAAGACTGTGACTGTTCATTCAGCGAATCAACAATCAAGCTATGATTTGACTTTGTCATAAATTTAGGAAGTTCTGAATGTTTTGACATTGCTTTTGGTTGTGAGCTATAAATTCTCTGTTTTTCCTGCCATTGAGATGATCCTACTTTCCACCACAAGAGGGCAGTGCTGTACACACTTTGCAGGCAAAACAACTCTAGTCTTTTCTGCAGAGTGCACGTCAGGCCAAGAGGGGAGTCAGAACAGATACTAATCTCAGAGTCTGTGTTGCTATAACTAGACATTCTACATACCATGTTTAATGACAACAATCGCTACGGATGCTCAGAAATTATGCCACCTATTGTGGGGACCATATGGAAAATCAGATTTTGTCCTTAATCAGATTTGTTGTTTGACACGGGACAAGACTTCCCCCTGTAATTGGTAACTAAATTACACAAGCAACCTAAGGTAAAGACAGTCTGACTGCTGGTCACAGCAGGTTATCTCCTCGGGGGGCTGTGATAGAAGTAAAGAGGAGTTGGCTTCCAGTCCATGTTGTTAAGAATGAGCAGGTCAGTGTAAGCGTGTTTACAGACATATCTGGAATTCTACAAAATTAAAGAAATAAACTTGACTAGTAAAATAAATATTTCTGCCTGCATGACATCTGTTCAAAACGTTTTTGGTTGCCAACACTGTTGCCATTAGAGAAGAAATTGATACTTGCTTACTTTATTCAACACATGAGCTTGAGTTGCCCAAAAGCTTGTATTAGTCCTGCATCACTGCAGAATACCAAAATCTTACAATTACAAAGATTATTCTCGTTATTGATTAATTTGTTGATTATTTTCTCACTTATTCATATAAGTTGATACGTCTAAAATGTTTCAGAAAATAGTTGAAAAGGTTGATGAGTGTTATCAAAGCTCACATCCCAAATGATTTGTTTCATTCACAACCCAAAGATATTCGGTTTGCTGTCACGGAGCAGTTAAAGGAACTTGAAAATATTAATGTTTAAGAAGCTCGAATCAGACAAATGTATCTATTATCAGAATAGTTGGCAATTGATTTCATAGTTGACAACTGATAAACTAACAACTTTAATCGTAGTGCATCATAACATTTGAAATACCCTAAAGGAAAAAGAAATATGGGGAAAAAGGAAAAAATGCCCTAAAGGAAAAGAAAGGAACATCCTCATAGAATCACAGAGGAAATATGAATTGCTTTGGAGTCATTAAACTCTTGCAGGACCAGTGTGTAGGATTTAGTGGCATCTAGTGGTGAGGCTGCAGATTGCAACCAGCTGAACACCCCGCCCCTCACACTCCGATACAGAGGGCTGCTCTAAGGCCCTCTTCAGAACCAGTGGTTGGTTTGGGTGTTCTGTATAAAACAGCGATGTAGCATGAAGGACTCAGTGGAACTGGACCAGCTCCCTCCATGGTTATTCCAAGGTGACGAAAACACAGCGGTTCTGAGTTTCACGTTATACACGTTTTTGAAAATGACATTCCATGTCTGCACCTGTATCCCTCTAAATGCTGCACACTGGACCTTTCACTGGAGTTCTTTGGTCGACGATCCATCAAATGCATGTTGTTGGCTCAGCTAAGAAATCAAATGTGTGGTTTACAGTGATCTGTGGCCTTCTGAGATTCATCTCTATTCTCCTTCAGCATAGAAACCAGACGCAAACGGGAATTACTTTGGCAGAATGAAAATATATGAAACACAGGGGATGTAGAGCAACATTGCGAGGGCAATTACATTGCCGTCTGTTATTCATGAATGCACAACATTGTACTGTATAACAGTACATAACTAAAATGTCTCACACTGTATGTTTTAGACATTTTTCTACTTTCGCTTCTCAGTGTTTTGATTTTTCCCTGATCGAAACTGACAAAACTGCAGGCAAACGTTCTTCAAACTATCCCACAGCAGCTGTTGTTTGAGCAGATCTTTTCTCTGAAGATCAGCATGTTATAAGTTTGCCTATAACAATCCAGCTAGCGCATACCTCCTCTGAGGTTGCGCAATTTTTTTCATCTGCATCTTGATCCAGATGTGAACTGAGAGAAAGAGAGATAGAGGATAATGTGATACAGAGACAAATAATAGGCAACACTGCTTTATCATAACAACAGATTGTATATCCGCAGTACTGAGTCTTCCAGTTTCCCTTTTGTGAATGATGAATGCTGCCAGGACTTGGAGGTATGGAGTTTTGAGTGAGTTCCTCTCACGCAGACGCAGAACACACAAGCAAGTTGGCCATTGGCCGGGTGTGTTCAAGTGCAGCTCTTTGGCGGATATGAGGCAACCCAACACTCAGCTTTCGTCGTTTGGTGTCATATTGGCTTACAGTTGGTTGATGGTTTTTGTTACCTTACAACGGAGACAGGCTCAGTGTTTCCAGCCTTTATGCTAAGCCAGCTATCGGATGTCTGCAGCTTTAACTTCACCAGACAGAAAATGCTGATGAGGCTGATCACCGCAGGATAAATCTCTGTGTTTTGCAGTATGCTGGAGTTTTTTAAATATAGAGTCTGTGGCAACATCCCTGCGCTGGTACACTGGTAGCAATGCGGTTTGTCAACTAGCAAATATTAGATGGCCAAAGTCATAGGTGGAGCAATCTAAGCATTAAGGGACACCTAGGCAACCGCAAACAGGCTGTCATGATTCATGGCCTTGAGCAATATTTTATCAGTGGAATGATTCTGTTCACCTATTCTGTGTGCAACCATCAGATGTTCTTTTTTATTATTAAGTATATTTTTCTACTTTTGTTAATAGTCACTCCTCTAATTTCCTTTTCCTTGCCCGTCTTGTTAAGAGCTGACTCTGAGAGACACGCATTATAATTCCAGTATATCTGTTCTGATCTGTACTCCTGTAAATGCCAATAAAAGTCTAATCTCATCTAAAATAATCTATATCCTTGGCGTCATAAAGGCATAGACGTTGTTCATCTAATTACTGCCGGGAGGGAGAGCCAAAAGTTTAGTGCTGCAGATTTTAAAGGGGCGCTGTGTAGTTTTGGAGAAGCGATTCAAACTTGATACATTACAATATTAATGAGGTTGTAATGAAAACTCAGATTTATTTTCCCGTAACTGAACAGACAAGCTGTTCTCAGAGGAAGATAAGGTCCCGGAACACTGTTTGAAGCCAGGAAGGTGGCAGGGTCCGCCACATATATACACAGAATGAAATTGTGTTGTCCTCAATGGTCAGTTTTTTATTCAGTTTACTCAGTCATGAAAACAAAGAGTTGTTTATTTAGTTTGTCAATGAAGATCTATCGCTTCCCCCAAACTACATAGAGCACCTTTAAGTAGAGGGAACAATAGAGGGGGGCATTTTTTTGACATTTACATTTTTTAGGGCACTTAGCAGACGCTTTTGTCCAAAGCAACTTCTACAGCAACTCATACACATTCATTCACTGATGAAGGTTGGTGCCATGAAAGGTTGATGGAGAATGATGATTATAACAATAATATCTTAACCTAAAATAATGCATCATGTTTTATTAATTCATTATTCTGTGTATTATTATGAGGGTGTGTGAAATTGGTCTGCATTAATGGATGACAGTGGGGATAAGACAGTGAAGGGGGGGCACACATGAGCCCCAGCTACGCCCCTGATCAGCAGCAGTCGCACTGTACCATAGATGAGGGAGAGAGAGAGAGAGAGAGAGAGAGAGAGAGAGAGAAAGGGGGGACGAGAGCACAAAGAGAGGAGGCAGGAGGCAGGAGGAGAGGACAGGGAAGGAGAGAAGGAGGAGGAGGTCTGCGCAAACTCCGCCTCCGATCTCCGATCCTCTCGCAATCCTTATTCACACTCAACGTTGAGGATAGAGAGAGAAAGGGGAGAAACAAGGAGAAGGGCACGCGAAGAAGAAAGAAGACGCAGAAGACGAAGAAGAAGAAGAAGAAGAAGGGAGCAGCGATCCGAACCATGGCAATATCCAAAACGTCTCAGCTCGAGTCCGATCACCGCGCACCTCCACCGCCGTCGACCACTGCGCGGAGCCTGCAGTCGCACGACAGACCCGAGTCCAGATGAATGGAGGCAGCTGTACCTGGGCCGTGGACAAAATGAGGGTCATCTTCATCCTAAACGCCGGTTTCGTCGCAGCTTTCTCGCCTTTTAGACGTGAGTCGGTGATGTTGGCAGCGTTTAGGACGACTATAGAGAAGGTGAACGAGCCAGAATCAAGCACAGATAGACCATGCCAGGCAATTGAGGAGTAGTGAGGAGATCACACCGATTCATTTTTAGTATTTTTTAATTTTAATTTTAATTTTTTTTTTTTTTATTATTGGGATAGAGCTTGCACATTTATTATAGCCGATACATCATCCTTTTTTTGGTTGTTGTTGTTACACCGGGAGGTGTGTTCAGCTTTTCGGCATGCTGCCTGCTGTCGACATCTGAAAACGCACGTTTTTCAAAACACACACACAAAAAATTGGCACTAGAATACATTTTGATCCTGCGATGTGTCAGGTGATTATAGAGCGATAATGTCCTTTTAGACTGTTTGTGCTTAATCTGTAGTAGATTGATTATATAGCGATAATAACATGAATAGGTAGGAGGAGACAGCTCTGTTCCTTTTTTTGTTTTTGATCAAAGCCCATTGATCAACCGAGACAATCTGGAAATGTTAGTTTCCACATGTAGTAATAATAATAATAATAATATGACCAGTAGGCTACGCGTTATTCCTTGTAATTTATTTATTTATTATTACTATTATTAGACCTATAAGTATTATATTATCGATTTTTTTTTTTTTAGGTAGGTAGTTTGATATATTTAACAGTGGGGAGGGTGTTTGAACGCGTTGAGATGGAAACTGCTTATTTATCGCCCCACCGGGGGGCAACCCGGCCCGCGGCCCAGAGGGGCCAAACCTCTGCGGGCAAGAAACCGGCGGGGGGCGACCTCCACCCTCCAGCTCCGGCTCCAGCTCCGGCTCCGCAGCCATCCCTGCACGCCGGCAACTCACCCGAGGAGACCCCGGCGAGCAGCGATGGGCGGAGGAACTCCGGCGTGAAGAAACACCACCACAAGCATAACCTGAAGCACCGCTACGAGCTGCTGGAGACGCTGGGAAGAGGCACCTACGGCAAAGTCAAGAAGGCCATCGAGCGGCACTCCGGAAGAGAGGTGAGCCACCGAACAGCTGTAAACATCTGCCAGGGGGGCTTTTTGCTTAAGTGCGTACACGCGCTTCATAGACGTGCATGCATCTGTAGTACAAACAACACTGGTCCTCTCAGAGGCGTGTGCACGTCTCCCCCCCCCCCCCCCCACACACACACACACACACTTGCTCTAAAGGGCCCATGGGGGCCGGGGAGCTGTGGCTGCACACGCCTTGTCCTGTGCGGGGCCTCACGACCGGATGCCGGAGTGCAAATCCGGCTACTGACTGACTGATGTGAATGAGTGATCCCAGCAAAGCGAGCATCTCTGACAAACAACTAACAGCCCCCACCAGAGACTAAAACACCAGGGCCCACTCACACTCTTGTGTAATGTTTGAGAATTTTTGACACCCTTTCGGTTTTGTTTTGACATGTTTAAGTGTCAGTGCACTTGCTTTTCGAACCACTTTCTCTTTCTTTCTTATGAAAAAAAAAAAAAAAAAAAAAAAAGGTTGTTGACTGCCTGCGCCATCATAAACAGCCGTCCGCTGTCGTGGCCACGCAGAACCAGCACATCTCTCTAAATAATTTCACGTGCATGTGGCAAAATCTGACCCCTGAGCCCCTTCTGGCAGGACATGAGGAACTTTCCATGCACTGTGAATGCCAGGGGGAAACTTTAGTATAGGTCAACAATGTCCCCCCCCCAATGGTTTCATAGCTCCTGGCGAATGCATGCTTGATAGGGGGACTGTAAAGTCTCTCCAGCAGGGCTTGCTCTCTCTTGGCCTGTCCCACTTGGCTCTTTGTCCTTTTCGTCGGTGTGTTTTCCCATTTATTATTACCATGGTAGCAGCTCTAATGTGAAGCATTGTGCTTTCGCTAGCGTTGGACATGAGCGAGTTTGATGTACTGCTTCCCTAAGATTACTCAAACTGGCTCCAGTAGTTAGTTATTGGGCAATTTATTGGGGGATTATTTTGCTGTATGAGGTCTACGTTTGCTTACATTTGTAGTGTCTCTCTCCAATCACGCTTCAAATCAAATCCTGCTTGCACTGATGTTCAAAATGGCCCACAAATATGGTTCAGAAAGTGCATGAATACAGCCAAACCTTGCACACAGAGGCCATTTATTAGACACACTGAGGTAAAACTAATGCAGTCCAATATATCCTACACAGAGACGTGTCTCTGCTACCTCACCTCACCTCACTGATATAAAGCTGCGGGACAAACTGTAAGAATCGTCTGTCAGCATTCAACAGTTCTTTGTAGGTTCAAAACTCCTGCTGCAAAGTCCTCGGCACCGCGTTCAGACTTAAAATAGCGCGTCAGTGAAGTGCAGCACTTCCCTGCACCACTGTGGGCGTTTGTATATCTTAGGGAAATCCTTTGGGAATCAACGCCTCAGCACACGGAGCACCGGCAGAAAACAGACAGGCGGAGAGAGAGCGTGACGGGCCGGGCGGCCACCTCACGGGCCACGTGTGTCTGGCACCGCGTTGCTGGAGTGTACTTGACCTTTGACCCCGAAGGTGGTCCCTCGTGTCCATGTGGCAGATACAGCAGTGCGGTGAGACTGTTATGCAATCACCCTGACTCCCTGTGCTTTTTCTCCTGTTTCGTTCCACGGACCAAATGAGAAGAGCAGAGAGAGAGAGCAAAGACTGAAGAAGTTTTTGTGCGAGCGTGCACGTGTGGGGCGAGCTGAAGGCGCTGGAGGAAGATTGATTTGATGTGGGCACACTCAGTGTGTCAGCGAAAGTGGAACTGAGCGACCGTCTGTTTTAATCTGCCAAGCCATATGTTGCGCTGCTCGGCGGCTCTGTGGAAACCCAACATTACGGTGCATTTGATCATAGCAAGCCATAGTTAGGATACCTGACACATGCAAAAAAGCCTGTGTGTTTGTGCACATCTCTCTGAGATGCGTTTCATGTTTGTGCACTCGTGAGAGAGAGACTGCGTGATATCTAAATGACTACGGGGGAGGAAGGAAAAAAAAAAGGTTGCGGTGACAGCAGGGCCTAAAATGGGCAGTGACACATGAAAGGCCGTCCACAGCAGGAAATGAGATTGGAGGGGAAGGTTAATATCCTGTATGGGGGATCCATCACAGACAGGAGGGGCTGGTAAGTTAGCACAGAGACACAGGGAAAGCCCACCACCATAACAAGAGAGAGGGGCAGCCTTAGTTAACGGGGTTAGAGAGTCATATTAATATGAGCTTAAAGCACCAGATTACATCACCCCCCAACAATGGATTCACTGGAGAGGTACATGAGAGGGGAAAACACGGACATTCCTCTGCTATATGTGGTGCCGCTGATGAGGTATTCTGATTCCTGGCTGGGTTTGAGAATATAGTTCTCTGGAAAACTGACGGGCCTCTTCCTCCCACTCACTCTCTCTTCCCCCCCCCTCCTCCTGTCCTAACTCTGAGTCAGACACAGACACACACACACACACACTCACTCGCCACAACAGATGATCATGATCTTTAGAACAGGCAGGGAAGGGTGAACTTGTGATGAATACTTCATCTATTTTAATGGCCTGAGAAAACGCAGGAAGATGTCAGGCTCCAGTGAAGCAAAACATGGACTTTCACTTCAAACAAGCCGTGTGTTGCGAATGAGCGGAGGGGCGGGGGGTCCAGACGAGGCCGGCCCCATACCTGGCAGGGGCCGGCGTGGGCAGTAGTGCGATGCCTGTTTACTGTGAGTGACAGTAATAGGGATCCACTTAAGGACAAGCGTAGCTGTGTCAGCCAGCCAGGCCAGCTGGCAAGTGGCTGATCTGCAGTCCTGTTTAATGATCCACATCGGGGTCAGGGCAGGGGAACACGAGGAGATACACAACAGATACCTGGCTTTGTCTCAAGCTCGGTGTGGGAGAGCTGGCTCATTCAGCGAGGTTCAGCGTACAGCGTGGAATTAAGATCGCGGCTGTTAAAGGCTGATTATGACCCTCGCAGGAGAAAGTTTATTTGCCTGCGTGCGTGTTGCTTTTGTTGGCACTCTCTCAGTTGTTGCCTAGGTTAATGAATTCCTGACATTAAATCCAGGAAGGTGACTCACGCGTTCTGAACGCTGAGGTCAAAAAAAAAAAAAAAATGCTCCTCACATTTTGGGGATCAGCGATAAAATGTTGATGAATCTGATGAGGTAAGGGAAAACATCGGCGTTAAGACACAAAACAACTTTGACCAATTACAGACGCAGCTCAGGACCCCCTGCACCCTGTCTTGTTTATTATGGTATCGTTTCTTTAAATTCTATGTAATCAAGGCCACGCTCTGGAAGGGAACTATTCCGGTTTGGGGTTATTTTTATTGATGTACACGGTAATTAGCTTGGCACTCGCTACTGCCTGCGGTTTGCGCTGCATGAAATAAAGCCGGGCTCCTCAGAATACTACCGCTCGGCAAGGAGAGGACAAAAGTTTAAACTAACAGAATTCAGAGCAAACAGACTCTATACCGGCCTGATCAAAGCCAAACCAGGGACTCAATCCAGAATGTTTAGGCTACAATTATAGTGACATGTGCTAGCCTGTGTACTCTCGATTGGTTTATTTGGAGGAGGCCGCTAACCTCTCATTTAAGGAGTGCAAGGCTAGAGGTTTGAATGTATCCAGTTGCGGCGGAGCCTGTACCCCGGTGGCAATGTCATGACGGCGAGGAATCTCTCAAATCAAGTGGAGTTGTTGACTGCTGAACCTCCTACAGCAGGCCCGTTGGCAAGGCAAGCAGAGTGAATCACTTCCTCGACTCCTGCCCGTTCTACTGATCCCTCCATAAAACTCCCAGCAGGCCAGCTTTCTTTTTTTTCTTTTTTTTTTCCTGTAAAGTAGGCCATTAGCTGTTAATCAGAATGACTAAAAATAAGAGAGTGGGTAGTGATTTAATGACTTCTCAAGGAGTTTTTGACATGGAAGGAAACGCGACTGTGAAGGTGAACGCTGACGTCTGAGTTATGGAGGAGCACGCTGACCTCTGTGCCTCCCTGCCCTTCCTTCCGACACCATGAATATTTAACACCTTGCACGCCTTCTTTTTACTTGTGATGGTTGGTCCATCCATTTTGGCGCAGACTGAAATATTCCAACAACTATTGCAACGATTAGTCAATTAATTAATTTGCTGGATCGAAAGAAGAGTAATCCCCAACTGTTTTGACAACTGATTCATTTTTTCAGGCATTGCTCAAACAAATATAGTTTAACATTTCCTGGTTCCAGCTTCTTAATTCTGAGGATTTGCTGGTCTTCTTTGACATTTTGGATAATAAACGAAGAGTCTTTGGGTTTTGGACTTAATTGGATTGACAACAAAAGCTATTGAAAGAACGCTTTTGAATCTGGGAAACTGTGATAAGCATTGTTCACAATTTTTGACATTTCATAGACACGCAGCCCAATTGAGATCAAATCTCAGAGCCACTCAGTGTCCAGAGGATGAAGCTTACTGACTTTGGTTATTCCTAGCCCCGCCATGTGGTTCACATTTGTGGTTTTGAAAGAAATATCTCCACAACTATTCAATGGATTGGAAATGTTGCACAGATATTCAGCGCCCCGACTAGATGAACTGCAGTAACTTTGAACTTTTTTCTCTGGTGCCATCATCAGGCCAAGATGTAACACTTTAAGACTTTTATGACTGAACATCTGCAAATCTTATGACATTCCCATCAGCCTCAGCTGCATGCAAGACGCTAAACTAAGATGATTAATATAAACCTGCAAACATGAACATTGTCATTACGGGCATGATAGCAGCGCTGTGTACTAGCTATAAAATCTGTTGTTTTTTTTTCCACAGCAGCTGCTTTCAGACAGTTGCCATGGAAACCCCCCTTGTTTCCCCCGTGTGAATCTGACTCCTGATCTCTCTGTTAGAGACGGGTCGGGGGCGCAGATAAGGAACCCAGCCCAAACACTGACTAATGCCTGGTTAAATGCAGGCCCAGGCCCTGAAGGAGTCAAAGCAAGCCTTCCATTATGGCACCACGTGTCAGGTTGTTTTCCTCAAAGGGAGCACAAAGAGAGCCCCGTCATTTTAGTTCGTACAGAAAAGAGGTCGAGGTAAATTACACAGTGTGAGACGAAGACGACACCACCTCCACCTTCTTGAGTCATCTGGCTGTGGATGTCGAGAAAAGAAAAAGGGCCTGGTGATGATGAGCTCAAAGGGTGACAGAGAGGCCGTGTGGGGCTCCTGAGAGCAGAGGTACACGCGGTTGATGAAGTGCACAGAGTTTATAAGGGAAAGAACATGTTGCAATACGGACTGAGTCGGCTCACATGTTTTTCAGACAGGCAGACGTCACGTGGTGCACTGTACAGAGACATGTCCTCTGTAAAGTTCACTGATAAGATAAAGGATGTGAGTTATATGTGTCGTCCTTTTGTCTTCTCTGGTCAAGTCCCTTCCCAAGTTATGTCAACATTTCTATGCCTGTGTTTCGGTTACTTTCAAGGCTTCAATTGCTTAAAAAATATGTTACAGTTTTTGTTTCTATACGTCATCTGATCAAGGCGTCCTCTGTCCTCTCCCTCCAGGTGGCTATCAAGTCGATTCGGAAGGAGAAGATCAAGGATGAGCAGGACATGGTTCACATCCGCAGAGAGATCGAGATCATGTCATCCCTCCGCCACCCACACATCATTTCTATATATGAAGGTGAGAGTCACGCTTTCATTTGACTTGAGCGCACATGACCAAAAAACACGCATGTCCAGAATTCACACCTCGCTCGGCTCACTCGGCACTTGTGGCAGAGCTGCAGGATTGTCGTGTTATGACATGCAGATGTCATAATAAGACCTGGACTACAGCTCTGGGATGTTATTCATCTTCTCTGCTCCGTCTGGCTGCCTGGGCCAGTAAAAGTTTGGATGGCTTTGACAGTGTGCATCTGGACCTCTCTGAATGCGCGCGTGTGTGTGCGCGCATGTGTATGTGTTGAACGTTTGTGTGTGTAAGAGCAGTGGTATTCTAAGGGATTGCCTCTCCCACATCTAAGAGGTCTCATCTCTTGTCTTCCCTGGTCTTGATCTCAGGGCCAGACATCTGCTGATGCTTAGAGACAACTGCAGCTGGGGCCCAGACTGTTCTTGTGCGTGTGTGTGTGTCTTTGCATTTGAGCCTGTGTGCATGGCATTGTGTGTTTAGCTGCGGAGACACAGGATTGACCCCAGTCACCCAGGCCTGCACCCTGTCTGACTCTGGTCCAGTGCTATGCAGAGGGAGGCCTTAAGCCTTCCCTGAAGCAACGTCAACTTAAATCTACCCCAGGAAGCAACTCTCTAAATATCAAAGCCTTCAAGTCAGGCTTAAATGGCTCACTTATTTACTCTTGGGGACCTCCTTTTTTTCATATGAATCCTTTTGAATGACCTTAACCTTGCTCAAAGAAAACATAGATTAGAATTGATGGTAAGTGTAAAGGTTGAACAATTCCCATTGAATTCTTTCAACATATTGCTCGCAATTAATCATCCCTCATAATGTCGTCTGGGCCTATGTGCAGGCAATTAAAGTCACAAGGCGCTGCAGTGTGAGTCGGTTTCATATGATTTGTGGCGCGTGACTATTTTTGTGCCTGTGTCAACAAAGCAACGGTTTCTATGACCTTTACAGGATAGCTGCCCTGGCACAATAGCAGCCGGTTGTGTGCCACTGCCCAGACTGGTCCGTCGGCCTCAGAGTCCGCGGCTCGTTATCAACAATGTGTGACAAACATCGCTGTTTGTCATGGGAACGTGCCAGCAGTCAGCTGGAGGGCTGAGGTGCAGCCGAGGTTGATGTGTTTTGCAGGAGAATGATTAAAAAGAACGCCAAGCTTTGTAAACTCCGAGAAGGCCGTATGTCGTTCTAATGTGTGCCGCCGCCGCCGCCACACCGACCAACTTCGCCAGACTCGTTGCCCTCGTTCTCTTTCTCTCTTTCTCTCTCTCCTCAAAACCCAGCGTTTACTGTTGTGGCCTGGCCTCCACCCAGCCTCGCTTCAGAGACATATAGGAGGCCCCAAGATTTGTGTATCCGGCAACACCCTCTTCAACAGCCCCTGCTAACTGCCTTGTGTGAAGCAAAGCTGAACCAGATGCGTGAGCGAAGATGGATTTGTACCACTCCCTCACATTCTGCATCCATCAGCATGCTGTGCAGGGATTTTGCTCTCCGCTCCTCAGGCATAACTAAGTACCCCAGTGCCCCCCTTTTTAAACAAACAGTCAACCCCGAGGAATGCTGTAAATGCAAAAACTGACCCAAATGTTAGAAGCATGTACATGCACTGTACGTAGTGACCAGTGACGTGAAGGCATAGTTTGACGTTCTTGAAAATAGACTTTTCTTATACCTTCTGTGAAATGTTAGATGAGAAGATAGACACCGCTCTTGTGTGTGTGCAGTGAGTATGATACCACAGCCAGCACCGTACAGCACTGTACAGATATGTAGTGTGTAGAGTGTTTTTGATCTTCTCAGCTAAGTATCAGCAAAAAAAAAAAACAAACAGTAAAAGCAATTATATTTCCAAAAATATCAAATCACTCCTTCATGAGCAAAAAGGGAAATAAGAAGGTGATCTAACTTTAGAACAGACATAAAACCATAAACCCCATTGTGAGCCATAATTGTTATGGCACTCATTATCCAGCATTCTTAAAAAGTGACATAAGCCTCGATGTTTCTAAACTGGAGATGTTTTGTTGTGGAAGCAACAAAGTAGCACTGAAGTTGTTGTGGCATCAGTTCAGACCAACAGTCAGGTGGTATTTAAACATCTAAACCAAACCAAACTATTGTCTATCAGTAGCATAGTAATAGTAAATTGTAAGTCAATAATATAGTTAGTTAGTTATAGTTAACAATTGTATTTCACAAGTCCTGTAGGGCTGCAAACTAACAACCATTTTCATTATGGATGAATCTCGATGATTTTCTTCACATTTAATTGATGAAAAAAATCGAAAAAACGCTCATCACAGTTTTCCACACAGCCCACAGTGACGTCTTTAAATTGTGTCATTTGTCCAGCGAACAGTCCAAAACCCAATGACTCATCGCCCATTATCATAAATGACAATGAAAGGCGTGCTGCCTACATCTGAGAACCGTCATCAGAATAGTTTGCGATTCAAGGTGCGCTATGTAGTTTTGGGGAAGAAATTTTAATCAGAAGATCTAATAAATCTAATCTTTTAAATAAATTCTTTCTTATTTGATTTTCATGATTCAATAAACTATCTACCTTTCTTTTCTCCCTTGAGGACTTATTTACCCTGTAATGGAGAAAATAGATTAATTTTTGTTTGTATTATTACCTTATTTATATGTAAAATGTTATGAATCTGAGCTAAAATTTTTCTTCCAAAACCGCATAGTGCACCTTTGATTTTATTTTAAAGGACTAGTCGTCTGGTAATTGCAGCTCTATTGTTCTATATCACAGTTTGTAACATTTCTCTTCTTCGCATTCCTAATCAAGCTTGCAACAGTGGTCCATCATCAGCGCAGGCATTCGGACAATAGGTGTTAATTAGTCAGACGTGAGGGCTTGATCTCTGAACAAAAGCTCAATGAGTGACAGCGAGGCTGTAGTGGTGGCTGTCTTACCCAACGGGCTGTAACAAACCCGAGTTATGTAAGCCAGGTAATTACTTCACCGCCAGGGGTCAAAGGTAAAAGGGAGTGCAAGCTGAGAGCTGGCTCTCCAAGCACAACCCCAGCAGATCACTGTGAAAGTCACCCCAGGTCACAGCTCTGTCCACCAATCAGAGGGCTGGAACTGCTCTGCCCACGCGGGTGCTTGGCTTACATCCCCGTCTGTTGCTTCACGAGCAGACGGACAGTCACAATCAGGGAGCATTACAATCACTCAATGACTCTGTGTTTTTGTAGAGGATTATATCTTTAAAAGGAGCCTGGGAGGAGGAGGGTGGGGAAAGTGGTGTGACAGACTATGAAGGTGCTCACTCAAGGGTGCAGAAAGCAGAGGCCCTCAACCCCGGTGACCCTGCTGTGTGGGAAAATCCACCCACACAATACAGAGCAACATGGCTGACTGTGTTGTTGTCATCTCCTCAGTATTCCCTCTGTCCTTCTTCTTCTCTCTATCTCTCTGCCATAACCATTTTCATTCCCTTCATGCCAAGGCGCTGGGAGAGACGCGCATGATGCCAAGTTAAAATTATACACCAGGAGGCTGAATGCTGACACAGAATGATATGTTTGGTGACTGCAGCTGGATGGTAAAACAACTGCAGCAACATTACTTTCGCCAATCACCAGACGTGTTATCGGATGGACTCTGTACGGCGGCTGAGAATGTGGGAGCGTGTTGTGAAATGTGTTGACGTGATGTGAAGTTGAAGCCTGACGCGTCAAGGGCATCGCTTGACACTTGCGTTGTGCCCTCTTTTTCTGTGAGGCTAACTCTCCTTGACTCGGGCTGCTGCTTTCTCTCTGTTTTTTCGCTGCGCTCCCCTCGCTCTGGTCTCTGAGGAGTGGGCTTGATTGAGTTAACAAACCCCTCCCTGCAATGTAGTATAGGAGCCAGACGCACGAGGTGGGGCTCGGGTGATGTAACCCTGCGAGAAAGTGTAGAGATGTAATGTGCTCCTCTGGAATTTGGACTCCTGCTCCAAAATTGAAAGCGAGGGGGGCTGTTTTGCTCATTTTTTTTTTTTTTTTGCATAACAGAGTCCATTTCTGATTTTAACATGACAGAATGAACCTGGATTGACCTTGTAATGTGTCCTCCCGTCTCTCTTGCTGTCATGTTTTCCTGAAAAATGACATTAATGGACTCCAATTGTTTTCTTATTACAGTGTTCGAGAACAAGGACAAGATCGTGATTGTGATGGAGTACGCCAGCAAGGGCGAGCTGTATGACTACATCAGCGAGCGCCGGCGCCTGAGCGAGCGGGAGACGCGACACTTCTTCAGACAGATAGTCTCCGCCGTGCACCACTGCCACAAGGTGAGAAAACCCATACTGTATCAATGTGCATACTTTTTTTTTTTTTGGTCACCTTAAATCCCCCTTTGTCTCTCTCACACACACGCACACCCAAATTTTGTTTTCCAAGCCGAAGCATGCTCTTTGTAACATTAACCATGCACCTCCAAAGTCAGCCTTCCAGCCAGTTAATCTGCAGGCCCAACACAGTATGCTTTTCTTGGCGTGCTGGTTTCAGGGAGTCATCTGTTTCTGAGTGAAGATGAAACACAGGCCAGTTTAATTCAAGCTTACGCTCCGATTACAGAGCACCAAACAGGCTCGGCATTAATTCTGTCCTCATCTGTCGACACGCTGATGGATGTCCCGAGATACCCCCGGAGCCCCTCCCCAGAGATCCAGCCCCGGCCGCACCCACTTCGACCCATGTTCCACACCTCGCTAACTCCCTTCTATAACCCCCAAGGTCCCAGGGCTTGTTTGGGTGGGCTCCCCTCTTGTCATGCTCGTCCCAGCTGTAGATAGAGATGACGTCATGATGCCTCGGATAGGAGAGTCCCAGACAGCCACGAATGATGAATCATCACTACCAAGCACTACCTCCCGCCGGGTGGGGTGGTGTGAGTCACTGACACAACAAGCAAGAAAACATTTCTTCCTTGTATCCACCAATCAGGCTCACGCGAACACAAGCTTCCTGCCAGGCAGTCACCAATGAGTGGTGCGATGCAGAACGCAACCCTCGAGGTGGGGGGCTGATGGGTGAAGTCACTCCTCCGCATCTATGCTGGGTGCTGTCTGTCTGCATACCACATGTTAATGTCCGGGGTGATTTTTTTTTTTTTTTTTAAACCCAGAGCATTAACTGCAAAGTTGTTTTTTAATCCTGAGATGCTGTGAGAACATCATTCATACAGGCTGGTAATTACAGGCTCATGTTTATTTGACACATGTGAGTCGGTTTGAAAAGGAAAATGGCAGCAGATGTCAGCATAAAGACCCCAGAGGGGACAAGACCAATTAAAGCGTACTAGACCAACAGGCTGCATTGATTTCCCCTGAGAGCTGTGAGCTAGCTTTGTCGGAGTAAATCATCTCTTAATACAATGGACTGTTTATTACCTGGATAGATGAATAACACACCGATAGATGGACCAATCATTATAATTTTTTTTTTCTAATTGTCTTTCAGAATGGAGTGGTGCACAGGGATCTGAAACTGGAAAATGTGCTACTGGATGAAAACTGTAATATTAAGGTAAGATTTGCTCCTTGATTTGTGCTGCAGGGCTATAAAACCTGAATTCAAATGATCTTTTTGATTAATGCAGAGCTGCAACAGATAGTTGTTCAGTCAATTAGTTGATCACAAGAAAATTAATCGCCAACTAGTTTGATAATACATTAAACATTTCAGTCATTTATCAAGCAAAATGTTGCATGTTTTCTTGTTCCAGCTTCTTAAATGTACATGTTTTATTTGACATTTTTGTTTTGGACTGTTGGTCGGACAAAAGAAAACATCTGAAGATGCCACTTTCAGCACTAGGAAATCAGAGCATTTTCCCCCTTTTTTTTGGTTTGTTGACATTTTCGCCTCTGCTTCCACAGATTGCTGACTTCGGGCTGTCCAACCTCTACCATAAGGACAAGCTTCTACAAACCTTCTGCGGCAGCCCGCTCTACGCTTCACCAGAGATCGTCAATGGGAGACCGTACCGTGGCCCAGAGGTGAGACCCAGTGAACCAGAACATGACAAAGACTGAAACCACAGCTGTTTGTGTGTGAGCTTAATATTCAGGACATGATTTCCTTTTTATGCTTCCATCATTATCATCATCATTATTGTCCTCCTTGGCTGTTAAATGTGGTGTGAAGTTCTTTTAATCATTATTATATCACCGGTGATTATCATCGTCACGTAAGGCCATGCACAAAGAGGCGGATAGGCTTCATTTTTTTTGTCTCTTTGATGGGATTACTATTAGTCTCCAGTCAAAGGGAGGTCTCTCTTGCAGCTCCCCAGCAGGTCCACAGATACCGTCTGCGTCCCTCCCCTTCCTACAGTGCTTTGGTTCCTTTGAAGTGAGGAGCTGGAGGATAGTTTTTGCTCACTTTCTCATCATCTTAATGGGGTCGGAATGAGCCCCACAACCTCAAAAAGACGCTTATGGTCAAAGTCGAATAGTTTTGGTGAAACAAAGAGTGAAAAAGTCTCCCCGAAGCCGCATATCTGGCCGCCCCAGAGTCATTGTGAAGGGCGTTGTCTTTGAAATTGCATAAGTTACACAAAACAAAGCAACAGCGGGAGGGAAAAAACTCGCATTTTTAGATATTCAACTTCAACCGTTCAATTTAGCGTAATTCACTATAATTTACTCCAGAGTGCTAAAAACTACAGCAGTCCGATTGCAATCGAAATTACAGAACCTCGGTTGGGGTGAGGCCACAAATTACAGCAAACACAGGCAACGAAAATAGAACACAACAATAGTGCGTGCCCTGTCTCGCCCTTGGGAATGGACCAACGGCAACAGGAGAGTGAAACATTCTTGATGTGGGTCCAGATTCTTAGAGGAAGTACACCAGCTCCCTAACTGGCCCTATCTGATTTCCCCTTCCTAGACTATGTCTCAAAGCTTCAGCATACCGCCATCAGAAGCACATTCCACTTCGTCTCATCCTCCTTTTAACCGCAGTCTACACACGTCACATTTGACTCTTTGTCTCGCAAACACACACTGAGACAGGTCATCTGTGTGTCTCTGGCGAGTCGTCAGGAGCCAGGATATCACTCTGCCATCTCTGCCGGACTCATTACCCCCCTCTCGTTCCCACCACTTCCCACGTGGCTCTGCACCTCCTCATGCCCCAGACACAAAGTCTTATGCAACCGCTTCCTTAGAAAGCCACATTGCATTAGGTTGGTGGTCAGAAAGTGCTTGCTTCTGCCCGACAGAGCAGGAGAGAGAGGGGGTTGAAGGAGAGGATTTATCTGTGTGGAAACAGGCCATTTCCCACCAGATTACTGGCATTCGTCATTACTTCTACTAGAGACTCACAGGAGAAGTGCTGCGGTGTCACAGCCTCTCCAACAGAGATGCTCTTGTGTGAAGAAAGTGATTGCGGTGCTTTTTATAGGCAAAGTAAACTCAAGAGTGCAACTCAGAGGTCCGTACTGATGTTTTAGCCGAGCTGGGCTCATTACACACCTCTTATTTTAATGGCAGGAATCAGTAATCAGAACAGGACTGCAGCAGGAAGGCAGCGTTTCCATTACATAATGCCAGATCAAACACACCTCAACTTTTTGTTTATCTATCAGATGTCTCATTTGACAGTTGACTGAGCTGTTCCGTGACCATTTTTTTTGCCGTCACCAGGTGGACAGCTGGGCTCTGGGGGTGCTGCTGTATACCCTGGTCTACGGGACCATGCCATTCGATGGAGGAGACCACAGGAACCTCATTCGCCAGATTAGCAACGGCGAGTACAAAGAACCCACTCAGTCTTCAGGTACTGCAGTACACGCTGTTTGTTTATGTACTGTTTTCTCATGATGCTGGGGAAGTACACCTGATCCCAGTGCCCTTTATAAATCCATGTCATAAACTATACTTAGCAAATCTAGTTCAGCCAGACCACAAATAGAGTCAGAGGGGCGCACCACTTGTCGGAAAGTGAAACCACTGACCCCTGACTTTCTGTCCATACAGTGTACAGGACTCACTTCTTTATGTAAACTCCAGAAAATACTTGAAAGTCTTTGAGACGTTGGCCCATAAACCACTGAATGGAATATGGATCAGAGGTGTGTCAGTGTACACCTACTGTAGAATCTGCCCCATCCATTGTGTATGATTCTTAATGGCCTTTTTGTCCAGACAGTATCAAGAAACTCACTAACATCAGCTGAGCCACAAACCTCTACATGTTTTATTTATCTAAAGTGTTCAGATTCTCAGTTTTAATGCAGGGACTGGAATGCAAACTTCAATGTGAAAATAGTTAACTTTTTTTTATTGAGTTCTGAATGTAATTTAACAGCAAAGACATTCATATGGTGTGAATTTTGTTGCGTTATTTAACTCGGGATGCATTGCTGCGGTTTATAAAGATCAATGGAGAAATAATCATTTGAACTATTTAGTGGCTAATACTTTTTGTTAGGAAACAAAAGCGCTGTGGTTGTTTTTTCAAAGCCTTTAAATTGCATAAATGGAACCTATCTAAAAAAAACAAAAAACTAAACTAAACTAGGATGTCAGAAACAATTTTATCATCAACTGTTCTATTGTTTCATGAAAACCCACATCAACCACAGCCGGTTTCATAGTTATGAATTAAGACAGCCTCGACCTCCAGTAGTCTGTTATAGCATGTATGTTATATTATTGAGTCGTATGAGATAGTTTATGGATTGTCCCTGTTCTGTTTCCTGCTAGATGCCCGTGGACTGATCCGCTGGATGCTGATGGTGAACCCTGAGCGCCGGGCCACAGTGGAGGACATAGCCAACCACTGGTGGGTAAACTGGGGCTGGAAGAACAGTGTGTGTGACTGCGAGACCCAACGCGATCATGGAGGCTCGCCCATGCTGGCCCGCTTCATCGACTGGCAGAACCGCACTGAGCCACGTGGTTCTGGAGCCAAAGCTGCAGCCATGCCCCAGCTGCTGCGCCAGAGGCCCAAAAAGTCCAAGAAGGAAAATGTGGAGGCGGGACAGACCCACTGTGGAGCAGAGGACAAGCCGGGTCTAAAGAGACCCAAGGGGATCCTGAAGACCAGGGTTACTGAGGAGCAGCAGTCTGCCAGTCTGGAAGAGGTGGAGTTGAACCAGGTGGCGCTGCCTCAGCAGGCCGAAGTTGGACAGGAACCCTCGAGCCCAGATCGGGAGGAGGAGGAGCCAAGTCTAGGAGAGGGCTCGCCAGCGAAGATGGTGCCCTCTCTGCCCAAGAAAGGCATCTTGAAGAACAACCAACAGCGGGAATCAGGGTACTACTCCTCACCAGAGCGCAGCGAGTCCTCCGAGCTTTTGGGAGGCGCCAGTATGTCTCTGCTAGCGACCTCCCCGCCGAAGAGAGTGATGGGGAGAAAGGGCATCTTGAAGCGAAACGGCAAGTACTCCACCTACAGCGGGCCTCCTTCAGCAGCAGCGGTGGCCGGAGTCCTTGGCGAGCCTCCTCCTCCAACTGACTCTGGTCTGTCCCGCAGTCAGAGTCGGCCCTCCAGCATCGTCGGGGAGGACAGCTCTGTCCTGTCCCTGTCACCCACCTCCCTCAGTGGGGCTGAGTGGCATCCCTCCACCCCCCACCTCCGCCCAAACATCAGGGCCTGCGTCTCAGCTGAAAACCTGCTGCAGCTCGCCAATTTCAAGGGCTTCCAGGCTGCCCCGCCTCACCAGGGACCCAAGTTCAGCCGTGGCCCCAAAACGAAAGGCTCCCCGGGGGACAATGGCAGCTTCTCCTTGCTGGGGGACCTGGAGGACATGACTCAGGTGTACCAGCAAGCCCTGGACATCAGCAGCAACCTCACCTAACAGATGGGTGGCGGAGAGAGAAGAAGCCGATGGAATTGAACATGGCTGTGTGTGTGTTCGTGTGTGTTCGTATGTGTGTGTGTGTGTGTGAACAGATGTCTATGGGTTGCTTTAAACGACCAGTGTGTTACTGGGATACACCTTTTGGGGAGTTGTGGTTTTCTAAATGGGGGTGAAATCTTGATGGAATTGATATGTCCCCACACACACGTACACACACACAGATGTACACACTTAGGTGCACTTCTCTGGCCGGAGGAAATTTAGTTAAGGTTTTGTGAACAAGGGAGAGAAGGAGCTGGCACGAGAGAATGCCACCCAGTCTGCTTTCCCGGCCCGCCCATAGACATTGCTGTGTTCAACATGTTTACATATTCAGCAAGAAGGCAAGTTAGAATCACAAACGCAGCAACCAGAAACTGGTTGGCTCTCCTCGTACACCACCCATTTTGAGTTTGAGTTTACAAAAGCACCTTAAAACTCACACAGAGCACATGCTTTTGTGATCTTTACTTCCTTTAGAGAAAAAAAAAAATACACGAAACAAACCAGGGTCTTGTTCCAAAAATAACTGACATTGCTGATTATTTATTAATGTTTTCGTAGCTTTTAGTTATAACTGGTGGGCGCTGGCTGTTACTGGAAGAGTTCAAAGCTCCTTGTGTCCAACTCTTTGTGTGGATCTGACATATATAATTCCTCAATGATGAGAAACATATATATACTCAGCATATATAAGAACGTCTGCGCTTGTAAAACACGCAGGCAAATATACCTTCATAAAAGCGTATGTCCTATATATGTGTATGATACTAGGGAATATGTAGGAAGTGCCTTTTTTGATTCATAGTAAAAATTATGTATGTCATTTCCTTAAAGTGGAGGGAAAAGCCAGGCCAACCTGTCACCAGTTGTGCTTTTTTTAATTTTTTTTTTTTTTTTAAACATTTTTGAATGTGGAGAGAGACCCAGGGCCTTCAGCACACAGCCGACTAGCTTTACTTGTTTTGAGGTTGATCTCAGACAGTCGAGATCAAACAGTCTCGTCTGCTCCCTCCCGTTTCTTCCACAAGTAGAATCACACACAGATATGCCAGGATCCACAGACCCTCCTCCTCTGTGTTCTTTGTCAGTGTTCGAGCCCATAGTTTGGTTTGTCAGCAGTTTAGGTGGCTCGGGTGAGCACAGATATGCTGGCAGCGCCCCGAGGTCTGGAGGGACTCACCTAGCAGGACATTTAGCGAAGGGGAGATGGCGCAGACACCATCTCACAGTCCTGGAATGTCCCTGGCTCTCTCAAACCTCGGTTGTTTCATGTTTTCGAGGCTACCTGGTAAAACAGGCTGTTTAGTGAGAGATTCAGGGGTTTTTTTTGTTTGTTTTGTTTTTAGCCAAAGACGCGTAAGGTTTCCATTGTCAGACCAGTTAATATTTTACCCAAAGCTCTTCAAAAAGAGCCAAGTAAGGTGGTTTGTTTTAGCCTGCTGATGACACAGCAAATTCCTCAGACAAAGGCTTGAGACGTGTTGGTGCTGGAGATCTCTATCAGCCCCGACTCAGCACAGGTGGAGCTGCGGTCCGTGCTCAGCCCTCCAGCTGTGTATACTAGTCCATTATGTCAACGAAGCACAATTAGCCAGCTATTGTTTTCATTTGACAGAAAGAGAGAGGCGGCGTGTCGAGATTTATAGCTAGAGGGAGAAGAAAAGAGTGTGAAGAAGTCGATGCATGAAAAGACGATGAGATCAGAGAGGACTTTCCTGCCGGAAAGGTCGAGGAGTAAGCGTTTCGAAGGAATTGTAATGTAGATTAGTGAAAGTAAAGAAAGTGAGTAGAAAGAGTAGATGGAAAGTTTTTTTGTTGAATACCAAAGATGTGATGAGGTTTTGACATGATTCAGGGGAATGGATAGGTCAGGGACTAACGAGAGTCTTTTGGATTTAGGGAATCCCCATTGGTGAATGAAATCATCCCAACACTGGCTCTGCCTCATGTTTTGTTTTCTTTTTCTTTTTGAGCTTTTATTTGAGATGCCGGAGGCTGTTGATACAGCTTGTCCGCAGGGTCGGTCAGAGTGTGTCCTGTGGGTTCTCTATGGCCTTTGAAAGTGTGTTCAACAGCAGCAGAAAAGTGGAAGAACGGTTGACTGACATCATCCAAAATATCAAATGATGTGGATGGAAAACCATCGCAGTAGATGACCCAGAGGAAATAGATCACATGTGGAATGTTTCCCTCTTGTGTGAAGGAAAGGTCCTGGGTAAGGATTCAAATGAAAGACCCGGCGCGTATTATATTGCATTTTATTGCCTTTTGTATTGCATTTTATTGTCAACTGGATTTACAGTGAGAAAATTATACTATGTTAGTATTTTGTTTTATTATGCCTCTGTTTTTGATTTTCCAAAATATAAGAAACTTTATATTGCTTTATGTTATGGCAGAAAAAATACTTCCTTCCTTGAAGTATTCGAATTTCTCTCCAGAAGCAGACACGTTTGATCTGAAATTGGTGTAGTGTCAGCTTTCCCCTGTTTTGATACGAAGCTACAAACAACCTCCAAATGGCAAAACCAACTCTTACAGATGAATTGAAACAGGTCAAAATGCAAGAATATCCACTAATGCATCAACAGCTGACTCTATGAGAATTGCATTTCCACCTCTACCAAAGCAGGGGGGCTCCACACTGCTGGAACAACACCAGGAGAAAAAGGAAATAAAGCAATGGAAAGAATCTGATGATGAAACTTTAACGCTGCCAAACTGGAATAAGTGGTGCATATCTGTTAGTTAGCAGAAAGTCTAATCATAGGAAAACTTGACTGGATATTGTTATGACAATAATAATAATTTAGTATTATTATGTTATTTAAGTATTATTTTTTGTTATGGCTCAATACTATTGTTGGCTATCGCCACAGTTTTGGTTTTATTTGATTTTTTTTTTGTCTGTTGGTGATCCTGGACTGCCAAGGTGGATTAAGTTGTGTGCCTTTGGTATCTTTTATGAACAATTTTTTTTTTTTTTTTTTTTTTGATAATGAAAAATTACTATCAATGTGTTTTTATACGTGTATTTATTGGTGATCAAGCCATTTAATTTGTTCTCAAAATACTCCCTGTTCATGCTTCGGCCCGCTTCGGACTGTGTGTGTGTTGTGCTCAGACGGACTGCACACAAAAATATGACTCGTTTGTTTCAAATAGAGTGGTATCATCTCATCGTGAATGCAGTGGCCAAGTGTGTTTTTTATTTTTTTTTTTAAGTGACAAATTCAATAGCATTTCCTGAAATCCTGTAAAAATGTCTTAATTCATCCATCGGGGTGTATTTCTACTCAACACGATGCCTCTGTAGTACTGTATCAACTCAAATAAATGGATCTTGAAAGGTTTGTTTTTATGCTGTGTGTGGTCATTTTGAGTTTGCAAACAGTCTCCTCACTCTGTAATTAGTGGACAAGGAAACACTAATAAATATAGGTACAAAGTCTTCATTCACATTGCAGCCACCCTGCGTCTCATTCACGAAATAGGCCAGTAGGCCAAGATTGCTGTCTCTCCGACTATTAGTTTTTCCTCGCACATGTTTTTTCTTTAAAGGGGCACTGTGTAGCTCTGAAGAAGAAATTCAAGTGCAAAATTTTAATATTTACAATATTAATTAAGTAATAATACAAACTCAGAAATATTTATCTTTCCCCTAAGTGAACAAACAAGCTGTTCTCAGATGAAAATAAGGTCCCTAGAACATTGTTTGAAGCTAAAAATGTGGCAGGGTCCGCCACATGTAAACAAAGTAAAACAGTATGATATCTAGCTGTCCTTCATGGTCAGTTTGTCTATTCAGTTTATTCAGTCATAAGAACAAATTAAGTCTGTTTATTTAGTTCATTTGCATATAAAAAAGTGAAGATCTTTGTCTTCTGATTAAAATGTCCTCCCCAAAAGTACATAGTGCACCTTTAATAGGTTTATTAATGGGAAGATTGTGAACCTTACCCTTCCTCACAAGTTATTTATGTCGGATCTAGTGGGGGAGTTGGATAAACAAATATTCCCAGAAATTAGACTGTGTCAGTGCTACACAAATGTTCACCACTCTGTTTACAGTAAGGTGTAAAGAAAGCCATTATTGGATGTCCTAATTTCTTGTCTTTTTTAAGAACATGTGACCCAAAAACCTACATGAATGCACAAAGGAGGTCAGCAGCAGTGACCCACATTCGAAATCTGGTCCATGTTCAACTTTCATTCTCACATAATGAATTAAATTAACTGACGAGGTGGAAAGGTTCAGGTCAAAATGCCAAATGACACAAGTACAGGTCCTTTTGACTCAGTTTGAAAGAATGGGTTAAAACCTCATGGCCTGCTCAGTCCGTCCAAAGCAGCACTACCGAGGAGAATGGGACAGTTTTGGGCACTGAAATTAGCCAATGTTTCCACACAGCCTGAGCTTTAAATTAACTTGATGGATGTTAAAGTGATACTCCACCCAAAGTCTATTTTAAAAGGCATTTAAAAATCGTTCCCCGCAGGCTTGAAAGGTGGCTGTAAAAATCTTGCAGCATTGTCCCTCACAGAGTGCGGCAGTTGTGCTGAGCTATTCGGTTACAATAAATTCCAATAGTGACCAGTTTTCTCAGTGGAAACAAGCATAAAAACATCCACAGGGAGATTTTTCAAACCACCTCTGCAGGGTAATACATTTCGCCACTGTCCGTTCGTGTGCTCATGATGTTCCAAACATATCGTATTTCTGCCAAAATGCTGTTAAAAGCTCAGCTTTTATTTAATTCCAACTCTGTCAAGCTCATTAGTGGTCATTGGCTTGTGCACATTGGGGCTCCCTCCTCCTCCTCTATCGGTCAGGAGAATTGGCTGTCCTCAGTTTATTTATCAAGGAAGTAATTATTTTTGAGCGTGATGCCGGTAAACTGGAACAGGGCAAAAAAAAAAAAGAGCCACATTCAGGTTTGTCAGCTCAGCCAATGATTGATCTAGCGATGGCACCAGTTCTGCTGGAAGAGAAAGCTTGTACATGACTGCATGTGAGTCGTGTGTGGACTTAGATGAAACCTGCGTGTATTTCAACAAAAATAAAAGGATTTAAACGTCAGCATGTAATGAGCAGCAGTCATGATGCAGGAGTGGAGACATTTCTATTGCGGTCACTTGCCAGAATAAAAATGTTGTTATGTTACATCTTTGCAAAACATGGATACATTCAAATCTTCATGTGTATCATATCAACGAGGGGTCGACAGATGTGTTTTTTTTTTTTTTCCCCCAGGGGTGATACTGATGATCATTAATTAAGAAGACTGGTAAAAAAGCATTTAAAAAGAGATTGAGTGTACTTTTTACTTCCCTTCCTAGATTGTTTAGTACTGATAAGCTATTAAAAGGCAAAAACTGGATAAATGTTGAATATCGGCGTCGCTTTTTGACCAAACCAATAATTGGTCTGTCACTAATATCAACATTTCTATAGTATACTGCACCATCACATCACATAAGAAATGTAAAGTTGCAACATAACAAATATTTAGTTCCTCTGCAGACACGTACATTACCAGCATTTATTCCAGTGATGTAGATGTCTGTTGGAGCACAGTACCCTTTTGTATAGCCAGCCTTGCACTGACTGTTCTCACACTCCGAAGAAAAAGGACCTGTGTTCGCCACTGGGATTCCCCTCAAAAATAGGTAGACTCAGTTATTCTGGGAATGAGTTCTGTGTGGGTTGATTGACAGCCAATTGGCGTCAGGACTGGACCGCCGATTGCACGGCGGACAGCCTCGTGTCCCAGTGAGACGGCACCTGAAATATGCTGGAAATGGAGCAAATATATAAACAAATCCTCGGGGCAGTTGTGTGACAAAAGTGTTGATATTACATCTTCAGTGAATGGTATTGTTTTTATGGACTCCACACACCTGCTGGTAATTACTAAAAAAGCAGACTATGACCGTCTCCGGAGAAAAGCAATTTTTGGGTCATTAGAAAAACTGACAGAGTCAAACAAACAGCAGCAGACAACACGGAGCAGAGAACACAGTCCGTGTCTGGAAGAAACAAGAGTGTCTGTTTTTAGGACTTGGAGAGTCGATTGATTGTCGAGGGAGAACATTGCTGCTGCTGCTGCTGCTGCTGCTGCTGCTGGGTTAATTTGATCCACATTTTTGCAAGGGGGAGTGGGTGGTTGGCTGGAAGCTCGGCGGCCTTTCGGGGCTTTGGTTCTGACGAGTAGGACAGCACCCCCAGCTCGTGCTGGCCAGACACAAGCTGCAGGCAGGCCTTGGAAGAAGACAACATCAAATACTTTTACAGTTTGGTGCAGAGCAGGATTTCAGTTTCCTCAGTCGCACATTGAAACTGTTATCCCAAGTCTGAAATTGGCCTTTGTAAGCTAGTCTGGGCTACAAGAGCAGCCTTTAAGCCTTCTATTTATAAATTCCTCCTACCTCAATATTCATTTTTGTCACACTGACAGTGAACTACAGAAAATTACATCAATCATCGTCTCAAGTCCTTATTTATTTTGGGAGAGCACGATAATTATCCTTGGAACAAGCACAGGTCTCTTTTTGTTGCAAATTCCAGTCGTCCAAGGCGAAGGCAAGCAAGAACAAAGCACAGATGGATAACTGCAAGCAGAGGACAGACAATAATAAAGCAATTATGCAACAATTTGAAATGCTTGTGGTAATTAATTGTCAGTCTCATGCAAAGGCCAGTGAAGACAGTGTTGTGTTGAAAAACAGCAAAAAGGAAAAAAAATCCCCTGAAATTTCAACGGCTGCACCCGTGACACTGATATGATCTGAGTTTCAAAGGGATTTCTTTTTATGTCTTCAGAACAATTTCTGGTTCACTTTTTGACCCTTAAATAAAGTCCAGCTGCTCAGCCCTCTGAACTATTCCCTCTTTTACCCTCCTCCCTCCATCTGCAGAAGGTGAGCCTGTTTGCCCCTGGAGGTGGGGGTTTATTGGTAGAGACAGCATACCCAACTGCGCGCTCAAAACTCCAAACAGCCCCAGAACCCCTCCTCAAAATACCCCATCTGGTCCTTTAGTGTGACCCCGGCTTCATGCCTTGCAGATATGGAAGTCTGCATAATGTTGGAGGATATAAGCTATTCTCGGCTTTAAGCAAGAAGCGCCATCTTGAAAAGAGGCCTCTCTCCTCACATCCCCCCCTCGAGCTGCAACGGATAAAAGCCGTCACACGCAGAGGGATTTGGGACATAAAAGCTGGAGAATTTACATGCGCTTCAAATCAGTTTACAACTCCTTTTTGTCTCCCAAAAAAAAAAAACGGCTTCATTTGAAGAAAGTCGGGGGATGTTCTGCAAATCAAGCAAAAACCGGCAGAGGATTTGGTGAGGTTGGAGCTGCATCGGCGCGTCTGGCTGCTGCTGCAGGCAGGATGTTCCGCAATGAAGGTTTAGGGTGGCTGTTGTAAACCGAGCTGCCCGTTCATTGCAGGAAAAATAAACAGAGGGCCGGGCCTGAAGAAAGTCCTGAGTACAGTGGAGCGTGTGTTCCCTCGGTTAGCTGACACATTGTTTTAGAAATAACAGTCTGAGAGGCCGCTTTCCATGCTTTTGCACATGCACACACACAAATGCAACGGACACGCTCGCCTGTGCACACTTTTATAGGTCCTCTTTCGGAAAGCACTCACACGGGTTCCGAACTCACATCCCTGCAGGACTCCTTTTCCTCTGCGCCGCTGTGATAACATTGTGACTTGATATGGAATGGAATAAACCACCCTCCTTTCCTGCACAGCTTCCACACTCCTCTATCATTCATCCTCCATCCAACGGGGCCCCTCCACACACCCAGCTCTCCATCCCTCTCCTGTCCAGATGACTATTTTTAGCGGCAGCGCTGCTATTCTGGAATTTGTTGCTGACTGGCTGCTGCTGGGTGTCTGGGCGGCGATCTTTTCTGGAATGTCTGGCCCACTCTCAAACCACTCCAGAGTCCCAGTGCAGGGCGGACGGCTCGGGGCTCTGATTACAACTTTAAGCTCGCTGTAGCTGTAGCTGTAGCTGTAGCTCACTCTTCCTCTAGCAGAAACACAAAGCTGGAGCGAGGGGAGAGAAAGTTTCTCTGTACGGGACCACTGAGGTATATTTGTGTACGACTTTTGGCTGTGACTTGATAGATTAATGCCTCCCATGTGGTTAAACCATGAAACCATTACATGTAAGGGCTAACACTTAGCTTCTGGTTAAAACCAGTTGTGTTTTAATAATCAAGGTGAGCTAACTAGGTCGATGTTATGACTGGTTGACCAACACTGACTAGTGTACGGTTAGCTCGAGTACATGACTGCTCAAGAAATCATGGGTGACTACCATCAAAGTTGTTGGATTGTTTTTCACAACTGTGAATCCTTGTGAATAATATGTTGGATTCATGTTAATGTATGTTTTCAAACGCATCTTAAATTGTTAGATTTCTGACGGAGAGTTAGAAGTAATGACTGATGAATCTCGCACATCTATTGGCTACATTTAAAATGGTTTAGTTCAGCATAGCATAAAGAATGAAAACATTTAGCCATGCCACTGATTGGTTGGCTTGCTCTGTCCCAAGGTGACAAAATCCACTGATTGGCGTTTCTTAATATCTCTAATTAACTTTTTATCTGTGGTTTGTGTCACGGTTGGGCAGCACGGCGGGGCAGTTGTTAGCGCTGTTGCCCAACGCAAGCTGGGATCAGGTCCAGCCCCTCCACACCCTGAGAAGCATAAGTGGTTTCAGATAATGGATGGATGGTTGTGTCACGGTTGCAAAATGCTGCAGAATGAGCTTTAATGAGAGCTGATATGATCCCAAAACAAAAAAAATCCCAAATCCAAAAGGCAAGCAAGGAAGGCAGGCAGAGGAATGTCAATCAAAGCAGTGGCGGTGCAGTCAGAACACTGGCAACAAAACAGAAACCCACACAGGAACAGAAACAGGTAGACACAGGAAGAACAGCGCACTGCACAGGCTTAAATACAGACTAAACTAACGAGGGGATGAGGCGCAGGTGGAGAGGCACTGGGAACAAGGCAGTGCTAACAAGGCTCATATGAGACAGGTGTGAGGGAAGGAGGTGAGGAAGAAGTCAGGAGGGAAACAGAACACCGTTAGCACAGGTGAACAGGAAGTGGAGGGTGACAACAAGACACAAGAGGATGTAGAACTTAAAAATAAAGGAGAGAATAACTAACCAATAACCAAAATCATGAGTTTGGCCTTCTGTTTTTTCGGACAGACGTAGAAATGTTATCGACCCCCTCCACCAAAAAAACTCACCGCCGGGGAAACAAACAAGCATGTATCCCAAAATGTTGTGCGATTTTCTGTTAGGTAAGAGTTGGGGTTAGTCATGTCATGCTTATGGTTACAGTTTGGTCAAGTCTCCAGGAAATTACTGAAAGTCAATGCAATGCAGCCTTGCTTACATGTTTGTGTGCGTGTGTGTGTGTGCTTGTGTGTGTGGTCCATGAAAAGAAAATAAGCAGCACTAATGGGAAGTTTTTCCTGTCTTGGACCGGGCTTTAGGGGTTTCAAAGCAAAATTGTTTGCAGCGGAGGGAACACCGTCCAAGCCCACCTGTTGCTCATGATTGCAGAGATCCGCTTGAGCTGGGCCTTGTCGAGAGACATATTGCAGTGTGCCACTCAGTAACGTCAATGGAGCAGGCAGGCCCCTTTATTCCACTAGATTACCCAAGCAGAGACGACGGACTACAGTGCAGTAGGAATATTGCGGGCTTGCCTGATCTGCTGAACAATGGGAGGGAGTCGGCGGTGCTTTCTCACATTTCTTTATCAATCACCCGAACATTCAAGCATGACAGAGGTATTTAGAAAATTTTACGAGGACTGCTGCTTGTCACTCCTGTAAATTATGGCTCTGTAAATGTTTTCCCTCAGGCCACAATCTGGATCTCCAGGGTGTGTTTTACATACGTCTTCATAACATTTAATGACATAAAACCTGCCTTTCCAAATGGCAGTGAGAGTTCATCCGGTGAGGGAGTGGTTTCCCTCAGGCCAAGTGATTAGGGCATGAGCAGGAGGGTGTAAAAATAACACGGTGGGACACGGCCAGGTCTTTTAAAAACACGTATTCATGCACCCTTCGCCTCTTCAGAAGCCAAGAGGAGGAAATGCTTCTGCAGCATGTAACCCTTTCTTTAATCAGCGAGCTCTGCATCCTGCCGATCCTTCGAGCTACTGATAAGAACTCCCGTCACAAAACATCTTGTTCTTGTTAGCATTAGGATGCACACGGGCGTGTATGAAAAGTGAACAGTCAGCAGTGTGAGCGTAGATGCAGCTAATTGGCCTTGGCTCCCAATAAGGGGGATGTGGGTTTAGCTCCGGCATGGTGGGGCCGAGTCTAGGCCATGGAGAGGGGAGAGTGGAGACTGGGAGGAAGCCCGTCAGACGCTGCGGCCGAGCCGTCCAGCTCGCTGGCCGGTCAGGTAATTAAACAGCCTTCAGCACTCTGCATGAGAGCCGTGTCTCTCCGGAGTGTGAACGGGCTGGGAAGCAAAGTCGCTCTTGGCTGACGCTCAGAGATGTGCGGCCTGGCTGCTCTGGGACCAAATCCCGAGGCCGCAGGGTTTTAGCACTGCTGGTTTTAGCTCATCCTTCAATTTGGTTTTTGTTTCGGAGGCTTTTTCTTTTACCAACCCCCCCCCCACCCCAATCCAATTCACCCGTAGCTTTAAGTAGAAATGCAGCAGAAAGAGCTGGATGGATGGATGTATCCCCCAGCTGGATAGCATTCCTCTGGTTTCCACTTGTGTCTGCTTCTCCTTTTTTATGGGTCAGTGTTTCTGTGATTAAAGTTTCTTTTCCTTTTCCCCCTCCCTCTGCTTTTCCACTCTCTTTCCATTCATAGCTATTTTCCCCTCTGTGCTTTTTTGCCTGTCTGTTCATTTGAATTTAAATAGTCCTAAAACTTGACCAGGGAAACTCCCGTCCAGTTTAGTCCTGCAGCCTCCTCACCACCAGAGTTAAAAATACAAATAAACTTCCTTCGCGTCATCCTGTGAATATGTTAATTAGCCACTGGGTTTGCTGATGCGCAGAACACAGCTCACCGTAAACACTATGTTGTCTCTGCTCAGCAGTGCGGTTGCATCCACACAACATGTCGCAACATCACAATCACGCTTTCTCACGCTCTGCCACTCTTTAACAATATCTCTTCACATGGCCTTATCATCTGTGCCAAGTGACTGGCCATCCTCAATCTGACATCACAGTGATTGATGTGAGCGGGTTGACGGGTGTGGACTCCTTGTCTTGCTTCCTCTTCCTCTTGCTCGCTCTCCAGAAGTGGCGGTTTCACACGGAGGGGGGCCTCAAGTGTGACATATTAACAATTTTGGCTGCTCAAACTTGTGACAAGGCAGAGAGTACCATGTCATACTCAAGTACAGTATGAGCCAGACATGTGACTCAAATCATTTGCTCCAAGTTGATATTTTCTTTGGCAAGTCAGGTCACAGGTTCTGACAGGTCAGGCCAAGTCCTTAGTTCAGGCAAGACAAATCCCAAGTTAAGTCACCTTTTCCCCTGCAGTGTCTGGGCTTTATAAAGAACAAAAGGGCTTTTTAATAATGTTATAATTAGCCAGTTTGGATGAGCTGTTCACAAAGTATGACAGTGAATTAAATGTGTATTAGAATTACTCATATATAGTGAACTGAATGAGACAAAACGAAAAGCAAACAACTTTATAAATGCTTTTTCATTTCTTAATTTTTTACCGAGCAAAAAGATAATCTCTCCTCAACACATTTTCATCGCTAGCAAGAGCTGCTGTTGTCTGGTTAGCTCAGTTAGCGGTGCATCTAGTGGTCCGAACTCAGTGCTCAGAGCACCACAGGGGTGTTGTGGCTGGGGCTAGCTGGTTAGTATGCTAATATTTATATTTCTCCACATTCTGTTGATGATTTTAGTCAATTTTTGGCTGTTTTCATATATCGAGATTCAGCTATTGCAACTTTAACTTCCAAGTCCAAGTTGCAAGTCATCAAAACAGTGACTCAAGTCGACTTAAATCAACATTATGTGAAGTCCAATGTCCACATCTTTTGCATGAATCTGGCTCCAGACAAGTGACCCACTTGCAGCGCTGTGTACAGAAGCTCTATCCATGTTTGATCAGGACCGAACAGCCAAACACACATTTTTTTTTTTTTTGCAAGATTCCAACCTAAAATGAGATTTCAGCTAATCATTACAAAATTAGATTGTTCATGTTTTCCACATCCAGGCGATGTGTCCTGTTAGACAGTAATCAAATTCATCCAGTCTCATGTTTCAGCAGCTTGTTCGGAAAAGTACACTCAGACCATTATGACAGTCTGCTCGGTACAACTGCCGTACGTTTGAGCACGTATCACCAGGAGTGATTTCTTTCCTGACCTCTTTGAACCCTCTCCACTTTCAGATAACTCTTAGTGAAACCCCTGCCCACATTAATCCCTGTCAGGGTGGTCCGTTCACTGTTGTCTCTCTTTAAAGCAAAAGGGGAAAGAAAAAAAAAAACTTCCCTGGAGTATGTGGGGCCTGACATTCGCTATCACATTACAGCCCACCTAAGACACTGCCGTGCACATAAAACAACGTGAGACACAAGGTAATGAAGTGCTAACCACTGAGGTAATCACTCCTGGAGCAGCGACCCTTTCCCTTTCCCTTTTCACCCCAATCCAACCTTGCTTCTCCTTTCCCATCCTTCCCAACCTCATGTGCTTTTACAATAGTGTGTCACTGACAGGAGATCCCCGCCAGATAAATGAAAACGTGTTTTTTGTCCTAAGCATGCTTGTGGGAACGGAGACAGCTACGAGAAGGTTTTGCGGTTCCTCTCATGATGAGGGGATTAAAAGCAGCCTCGGGGGGATGAATACGCGCTTCTTGGATTGATTTAAGAAAAGAGGAACATCCCAGACAGATATCACGGTCTGAGTTGCCTGCCAAGACGAGGGGTGGGGAAATTCTTTTCGGGGAACAGTTGAGTTTCAGATAAAAGCGGTTGCTCTGCGACTGCAGGTGAGACCGTTTGATGCTCACTTAGGGTGACACTTGGATGGGAGTGCCGTGCTTTTCCTCCCAGGCAAAGATACAAATCTCCCTTTGGCAGTTGTGGTTTGTTTTGGAGGGGGTTGTCTTGTCTTAACATGGTGGATAGACTGGTGAGTCGCTCGTGAAAGATTTCCTTTATGAGTGATGGCCATCTGGGCCCGTTCTCAGTATGCATGTGTGCGTGAGCATGTGTAGGGTTTTTTTGTTGTTTTTTTTTCCTTTTTTCTCCGAGTCTCCCCTCTTTTTTTCTTCCTCCTAAATAGCAGTGAAATGTTGAAGGAAAACAAATGAAAAGATAGCGCTTTGAAAATGGATCCCTCCCAGCAGCCCTCCACCACCACCACCTCTCCTCCTCCCTCCCCCCTTCAATCCTGACCCCCTCCTCCCTCCACTTGTGCAGGCTTGACGAAAGAGTATACCTCTCCTCGTCGCACGCAACGGGGAGGGAGGGTTGGGGTGAAATTAAAAAGACAAAAATTTTGCGAGGGAGGAGGATGGAATGATGGAGACAAGAGCGGAGGAGACAGTGATGGTTTTAGGAAGATCCTTTTGTGGAGGCGGATGATAAAAAATGTAAAATAGCCGGAGAGCAGAACAAACTGAAGAAGAACAAATGGCAGAGATGTTGCATGCATGGGAGAGGAAAGAAGAAAGAGGAAGGTTCTTTGCTTTGGACAACTGAAAAATATTATCTGATTGGAAATGCGTCTGTACAAGGGGTGGAGGAGAAAATGCATGGTTGTGGTTCACCAGTAAATTAAGAGACGGGGGAAAGGAGGGGTGGTCAAAAAGGAGAATGTAGAGGAGAGGTCTCGCTCAAAAATGCAAAAGCAACACAATGAATGCAAAGACATGTATAAGTAACTGGCAACGTGCAGATTCAATGATCTGTGTTTTTTTCTTCAAAGTTCCTTTCATTGATTTTCTGAGCTTGTGGGGGAAGAAAAACATACTGAAAATACATTAACAGCTGTTATGTTTAACAAAGCAAACAATCGCCTACGTCCAAATCCAGACACGAAGAGCAACATAAGCATTCATTTGGAGTCATGCTCTTAAGAATGTTAAAGGAAATACTTAAAGGATATGTTATTTCCTGCCTATTTACCTCTTGTGGACAATTTAAATGCAAAGATCAATACCATGTCTGAGGGATATGAAGTTCCTGCGACCACCCAAGAAACAGTTTGGTACAAACTAACCCTTTGTAAAGCCACAGTGTCATCTTCACACATCGCATCAATTAAATAAGGTTGTTCATTTGTGAGCCTTAGAGGTGCTGGGTGGGGGAGTTTGTTACTTTCAGACAGAGCAGGGCCACTAGTTTCCAGCTGTGAACCGGCTGCTTGTAGCAGCTTCATATTTACAGCACAGACAGGAGAGCGGTATTGATCCACTTGTCTAACTCTCACCAAGAGAGTAAATAGCCGTGGATCCCCAAACTGTTGAACAATACCTTCCTATTAGCCCCTGTTATATCTCAGAAGAAAAAAAAATGCTCTTTAGCTTCCTATAGATTTGATTTTCACAACCTTTTTCACCACCTGGAGCTATTTTGTTGATGTGAGTTACTTGCTACTGCAAAAAACATGGTGGATGAGAGGTTCATTTTTTAAACTGTAAAACAAAACAAGCTAATGAGGCTTAAAAGCTGTGCAGAAACATGATCCTCACAACAAGGGACAACTTTGAAATGACATAGAATTATCAGTGCCATTCTCAGTAAACAGAAATCGTTACAGTTATCTGCTTGAGCTCCACCAGCACATCACCTCTTTGCCCATTTTTGATTATGTGGGAGTTTGGCGCTGCAAAGGTTGCGATGGCCAGTGCTACCTGCTTTCAGTTTCATCCTGGCTCTTCAAAAACCTATGGCTGACATCACCATCATCACTAACATCCCCATCTTCTAGAGTCAGTAGTTTCAACCCACGACTACGAGCAGCCAATGCCGACCATTCATAACAGACCCTGATAACATAACCAATAGTTTCACATTTGTATTTTCTTTTCCAGAGAGGAAAGTCCAGGCTTATTAAATCCACAAATCTCAATATTTTGTATATCTGACATTGTCACCCCTACTACTCATGGTGCCCAATGATCAGCACTACGTTACTACATTAGTACTCACACTCAATCTTTGAACTTGGCCTTTATTTTGATCTTGACTCGACCACCGGTAAAGTTTCATGCGTGTATCCTGCATGGTTGTAAGGCTCAAACCAACAAAAATCCTCCAACAGTCAGACAGACAGACAGAAAGACAGACAGTCAGGCAGACAGATTAACACCTGGAAATATTCTCCAAACCACTTCTGTGTTAGTTCCCGTAACAAAAGGTGCCTCCAGGAGCACAATTTGGCACGATGACACACACTCACACAGACTTACAAAGTGAAAACATCACCAGCCGGCGCTGCAGCTGGTAAATATTGATTAGTGCAGCTTTGTTAAAATGAAGACGGCTGAGGCTATGAGCTGTCTCCGAAGGGATGATTTGTTTTTATTGAAAAAAAGAAAACAATGCCACCGCTTTCATGGCAAATATTTTTAATATGCATGCTGTTTTCAGAGAGACAGCCAGAATCCAACTCTTACAAAACAATTACTCTCTGATTCGCGGGAGCTGCTGTAACTTGTTCCTCTGACCACTGAAACATTTTCCACCAAGACGTTCGGTACCTGAAAACATCAAAGACGGTAACAGACGCACACACCTCCCACTCGTCTACCTCTCAAAACACAAATCTTTCATACACTAATGACACCCTAGAATGGTGAGCTAAGCACCGAGAAGGGTGGGAAAGATTAGTGAACTGACAGACATTCCTCCCGGCTGATGTCAACGTTATATCGCAAAATATGCTCAATATGATGTTACAAACCAAAATATGAACCCGCTGGACAATGTGAGAGCTGATATGTTTGGACGAGGGTGGTCCCCAACTGGCCGACCTGGAGGTCAGAATCATAACTCCTTGAGGTAGAAATTCCTCAGGCCTGGTCCAAGGAGAACCCCACAAAGGTGAGAGGTGGACCAGGATGCCTTTGTTTCCAGTCTCTGGAAGCAATGCGAGCCAAATGACTGGTTCACGGGCCCGCTGACCACAAGACCGCATTCCAGACATTCTTCCCTCCGACAGTGATGTCCTGGTGAGTTTACGGAGGACAGATGTCCTCTTCACAACCTGTGTGGCAGAAAGGGGGGGGGAGTGTCAGAGACCGAACAGGGGGGATCTTTTGATATCATTGTTCTTTCCCACTTCCAGACTTGCTGTGGTTTGAACTCTGGTGAATCACTCCGTATGAGTCCCTGTGAAGCTCATCCATCTAAAAGCCGCCAGAAGTTTATTTAGACTCTGATGCTGGACCAGGAAAAAATAACATTAGACCCTGCAGGCCCTGCAGCCTGTAGTTTCAAGGTCAGGTCATCTGAACTACAGAACAGAGCTCAAGCCCACATGTCAGAATAAAAACCACTCTGTTGTGTCCTTGAGCTACAAGAATCAGACCAAGGCATCCATTTAGTGGTATCTAACCCTCAGATAGTTTGGTTTTATCTGCCCAAGCTTTGAAACATCATTCTCTGAGAGAATTGCCTCCACTCAAAACAATGCAAGTGAGTGGAAATTCACTCTGTCATGGTTTCAACAGCAATTCCACACAAGTATTTCCAGAAAAGTGTCCCAGTTATTCTGAACAGTCATAGTTTTGCAGTGAAACGCCGTTGTACGAAAGAGATACACCAGACATAATCTGTCACCAGTGGGTTCTGTAGACTATCCAGAGTGGATGTGAACATTGTCTCTGGAAAAAAAAGAGGTTTTTGTTGAACAATTTAACCAACATATTTATATGAACAACGGCTCGAATCACGATATGTAATCTGACAGTGACAATCCCACATAGAATCATCACTCAACTATGTGTTTTAGCATCTTTCAACTCTTCATTTTGGTTTTAAAGATCTTGACTGTGAAATGTTCTGGTACACTCTGTGCTCTCATTGAGCTCATTTCCAGTAGTTGTTTTCACTGAAAATGCCCTGATAAACCCTCTGTATCCTGCCCGTCCAGAACCAAATGGCAGACAGACAAAGTTAGTGTCAAGGTGGTGAAGATAACGGAGCACTAAGTAGGTAAACAGCTAGATATTTTCCTCAGGGGTTGGTTGAGACCAAGCTAGATCAGAGTTAACACAGACTGTTAAGCTAGATCAGAGTTAACACAGACTGTTAAGCTAGATCAGAGTTAACACAGACTGTTAGGCAGCGAGAAACACAACTCCAAATGAATGCTTTGATTGTCTCCTAGTTGTGTGAATAGGTTACTGTTTGCTCAACATCACAATAACTCATTGTTATGTTTACACCTTGTTCTGCTACCGAGGGAGGGAAACAAAGAGAAATGTTCTCGCGAACATTAGTTCAAATGCAAATTCATCTGGCTGTTTGGGGGCAGATAAATATGGCGCAAGTAACCCAAATAAACAAAAATGATAACTTTTCTTGTGGTGAATACCTATCAAACAACTGCCACTGCTGATGATAATCTATCAGACGTGACTCACACACGAGGTAATGTTTGTTTTAATCATGTTTTGATCAAGTTTAGTCTCATCTGCTGATCGCCTTGTCCTGAATATACCTATAAGTGTATACCTTGAATAATCTTGGGGAACATGGTTTGGATGTTTTGAACATGGTTGGAAACATTTGGGATACGTATGTACAGAAGTCAACAAAATATATACCAACAGTCTAGTGGTTTATGAAGGTGCAATATGTAAGAATTGGCCACCTGTTGAACCCATACTCAATACAAATAGGGGAAGCATATCACCAGAGTGGCTACCTGATGCTAACTATTGTGTTTATGACTGTATCTACTATTAGCTTGTTAGCTCAGTTAGCCAACATGCTCAGCTGGTGTTTACACTGTTTGCACGGGTCCTTTGGACCACTGGGAGAAAGAGATTTTCAGGCCCAGGGCTAGCTAGTTAGCATGCTAACTTCGGTATATATCTCTGCAATATACATACAAAACCTTTTATTTTTTTCTGCTAAACATGTTATTATCACATTTCTAAATGTTTTAAACTGAAATTCTTACATATTGCACCTTGAATGCAGAATTCCTAGATATTTTGTCTTTACGCACTGTTAAGTAATGCACTGTCAATAAAATTTCCTAATGAAACACGCGTAGTTGCGCATCATTTC